>NC_133900.1:21991700-22591700 GCF_964199755.1 Larus michahellis | reverse complement strand
AGCCAGACCCCTGGCTTGCATCCATCGCCTCTGCACCACTGGCGAATGAGGGAATTCCTGGGTACTGCCGAGCTGCGGGAGCCTGGCCCCCGCAGCACCCTCTTGGTCTGTTTTCACAGCGGGGGGGAAACACGCTTGGGACATAGCTGAGATTGAGCAGGAGGGATGCGTAAAGCATTTGTGAACTCTGGCAAGCCCCAGCTGCTGAAACAGCCCTTGGGAGGATGTTGCAGCTGAACGCAATTTTGAAGAGTCTGCAGCAGCTCTGTGTTGCCGTGCGGGGTCCCAGCAGGCCCCCACCTGGGATGGATATTCTTGTTTCTGCACCCAAATCTGCTATTGATAGCGTCAAAAAAAAGAGAGACAGACTTTGCTCGATGGGGGAGTAAAGACCCCTGCCTATCATCTAAACATATCTGCATTTTGTAAGCAAAGTAATAACTTAATAATACACTGGAAGTAACAGGTATTGCCTGGGAGGCTGAAAGTGAGAACTGAACCTAGTGAGCTGTATCCCACCTGGGATCTGTGGGAGCCTTGAGGTCATTGACAAAGATGTCTTGGCTTGAAACTGTAAACTTTCTTTGGGATATGCTCTGCGCTTGAATAATCAAGTACGGAATGATTTATTGACATTTTATGCAGATAGAAGAATCAGTCTAAAGGGAGACAAATATGCTATTGAAATAGGTTTCTTTTTGTTGGAAATAAAAATAAAATGCTTGATTTGTTTCATATTATGATGTAGCTTGCAACCTTCTACATGTCCTTAGAGAGAGAGGGTTCATGCCCACTACAGATTTATAATGTTAGCTATCGTTAAATTTTGCACATAATATCCGACACATGCACATTGTGGACCACATTGCTGCTCAATGAAAAGCTTGCACAGCCTCAAATTAATTAAAAACCAGCAGCAATGGAGCAGCATGCCTGTATGAAACCAGAAAATCACGGCCAGAAATGTTAGCCACAGTAAATTAAAAGTCTGACAGTCTCCCCATACTAAGCTGCTTGTGCCTTTCTTCCTTCTTGTGTACTAATATTCCTAAATACATGGCCAAATATTAAAATGTAATTACACAGTAGATACTTGACTGGAAAACTTTCCTTCACCTGTAATATACCTCTAGCTGCTTTGTTAATATTGCCATTCAGGTACAATTTAAAACCAACAGAGAAAGTTATTGCAGAACCTGCACAAGAAGGTCACAAACTCCCTTTGAAAGCACTGATACTTCCTTTTGTTCACTCTTATGTATCTGATTACAAATTACTAAATCCTACTGCTATTTGAGAACTTTTAGATTCTAATCAGTACTTTGATGAATGTACAGCACAATAATGCAGATGAGTGATGTCACCCTTTATGCATACAGCAGCATGCATGGACGAAAATGCGGAGGAACCGTTCAAAAGCACCGGGACCTTTGTGATCTCAGAGCTTCCTTTGTAATCAATCCTGACTGTAAATTGTTGCCTAACCACTAGACATTGTTAAAATGTCTAATTAAACATTTTAAAAAATCCCACAGATACAAAATGTTCTGCTTAAAATTGGAAGGGTTGCTTTTATGTTGATAAAATAGATTGAAAATCTGGAATAAGGAAATGTTACAGAAATTGACTTAAATAAATAAGAAGGAAACTTGAGTAAGTTTCAGCAATGTCAGCAAATTAAAGATCTTTTCTTTAGCCTTTAGGAATTAGGTAACTTCCTAACACTTTGTGATACAGTAAAGGAGACTTTTTATTAAATTACGTAAAGATAAACATCATAGCCTTTTTTCATGCAATGAAATGTAATGTAATGAAAGGAAAACAATGTAGCCAGGTGTTAATAAATATGTAAAATTTCTTAAAAGGTAGGGTGTTTTTGTAAAATATAACGAAACCAAATCATTGATGTAAAAGTCGTAATAGAAGTATAAACATCATGCTCTGTCTTTTTTTTTTTTTTTTTTTTTACTGCAGATGACACGGTCCTATTCTTTAAACTAAAAACTGCGCTGAAGGGATGTGAGGATGGTTCTATGAATTCAGGGGGGGGAAGGAATGCAGAAATCTGCCTCTCTGATACCTGTTCAACACCAGCTGACCTCCCAGAAGGGATAATGCCTGTCCGTTTGTATGTAGTCCTTATATTTCTTTGCCTGTGTAGTTTTGCATTATAACTTCAGTATTCTTTTAATGTGGATTACAAAGGAGTGACCTTGCCTTATTTTAAAGCACACACCATTAAACTAGGGTAATTGGGGAATTTCCTGTAAAGAGGACTCTCCTGCCCCGTCTCACTGTGTATAGGTAGTTGCGTGTGTTGTTCTTCTGAGGCTACCCATGAAAACGATAACAAGGAAAGGAAATGTAACCAAAGCGTACATTCCTAAATGCTCTGTGCTGCAAAGAAAAGGGTTCTCTGTAGAGGTCCTGCAAACTGAAAGCAACTACCTGTTAGTAACCTTCCTCCTTTCCTCTGCCAGGGGTGCTGGCACTCCCAGCCCTTTGGGATGGTGCATCTGAAGTACAGGAAGACTTGTCCTGTTTGAATATCTTAGATATACCTCCTTTCTCTTAGGTAATCAATGCTGCTTATTAGTCGTAAGTGTGATTAAGCAATCTGCTGTGCTTATATCAAAGTGGCGATTAAAACAGCGTAAAAATACTGAACCACTTGTAAGTTTGTCACCAGAACTGAACAGATATTCTGTGGTACTAGTTGTGGTCATAGTTATACATTCAGTGTAGTTTGTTTTCAATTCAAGAACTAGAAACACTTTTGTAAATTTAACCTATATCCCTTTATTTTTCTATCCCATTCTTTCTGAGTGCGCAGATATCTCTTTATACGACTCCAATTGTCTATGCTATTTTATCTGGGAAGCCCATTATATAAACCTAATGCTTTTCCCAGCTGCAAATAAGTTCTCCTTGCAGTGTGTCACTTTTCATTATCGTGGGGTGCTGTCTTTTCAACACTTAAGCATGTCATGTCACCACATGATTAACATTTAAAGCAGTAGTACACTGCTTTTAGCAGTGAAAGTCAGTATTACTTACCTACTTGGTTCCCTTTTTGATTGTAATATGGGAAGTCACTATCCTCTAACTGGACAAATTTCTTACAAGTGATCTTGAAATAAACGTGGGTAGTAACAGTATCAATTCATTTCGTCCCCCCTCCTTCCTCTTCTTCCATCATGTCTAATACATCTGATGCGCTTCAAAAGATCCTGGCATAAGATAAGCTGTAAGAAGTCTCCAGTTATTTCTAAAGGGATCAGGGAGTCCAAAACCTTGGAAGGGGTCACCTTGAATCTCTCTAAGTATGAAAAAGGCAGGCATGCTAGCCCAGATGGTCTTTATACTTTTTATGCTATGAAGAGGGGCATTACTGTTGCTTAGAAGGAAGGGTTTTTATGATCAAGAGCAGAAGAAAAGGATTTAGAATTGTTAATATACTGCTTGAGAGCTTAGCCATTTATATTTACAGTAATTGCTTCTGGAAAAAAAAAAGTCCTTTTCCTGCCAAGATGTAGGAAAAATAAAGGCTGATTGAATTAAGTCTGGGAACCAGTTTGATTAGAAATTGAAACAAATCTCCTAGGACTCTAGGAACCTGGTTCATTTGTGGCATTCCTTCCATACTCTAATGGGCTCTAATGCTTGATACCAAACGATAAGAAATGCTCGTTTCTGAAAACAGCTGTTGTGAGTTTGGTAGTTTGGAACCACAGCTTGAGAGCTGAATGTAAACCATAAATATGTGGAAATGCAGGCAAGTCAGATTGTTCCTCCAGATATGATTTGAATCAATGGTCGTTATTTCTAAAATTTTCACAAAAAAGCACTAGAATTACACCTTTCACTTTTGGAAAGAAAAGACCACCTTTATTCCAGCGAGTGATACTGCATAAAATGTCTGTAATGTGTAATGGCGTGCGCACACTACGTGACTTTTCATGGGCACTTGGAGGTACCCCATATCAGCTTTTTGGCATTTTCTGTTTACTGAACTGGAGCCCAGTGCCAGTTTGCTGGGAAGGTGCAAGTATTGGTTCAGAATCTGATTAAAAGAAAAACATTTCTGTCCTACGCGCTTCTTAACAAAACTCAGCCCTTCAAATACCTGAAAAACCACGACCCCACTTTCTAACTTTTCCATCACTCGTTAATACTTGTAAGGAATATTTGGCTATTAGTGCCTTGCAGGGCTTGGACCCCTTCGCCTCTAGCATTGTTCCCAGTGCAAACTTGAAAATGAGTTTCTTGAGGTACTTAGTGGGCCACAACTTGTGAGCTGAGCGCAACAAATCCTTTGGTTGCTAGACATAGTCTTTCCCTGCTTTCTCACTCCTGTTACTTCCACTCGTCACGGTTAAATTAGGTCAAAACTCCTTGGGCCATCCCTGATGTAACCTGCAGCTCGAAGACTTGTGAGTCACAATCCCAAAAGGGAGGCTGCGAGGATGGAGGTGAATGTTTCCCAACCCACTGCACTATTATCATTCCTAAGCCTCGTGATACCCTATGCAGAGGCAGATCTGCTCAGGGACAATAGGTCTAAATAGCTCCCTAAGATTATGGATTTCTGGTGGTTTTGCCCATTTTGCAAGTTATGGACAAAACCAAAAAAGTCACACGTCGAATCACTGCATTAAATGGTAGTGGAAGTACACAACATGCTGAAACAAAAAAGAATATGGTGCATTTATGAAAGATAGGCTAGGACAGGAGTTTCTCCTCCACCAGGTTTGGAAAGGAACTCTGTGTTTTTGCATATTTTTAAATAGAAAAATGAAAGCTTCCCTATATTGGTGATTGTAGAGATAGGCTTTTTAAAAAGAAGTGGTGTAATAACAAATACATTTCACAGGTAGCTCTGTTTTGCAGGTAGCTCTTTGAAAATGACAAATTAACAATGATTATAGTTTTATATAATGTATAATTATCTCTTATTTACAGACTAAAGACTGAATAGTGAAAGTAGAGGTCATGCCATAACATGCGGTACATGAAGCGCTAAGGAAGAATATTTTTTTATGTGGCCACTTCTTTCATCATTCGGAAATTGTGGGAAAATGTTTCTAAAATATAGCCTTTCTAAAATAGGCATTATATTTCAAACTGAATTTCACGAAGAAGACGGCACATCTTTAAAATCTTAAAACGCCTGTTTTTTTGCTATCAGCTAATCATAGCACAGTGTTGTTGAATGCAATTGTTATTGGATTATTTTTATGATTTTTGACATATTACAAAATATATTTCAGAACTGAAAAGTGTAAATTCAGCCAGCGTTTTGGAAAATAGGTTTTCACCAATTTCAGTGTGCAATGGAATAATTGATAACTTTGCAACAATTGCAAAATGTAGGTATTGAGAGAAAAACGTGTTAAGAATTGCATGTGTAAGGTGTGCAGTAGCACTTTGCATATAAGAATTTTGTGCAAATAGAAATAAAAAACCCATGTGGTGTAACCTGAAACTGTAATGTATAGAAAGTATCTGTGTAGTTCTGAAAAAAACTTTCTATAACCTGGCTCCCTTTGAGCAGATGCATCCTATTATATCAGGATGATCTACTGAAGACAGATCTATTTCTGCCTTAGCAACACAGAACTTTTACGAAAAAGAGGTAATCTGAAACATTTGAATTATAAATGTTACAAATCATTGAACTTAAAAATACAAAATTTATTAATGACGTTCAAGAGGTAAATGCAATTAAAAGTTGATGAGTTAGCAGGTTCAGATGAAGGTTATATGACATTTACCAGACATTTTTGTTACACAAATCTGTGAACCAGATGAGAGGGAAATGGGGAAGATGTGATGTATAGCTAATGTTTCAATACATTTTTGTATGTTTTCTGTGGTTTCTGTTTAATTTGGTTGTGTTTGTTTAGATCTGCTGGATGGCTCCATGCACACTTGGACACTGTGCCCAGGGCATTCTTGCGTGCACTTGATGATATTATGGTTGTTGGTTAAAACCTGTGGAATACCCCACTTACCTAAAAGAGCCCAAATAATTTTTAAAGGGTTTTGTGGACACAATTTCAGTCTCAGGCTTAGGAAAAAGAAAGGATTCACTGATTACTGGAGACTGAGGAGGAAGGAGGGAAGCTGGGAAAGGGAAGGACAAGGAGGCAGTGGAAAGGCAGGCAAGAGAAAGTGAGAGAAAGCATCAGGGGTAGAGGTATGAAAGAATGAGATGAGTATAAATGGAACAAAAAAAAAGTACAAAAAAATGCAGTTAGACGTACTGTTTTTCTTTGCTTTAAATGCCCTGTAAGCAGAGCAGTCAACAGGCAGACAATTATACCACCAGGCACTTTAGATTACATTGGGGTGCAAGGCAGGCTTTGCTCTCCGTGGTTTATGATATTATTTGAACCCCGCAAAAGAATAAATGTTATAATTTGTGATGTGACTCATACAGGAAAGCAGATAATCAGCGGTGTGCCATAATACAAGTGAGAAAAAGACAAAATAACAGTCAAGGAGCGGTTACAGTAGATATTGTGTTTCTTTTATCTTCTGATATTGTTTATCCTATTAGTATTATCATTGTTTGGTAATGTTATCGTATCACCTAATGACAAAAATTCAAGGCTTGGAGCCAGGATCCTAGACAAAACAGCCTAGTGCTTATGGCAGTTTCTTCCTTTGTTGGTTATTAAATTGTTTTTGTGAATGAAAATAATGATAACAGCAAGGAGAAATGTACACCATGCTGTGACCAATTTCCTGCCACCCCATGAGTGATGCACATAACTGCCTTCTGCAGCTGTAATGATGCTCTCGGATGGAGGGAGCCTGAACGCAGACCTTAAGAGTGGGGCTGGAGTGACCTGAATTGCGCTGTTAACACTGAGAAGACGGATGCCTAATTTAGTTCTTCAGATTGCACAGCTTCCTGCATAATGAAAAACAAAAATACAAAGAAATAGGTCTGACGGGGCTGGTTGGCATTCAGCGTGAGGTTTCAGTATTGATTTGCTATGGGGATATCAGTTTTATGGCAAAGTTACAAACTTCCTAACTTACCATCTGTATCTGCATTTTGCTGCCTTTTCTCTTCCTGTGTTTTTATTTATTAAATTATACAAAAGGGCACCAGAGCAAACCCCTGATGAAAATGAAGTGCCCTGGTTTTTTTCCAATAAATGAATAAAAATTTTAAAAAATACTATCATCTCTAGTTTCATGCAGAGCCTTGAGCTACACTCTGTGTCATATTTTTCTAAAACCCTTTTCTTAATGCTTGCGTAGGCAGACTCGAGAACTCCAAGAATTAGCTAATGTTACACCAGTAAAAATGTTTCTTGAAAAAGACAGATATAAGGAACATTTCTATTGGGGATTACATTTGGTCATATTTTTTCCATTAGATCATGTTTCTGTGGTGTTCCTTGACTCGTATTGGAAGATCCTGCTGGTCCTTGGACTGTGATACAGAATATCCTTTACGCTCATTAGTAGCTGTGTTGGAAGCAGAGGGCTTCTGAGCTTTTCAGCTGTAATTCAACAACATTAGTCCTAGGCAGGAAAGTGAAAATTTATTTACTGAAAGTAAAATATTTGTTTTGGCCAGAATGCAATTTTTGGCACTAGTACTGACGCCTTTTAGGTCAAATTTTGGTAGCAGGCTAGTAAGCCCGTGATTACAAACACAGGCGAATTTAATAGAAGTTCAGTCCGATCTCATTCCTCTTGGTGTAAATCCAGAGTATTTTGCTGAAATCTATTGCCATCTGACTAAACTTTCTGTTTCTAGGGTCTGCCAGTGTACACAGTATTTGGTGTTATCAGCCCAGAGTACGTGTATATTTAGGTTTTCTCATTATCATAGAAAGTAAGAAAAAATAGCCAGACCACTTTATAATTAACGATGAGTGTAATGACAACCTAGCAATCCTAAGCAGGAGATATAAACTCATGTTACTGATGTGACAATTATGTGTTTTTGTAATAAAGATTAACTGCAACAGCAACAATAATAATGCAAAAATGACCTCCTGAGGAAAGGGAGCATTACTGTCCCTTTTATGCAGACAAACTGAATCCAAAAGGTTAAAGAACCTGTCTAGCACTTCCACATAAGCTGGAAATGAAACGTGTAGACAAATGATGAATGATGCCACATGCATAGTGTTACTTGTGACTTTTAGATCAAACTTTGCTGTACTTACACTTTAAAGCTTGTGGAGGTAATCAAACCAACACTGAGTACTTCCCTTCCCTACAAGATGAAACTCTGTGCTACACAGGAGATTAGTTTAGTAAAGAACCTTTGCTTCATTGCACTCAAAAAAATAATTTTCTGTTTGTATGTAATGGGATGTCTTTTTCTTTTGTTTTCTAGTTGGTCACCATCTTCATGCTTCCTTTCCAAGAGGGCAGCTGTTAGCAAGAGCCATGTCCTTACATCTGGCCTTCGACAGCTCAGAGAAGACAACGATTGTAAGTTTGGAGTCCCTAAGAGTTTTCCAGGAGACTGTGTAGGCAGTAAATGCTGGTATTTTACTTGGTCATCACCTGCTAGAGAGGTGTGACTAACTGGGCACGCTGGGCCATGCAAAGCTCTTGTCACACTGCAGGACTGGCACTCTCATCCAGAGAATTAATGCAGATTTTACTTGCTCCACAGTTTCACCTCTCTTTTGAGTGTCCCAGCCCTTGGACCAGAATTTCCAATTTTGATTCCCTAATTTGAGATGTTGGAAACAGAAGCTAGATACTTAATAGAATAATCTTGCTGTGGAGGCTCTGAGTATGCTGCGCTAATGATGTCAAGCACCTTAATGCAGATACTTCAAGCTCAGTGGTAGCTATTTGGATTTAGCAGCTAAGCCTAAGAGTTCTGATTTTATATCTGGCCTATGCTTTTAGATGTCAGAAATTATTTAAGCAGCTATTAGGCCTGCAACAAATTGCAGTGGAAAGATCAACAGAGCATGGAGGAGCTCTGTTTACAAGGTACCAGGGACCACTTGCATAACAAACCTGTCAATGATTTATAAAGTGTACAGACACAAGACCACGGAAAGTCTCGCTCAAAACAATTGGTTACTCATTACCACATTGTTTCAGTGATCTTCTCATCTTACTGGATGTGCCGGACAGCAGGAAGGCCTGTCCATCTCTTTATCACCTGGTGATCCTTGGACAACTTTGTTGCCCTCTCTGTAAATTAATGTCAGCTTTCCTACAGGAGTATAGAACTGCCTCCCGAAGTACAATGCTGGTTTTATTTGAATGTTCTCTGGGAAACAGTTTAGAGAGCATCCATATCAAACAATTTCTGCACTGCAGTATTTGTACCTCGAAGAGTTAGGTCAAGGGTTTTGGATCAAAGCCTAGCTGAGACTGCATACATCATGGGGCCCAGGGAGAGAAGCATTAAATTTCTTGCTTAAAATTGGCTGTTAAATGCAAATGCATCATCCTTTGTGTTATATAAAATCCAAGCTGAGTGTTCTGTATTTTCTTGAGGCAGCAAACTGTTGAACAGACTCCCCTTCATTTCAAGGTCTTTCGATCAGGGTCTCGATGAATTCATTAAACTATATATTCATTATAGGTGATGAAAAGTATATAACCTTTCCGGGAGGGAAGTGGTCTGCTCCATAAATAAATCTAGCCCTGTAAATTAAAGATGTGCTAGAATGAAATACCTGGATCCAACAGTGCGGTAACTTGAGCAAGGCCAGTGTTTGTAATGGTAGCTTTGGGAAGGAGGCCGCTCACAGTGGAGTGGATGAACCTCACGAAGTGCCCGGATGGTCTAAAAATCCAGGCTGCACTGGATCAGGGGAAGAAGTAAATTCCAGAATTGAGGTCCCTCAGGGAGGAAGCCCTGCCAGAGTTTCACTTTTGCTATATATTGAGCTTCTGTCTGAGCGTGACCTCAGATCAAAAGCACTGAAGTACTACGCTAACAGGGAGGCTAACAAGTAGGAAAGTTTTGGATTATACTCTGAGGAGGTCGTCTCTTACAATCGATGTCCTTTAGGTGATCAGAGGACAGGTATTCATGGAACTCTCCCTAGTTACTTGCTGTATTTGATACTGAGTCCAATGCTTTCTGTATTGTTTGCAGTTCCTTGTGACTATGAAAACCGGTTCCAGCACTGAAAGCCCTGTAGTGGTTTAAGGAAGAATTAACGAGTCGATGAGTTCCACATATCCATGTTGGCCAGAAACATATAGAAGTGCACGGTCTTTCACAGTTTCTGGGCAACTACTATCAGATGGCATCCAAGTACTTAACCAGATTGATATACAGTATTGTCAGGTGAGAAGTAGCAGATGTACCCCTATGCAAGAAGGTATAGCCTTTGCTGTATCTTGATAGTGATTTTCCTGACGTGCCAGTACAGCTACGGCTTTCTGTGGGTTATAATTCATGTGTAAAACATCAATCAGCCCATAACTTAACCAGAGACTTCAAAAAAGCCCCAATCCTCTACTTGTATTATCAAGATTTCAACACTTCAATGTTAGGGTTTTTTTGGGTTGTGTTTTTTGTGTGTGTGTCCCCACCCCCTGTCCCACTTTCAAATGAACTGTGAACTTTTGCATATTTTTGTTCTAAATGCAAGCAGACAGCGATCCAAGGTACTATTTTCTGAGCTTTTTCTCCGTTGCAGCTTGTTCATGGTATCATTGTCAAATTTGTTGGCAGAGGGAACTGGCCACAATTGGTACACTCCACAGCACTTGCTATAGCGGTTGGATGCCAATGAAGACCGTTTTATAGTAATGGCAGTGTTACAGCATCTCAGTGGTTTTTCTTAATGATTGAACACAATCCAGTCACAAACATGTTAGGATACAAATGTGTAATGTGGAAAAATAAACACCTCAGCTAAGACTTAAGTAAACCTTCCTCAGGTCACTGACTGTGACCAAGGTATGAGCCAGATCAAGTATGGAGAAACAAATATTTTCCTCATATAATGGTTCATAGGAAAGCTGTACTGTGTTAAATCTGTAGTTGTTTTACATTTGAGTACCAATTCATGATACGGCCAACTTAAACCTATTAATTGCTACGTTAATTTATTTAAGTTGGGACTCTCCCTCTCCACTCTCTCCCAGTAATTGAATTTTGATCCCATGGAAACAATTCTGCTCTCAGTGAAGCTCTCAGGAGCCCTGCAAAGCTACTGTAGACAAAGGGGCTATAGTCGGTCACTTACCAGACACAATGTACTTTTTTTTACGGTTTAATGCAGACTCAAAATAAGAGCCACATTTTTTAATTTTAGCATGACAAGTCATGTGCACCCACAAATCATGCTGTTGTCATCAGGGTCTTAAAAAAACATACTTCTTGGAGAAAAAGGAGACTAATGCAGTTAAACAAAGTACATTACAGGAAAAGGAGAGGAAAATCCACAGAGGCAGAAGGGGAAATTAGTGAACTACTTATTAGTACCTTTTAAAATCTCTCCTCTGTGCCTGAAATATTAAATAGTGGGCTGGTAAAATGTAGTCTTCCTGCAAGAATGTATTGCTTCCTTCAGCATAAATAACAGTGTCTTAAAATGAAAGTTTGTCAGTGTGTGAATTGTTCTCTTATTGTGGTGCAAGCAAATGCTTCATGCTGTTGAAAGAGTTTTCCTTAATAAAATGCAGAGGCTAGAACGGTAAATCTTTTGAAGTTGCTCCTAAACATGTAATATTTAGCTTGAGAAGCAATAGTGAGGAAATGAACATGATAAGAGTTCATGCAGTAACAGCCCTAAATTGATTATTTCCTTCCTTATGTAAACTTATCAGTCAGCCCTTTGGGTTCACTTCCGAATACCAGCTCAGCACAAGAGCCTTATCACAAGGAAATGGAATGTAAAAGCTCTGACAATTTTGATAAGGCACGTACTTTGGTTATGATCCTATCTCTACCCTCCTCCCTTTTAAATAATTCATCTGCAGTAAAAGGGGAAATGCCCTCCCTCTAACTTTCGTATAAATACAAGTTGTTATTGTTATATTCAGAATAAACCCTGGTTATTTATTCTGCCAGTTTCTCTGCATATTCGTAGTTTAAGAGACTAGAAGATATATTGACAATTGTAAGCAGCGTTGGAACGGAGTGGCATAGTGTTCTGAATAGATTATTTCAGGATTTTAGAAACACTGGCATGTGTTTTAGACACAATCTACAGATTATCAATAGAGCAGATACCACAGGAAATATAACACTCTCTGGTTTTATTTGCCCTCTATACCCCTTTGCCCCATCCATGATGCTGTGGGTCTCACAACTCCATGTGATGGCAGAACCCAGACTGAATAAGGATCCAACAGCTCACAGTACAAAAGACAAAAAAGCAACTAAAAAAGCCCCTTCCACACAAGCACCAAACCACTCGCACAAACGTACATATGGCAAAAGAAATCTGACAAGCAAGCTCTACCCGCCAGCCACCACAGCCTAAAACTTCACAGTTCTAGCAGCCAGAAAAACACCAAAGCAGCCCCAAAATACAAATTTAACTTCATTCACTTCTCCTGGTTAAGTAACAATTTAAAAGTGTATGTAACAAGTTTTGTGGTTCATTGCATACCAGGACAGCAAAGCCTGATAAAAGTGCTCAAATGACAGTGCTGTTTTTGTTTGAGATGTGATGACATGCTCCTTAAGCAAATGTTATAGGCAGCAAATCCATGACCCAGTAAAATACACTCCAGACCATCAAAGTAGTTCTACAGCTTGATGAAATCCACTCGTCTCTGGCAAGAATGACCTAAAACTCTTTAGAGGAAAAAAAAGTGTGGTGGAATTCAGAAAGAATGTTTTTTAAGCAAACAGTGACATACCAAAGTTGAGTGTAACTTTTCCAGTGAAACCTAAAGCTAAGCCAAACTTACCTGATTTATTTTTTCTGCAGAAACTCAAATCTTGAGTTGTTTTATGCAAATTAGGGAAAAGTTGTGACTGAAGCTGGACTGACATACAATTTTGATTGGCTACTTAGCAAAATCTTCTCTCAGGAATACTCATCATCAAAACAACGGCGTAAATCAAGACAGGGCTTAATCCTGACAGTGTTGAAGTTCATGGGAAAGACACCACTGATCTTAATATGGTTTGGATTTCTCAAAAATTTTCGTGATGCTTTGCATGAGGAGCCCCTAGTCTTCTTCACAAGACATCCTAAATGCTTATTGTTGAAGAAAAGGTCTGTTGTGAAGGCAAGTATATTTGGCGAAGCGGTGTGATTGTGACAGAACCAAAACTGGAAAAAAGTCTTGGAGCAAATCCAGAAGGTACCTATGTCCACGTGAGCACCCACAGGAAAGGAAGGCTTTCTGATGGAAGACTTGGGCTCAAGAGTAGATGAAGCTATGTTGCCTTTGTGCTGTCTTTGTGCACAATATGAACTTTCATAGCTCAGTGCTTTCTATGCCGTACTGACAACACCACACCTATAACAAACTCTATGTACCGGTAAGAACATCTTGTTAATGTTTAGGAAGAAAAAAAGATCAGAATTAAAACGGATAAGGAAAAACTATAAATTTGCAAAGTGAATGCTACGTAGCAAAATAAAAGAGGTTGTAACTGCCTGTCATTTATTTTTTTGGGCCTACAGCAGGAAAGTCCTCAGGGGAAGGAATTACAGTAGGAGATATTATCTTGTTTTAGTGCTGTATTTCCTATCTTAAATTAATAGCGCGTAGGATTTTCATTATATTTGATATAATCATTCATGAGACTATTTTGTTACACAAGCGAGTAAAGAGCACTTTGCTGCTCAGTGAAGCCTGGCTTGTTTTATGGAGTTTAAATTGAGGCCTTCAAGATACTAGTACGGTGGACAAATGCTATTGCTGAATTTTTCAATCCAACAGCCAAACTGGCATTCAAACCAGAGAGCAGGTGGAAGGGCTGGGACTTTGCACCCATTTCTGTAAATGCTGATGTTTTTCTTAACTCTATAGGGGAAAAAAAAAATAGTGATTTCTGCTATCCTACGGCAACAGGCTGTGGCATGCATGGGTTTTGCTTTGTGACGCAGAGCTCAAGCACCGGAGAAGTGCAGAGCACATAATCACTCTGTAACACAGCACAACCTCCATTCATAATAGGCTTTATTGGTAGTGATAAAAATGAGGGTGGCATTACACTAATCAGTAATCATTGATTGCTTGATAGTAGAGAACAGGGTAAATTTAGAGAGAGCTTTCAGAGAGAGTTCCCAGCAAAGCTCAGTTGTCCATCTGTAGTGTGCATGGCTGTGCCTCTTCAGCTTGATTCTGCGCCTTTACTGAAGGTAGCACTATCCTGGGAGAAGCAGCACATTGGCAAATTTTTGTGGTCTGCTTAAAGGTGGCAGAATTGGGTATTTATTTAGGTCAAATCGACTGAAGTACTTGAAGACCTGGGGAGCTGATGTAGTGCGCTGGCTAAGTGAGCATGGTATGAAGGAGCTACATATGGCACAGCTGAGGAGAGGCACGGACAGAATAACTGCACACTCTCTGAGGAGGTGTCTGCCGACATTTCATGGTGATCTGGAGACAATTGTGTGGCCAGAGACTTTCTAATAAAAAGATCTGCAGAGTCCCAGTGAAAAAAAAAACCACACAACTTTCCCAAAAACTTATGAAAACAGACCAAACCAGAAGATGAAAAAGATTTTTGTATCTTGTGCTTATTAATCATGAGGTTTTGGAAACACTTGACCATGTACTACCCTGGCCAGGCTTCAGGCCTCTGTACTACTTTGAGAGAGTTTGGGCTGAATTCAGGTTTCAGGTGTTTTAAAAGACAAACCAATACATTTTATTGTCTTGAAATTTGCAGATACTGTTTTAAGGAGTTCAGCTTGTCTTTTGGGTTAAGTAGAAGGGCATAAAGCCAGGCTGGTTTATTAACTAACAATAAATATGTTTCCTTTCCTAAACAGGTACACGTTGTATGAAAACAATACAGAATGCACGCGCAAGGATTCCATCAGGTAACTATATGTTTATAGTCAAAATTAATTGCAAGATCATTTTCTTGTACCTGAATTCAGCTTTTGAAAGAGCATTTCTGTTACTTCTCTTTGTCCTTTTTTACAAGCTCCACTTTTCCCACCAATTAAATATATTTTCTACTAATAGATAATCCATTTTCTGCAACGTTGCCAGTCCTGAATAGTGGCTGTAAAAAATGGAAGTCTTGAATCAAAATGCATTTATGTTATGCCCTAGCTCTAGTGCTAGTTATGTATTTATTAAATATGTGAAGCTGCATCATACGTTGTCACCTGCATTTCTAACAAGCAAATAAGAGGTCAGGTGAGGAACATATGTTCACTTTGCGGGCTATCACACCATTCAAGGGAGTGGTGTAACTCAGGAGCCGCTCTGCCAGCTGGTGTGATAAGCCATGAGGTGACGCATAGGTAGTGCTCTGTGCCAGCCTCGAGTGCGGAGGAACAGTGCAAAGGTTGTGTAACATGGCTGGGCAGCGTGGAGCTGCTCCAGTGAGAAAGTTCCCAGGGAAGGGTTGCAGCCTGTCTTACCTTCGTGCTTCACATGGCAACATCATGCTGTGGAAGCAAATTATTATCACCTTCTGGGGCCATCTTCTCAGTGTTGTCTAGCGCTCTGTGACTGGAAGGGTTATTGTTAGATCAGGTGCAGGTTGTCCTTTGTATAAGAGCCCTTCTGCTTGCTGGAGAGCCAGCTGTTTGCAGTCAGCCTAGCGGTATTCAACTCATATTTTTGTTTCTCTGGACAAGTAATACAGGTGAGACAATCGAGATCTGAATCACTGCCAACATTAGTGGTAAAAATAACCTGGTGCAAACCAGATTCTTGTCGATCTCAGATGGCATCATGTGATAAGCCAAAGATACGATCTACAGCGTCTTCACAACTAAACTGGAGATAGGCATGAACTTGACCTCTGCCTTAATATGGTTGTTCCATGTGGTTTTATTTTCATGACCCTCTGAGTGGCATAACAAAGAACATTGCACACCAATCTGTGAAGTTTCTGTGTTTTAAATGTATGTTAAATTCCCCACTCTACAGAAGCTGTACCGTGGAGGAGACACCTTTCCTCTTTTGGACAGTTAATCTCGTAAATTAGCATAACAACAAAGCCTGAAGAAGCTCCCCTTCCATTTCCTTTTCTTTTGTGGTAAATCAGTTATTCACAGGACATTCTTAGTTTCTGGAACCAACTCTTTGTTTTGCAAAACCTTGTTCCACCCCTGCTGTCTAGTAGAGACCTGTCTTCCACCGGTTGGGAACAGGCACTGGCAACAGAAATGCTTTTCTTAGAAAAGTCTTTGCAAGCATTGTATCTGCTCCCCGCCCTAAAGAGGAAAGATTTTGTTGAGAACAAGTAGGCCTGTATGCATTTCCCTTGGGAAATTCTCCTTAGTGCCTTCAAAAACTGCTACTGAAAATCTGCATTTGAGGAAATGGCCTATACATCAAAATAGGCAGAGATTTCTTAGACATCTTCCGTCATGATCTGTGACACTTCAGTGCTAGTTATTTGTGCTACCATGGGAAAATATTTCTAAAGTAGCATGCATTGTTCTGCTTTTAATGGTTCCACAATCTTGAGTCAATTCCGTGAAGTATATTTTGCTTAATTACATTTCGTATTAGAGTTTCCATTCCTTCAGGTCCTGGATTCCCTGCTAGTGATGGAAATTACAGCTTTCCGTTCATAATCAATAATCATAATAATTGTAATCTACATTCTGTATGTTTATTTTGTGTGGCATCATTGGCTCTTGAGACTTGCATATCCAAAGGTGACTTTGTCCTGATGCAAATACATGGATATTCCCAGGGTCTGCATTGCCTCGTGTAAGTTTCAAGAGGAAAACATATGCTAACATGGAAGACAAGGAATATTAGAAATGCTTTTTATAAAGTTGGAAACAACTCTCCCCAAACCTCAAATACTTTTTTTTTTTTTTTTTTGCATAGAATGGAATCAGAAAAATTGTTTCCAAAGAACTGACTGTATGTAAGATGTGATTCATGGAGAAATTTGCTTAGTATAAAACCTTTTGCAGAAGACACATTTTCATTGAAGGCAGTGAAATGAATGGGACTAAGATGAAAATTATTATTATTTTTTTAAAAAGTCACTAACCTCTGTGTCTCATCCTGATGCACTTTTCTTGGTGCCACGTAGATGTTTTCTGCATCGTGTCTGTTCTATAGAAATTGAACATGTGTTTTAATTGGGGGCTTGCTGAGAAATTGGTTTGTTAGGGTTACTGCAAATAAAAGAAGATCTCAGTAGTCAATTATTTCTTTGTCTAAAAGAGGTCATTACATTTGATGATAGAAGCTGTCAATGTATAAAAATATACAACTGAAAGGAAGGTGAGAACAAATGCTGACAAGCGTAGTATACAGCCAGTGCTCTTGACAAGACATGGGATTGAATTGAGCAAATGGCTCATAAAGCTCATTTAGCAGGAGGACAGTAAAATCCTTCCTTTAAGGTGATTTAGCTTTTTAGTAAGCATTTATATGGAGACAGGGGTCTACCCTGGTAGATGGGGGTGCTTGCTTTTACTAGGCACTGCAGACAGCACTGCAATATAACTTTAGTTTATTATGTCACTAAAACTACTAAACTGTTACAGTCTTTTTTTTTTTCACTTGAAGTGAGGTTTGTCTCTAACCAAAAGGGGATAGCCATTCTTTTCCTATACTATTATTTTTGATGGACCGTCATTTTTGTGCCTTTTTAAAAAGCACGAGTTCACTCTGTGCTAAATGGCTGCAAGGGAAAATAATATAGAGTTAATTATAGAAGTTGATCAGTAACTCCACTTAGTAAAAAAGTTAACACAGTTACTCCGTTCTCTGTCTTATTGATTAGCATCATTCAGATGCTAAAAAATAGTGATAGAAACCCACAGGGCTGTCCGGCTTCCTGGGGAACAAGAGAAGAGCTGTGATGGGTGCAGAGAGAGCCCAGGTTAGGACCCCTCCCATGAGGATGGGGATCTGACCGATGTCCCAAGTAGCAGATAGCTATGGATACGTGGAATTGGATATGTGGAATTCCCAGATGCCTTGGAGTCAAGTCTCCAATAAGGTGGCTGATCATGTTGTACTGAGATGGGGGGGCTGTCTCAGCAAAAGGCCACCAGACCAGTCCTCAGAGGCAGCAGGCCTTCTGTCTGATGTCCTGGCCTGCTGTGTCCACCAGTGGTGTGTCACCACTGCTCATGATAAAAAACTGCTCCTGCCAGCTGTGCCCCTACCCGTCCAGTCCCCTGTATGGTGCCTGGCTCCTGTAAGGTGCCTGGTAGGGCCACAGTCCTGAGTTCACTCAGTTGTTCCAACTTGGATGCTTATTCTGGGGAGATGCACAGAAACTCTCATTCCAACTTGCAAAAGTGTTTTCCAGAGTCACTCTGAGGTCAGAGTCCTCTGAGTTACTGAGGTCACTTAGATGCAACCTAAATGTCTTTAAGAGCCCTTTGAAAATCACTACCAGTATTTTCTCTGACCAGGTTATTATCTGCCTACAAAAAAGAGGATGTTCCGTAATATTCACACATTTTCTGTCAAACTGAATGAGGTATGAATAAAAGGTTTTGCAACATAGAAGTCCTCATTTGGACTGAAAGCTCATCTTTAAATTCATGAATTGGATTAGAAAAAAATCTAAGAACACTGTCAAATCAATAATTTAAAAAGAAGATTTACAATGGTTTTTGTATCTCATGTAAGCTTTAGATCAATTCTTTATTTATTGTATTCAACTGTTTCTCCAGATAGAGTATTTAGATGAAATAAGATTTGTCTTCCTATAACAATCCTTGTGTTGATTAAGAGTTAAATCCAGTTGGTGTCCGGTCACAAGTGGTGTCCCCCAGGGCTCGGTGCTGGGGCTGGTTCTCTTTAATATCTTTATCAATGATCTGGATGAAGGGATCGAATGCACCCTCAGTAAGTTCGCAGATGATGCTAAACTGGGTGGGCGTGTTGATCTGCTTGAGGGTAGGTTGGCTCTGCAGAGGGATCTGGACAGGCTGGACCGATGGGCTGAGACCAATGGTATGAGGTTCAACAAGGCCAAGTGCCGGGTCCTGCACTTGGGTCACAACAACCCCATGCAGCGCTACGGGATTGGGGCAGAGTGGCTCGAAAGCAGCCTGGCAGAAAAGGACCTGGGGATGTTGGTCGACAGCCATCTGAATATGAGCTAGCAGTGTGCCCAGGTGGCCAAGAAGGCCAACAGCATCCTGGCCTGTATCAGGAATAGTGTGGCCAGCAGGTCTAGGGAAGTGATCATCCCCCTGTACTCGGCACTGGTGAGGCCCCACCTCGAGTACTGCGTTCAGTTTTGGGCCCCTCACTACAAGAGGGACATTGAGGTGTTGGAGCGTGTCCAGAGAAGGGCTACAAAGCTGGTGAGGGGTCTGGAGGACAAACCTTATGAGGAACGACTGAGGGAGCTGGGGTTGTTTAGCTTGGAGAAGAGGAGGCTGAGGGGAGACCTTATCACCCTCTACAACTACCTGAAAGGAGGTTGTAGAGAGATGGGGGCTGGCCTCTTCTCCCTGGTGACAAGTGATAGGATGAGAGGAAACGGGTTCAAGTTACGTCAGGGGAGGTTTAGATTGGATATTAGGAAACATTTTTTCACTGAAAGGGTTATTAAACATTGGAATAGGCTGCCCAGGGAGGTGGTGGATTCACCATCCCTGGAGGTGTTTAAAAAAAGGGTAGATGTGGTACTTAGGGACATGGTTTAGAATTGGTTTTTGTCAGGGTAGGTTAAAGGTTGGACTTGATGATCTTCAAGGTCCCTTCCAACCTCAGCGATTCTATGATTCTAAGAAGGGACATTTGCACTCTATTATTAGCAACCTCTGTTACAGAAGCTCTCACATTCCTACTTTGTTGAAAAATAGAGAAGGAAAAAGAAAAAAAATATAGGCTGCCATGATAGGGAAGCACCAGTCCTAAGTCGAGGTCAGGTGCTGTGGATCTGGTTCTGCATGACAGAAATCCTAGTGCTGTGCAGAGCCTAACCCAAAGCATGGCTCTGTCGGCGCTGCGAGCTCCAGATGTGATGCTGCCCAGTGGTATAAACTTGCTGGTGTTGTAAACTGTGTCTGTGAGTCTCTCCTCAGCAGAGTAGCCACCTCATTCCCAAGAAAGTCTCAGCTGCAATCTGAATGTTTTAGTTTAGTCCAGCAACGTCAAGACCTTGCAAACTAGAACACACATCTGTCTCATATGGACAGCAACAATGAGCCTTAAGCTGTTTTAGAGACTTTTCCTGGATCTGTTTATTCACCTTTTTTCTCTATGACAAATTCTAGTATTAGCAGATTGTTCTTATTATCCACAAATCCCACAAAATTTAAGATGTTCTACACTATATCTATCTCAGTCCAAGACAGAAAAAAAATGAAATTATAAACAGTCTCATGTGTCCCATGTTAGCTGGGTCAGAAACCACTGTTTATGTCACACCTGTTGTTAGTCAGGTTGACCAGTCTACCCTGACTACTTGACTTTAAACCCATACCTAACCTCACCTCCAGCATGACGGTTCAGATCAGACCTTTATGATTTCAAGCCGTTGTGATCCTTCTGAAAACACTTACTAATCTGGGACTTTGAGTCATTTCATGTCTTTTGTAGCTGTATGAGCATTATACAAAATGCTTAACATTTTATTAATCCACTGGCTGTGTTTAATAGTTAACAAAGCTAAACGACAAAATAAGAGCAGCAAACCAGCAGGTATCTTAGGAAAACAAAGCAGGCTTGCACAGAATGTAAACTCTGCTTCTGAAGTGGATGAGACAGACAATTATTTACTATATTTTGAGAGCACCTGGCACTAAGTCTATTGGCCATCAGGACAACTTAAGTGAAAATGGTGTTTATCACAGTGCCATGTTAAGTGGATTTGAGTGCAAGAAATAAACAAAACAGCCTCTGGAAAAGTTTCAGGACTTTCCAACTGGTGAGTGCTCTGGTGTCGCAGAGAGCTCAGGTCATTTATTAGAAGCCAAACAGTCGGCACAGATGACAATATGTGCTTTAATGTTTGTTGGTTTCTTTCTCTTATTTTTATTTGTTTCCTTGTAAAGAAGGTGGATTTCATACATAGTGTGCTACCTCCCCTCTCACTGGAAAAAACTAGCTGTTTCAGTGGATTTGTGCTAGATAGAGCATCATTTTGATCAGTGATGCATTCAGACTACCAATGACAGAATCCTCTAGAGTTTACAAACAGGAAATCTGATGGATTCAGTGTCTCATATGCAGCTAATTGGAAATGTGCAGTAACTTATCAGATAACAATTATCCCCAGTAGTTTTACACAGTGTTTCTGGGAATCATCCTTTGACACTTTATTTAGACCATCTGTCAGCATATATGTTATTAATCTCATTGGCCATCACTCAGCAGCCACCATTCCCCTGTCTGCAGAAGAAGGTAAAGAAACCTGATAGATTATCTGTAGCACAGCTTCTTAAAAGATACCTGCTTTCTCGTCTAATTTTATTTATTTTTTTTCTTGTTGTCTTTGATGAAAGTGAAAACATGTATAACATTGCTGGCTGCTTACCTTTGCTATTATTCTTGAAATATTTGGTGGTTATGATGAAATGTTTCCAGTGATTGAAGAGGTAAAAGAATTCACTAGACAGGGAATGTACACAAAGAATATCTTAGGATAGAAAGGACCTCCAGAGAATGAGTGCAATCTCCCTGCTCAAACCAGGTCCAGCTAGACCAGGTTGCTCAGGGCTGGTTCAGTCAAGTTTTGAGCATCTTCAAGGATGGAGATTCCTCAGTCTCTCTGGGCAATCTGTTCCAGTATTTGGTCACCCATGTGATTAAAAAAGTTTTCCTTATATCTGGTCTTGCAAGAACTCTGATGTGTGGTGTTGGACCAGGAAGACAGAATGTGGAGAGCATAAGGATGAAGAAACTTTGGAAATCTGGGGAACCACCAGGGGCACTCATTGAGTCCAATGTGGCTACTGAGGGCAAGGGGTGAGTAAATGAATCTGCTCTCAAGTGCTGAGGAAGATCAGAATTAGGATGGGTGTCAGAGAATAAAATAATGTCCAAGCAATCATTTAAAGCTTTTCTTGCTTATTCCCACACCAGGAAGAGGCAAAATCTCCAAATTTCCCAAGTGACCAGAAATTCCACCAAAATAAAGTCGTATTGAAGAGGTTGAGAAAATAGCATGTATGATGTTTCATTCTGATTTTGATTATTTAGTATTTCCCATTTTATGATAAATGAAATGAAAATAATTTTGAACAGGAAAGTTGAGGAGGAAACCCTTCTTCCTTTCCCTGTATTTGTGGGTAAATACTAAATTTCAAACTGAAATCAGCAGAAAAGGATTTATTTCTGCAAAATGTGTTTCTGTTAATGGTCCATATTATCTGTTGATGAATATCTGAGCAATTTTACTTTACACTGTCCTCTTGAAAAAGAGTGGGATACCTTTACTAGTGTGATGAATATTAAATACTCAGTCTTGAAAGGGGTATTCTCTGTTATACCTAAATTCTTCACAGGCCACAAAGACTGTTTACCACTTTCTATTTCTTTATTTAAATCCTTTGATGACTGGACTGCGTTCTGGCAAATCTATCTGTAATGTTAGTGGCCTAAACCTGCTTTTTCTTTATTCTTAACAAAGCGTAGTTGATAAGAGGATGGAGAAAAGCGGTAAGACTGAAAATGTATGGTGTACTAAAAATGTATCATACATACTTTACATGCATATGCTTCCCACATCATCATTACCACTATGAAATACTAGCTTCTACTTTGTATGTTCTAAACCAGCTTCTCAATACTGAGTTTGTGAGATTTTGCATGTTAGAAGCCAAGGCTTCCCAGAGTTTTTCTAAATTGTAATTTTTTTGGCCTTAAATCACTGAGGATCAGAAAAGTGTCTATGCCTAAAGTGGGATGCCACTTGGACACAATGACTTGAATGACATATTGAATTCTTGCATTGCAACTAAGAAGGCTACTCGGAGTGCTTATCTAAAGTGTTGTATGCTTATAAATTTTAGCAATAAAACTTTGGCTATTTAAGTCATTTTGGAAGATTTTGTCAGGGCTCTGCTTCAGCAAAGTCCTTAGTCTTATGTTTAACTGTAGATAAGGGAACTCATGGCTTGTAGTGTAGGTACTAATGCAGTTTTCTGTTTCCTACAAATGTTTTCAAAACCAGCTCCTGAGTCACGTTGAAGCTAAGGCAACTCCAAAACCTAGCAGTTTGTTGCAAGCAGACTGTATTGTTGCAGCAGACAGTTGGAAAAAATCATAGTTGACTCCCTTGTCTTGTTAGACTTTCCCCAGACAATGAGCCCATGAAAAATGTATGTTGCATTAAAAAAAAAACTTACAAAGCATATAACTACAAGCAAAGTTACAAACTGAAATCCACCTTAAGGGGAAATCAGAAACAAAACCAAAAATCCAAGCCTGGGTCATAATGTTGCTTTTCTGTATCACAGACTCATTATGAAGGTAGCTTTTACTTAACCTCTTAGTTCTCACATCACTCATGTTAATGGCCAAGTTTCTGATACCGGTGACATTTATCAACTGATCATCTGTGACTCCATGAGTCACTGTCTCCAGACTTGACATAAACCACTCAGGGTCTGCGCTAGGGTCACCTGGACTTTGTCATTATTTAACAATTGAAAAGGAGCAGTATTTTCTTAAAGCACAGGCTTCCAATGATGCAAACGAGCACAGGAGAAGCAAAGTCAATAGAGCACCGATGTTTCCTAAGGCTCCAAGGCAGTTGAGCCAAATGGTGAAGCTCTGTTTTCCCTCTGTGCTTTCTTGTCTTTGCTCATTTGTTCCTTTACTCTTCGGCTAAATCACACACACCTAGATATATGCAGTAGTTGAAAAGCAACTGTCAGTTTATTGCATCTGGATACCAGGATGCACTGACTAAATAATAGATGGAAAAATTTGTGCTGTTCATCTTTTACTCTGCCTCTAATGTAAATCTAGAAGTAATGACAAGATTATTTGTTTTTCTGCTTTTGAAGAGAATGCAGAGAGTGGTTATCTTGGTGCTTTTATACAGAGTATAGAAAGGTGAGGTGGGATAGCACATGGGAAGGAGGAGTTTTATTTACCCTGCTTTTTAACGTAGTGTTGCATTTTGGCCATGCAAATGTTATAGGTCTGTGTAGAAGATTTGATTTCTTAAGAGGCAGAACATTCAAATTAGGCCCATGGCTAATTCTTTCCCATGCCCACATCTGTAAAGAAAATTCTGTGGAAAGAGGGGGAAATGAAAAGGCACAATCTCTTTATAGACAATTCACATCTCAGTTCTTGTGCAGTTCAGAGTCTGTATCAAACCTGGGACCTGCAAACTGCCATCTCCCTCTTCACATAGTCTGCAATCTCCTGCACCACTTGCACGCGGCTAGTAAAGCTGTAGGTAGAAGAAGATCCAACTGCAACACAGAGGCCAAGGTTTATCAGCGAGCCAGAGCCACTGGCAAAACTGTGTTGTAATTCAGCGCTGCTCTTGGCAGGTAGTTTGAGAATACATACAGACTTTTTCCAGGTTAGCTGGGGCTCCAAGCCCCAGGAAGTAAAAAATGCATGGTTATGAACTTCTTGAAAATTGCAATTCTTGTATTCCTGACCCGATAAGTAAAAGATATTGATGAAGTTCAGAAATTTATAGCAGGGGAACCAAGTGCCCGACATACATTTCTTTAGCACATTGTCCTGGTTTCAGCTGGGATAGAGTTAATTTTCATTCTGTTGGCTGCTGTGTTTTCAGATTTGGTGTGAAAGGAATGTCAATAAAACTACTGTTTTAGTTGTTGCTAGGTAATGTTTATACTATTCAAGGATATTTTTCAGCTTCCCATAGAAGCTGAGAAGGAGCACAGACAGAACAATGGAATGGCAAATGGAATATTCCATACCATAGACGTCATGCTCGGTATGTAAATGGGGGTTGGCCAGGGTGCAATCACTACTCAGGATGAGCTGGGCAACCAGTTCACCAGGTGGCAAGAGTGACTTTTGTTGCATCACTTTATCTTGTATATTCTTTTACCATTATTATTATTATTGCTATTTTCCTTTTTCTGTTATTGTTCTATTAAACTGTCTTTATCTCAACACACAAGTTTTTTTCCCTTTCCTTTCCCCTCCTTTTCTCCCTCTTCTCTCTACCCCTCTTGGGGGGAAGAGGGAGAACTGCCTGAGTGGCTGCGTGGTCCTAGCTGCCGCATGGGGTCGAACCGTGACATACATGAAGTCTTTAAAACATTTAGACTAGGTCAGGGGAATCAGACCACTGACTCAATGCAGAGAGTTTCACATTGTCAAAACACTGCAGGAAACAACTTCTGGGAATTTAGTAGTGCTGCTAGTGTGCAGCTGCTGGTTACTCAAAGGACATGCTTGTCCACACGTCTCTACTACTCTGCTTCAGTCCTGCCCTGAAATAATGTGTCACGGGATCTATTTCTGGATCAATGGCAGAAGTCACCAAACAATCCTTTCAAATTATTCTGTTGACCAAATGAAGGCTTAACTCTCCTCTAAAGACAACAAGGCCAATGTAATGTTGAATGCCTTAATTAGCTCCATATGTTTTGAGGCATTAGGGTAGAGTGAAATGACCAGAAGTATACTAATAAATAAAGACCATATCCTGGTATTGATCTGCATGTGGAACTCACCTCTGAAATCAATAGGGAGCACTGAAAAAAATCAATGGCAGGATATGACCCTTAGATAAGCTAGTTTCAAATAATTCTGTCTCCCTAATACAAGAAGACAGGTTACTTTGTGTTATCTAAGCTCTCAAACATCCTCAAGAACTTTGGGAAATAGGCAAAAGCCGCACGGAAGGGAACTGATATAGAAAGATTTACATGACAAAATCCTTGCGTTTTGTAAGACCTCAACTAGTTATTGCCTTTTAATTTCATCTCTCTGGATGAAGCATTTAAACGGTGTCTTGTAACTGAGACTGAAAGTCTTGGAGAATACCTTGGGGAAGAGTGAGTGATGTAGTAAAAGGAACCAGTGTTTATATGCACTTCCTGCTAGCGTTATCGATAACCTTGCCCTGCATTATAATGTGGGGAAAACTCTACAGAAATTAGGCCTTCAGGCAATCACTCTACGTGAGAAGTCAGCCATGTGTTGAAGAGAAAATGGAGCGAGGAGGCTCAAGGGACACAGCATAACCTTCTTTTCTGAGATATGGTTTTGACGGATGAACATGGTATAGTGTGGTACTGGATATCAAAAAGGCCTGCTTTTGCAACACATAGGTGATGTTTCTTGGCTGTATTTGCTCACGCTAGATCAGTGCTGTGTGGGGTCTTCTGACAAACAAGACTGCAAACAGGGACCTTACTGACGTATGCTACAGCTCCCTTCAGGCTCACAAACTTGATTTCTTTCCTTCAGAAACCAAAACGAAGTGGTGGGCATATGGATGCTTGGATACCTGTCTAAATGCATCAAAGTGCAGCTGAAACTTACATCTAGACCTAAATGCATCCGTCCTGGCTAATTACCTTTGATGCTCCATGACCTGATAGGATGGCTGCATGGATACTCCTCTCACTAATTGTTTTCTACTGATGTGAATATTCCAAATTTTTTTATTTGCTGGCAGAGAAATCCTCAATAAAATGTTTTTGGGAGCGAGAAAAACTATTTTTAATACCCCAAAGTTTTTATGTGGGCTTACTCTGATGAACATTGTCAAACTCTAGTAATCTGGTACAAGGCATGCTTAATGTCAGCTAAAAAGAATTGCTACAATAGGGAGAAAATTGCAGATTTGAACCTGAAAAAAATATTGAACAAAAGGCATTTACCCAAAGAGTTTCTGCCTTCAGAATAACTGTCTTTACTTGCCCTGGCTTGTCTTGTCTGCCTTTTTTTTAAAAAATTGCATGCACATTAAATGCACGTGAAATGTTTCACATTGCCAGACATGGTATAAGCCTGCACTCAGAGCCTCATGGACTTCTTGTTCCTAATATTGGAAGACGTAATCTAGCCAAAATCCCCTCTAGATGGCTCCAATGCTTTCATTACATTACCAGTCTTTGCTTAGATCCTTGTCTGATTCTTTTCACTATCTGTAGCTTTGTTCTCATTTAGAATTGTAAGTTTGAAGGTTCCTATTTCTTTTTATCCATAAGGAGATCTATCTCAGTAATACAAGCTTTTGCATGCTGCCCCATTAGTGTCTCATCTTAATCCATGCCTTCAGGGTCCAAATCTAGAGAGGAAAGAATAATTCAGTCTCCATACAGATCTTGGACTCTTCTCAGGCTATGCCAACAAGCGTGCCAATTAAAATTGTGTTTTCATGACACTGCAAGCCAGCCCACTGCAGAGAATGTGGGTGAATAAAATGGATTTATAATTTAGTTTTCGGAAAAAGAATTATTTTCCTTCCAAATTTATCTGACTTGTATCGTGTCATTGTTCACGATTTAGTCAGAACCTGGAATGTTACCTTCAGATTATGGAAGCTGGCGAAATTCATAACCTGGCAAAAGGGAAAATATTCACATAACTCTCGGCAAGAAACCAAATCAAGCTATTCTTTTTAATTGCAGGTGAGTAATAGCACTCTTACATTTCATACAAATAACATCAGCACTCTCCTGCTCTGTGATTGATGGGATGTTTTAAGTGGAGTGCTTTAATTCAGCACAGCTGGACGTCTCTTGTTGGATTCCCCTCCTAGTCTAAGAAATTTTTGTTTTTAGATGTATTGGCAACAATTTACCTTGTTAAGGTTGAAAAATATCCCTCAAGAGAGTAGATGTTGAATTGTGAACTCTTTGCTCAGTCAATATCTCTGCTAATGAAAACTGGGGATTACTGTTCAGTTGGTTGTTTGGTTTTTTGAACGAATTCACTTGGTCTTCAAGGTCTTGTTGGAGCTTTTGGATTGAATTATAATGGTCTATCACAAGCAATATGTCTGTAGCCTCAACACTTCCTTGTAGTACTTTCCCAGGATCTCTGCCATTTTGTTGCTTCCTGTGGCTAGGATTAAGCAGCCAGGTGCAGAATTAGGAGACCTTAGTAGAATTCTCCACACTCCTTTAACCCTTGTGCATGATTCCTGTGGGGGTCATAGGAAAGTGCTGATAGGGAAAACCACATATTTAGCTTGTGTAGTTGCTTGAGAACCTAGATTAAATCCAGTGCAGATTCAAAGAAGGGGATTGTGCAGCACTGGTGTACAGTCCTTCATACCACATGCAGGCCATAGTGTTTTGCCGAGCCAACAAAGGGCATCTAGGGAAAGAAATATGCTGAGTGGTTTGAGAAAGGAGGAAGACTTTAAACCATTTTTATTAAAGTTCCAAATGGGAGGCCTCTAACTGTTCAGCAAGTGGAGCAAAAGGCAGGATTCTTTGAGGATCTTACCAAGCTACCAACTATGGAGTTCATTTAAACTAGGCATATATCCACTTAGTGTATTAAGCTCCCTTGCATCAGACTCACACGGATTTATTTACAGTCTCTGACTAGAATCAACATGAGCTTTCAGAGCCCTGGAGTACATAATAACAGGAAAATCGTGGCTGTAGTTAAACACATCCCCAGGGAAAGCCTGGTAAATGTCCAGGGTGGTGATTAGGAAAGGTTAACTTATGATGTGACAAGGAAAGTAGTACAACTTAGATAACACTAATAAATGACACTGGTGACGAAAAATGATAGATTATTCTGATGTGTTCTGTTAAAAAAAAATATATATATAAACCAAGCAGTTTCTAGAGGAATATCCTGAATCTATCTGTAACTATGTGCAGTTACATACTATTCTAGCGTATTGATTTGGATGTCTATGTGTGGAAAATGTATTACAGAAAGAATTATTTAATATATGCGGAATCATCTGGTGTGCTCCATACAGGACAGGACATTATACAAACTTCCAATTTGTGCAGCTGTCATGAAAAAGCACCCACAATGCCATTTACATTGGAGGAAAATACCAGTAACAGAAAGCATTTACTGAATGACTGAAAACAAATTTGTAAGGGACAGACAATTTTCTCTTTGCTCTGGTTGGTTTTATGCTCCATACATTTTAATCCTTAGATTATGGTGTTAGTAAATTGAATTGCGGGGACTTTTTGCCATAAAAAAGCAAACCCCTAAACTTGCGACATTAAAAAAGCCCCCTTTTTCAAGGATTAGCTGTTTTGTTATTATTGATTTTCTTATGTTAGAATTTACACCATAACCTTCTTTTCTTCTGCTTTAGTTATATGAATTATTATTGCTGTATTTCTGGCAAAGACATATTTTTAGATTGTATTCCTTGTTATGTGGAAAGCTCTCAGTCTTGTACAGACTTTCAGATATGTTGTCCCTCTTGTACAGCGATCCGAAATACAGATTTCAGCGGGAGAGTTCATAATGAAAAAAATTAAGCAACACTTTAAAATTTGGGCTCTAAATAGTTCTGTCTTGCTCAGTAGTTAAGAATTGCTCAATATTCAGGACTTCCTGTTCCTCTGATGGACTCGGCACGTCTGTTCAGCGCCAAGGACTGTGGAGCGCAGATATCTCATCTGTCGCTGAGAAATCCTGGTTTGCCGATGCAGTGCTGTCTGGAAAGCGTAGAGCTGGTCTCACAACTCGAGCAGAGCCCGGCACTGACACACTCCTACGGCATCCAGTTTGGCAATTAGTTTAGCTGCTGTTTATCTGGGTGTCGTCGTATTACGCACCACTCTGCTGTGTAGACATACTGAAGTTGTGTCTTTTAGGGGAGTTGATGGAGACACATTTTAGCACAAGGGAAAACAGAGACTCCTTACTGATGCATAGAGATCCTGTGGGTATCTGTAAAAAGCTCTGTTTCCTCAGGTCTGTTCTTGAAGTCTGAAACAGATGTTTTATTATGCTTTCACTGACTCTAAGGAAAAAAAAATCTCTCCACTTCATCACGAAGATGAGGCCTCCTGACAACAAAATTTTTGTTCCAAATAATACAATGTGTATTCTATGGCACATAAAGAAAAAGCTACTCAAAATACTAACTTGGGAGATGCTTTCCCCACCTTTCCAATAATGAATAAACACTGTTTGCCTGGACGATGCTATTATAAATCATACATCTATTATGCAATAATGCCAAAATGTTAAAAATTGAGTGTTTATATCCAGAGTAAACTAATGTTCAGCAAGGTCTAACATACATGCTTTACACCATGGTCTACACGATGTCTCACTGAAGTGTAAGCAGCTGACCACGTGGTACGTCCCTGACTCCTTTCCAGATCCAGGCACTCTAATTTTGGCAGTCAGTGAGATTTAAAGACCTCAACATCTCTGAACGTCAGGCCAATTCTTCAAGGCTTGCACAGGCATAACAAGATTTGTATCAGGAATAAGAAGCTGGCTGCAGATGTAGTTCCCAGTCGAGAAGGTCTCTGTGTTACATTAACATAGGTATGTATCTATGGTTGCTTTCTTTCTGGCACAGTTTCTTATTGATGCTCGTACTCTTCTTCTGAGACCATGGTGAAGCATAAATAGGCCTCTGAGGCAGCCGCCAGCCTTGTTAGGACCACAGTCTTTCACAGCGGCACTGCCATAAAGGCAGCAGATCCAGCTGCTGTGGGAAGCTCCTGGGCAGCTCATGGCTGAAGTGGCTCTTTGCACAAACCCCAGATCCCACCTGACGTACCAGGAGCACAGCCAGGTGGTACCTGACTGGACTGTGGGAAACTAGGGCTTTCCCTCTGGAGTTTTTTCCAGGACAGCTCTCAAGGTATCCCCTCGTGCCCAAAGTGCTGCTATTTCTCTCTTTCTTGAGCTGTGCTGTCTGCACAGGGAAGCAGTTCAAAACAATTTGGCTTCTTGTCTGGGCTCCAGGAGGCCTGATGTTCTAAAATGCAAGAAGAAAACGAATAACACCATAAAAAGATGTGCTTTTCAGCTCCCTAAAAACGAACATATTTGCCATTGAGACCAAACAAAACCTGGTTGGTTTTTTTTGTTTTTATCAGCTTTGGGGTTTTTTTGGTTATTTACAGGATACATGAACAGACATAAAGGTGGTAAGTTCAGAAGAAAAAAAATCAATTACGTATAAACTTCTCAGGAAGGTACCTTTTCACTTTTGCTATATGATGAGAGAATTACTAAACCGGAGCAAAACACAGAAAAAGGATGTTATCAAATCTGAGGACAGTTACTGTATGTCCCTGCTTTTCCTTTAATTCATTTAATTAAGAAAATGTTTGTAGTGTGTAATACGATTTTATTTTTTCTCAGCTGGCTGCAGTCAAAGCTATGACTCTCTATGCAGGGAACTGAAGCTAGAATCCTACATGGTTCAGACAGTCAAAAATACTGAAACGACTTTCTTCCCTCCTGCTCTTCCAAGCTTTCTTCTTTGCAGATGGCGGAGGACAATATGCTGGGTCTGCAATAACACTGACTCAAAATTCCTTGCTAATTGTAAGATAACTTCCTAAAGACTGCAAGCAAAAGGAAGTCAGAGAACAAAGCAATGTCAAGTATGCACATGTCACAACACAATGTGCTGATTCCAAGCCTTTGGAAACACGCTGAAAGACATGTCTGGAAAAAAAAACAGGGAAGTGCTTCCACACAGTCTTTCAGCATGAAAACAACAGCTGAATGTGCCTGTTCCCACCAGGAAAAAATACCCTGAAATAACAAAAGGTGCTGGAAAGCTAGAAATGAAATCATCAGATGGCAAGTACACTCTTTTGTCTGTTCGTAAAATTTACATAGACTGTACTTCCACTGCATTGTAAATCAAGGGATCAATCCAGAATCGTGTTTGACTGCGAGATGCCAAGAAGACCAAGAAAAATGGAATGTATAAACAGGTCTCTCTTACAATGAAGGACTTGTAGAACAAAACAGAAGTAAAGCAAACAAAGGGCCACACTTTCAGATAATGTATCTGCAGGAATGCAAGCTCTGTGCATTCCTGATCACTCCTGTAGGTACTGAGGGCACAAAAGACACGCTCTTGAGGAGAATGGCATACACAGTGCTTCTTTGTGAAACAGAGTTTGCATACATTCCCTTCATAACCACAGGTAAACCTTTGCATCATTGGTGTGCTCTAAAGACGTAAGTGTTTTCAATTAGGTCTGTCACTGCTGGCTTGCTGAGTCCAATTTTCTGTCATCTCAAGAGCTGAGGGTTGAGTAAATTCCAGGGGAAAATTATGGGATCCCAGTGAAAGATGACATAATACAACACAAATGAAACACCGCATGCGTCTGACTTCAGATGTTATGAAATATCACCTCCAAAACCAGAAGGATATCATACATAAATGCAAATGAAGCAACATTCAGTAATGAATAACGATGTGACTAGGCATTTTTCTTTCAAAACTGACAGAAGGAAATAAAATTATCCCTACATTTATCAGGCAGAAACAAATACTGGGATGAAAAGCAAGTTGCCTAACATTGCATATCAGCTCAGGAATAAGTTCTCCATCTTCAGATTCTCAAGTGACTTTATAAAACCGTTTCTTTTTGTTAACTGCCGAGCCCCAAAGAGCACTTATGACAAGTGCACCTGAAAGGCTTGTTTTGCATTCGGTGCTTCTCGTTGTGCTCCCAAAGATACATGCCATAAAATGACCTCAGAGTTTGGTAATGTTTCCTACAGCGGGCATAATATGCATGAAAATGAAATCCCAACCTCACTTTAAGCAAACGTTATTTAGGTACGTTTTCCCAAAATTTTCCAGAGATATATTAAAATCTAGCATAAATGTTTCTGCCAAAAATAGACAAAGTGTTTCTGTGATTATAAAGACTGAACATGAAATAAGCTGAAAAACTGCTTATTTCCCCTGGCTGCAAACTGTAGTATCTCTCTGAAGACAATTTGTCTGTTAGGTATTCCTTGTCAGTGCACTTTTTGGGATTCAGGTCTTTCTTCTTCTAATTTGGACTCCAACTGTATGAAGCACCATTTAAATTTGGTGTTCAGCTGTCTTCCATAGATTTCCATGCAATTAATAGATTCCTCCTTCCTTCTTGGACTAAACTGAGAATATCTGCCTGAGTCTCACTATAGCAAGTGACGTTCATGGAAAATGTAGCTTCTTTTGAACCAACACTTTTTTTTTAATTATTATTATTTGTGCAAACAAAAACCTGACCAAACTGAGCCTTTGCACCAGCAGTGAACTTGAGGGCATGCCACAAGATGCCAAGTATAGATGTCAAGCAAATTTACACTAAAAAGAAACCCTCTGCCACGGTAAATCCCTACTGTTGGATGCCCTTTGAGGCTGAGACTGTGCCTGACTGTAACACGGCCAAATGAGGCAGTGCGATATTGTTTTACTGCTGTGCATGGCCACGTAAAATCTAGGGGCTGGCAGGAGCAGGCAGGTAATAAGGCACATGAAGCTGTTAGGCAATGAAGGGAAAGAGAGATGGGGAACACACCTTAAAAAGAGCTTTTGGTTTGCACTTTTGTTGGGCCTGCCAGAGGTTTTGAAATAATGCAGAGGAAGAGCCTGTTGTCCCAGGTACAATATTCTAGCAAATTGCTTTTCCAGTGTCTTTCATCATAATTCTTCCTCTTAGCTCCCTGCGTAGATGAAGTAAAGCTAACTTTAGCTAAAAAAAAAAAAAAAATAAGAAGAAAAAAAGAAAGGAAATACAAAGGTTAAACTTGAGCACTATTATAATGTCCAAAAGCACTGAAGAGATTGTAGCAGGTGGTCCCACCACCTGTGCTTGTCTACTTCCATTCCAAATAATCTCCTTAGCGAATGCAGGGAGGAGCAGACACCCGGGCGGCTCCCACAGGAAGAGCAGTGGCTGAAAAACAGAGTGACTAACCCGAGAGATAGGAACCCCCGGTGCAGGGAATACAGAACTTGGGGGAGGCAAAACAGAGTGAAAAACACTTGAGGCAGATCCTTGTCTCATTTACAGCTTGTCTATCTACAGCAATGCTGCTGGCGTCAGGGGCAGCCCTTCGCATTTATGTCATGTTGGTAATGGATGGGGGGTAAGAGATCCTGCAATTCGAATGGATAAGCTACCACGTTCCAATGGCTTGCAGAGAAAAAGGCCAATCAAACAGTGCGTTTATAATAGCACCTATTTTCTTTATCCTTCCTCAATGGCTACAGGAAATGCTTTAATTTAATAGAGTAAGCGGATGCATTGCGTGAATTCCAAATGGCATGCTAACAACATAATGATCCCTACCCTCTGCACTGCAGGCAGGACTGTGGTTTGTTTCTCAGTGGGCTGCACCTACAATAGCTCTTTATGACTGTCAGACTTTGACTAAAAGAAAACAAAGCACTGGCTGAAAAAGAAATAACAATAAAGACTATTCCTGTCATGTATCTAAATATTCCCTTTCACTCATTCTTTTCTGTGCATGAAATTTCTTAGGTAAATATAGCTAGAAGGGGAAAGGTATCTCAAAGGAGCTCGCTGTTGCCAGCATGTATCTTTGCATTCAAGTGAGATCTTTTGAAGTGAAAGCGTTCTCAAAGTTGAGGACTTTTGTGTCAAGCTGCCTGCTGGGCATGATGCACGCCCTGCAGCTGATGGCTCTACCTTTTCACAAGTTGTTCTTTAGCACAGCGAAGTTCTTGCTCTTCATGTGGCAGCCAGCATTTCCTTTTCATCAGGTCTGCTCCCTGTGGTGCAGCGTTGCTCTGACACGGCCAAATGGCTTCTCAGGTGGGAGCCAGCTTGGTACCGCTTTGCCACCTTCCACTTTTCATCCAGAAGTGGTCCCTGAGTTCCTTGTCAATTTTACATCCAGGCCCAAAGGCTTGCAAAGCTTCCCATCTGCACTGTGCAGTGCAGAGTACTTTGTGATAACCTCTTAGGAGACGGAGTATACAATCCTCGCTGCTTTTCTCCCATCTGTTCCTCATCAACAGGACATTCTTCTGTCCTGGAAGGATCGGCTTGGTAACAGCCCTGATGCTAGATTTGCTCTTCTGGGAGGTCCAGCTGCTAGTTCTGGGCTTTCCTTAATCCCTTCCCTACTTTAGCAACACAAGAGGATATGGCCAAAAGCGAGACCTGTTGAAACCCATCAGAAAGGTTGACTAGCACCCTGGGTCAGGGTGTCAGACCCCAGGATCCAAATTTTCCATTGTGATAATTATCCATAAAAATGAACACTGCAGGACAGCTAATCCCAAAACTTCCAGCATAGCTTCAGCAAGCTTCAGTGGTTTGTCCTGTTGTAGCGTTGTTTTTTCAATGAAGGTACCTTCACTTTGGATTTAATACTAGAGTGTCAAAGCAAAGTATTGTTCACCTTGAGAGCTATTTGGCTGGTTCATTTTGAGTGACGGTTTTGAGATCTGTGAGTGAAATATTCTGAGTTAAAAGAATAGAACTGCAGTTTTCTTCCATGAATCAGAAATACTTCTTTCATTTCTTGCATGATGTTGTCAAGTCAACAGTGTCCTAATTGCACCTATACTGTTCGCCGCAGTATTTTGGAGTGTACAATGTTTTGGAGAACCACAGTGTTTTGGAGTAACTTTTGTTATGGAAATTGTTCCAAACCTGAGCAGCCTTTTTTTTTTTTCTTTTTGTTAAAAGTATTTAAAATCTGTAAGTAAATATTTATTTCTGGCTAGAAATTACTTGACATTTAAGATCTAGAGTAAGAGGCATTTTTTTGTTCATACGACTCTCATAATACACAGACTTTGCGCTAACTTTTCAACCAAAAATGCCACTTATGCAGAAGGGCTAAGGTTCTAGAAGCGTAAAAGTCAGGAAATGAAAGGTGAGGACTCTCTGCAATTATGATGCCTCACAAATATATGACATTTTCTATTATTCTGTAGGGCGATGACTTTATACCTTCATGTACAGCATGGCCAATTTTATGTTAACTTTTCATTCATCAATCTGGCACTTTTACAGTCTCAGCTAGCATTGCACTTCACATGCTTTTTTAAATATTTGATTTCCTCGACTAAATCCATAAAACAAAGACAAGAGCGATTAAAATAACAAGAACTACATTAACCTAAATTCAGTTCAGAGTTTATGCCGGCTTCTGCTGTATACTTTCAGCAGAGAAGCAGGAAGTTTGTTGGTGAATGAAGTAGCAGAAATGCTCATGAAAGGGTCAGGTCAGAACAGGAGAGGCCTGGAAGGACTTGGTGTGGCAGCAGTGTTGGCGGCAGCTTCTTCAGACCTTCTCCTTCCTGGAAGTGTGTAATCCTGTTGATCAGAGGCTTTTGGTAAGTAATGCTTAAGGTTCCTGTCAATACGAATCTTCCTTAGGAATTCTGACCAGGGTCCCAAAAGTGGGTAGGAAGAAACAATTCCTATTGCTATGAATCTAGTTGGAGTATGTAACAAGAGCAACAAAATGTGTGTGCTAAGATTCAGATCAGGGCAGCAATAATTTTTGTTTCACTATTGTCATTTCCATATTGATCACAACACTGTCCAGAAAACAAGGGAAGAAGAACCTACTTTTTATGAAGTTTCTGCCAACTCCACCCCATGCCATGGCGATTCTTCCCATTTCAGGAAGAGCATCCTTTTCCAGATGACTCCTAATATTTCCTCTTCTTTCTTCAACTAAGGTAAATAGAAAGCTGTTCTGTGGCAATAAAGGCTCAGTAATCACACTAGAATTAATTTTCACCTATATATAAAAGCCATCCGAAGATGTCACCTGCCAGAAATTCTGTGCTAAGGTTACAAAGCCCGCAACTTAAACGTTAGGAAATGTCATTCATAGCTGCCAACAGAACCTTAATTCAGCTCCTTTCTGTGTTAAGATATAGTCTTTAATTGCATAATCACATACTATTTTTTCCAAAGGACCTCTGTCTCACTCAGGGCACAGGACCTACAAGAGGGCCGAGCAGAGGTTATGCAGGCACACATAAATCTGCCACTTCCTAATTTAGCTGTCCTTGACTTTGCAACCTAAATAATTTTGCTTTCAGGGAGATACATATTAATTTTTTTTTTCTTAAATCATGCTAGAGGAGCATTCTGTGAATTGTTTCCTTTGGTAGGATTTTGGACATCAGCTTGCAAAGGCTCCTAAAGGAGAGATAGTTAAGAAATCCAGTAAACACAGCCTCCATGCGTTTTAAACATGCATAGACTAACACTTCATTTGCTCTCAGTTTGGAGTGTCACATGGTGTTTCAAGTGCTAAAAGATTTACTATGGTTTATGGCTCAAATTTTTCTAACTCAATTTGTCGTTTAGCACCAAACTCCCCTGTCCTGTAGCACACTCAAAGGCTAAAGGGCATCGAAGCATTCTCCTGCTTAACTGCCCATGGATTGGAATAGCTCTTGTGACCTTTCTATTGCTCTTGGGATCTTTTATGAAATTAATTATTAAAATGCAAGGCCTCAGGTCTATCTGTGACATCACGCTTGAGGTTTTCAGTGCAAAACCAGATTCCCTCAGTCACAATAATTTTTATACATTAAACACTTTCTGCTTGAAAAGAGAAGTCCTTCAGTATAATTTTGCTTTTTTAATCAAACTTATGCCATGTTGCTCTTCTGCAATGAATTATTAACTGAGTGCATTTCCATTAAATTTCAAAGTACATCTTAGTCTTTATGACTGGATGTTACTTTAAAAACACGCAAGTTCTGGCAGGTATGACCTCGGGTGCAAACATAACTGTATTTGCTAAGAATAAGCTATTTAGCTATGTAGCTTTGATTATGGTTCTATAATTAAAGCGCTTGGACACTACTACAGTGAATGGGCTGAAACTACAGGTATAATGAGCAGGAAACAGAAACACAGATAAGAAGAATGAAGTTTGAGGCGTAGGTTGTCCTATCCAATTCTGCTCACTTTGTAAATGGCAGAACATCTTTCCCAGTCACTTTGAGTCAGCCTTCAGACAGGTGAGTGAGGAGGACGTTACCACAGTGGAAGACTTGGAAAGAAGAACAAGAAGGTTGAACAGGGAGGATTTTGTAAAATACCTGTTGCATTGAATGTTAAATACAACTTAACAGTTATCAGAAAGAGTCTTTCAGTCCAAGAGGCTTGTGTTTAATAGGTGACCAAGTCAGTGGGTTTGTAATTTGTAAAAAGAATTTGCTACAGGATTGCACATCAGTCTATCGGAACAATAATTACTGAGTGGCAAATGCATTTTAAGGCCTTTTAGTGGCAGCTCCACAACTGATCCCGCAAACAGAGATCGATTACAATCCAGGTTTTCATGCCTTCAGCAAATGCTGGTTTTGAGTAAGAATTCAGCTGTGGAACACTGAAAACCTTCAATACAGACACGTGCCTGGGCAGATCAGCAATCTGAGGCAACACTGAAAGAATCCTTCGTTTTTCTCTTCCCAATTTCTCCCCATCTGGGTTTACTAGATTACCCAACAAATATGAACTAATATTCTAGTCTGCAGAGAGTTCTCCTCATGTTTAGAGAAACTAGGGATTTCATAACAGTTTTATGAGACGAGTTTAGAGTTGCTTTTTGGAAATGTGGTTTTAAACAGAGGATGTGTTTTATCTTTCTTTAGAACATATTTTCTTGATTTAACTGGCGGGGGTTCATATTTTTGAATAATTTAAGCAGTGTGGATCCAGGTCCCAAATTGTGTTGACCTTAAATATAATCCTGGTGAAGGGAATGTTGAAATAGCGAAGAGAAGTTCAGTTTTGTGTTGAAGACCGGGGTCAGTGAGAAATATTTCAGCTGTTATGCTATCCTGTTTTAGAAGGCAAATGAAAGGCTTCTGTGCATCGTATTGACGTGATGTGACTGAATGAATGCAGATGCAACATGATCTGAAGTCTGCTAAACTTGTGTTCGGAGGGGTGTGAATATATAAGAGAGTCTGTTCCTGGGAGAAGCCAACCACTGGTCCTGGAAAGAGCCCAGCAAATCACAGAGAAGTTATGCAACTAATCTTTATTGCTAGGATGTGGTACAAAAATAAGATGATTTATCAGTTTATTCAGAGTTTCTGTGCACAACAGACATTAGTGGTTATCACCAGTGTCAGGCCAGGAACGGGGCCCTGGAGCTGCCCTAAAGGCTCCGACAAAAGCGTTACGTGCATACAATTTATGCCCCATTGTGGGAGGAACGTTTTAGATTATGTTGAATATTTGAATTTTTCTGTTAGGCTGCTCCTTATGCAGTAGACATAACAGAGGTGCAGATGACCAAACCCAGGCCTAAGAGGGAAGAATGATCACAGTATCTGAAAATATCTAAGACCTGCAGGACTGTAGATAAGACTCAAGAAAACCGCGTTCACATGGAAAGCAGACTCTCAAATCTGTTTTTCTATTAATTCCATTGGGCAAGCAGTAAGGAGGTGGCAGCTTACCAGCTGCCTGTTTTCATTCCTGTTCTGAGATGGACATTTCTTTTCTCCCTTCATTGCATGGGGAGCTTAGGCTGTCACCCCGACGTACTCTATGCCCAACAGCAGAAGGGCATCTAAAAGATTAGGCGTTATGTCCCCACAGCTGTAGCCTCCTGAGTCCTGAAATGGATGTAGCCCTTAGTGTAGGAATTCTTCAAAGTATAAATATATTATTGTCTCTCAGAGAGTTCTATAACAGTTGGCCAACTCTTGTAGGTACTACTGGTCAGAGCCTGAGCAATAAAACTTTCAGCCCACAGGGCTTTAAAGGCAAAATGTTGTAGATAGATCTACGGGCCTGTGTTTGGGGTAGATAGCCTCGCTCAGCTTAAGCATTTGGTGTGAAAAGTCTGTAGCACAACTGGCTTTTTAACTGGGGGCGGGGGGGGAAAGGCAGCGTGTTTCCCATCTGAATTCTGTTATTCAAAATTATTTCTAGTAGTTGCAAAATGATTTGATTAATATTTAGATAGTATTAGTCATCCATTTAAATTATTGAAAAGGACTCAGCAGAAATAATATTTCGTTTTTCAAGCTGCTCTGCTGCTTGAAATAAATATGGATGTAGAGAAATGCTGAGAGTTTTGAAAGAGACCTAAAAACAATGGAGTCCTCCTGAAAAAAAAAATAAAAAAAGCAATGGAATTTGTTCAGTTCCTTTAGAAATCCAGCCTCCGCCTTCAGAGCTTTCTCAACAGTCTATATTTTTCCCAATCACTAGCAAAACATGGGTAAAGGCTTTCCCAAGGGAAATCTGCTTAAGCCTGTTGCAATGTCTGTGAGGAGTATGGGTGCTGGTGGAGAGTGATACAGGGAGGAACTGTGCTGTCAACAACAGGAAGCTGGTGAAAAACGAGCGGTGCCCCTGGGGAGGTGAATGCAGAGCAGATGGCTCTAATTGTGAGTCACACTGTGACAACTGACAAGAGAAATTCTGCACTCTTGACACTTTAAAGATACCAAAAATACCAGAGAGCACATTCCATGGCTTCTTGAAAACTTCCATATCGAGGTAGCTGAGGGGGGAGAGCTCCAGCTCCTCCTGTTTCCATCACTAAACAGCCCATAAAATTTGCTGTTGATAAGCTTCCAAGCAGCCAAGCATTCTAATACTTAGATAAGTCACTAATGTTAATAAAACTCCTGAAGAAATAAGAAGGAAGAGGTGCAAAGGGGATTCATGTGCAGGGCAGCACCAGTTGCTTTAGATACTGAGCCTTTCAATTAAGGGCAGTTCTGGATAAGAAAGGGGAAAGTAACATCCTTGTTTATAAGCACTGATAGATTTGGAAATCTCTCTCTTTTTTTTTCTTTCTTTTTTTTTCATCCGGAATGACTGCAAGCATTTTCTTGATGTATTTCAATTATTGCCCGGATACAGGGTTGCAGATTTATATTGTGCTTCTTTAGTGGAGTTACAAAAAGTCAAGACCAGAAACCATTCATAGTTTGTTGCCAATTTTTTATTTTAGGATGAATGCTTGGCTTGGGTAGGTCTGCAGATGTCAACAGAACTACCCCAGAAATAAGTTTTGTTTTCTCTATTTGCTTTCTTGATGCAACTGCTTTAGTACCAGTAGTTTAGTACCATACTCAGGTAGTTTGTCCCTTGAGCAGAGCCTGGTTGTTTCACATACACCCTAATAACATAAATCAGCGCCTTTCCTTGGAGCTCTGTGACCATTAATATCCGGCTGAGGCATTATTGTTATTCTTCTGGTACCATGCAAAAAATTTTCCCCAGATATTTGGGGAGGGGGGGAATTTCATAGTGTTAGAAATATTTTTGGGAGTGTCTCATTCTGACTGGATTCAGATATCTGATCTTTTGGCATTCTCTCCTGCTTTTCAAATTGTTGTTATTTGTGAAAGTTACTAACAATGGAAAAGTGCATGGAGTCACTTGGGAAGGCAGCTACACTGCACAGCTCTTCCTCCTCCACCTGTTAAGCTGCTGCTCAAAGGTGCAATTTGAAAGTTGTTACTTGAATAAGTGCTTATGCACCCAGGTGGTGGGTTTGCTTAGACAGGGCACTCGGCTGAGCACTTCTAAGTTCAGTTCAGTATGTCTGAGTTGGAGCTATCCATCTCATTTTCTTTTCTTTTCTTTTTTTATATTTTTTATTTTATTTTTTATTTTATTTTTTATTCTTTTTTTTTTTTTTTTATTTTGCTGGACACAATTTTTTCTGTGGGGTAAGTCTGCTATATAGAGATATCTAAGATGAACTGATGTTACACAGGGCACCAGCAGTAGCATAGCCTTAGCGTGATGCTCTACTAAGGTTGGCTAATTTGCTCCATTAAGTGTCTCTGTAAATTGCTGTGCCTGTGGTAGTCATGGCATTTCACATTGCATCATCTGGAAATCCCTTCCCCTCGGAAGGCAGGAAAGCGTTCCCCTCGGTACTGCTGTGTTACACTCCTGAGGTTACACCAATAGGTACTTCTTCTGTCCAGTTCTTTTGTGTCACAAATGCAGTTTGAGATGAGAATAACTTAAATCCTTGGGCATTTTAGAACAAGAGTTTCCCTTTGTAACGGATGTCCCAGACTAGCATTCGACTTCTTTGCTAGCAGATATTTTATATAAGGTCAGCTGTTATTGCCATTTTATGAGATTTTGTTACCTCTGTGAAAAGCCCAGGGTTTACCACTAATTGCAATAAATCTACCAAAATACATGTGTTGTCACGCTTTAGAATTTGTAAGTCGCATAACACCCATGTACATCAGGCCACATTTTCTAAAATCATGAATCTTTCTTGTATCTGACTCACAAAAAGCTGTGCAAATACACACATCCTATGAGTCTCCGAAGACATGCAAAGTCCTGCCATCATCCTGTGGTATCACCACTGGCAGAGAAGCCTACTGAGAATTTTGTCTGTTGTGGTGTTATTTTTTCCTACTGCTGGTAGTGGAGGGGAAAAGGAGCAAGTACCACGTGAGCTTTGGTTCTTGAATCCTTGGCAGGGATTTTGAGACCACAACTCTTCTCCCCTTTGAAATGCTTTCGCTTGGAGAAGTTGTACGATGCGGTGGAATTTCTTTCTTCTTTATATCTGTGTTGGCTAAAGCAAGACAGAGGAGCTTGAAAAGGCTCGCCCTCCTCAAGGAACGCTATCTGATTCGTAAGCATTCCTAGAGGTTAAGGCTGGTGACTATCAAGAAAGCAAATACTTCACGCAAGGGTAAGTCCTCTAATTGTGTTTGTGTTGAATAGCTGCCAGATCCCCATGTCAGGATGTCTGCAGTCACGGCTCTGATCTCACCATTCCTTCCTCGGCTGTTGCACAATTGTGTTGCATGTTTGTGGTAGGGGAGAAAGTTGGAGCGCTGGGCTATGAAACCGTCTTAGGGAAGGAAGCCATGTTTTATTTTAGTTGCTTGGTTTGGATAAAAGCCTGTAGGAGATTGAATAACACAAAAAAACCCATAATGCAGCCAATTCATGGAAACCAAACCTGGTCTTCTATACAGATATGTGAAATATGAGGTTTAATAGCCAGGGTAGAAAAGGAAATGTCAATGAAAATGTGTTCGCTGGTATAGTAGAAATCCTAATGTACATATGTGATAACTCGTTACTTGTTCTACCCGGACTCTAACCTGGAGTTGCGGGGTCTGTTGGGCTTAGGCTTGTAGATGCAATGAGGGAGCTTTTGGGAAACTGGTTGTGAATCTGCTCCTCTGGTGGAACGCTTCAAGGATCTTTTGTGGCAGAAAAGTGATACAGACCAGTGACAAATAACAAGATGTGAAAGAGGAAAGAGACCCAAAGATACTGCAGGCCGTGAGCTTAGTAGTGGAGAGAGAAGGAAAGAATATCATAACTCCTTCCAGCCACAGCAAAAGAGTTCTGGGGACTCTCAGCCCATGTAAGAGTTGAAAGCCACTCTGGTTGCACAAACATTCAATTCCTGAAAGAAGACAGCGGTCGCCTTAGCCACAGAAATGTTGGTTAAAAGTAATATCCTGATTAGACTCAGTACCATAAATCTTTCTTAGATGATAAAGTAGTGCGTTACTCCTGTTTGTTTGGTTAGAACAAAGCGAATTTCACACAAGTCTAAATTTACTCCTGCAAAATAGTAAGATGTTGGGTTAATCTATGACCATCACGTCGTCTCACATAATAAAATCTGGTGAGCTGGTAGCGGTGCTCCAGGAGGATGTCAGTTCCACTCCCTAAACCAGGAAGTGGAGAATTATCCAGAGCAATAAAGAGCTTGTACAAATAATACTGGGGAAATCAGAAGTTAATCTGAATACCATCTCACTCAATCTAATCAGTACGAATAGCTCCCTGCCAACTGCTCCATTACCTGAAACAGGGGTCAACTGATAAACATCAGTCAGTCCTCTCATTAAAAAAAAAAAACAAAACCAAAAAAACTAACAAACCCCTTCATCTCAGAATCTCAAATTCCATCATTCCCGATAAGCACTAACCAGTTCCTCATCTCTCATTTGCAGTTCATATCCTGAGCTACATAGATTTGCTGTTAGAGATAAGGATATGAAAAAGTAAAGTGATATTAATATGCATGTTGCAACGTGTTAGCCTCTCGCAGGCTGCTGTGCTGACTTTGTAAATAGAGGTGGTCAGTGAGGCTGCACAGGAACTTGGGATCTGGCCACAGGCCATTTGTTTAACAACGTTAGCCCAGATGAGCACGGTCAGAGAAAACGGTACAAGTCATCTGGATGGAGAAACAGATGATTAATAAATAGGGAGCAAGCAAGGAAGACCGAGAGCGAGAAGGACCCGCTCTATGTCTGGGGGCTGCTTCTGCAGCTGGCAGAGAAAAACGTGTCAGCTGAAGATGGAAGAAGGGAAAGGGAGCAGTAACCCCAGGCTTTTGAAAGATGTCACCCAACTGGCTTCAAACCATACAAATGACATTTGGGTTCTTATACTGTGCTCACCGCTGTCACGTATTTGTCAAAGTTAGGGCCAAGACAATATTTTTCTGCCTTTCCCTTTATAGCACGGGTGAGATTTTGCTGTCCTAAAATCCACTGTGGCATTAAGACAGCAGTCAGTAAACATGGTTTCTGAATCACTGTTCTGGTGTTTGAGTCAAACGTTTATCTTTGGTGATTTATGCAGTATTTTTCTAAATTTTTGGGGAAGGTACAGGAATCGACTTTTTTGCTTTTCTTGGTAACTGAGAGAAAGAAGGGTTGAGCCAGCTGCACTATAATGCAGAATTCTTCTACAGGCTTTTTTTTTCTTCATGTGTTTTAGATTAACAAATAAACTAATCAAAACTAATCAGAAGCAAAATAGAACACAACCAATATAAAAGCCCAAAACATGCTTTTAAAGGTCACTGACACAACTATATTTAGTTCTAATATCTTTTAAATATCATTGTGTAGAAAATAAAGAGATTATTTCCTTAAACAAACCAAGGTTTTCTTAGCTTGTTTTCTTGACTTCAGATTTAGCTAAAAATATTATGAACTGTAGTCACCTGAGAACAATATGTCTTTTTTACACAAATTGTTATTCACTATTACCTTACCTGTTAAAAAAAAAAAAAAAAAGCCTGTTTGAATGAACCACAGGTAAATTAAAGTTAACTCAATTCTATGATTGAGGGTAGAGATCTTCTGGAGAAGGGCTGCCTGTAGCAGCTTGTATATGCTTATATTTGTTTATATTCATGGACAGTCTACACCCAAATTAGAAGTCAAAATTATTTCAGTGAAACTTTTTTTCTTTTAAGAAATGATATTTTCATTTTTGTCAAAGTGAAAAATACAGACAAAACTATAAAATTGATTAATTTGGACCATTATTTGTGGAAAACACATTTACTGTTTCACGTTACGTTTCTCTGTGAGTTATCACTCATTTTTCTTTCCAAGCACACACTCTCTTTCCACTATTTACTTTTAATTTCAAAGGAGAAAATAATGGGATGAGGGTTTTTTCATTTGAAATGCCTAGACAGTAATGAAATAAAATATTCTATGCATCCTTAAAGAGCCAGACACTTGCTATTGAAGGGGAAATAATGCCTCCCCGCCCAAAAAAAGAGGAGAAAAAAAAATGAGAACAGGTGCAGTTAATGGGCCAGACTAAAGTATCATGGGAGATTTTCAAAGCCGCAGATGAATTTAGTTGCACCACTTCTAAGGAATATAAATGAATGTTGTTTACTTTGGTTTTCTGAAGTTTGAAATTATCTTCTTTAATACAGGCTTTGGGAGGAAGTCCACTTGAAATAATTGTAGACATTTGAAATTAACATGTTACCACCACCTCATACTGCAGGGATAAATGCCACTCATACCCTAATTTTCTACAGACAAACAGTATACCAGGGACTGTTACCAGGCATTGTCAGCGAGGAGGAATAGCCTTGCCTCACATCTCCACTTTTTATTTCATTACTTTTACTTCAAAGTTATCTTTGAGTGGGGAACAAGGTCTGAGCCTTTGTCCCAGGCAGGCAACATCTCTCTTTTTCCTCCTACCTACACTCCTTGGTTATCTAAAACTCTGCTGTGCTGGAGAATTAAGAGTTCATAAAAATGTAACACTATGTCTTGATGCATAAAATCGTTACATTATTACCTAAAAAATCTTTTAATCACACATACCCCTAGTCAAAATATATACACGCATTGATAAACATGCATTGATTCTGTTAAAAAACAATTTTCATGAAGCTTTGGAATTACACAAAAATTAGACAATACTGTACAATTAAAAACCCATGTAGCTTATTAATGGATAACTCTTGCTCGGCTCTGGGCCTAATTCACATTGGGCTCATCAAAACGCACACCAAATGAATTTAGTTAGATGATAATTATAATCTTATTCTAAAACCTTAGTTCTTTGTAAGGTCTACCATTTTGTAAGGTCACTGTGGAAAAATAGTGAAAACTGTTTATTGAAGTGACTGTGGCTTATTCTAATATCCATAATAAGGGAGCTTTTTCCCCTCATGTATTCTACCCTTAGTATACCATCATCTTCCATTATATTCAGTATTTAAAACTGTTTGGGGAATGTGCCTGTGCAGTCAGAAATACAAACTGCTTTTCTTGGACTGTGTTGTTCTAGTTTTTGTTTTCCATGAAATGCCTCTCATGTATTCTTCCTGTACAGCGACCCACTGCATGTAAATTCAAAGCAATAGCCATGTTATTTCTTTTGTTCCAATGACTCACTTTAGTTAGGAACAAGCTCTGTTTGTTCTAAGATAATATCATACACTGCATTCCAACATAATTATGGATTTTAATTTGAAATTACAGAAAACCAGAATGATTGGAAATAACCCATACATGATTGAATGAGCTACATGTAGAATCATCCTCAGGTCTGGATTCATCTGTCTCTCTTTTCTACAGATTGGGGGTGTGTGTGTATTTTTTCTTCTTTTTTTTTTTTTTAAAAAAAAAAGAAGACAGTTCTTAATGCTTGAACAAATCCCTTTCTCTTCCCCTCGGTAATGTGGTTAACTGTCTGGAATGTGAGCCACTGGAAATTCTTCCCCACAGAAGAATCTCCATTAAGCTTTCAAACAGACTTACTTCATCCCCACAGCTGCATGGATAGAAGACTTTCTAGTGCCTAAATACTTACTGTATATGTCATCCTTAAATTTAATTATTTTTTTTTTCCCAGACAGAGCTTTAGGAGCAGGTGCTAGCCTTTTGCTTCCTTTCTGCTTCCTCTGTGGGGAACGGGCTGGAAAGAGCCAACTAATTAGAAAATTCTACAGGGAAATTAATTCTGCAAACAGCTGAGGAATGGCATTTCAGTATAATGCTCACTTTGTCTGTCAGCAGAGCGCTGGTTGGCTTGACAAGTGGCAGTTCTCCCAGATGTTACACATGTTGTGATGAGACCAGAACTGCATCATACGTTGCCCATTTACTAAGAGACGTGATGCTCTGGAAGAGTAAATACACTAAAACTCACCTCTAGGACATGCTGTATTGCCGTCACAAGGCAGCAGTGCGGTATTTTTACATATGCTTGAAGTGTAGCAACGAACCAAACGTTTTTTAGCGAGCTTAGTTCCAAATGTTGCCTTTGCTTTCCTGTAGGGCTGAGGCACGAAGGAGGAGGGAGAGAAGAGACATGCTAAACTACTCGGTGTGAAAGGGCTGGATTGTCAAAGTCAGGCTCGCGTATTGTATACAGCTAAAAACATGTGCAGATCTGTAACATGTCTGAGCAAAACACTTACTTATTTAAACAGTTGGCTGGTTACGTGCACATGAGAATAGTCAGATCTGCATACACAGGCTTCCCTGCTCAGAGACACTGCTGACTGACAACTGCAAAGATGGTTCACTCTGAAGGAGCCTGGTGTGAGACCTATATGGAAACAGCACTGCCTTAGTGAAGATGATGACAGCCTACTCGTTCCTCAGAGATCTCACCAGTGACAGTTTTGTCATTTTAGTACTTCTTACTTATGCTCTAAAACCCCAGTAAGGCACTTACTCTATCTTAAGAAGTGATGTCCCAGGTTCTCAGCTGCCTTCTCGTGACAGACCTTTGTGACCCTCAATCCAAGAACAGTGTAAAAACCTCATGCCTCCTACCAACCATATAACTTATCTTTTCCTTCTAAAATCTCCAAATTTTTCCTCGAGCTATTTGTGACATGAGGTAAACCTCAGTAGCAGACTTCTCATGCACATCCTTCCTGGCTTGACTTGGCATCCCTTGCTTTTGGCCTGCCAGGAGATGTCCTTGGACTTCACTTTAGTGTTCAGCTGTGCGGAAGTGTCCCCCAGAACCCAGATGTCTGGGAATTTGCCCTGAATTTATAGGAGGGACCTGCAAGTGCCCATTGAGTAATGTAGAACTGCTTTTCTTACCTTTTTGGTGTAAACATGATGTTGAAGCTTGTGGTGTTACGAAGACCTCTTTGGGTGGCAGCTGGTTCATTTTCTAGATGTCTTCTCCCTCAGTGGGTTTTGTATTCTTGAGCTCGTTTTTGTACTCATCTCTGTCATGAGTATCTGAATGCTTTTCCTTCCTGTGTCTCCTAAGGACTAATTTGTCATATCTAAGAATATAAAAAGCAGTACATTTATGTAAGTCCCATGGAGATATGTCACTTTTCTGTAGCTGAAGATTTTCCAATACATTTTCCTTTTTCTCATATTTGCTCTACTCTAACAGGGCTCTTGACATTTTTTTCTCTCCCCCGCCCCCAGCCCTTCCCTTGTCTTGTACTTCACAAATGCAGTAACAGTCTATATTCTGTCTCAGTCAAAAAAAAAAATCTCATCACTCCTTATCTTCTTATCAGTCTATCAGCATAATTACGTTACTTAATACATTGCATAGTTCAAGGACTTTTTTTAATAGTGAACAGTCTATATCCTATTACCAGTTCAGTGTTACCATACAGAGTTATTGGATAATTACTTAGTTATGAACTTTTTTTTAATAAAAAAAATTCATATTAATTTGCTATGCTCATGCTGAAGTCTGATCATCTTCCAGCACAAACCCCTAAACTAACTAAAGGGCTTTGACTCTCAGTCATTTTCACAGAAGAAGATCATGCTTTCAGATGAAAATAATAGTATTCCATTCTTTGTCTTTAAGAAAAATCAAGCCAGTTTCTATACTTTCTAATTTACTTCACCTGATAGCAATTATAGTTTTCCTAATGAGATGTAATTGCTAAAGAAACCATTGAAATTAAATCACAGCTAAATATTAACACCTTCTCCTTATCTAATTAATATTTAAAAAAAAATCTTCGCATGTTTTAATTAATTTCTATAGTTGCATACGTTAACAAATTGGAAGCACTAAAAGGCATCTATCTCCAAAAGAGAGGTGCACGGACTCTTGAATGTAAGCCACTTGATTCTAAAGTATCTTTGAGCTAGAGAGGTCCTAGTGTCCACATGTAGAAGATTTATTCTGCAGTCACATTTTCCGAATTAATTGCCTTTTTAATTTTGAAGTGCTAAATGCATCACTTCTCGGCAGTTTTCCAAAGTGCATTGTGATATATCTGATGCATGTATTATAGAAGTTTGTCAAGCGATCCACGTTTAACATGAAGGCCTGTTTGCACTTAAAACAAGGATGCAGTTATATTATTAAATATTATTATCACATATTCTTCCCAGAATTACATCTTTTATTATGGAGCGGTTACAAATTACAGGAGCACTGTCAGCTGCACCTTTTAAAGTGATCGTCAAATGGGAAATAAAATGGAGACAGTACAGGTAAATGTCTAGCTAGATTGCCTTTATATACTACCTAGATAAAAGTTCTTAGTGATTTAATTTTCCATTTATTGTCATCCAGATGTTCAAAACACTGACCCAGATAGCATGGAAATTTCATTTTTTTTCAACTTATGATAATGGATTAAGTCATAAAAAAGAGCCATGTTACATCCGTGGAGATTCACTGGGATGATTTGCACTAAATGGCTTTTTTTTTTATGTGGGATAATTTTTTTTTTCCTGAAGTTCAACAAGAGTCAAGATTATATCTGTATGTGTTTAGGAGCCAAAAAGCGTAAGTAAAGGAGAAATACATCTGTCTGTAGTTGTTGAATAATTGCATTTTTGCACTATCTGCTTAATGGTGTAGCTGATGAATGTTCATGAGTTTTCCAGCAGAGCGCAACAGAGCTAGAGTGGCTTTAATAAGGATGTTTCATGTGACGCGACGGTCATCAGAAAGACTAGGAAGGGTCGAACTAGAAGGAAGAGACATCCTTGTTTTGGGGGCATGGAAGTGTGTGGGGATGTAAGGATGACAGGGACGCTAGGTGAATTGGGTAGTGAATTTAAAAAAAACACCTTGCAATTAATGAAATGTTTCATTATGTTCTAAACACAACGCTTGTTTCCTTTGGGGTAAAATAAAATGCTTTGGTTTGTCTTTGTCTGTTCAAGAGGACAGGCTTTCCATTTGGGTTTCAAGAGACCTACCCTTTTAAAAAATTAAATTCTATTTCAAAATGGTAATGCTGGTTTAAGAAATCAAAACTTTTATGTATTTACTTATTTCCACTTCAAAGCAAAGCAGTTCACTTAAGTAGCTTTTGGGAACAAAGCTACTCACTGAAGTTGATCTGAGTTTGCAAAGGGTTTTAGTACGTCCCAGACACCATTTTTCAATTAATTTTGTATTCATCAAGAAATTTCATTCATCTCGAGCTATTATGTCTTGTTTTTCAAGTTGTTTTTTTTTTTTTGGTATGTGTTTGCCACACATATTGCAAGAGTTAATAAATAAAGCCAATTTGATTTATGACTTGTTTTGCTTGGATAAGTTTATGAATAGCAATGCTGTATATGTTTTTAATTAAATTCTTTCTTTCCTCCAAGGATCTCACCATCCAAAACAAATTGAGAATTTTGTTTAGAAAGTTTACTTGCACCTTGTATTATTATGTATACTCTTGAGACAAACTTGCATCTGGGGTAGATATTTATAAGAACAGTTTCCAAAGTTCAGAATGGAAACTCTTACACTTTCATGCTGTCCCTAAGTTTTAATGTCTGCCGGGCTTAATAGTGTATTGCAATATTAACATAAATTCTTTATTTTGCATAATAGACACATCTCTGCAAAATGTAAGCCTTTTCTTCATACATTTTTTCCAACAGCTGCAGATAACATTCCTCGTTGAATTTCTAGATTGTTCAGTAAGGTCAACATTCATAAACCATTTTATCTACTACACTTTAAAAATTTTCCTCTAGCTGCTCTAAAAATGTGAGTGTTATTCATTTCTCTGAAATGCCATCAATTTGTTATTTGTAGGCATGGCCTGGAAAGGAAGGAAGAAGACAGTGGGAGTGAATCAATATTTTATTGTAGTGACACTCTTGTGTTATTGCAGCCAGTCAGTTGTACTTATAACCTCCTGACTGCAGTGCTATCCATTGCAGTTGCTCAAAAATAAAAAAAAGATACATCTTCTTTGCTGCTAGTTCTTGTGATGTAGCACAGATGAGAAAATAGGTATTTATGCCAGCTTTATTCTCTAACCGAAGGCTTTGACAATCTAAAGCTGCACCACCTTTCCCAAAGACAGGCATGTGGACCAATGTACAAGGCAAGCCATTCTAACCTCCTTCTTATGGTGTCTCTCCTTGTCTTTCTCTTGCAGAAATGCCTGCCTCCTCAGACATAATGTCTTGGGAGCTCTGAGGACTTTAGACCTTGGAAATTTCATGAGACTGCTGATCTGAACTAATGAGGAGACTTTTGCAAATGTACCTTCAGATGACACATACAGAGAGCAAATCCCTTCAGAACCTCACTGGTGTTTCTAAAACAACATGAAAGGACACATGTCAGCGGTACAAGGAAATTCAGTGGAAGGTGAAGAGGTAGGCTAGCCTCTTCTGAGTCAGGTAAGCTGAGCTTAGCAACCACCTCACCGTCCTCACATGAGTTTGTGAGAAGTGTCTGGTGCTACTAATATCAATGCATATTTGTTAGATACAAGATTTGGCACACATAGCTATTAGAGATCCATCTCTAAATGTGAACATGAGCAGACGCCTTAATATTTAAATGGTGTCTAACTGGTAATTAGATTATGAAAATGGTCTTTATCTAAACAAAATATAGAAAAGCAAGAGAGTTTTGCAGAAGGCTTTTTACCTCGCTTTCAATTTTTCTTAATTTAAATTATTCCTCTAATCCCTCCATTGTATTTATCAACAATATCCAGAAAGTGAAGAATTTAATTATGCTAAGGATTAATTTAAGGATGCTAATTAAATGTCTGCACATTGTGGCCAGAAAACCATTCTATTAAACTCATCTGAGGCCCTGCTGTTGCCATAAGAGGTGTGTGTTGGGGTGGGTAAGGGTGCCAGGTCAGGTCCCTCACAGCTGAATGAAATAAAGTCATGGCATGTGGGTAAAAAACAGAGATTTCCAGAAAGGACCACGATTCTTTTGCCATTGGTCAATAATTTTTTTACTGTCGACTCCCACAGAAGCAAAGTTGGGCCAGTACCGACTGCTTCTGAAATCCTGGCCTTAATTCCAGCCGCCTTAAACGCCAGCCTGCTTGCCTTCCTTCCAAATGTTGGAAAAAACACTGAAATCTCTGCCCCTCAGCCCCACTGAAATAAAAAGAAAAGAGGTCAGTTGGCATTTTTGTTTGTTTGTTTGTTTGGGTTTTGGTAGGCCATATAGAAAAGAAAACTGAGTGGAAATCAGATGAACATAAAATGATTTTTGACACATTTGGCAAATGGTAGTGTTTGTAGAAGTTTGCTCACAAAAACTGTTGTGTAAGCATCCACTTGCTCAGTTTGAGTAAGAGGTTTGCTTGCCAGGAATGGGAATAAAAAAGATCACCAGTTGGCAATATTCATCCTTTCCACTCGTATTTTCTTTGCCTGTGACTCCCAAAGCGTTTGGTGGAAATGGCAATGTTGCTTGTATTTTTACAACTAAAGCACAGGAGATTAAAGCGAAAACATAAAAACATGAATGCTTGAAAAGTGACGTTCCTGGAAAGGAGAGACACAGATGAACTGACAGAGAAACCTGATGCTCAGAAGTACGCTGAGAACCTTCAGCTGCTCAGCATTTATAAAAATCAAAACACTTATTTAGGAGCCTAAGTTACGCACTAAGCAACTGCCCCAAACTTTCATAACATGCTAGGAATAGAGCAGGAATAAGAAGAATGTAAAATATTTATAGTTATCTATCCTAACTACTAGACCGTATAATATATCCCTTGTCTTTAATTTCTGGGGGAAAAAAATTTATGGCCTGAATTCTTATCTTTTTTTTTAAAAAAAAATAAAAATAGAAACATAATCTGAGAAACAACTTTTATGATGGGTTGTTTTTTAACTGGGTTCTTGCTGAGGAATTAGAAGAAGCTGCAAGTCTCGCATTTTGCTTTACGTAGTCAATGTTTCAATAATGTATTGTTCTGTTCCGTTCATAACATTATGCCATATACAGTCATGTAGGATCTGTAGAGCAGTTGGCATGTCCTTTCATTGTTAAAACCTTTGGTTTGGAATGGAACAGCATGAAGTCAAATACAGGAAGGAAATTATTATGGAAACTGTAAGAATTTGAGACCTCAGCTATCATCAGACGCAACAAAACGTTTCCTCATTTTATCAAAGGCATGTAATTACTGATCAGACAACAAAATGCCAAGAAATATTTCAAGAAGCTTCTGAGAGCTAATTCTGCCACTTGCCAGACGTAAGCAGAGCATCACGTTTTGATATTTTTTTCTTGCATGAAGAAAAGTTATAGATGGAGCTCAGGCTGTTACTGTCTGTTCCAAAGGGCCCTACTGAACGTCTTTACACCCTCAAAAGCACCTTTATTAAAAGAAAGATAAACTCCACAGAAGTTGGTAAACTAATTTTTTGTCACTTAAGTGGATAAGATTATGATGGATACACCTGATTACGTTATCAGAGTCCAAGAATTTTAAGATAAACTCAGGGTCCAGAGAAATTCAAGCTATTCACAAGTCAAAATAATTTTAAAATACATCATGTGAAAGACAAAGAGAGCTACACATGTGATGTTCATGCAAAGAATTTTGTTAGTTGGAAAGAAGTTAGTTGGAAACATTTAAGTGTGGCATGTGTTTCACCTTCACACAATAACACCGTTGCTTTCAGCTGGAAATTATGAAGTCATGCATAGAACATTTGCATATCTAAAACATATTCCTAAATTAGACTTTAATGAAGCCACTTTCAAAATTTTATTGCCATTTTCATTCTAAGTTAAAATGTGTTCTTTTGCTAGTGTGACAGAAAAACTCACATAAGTAAAAATATAGAATATTTACTGCACAAAAGAAAAATGTGTTGGGCATATATAATTAATAGTTATTCAGAAAGCGTTAGCATAGGGGAAAACTAAAAACCGTTAAGTATCTTGGCTATTCTTAACTGTGATTTCAGTGGAAGCCACCGTTTTTCTGAATAGAACTTGGTGTCATTTGTACCTGGATCTTCATATCTTAAAACTACCTTAAAGAATATTAAGTGAAAGCTAATTCTAACTAACTACTACGTAATCAGTTAATATTTGAAGGGATCAGCCTTGCGTGGAAGAAGGACAGGGCTTAATCTGCAAAGAGTACAATGCTGGCTAGTGCAATGCCTCACTTTAAGGCATCCTGCCAGCTAGCAGGAATTTTTGCTCCAAGATGAGGCACTTCTCTTCCTCAGTGAGTGGCGGGGAAGAGCTAAGTCAGCTCAGAGTAATGTCACTGGAGACCAGAGCAAGCTGAATGCTTCCAGAGAAAAGCAGCAAGATGTCAGCTGTGTCCCTTATAGTAAGGCATTTAGTCTACTTAGGTTTCTCCACTGTGAATCTGGTCTTTGAATTAAACGTCTCCAAACTGGCCAGCGGAAATCCCATCCCAGTATTTGAAGCATTCACCTGGGAGGGGATCTGTTTTCAAAAATCCCTTCTGCTTTAGCTTGATACCATTCTTTTTGCTGAATTTTTTCACTTAGTATATATTGCATACTTCGAGGGATGGGGAGGAGAGTGCAGTTGATCAATCAACTTGATAGTTAGATATTCCTTGGCAGAGGAGAGAATGGTATTCAGGTTTCTGGTGCAACAACCATTTACTTTATTTATGCAGAGAAGTGCTTCAGCGGGAGAGGCCGGTACCTGATAGTCAGGAACTGACAGGATTACTGAGGGACAGCTGTGTCAATCAAGTAAATTAGTGCAATCAGTATTCAATCAGAGAGTCATATATATATATATGGAGACAGAAAATCAAGCCAGAGACTTGTGAATATCATCACCACAAAGTGCCTCAGTATATACGACAAAATCACAGTAAGTTCTTCTGCCTCTTCAGAACTTCTTTTGTTAAATTCTGAAAAATCATGGAAGATGCCATTGTCTGATGAGAAAAACTTTATTAAGATGAACAAAAGGAAAAAGGTGAAACCAGAAAAATCCTTTACTCTGCTTGCTTCTTCAGGAAAGCATAGAGAAAGCCACACGTGCGAAATCACAGAGAGATCAGATTGTTTTGTCTACGTCCGCAGCAAGTTGAGCTGTAACCGCCTGGCAGTGAGGAAGCGCTGCTCAACCAAACACATAGCACATGGAGAGGTAGCACTCTCCTGCTATTTCATGACAAAATAAATGGTTTAATGTTTGTGTGAACGTGTGGCTGGAGGGGCACCCTGTTTAGGACAGGCTACTGGTGTCTGTGGAATGTTGCCCTGGAAGAACTTGCAATATTTCCAGCAAGAAACCCGAATGCCAAGCAAATGTATTTTCTTCCAGACCCAAAGTACTGGACTCTTCAGTTTTAGGTTCAGACTGGCAGAAAATCTTCACTTTATTCAGTTCAAAGTTTTTAAGATAATGGTCACAAAACGATGACTTTTCAGCCCTATTGACAAAGACTGGAAGGCCCTGGGAAGGTCACGTGGATCCGTGTTTCCCTCTGTGCATGCAGACTGCTCATTAAATCCGCTTGATCATCTCGCTTATGCACTGAACTTAAAAAAATCAAAACAAAACAAAGATAAAACCCAGCCCCTAAAAGCAAGTAGCACTCGGGCTCAGGTATTTAAGGGAGTTATTCCAACTTGATCTTTCTCCCACATACCCTCTATGGGAGGAAATATTTATGGAGGAAACAAACTGGAAAAGATCACACACAGTCTGCCACACAGACTTCCTGGTGTTATTCTATAGAGGAAGAGGCAAAAGTTCTTTCTCAAATTCATTTCCCCACGTAAGCAGGGGGAAGAATATTGTCTTTTGTCAACATTTTGTTTTGCTCGTTTGCTGTTATCTTCAAAACGTGTTCTATGATGATGCAATTTATTAATCATGACTGTGTTGTGTTCTATAATTAAAATGATCCTTTGGGACCATATCTGTAATATGTGCTGAAATGTATTGTTTGCTAAGTGGCCTTATCTATAATTCAGAGAGTCTTTGTGTGCTTTGGAAGACCATTTGGCAAACTCTGTGCAAGGAAGTAATTTAGTTATCTGGCTGCATTAAGGATGAAATCAATTTAAGATGAATTAGGGCTTCTAGAAAAGTGATATGAAAAAACCAACTTAAGTTCTTGGCTTTGGAAGAAGTAATTAGCCAGTACCGCAAGAGCTGTGGCGAACATGCAATCGGATATCCTTTAGTGGATCTAGAGGAGCAATTTAAGAAAGTATTGTCCCCAGTTTTTCATTCCTACCTCTCAGCTGGTTGTTACTTTCTCAACAGTTTAGATGTGGTGTGTACCCTAGCAAGTGCTTCTAAGCCTGTTTCAGTGACAAAACAGTCAGATTAATTTAAATCACTCTTTTAGATTATTCAGGGGACAGAGAGAAAATCAAATTCAAATGATGTGAGACTTCATTTCAGTTTGAGTCCCTGTCTCCTCCTCTTGTTGCTCCATGGCCATAACAATGTAGAGGGGATGTTGCAACCCAAGTGGAGGCAAAGCTCCAACTGAGATAGATTGACTTCAGTTGCAGAAGGTTCAGGATCGTAGCATGAACTTAGAGACTGGTTATTGAGAACACACTGCTAAGTCTTTGCTGTGTGAAGATACAGTTCACAACCATTTATTTCAAGTCCTTTGCAATGTAGTGAAAAATCTGTGCGATTTTATTTCCAGCTCAACAGGACATTAGACGTTGCTAAACTGTTTAACGTACGTAACGTGATACTCTATGATAAAAGTGATCCATTAGTGAGCCTGAGTGACAAAGAGTGTCTAAAAAAAAATCCTTAAGGATAGGCCAAGATCGTTTGCATTTATTTTAATGATATCCAAATGGTGTTCTAACCAAAGATGTTAATAATTACGATGAGCAATAAAACTCTAGAAAGAGTTAAACTTACTGGCAGGCTTTATTCTGCTGCAGTGTTCTGTTTGACATAATTCCATAACCTCTTCCCTTCAATAAATGTCAACTACTTTGTTTTATTTTTTTAATTTCTTAAATGTCCTAGCTGTGAAAAGAGACAGAGCATGAAAATAGTCAGGGATATATCACGTTTTGCATTCACATGCTTGTGGTTTTTGTTAGGGTGACTAAAAGGCCAGAGAAGACTCTGCAGGAAGACTTTCAAGCAACAATAAATATGGAAGTTGTTTCCAATGCAATGTTTTGAAATGCTTTAAAAGCTTTAATCAAAAGGCCTTGCTATGATCAACTCTGGTAGAGGAACAGGAGTACTATTTCCACAATAAACATTTTATTTTTCATGGTACTTTCTCTGAAAACCACCGCTGAGGAAGTGGGGGTAATTGATGACAACACAGATTTAAAAAAATGCTGTAAACTTATCTAACAGCAGAAGATGATGACAGTTTTTGAACATGGCCAACCAGTCAAGAACTGCTGCAGCCAGATGAAAAACTTCCACTGCTGTTACGCCGAAGCTCGATTAGTTGATGAAAAGGTCTTTGTGAATCAGTAGTATCTGACACAAGGGAACTGCCTCAAAGGCCTTTGAGGTCCTTTCCTCTCAAATGTCCTCTTGAAGGAATCATCTGCAGGGACCTCTCTACCCACGACCATCTGGCTTTCAGTGCTCCTCTCTGCCTGGTTTGAGAGTGTGGGCCTGGTCAGAAGAAATTTTTGTGGTCCTAGAGACACTTCTACGGGACGCAGGATTTGTAAACATTATAAACTGATCAAATTGTAATGGCCCAATCCATCTCCTACCAAAAACCTGTAAGACTCTCGTACCTTCTCTGGGGCTGAAACCGAAGGAGTTTGTGAACGAGTCACAGAAAGTACCAGGCATGGTCAGTACTTGCACCCTGCCTGACTGTGTTTGGTACAGGACAAGCAGAAAAAGGCAAACGAAGAGCTTTCACTTCTGCAGGTACTTACACTGTTACAGACACAGAACCTCTAGATGCAGATTTGGTTTCGGAAAACTGTTCAGTTTGGAGTGTAAGAAAGACGGAGGTGGCCCTAAATAATCCCTTACCCTACACATCTTGGAAGAAACTAAGAAAATAACAATGTGTCATTTTCCACAAACATGAACTGGGGTCCATACCAAATGAAGCTCACTGTAACGAGTTACATCAGGTTAAAGACAAAACTGTCCCTGAGTGTCTTCCTCCTAATGTCAAGACTGAGAGAAATAAGCAAAGCTAATAAACTTAATCCTCGACCCAGCTTTAACAGTATTTCCAAAGGCTGTTTCAGAAAATATAAACACATTAAAGAACAGCCAGAAACCTAACCTGCTCAGAGATCACCGATTTCTCAGTTGTGTGTTGAAGACATAGCAACCTAAATTACCCTTGAAATGACTCTATTTCGAGTCATACGCTTTTCTGAGCTATATTTACAGAAGACTTCATACTAGTAGTACAAGAACTTATTCCAGACAAGGATTTATCTTGGGTTTATGTTAGCATATAATTTGTAAAAGTTTGTAATAAACATGCCTCATTGAGACTGGCAGAAATTACAGGAAGGAAAACACCACTACTAACTTGGGGCTACTTGCTTTGATTCAGACCTCATTGTGTTATGTTTGTTATGTGAGCTTCAAAACAGCAGAGAAGTGATGAATCGTTGTGTAACTAAGGCCAGAATTTCCAAAGCAGCCTCATCTTTTTAGAAACTCTCTTTTGATTAAGGATTTTGACTTCCAAGATAAATATTCACCAGAGGCCTGATGCTTAGATCAGGAAGTACACTAACAGGCTTTCATTCAGATAGGAGGAAATATGCAATGCATAATTCAAGACCTTACGCCTGAGCTGGCATCCTGTTGCACGCCCACTGAAGTCGATGAGATTTTAGGGTGTACAGGAAGTGCCAACCGAAGTCTTACAAATAAACACTTAGTGAATATTTATATGAATATGGTAAACAGCATAGAAAAATACCGGTATGCGTGCTGGTGGTCAGTCTGAAATTACTACTCTTCCCAGGCCTGTTTTTATATCCTTTAGGATAATAGGGCCATCGTTATTTTTCCAATGCTTTTCAACTCGTGGTAAGAGATAGTTTCCCCTCTGTTAGTCACACAAACTAAAAGCAGGTCTGTAATCTCAGTTTAGCTGCATTTGGAAACCAGTCTTGTTTGTAAATGATGAAAGGAAACCAGGCAGGAACCTATTTACCAAGTTTCTCTGTAGAAGCATTCAGTTTTTCCAAGGTCGCTCTTTTCTCCACACTGACCGGCTTCTCTGCACTGGATAAAGTTTTTGAATCCTTCAAAATACCAGGTTATCATTGGTACAGGTCAGAAGCTTAAAAATTAGATCATGCATCGATGGCTTTAAAAGTATGTTTTAGAAACTACTGTGATATTTCACTTTGTGCGTGTATGTTCTGTTTTGTTATTTAAAACACATAGATGTTTTGATCAAAATTGCTCGTGACACTGTTTGAGACACTGAGGAAGCTCAGAATGGCTCTGAAGAGCCAATGCTTTAAATAATTTAAAGCTATGTTTCTTGTTCTTCCAAAATAAGCTTCATCTGTTACTTACCTGTCCAGGAAGCTATATTCAAGATGGACAATCTTGGATTAAGTGGCAAAAAGCTGTTGGTATAAATTAAATATTAAGTTATAATAAATGTCTTGTGTTTATAGATTTTTCGTAATGTAGTATGAAAACAAAACGTTGATTATGCAACATACAAAAGCCAATTCTAGGGGTATAACAGATGGCGAGTGCCAGAGGCAGAAGAGAGTGAATATTTTTTAAAAGTTATGTGATCACATAATTAAACAGAGTGGATTAACTATGAGAATTCACAAACATTCAGGTGAGTTAGTTTCTCTTCTCATTGACACTGAAGAAATAATGAAATTTCTGTTTCCCTACATGTACACACTGTTTGGAAAACCATTTATTAATGTTGAAATCAATAGCATCATGACCATGCAATTCAGCAAGCCCAAAACTATAACATGACTTGAATGAGCAGTTACACATAATGAAGTGATTATGGGGGCATAAGTTCTTCCAAATTGCTGAAATATTACCAGTATTACCTTGTAAACATTTGTCTCATGGGCACGACCAAACCAGTAACACAGAAGAATGGCAGGAAGGGGAGTGGGAAGAAGAGGGAACGACTGACCTTTTCGTGATGGCAGTGCTTGACAAAGCTGGGAACAGCTACACCTTCTCCAAGTCATAGTCTCAAAAGACTATACTCTCTCTTTAAAGAAACAAATTCATTTAAAAAGCCTTCAAGAACAGCACCAAGGACTGCGTATGTATACATGCAGGTGTGTCTATATATGCCAACCAAATTGCTGTTTCTTCGGGGTGTTTCAGCATTCTTGATGCCGGATACGGCTTTGTTTTAAATCATCTCCAGCATGGGTTTTTCAGTTAAATCAAGACATTTATTTTTAATGGTGTTTTCTACTAAATGAACAGCGAGACGGAGGTGATGTCACCAGCAGAGCCAGGCAACTCCTGCCTAAAGCGTACGGGGCACACTTTGTACTGGTGCTTGCTCTTTGATTTGCTTCCTGTAGGTTACTAGATACAGAAAAGGACCTAGCTGTAATCAGCTTTTCCCCCTGAAACAGATAACTTGGTAAATTCATGGAAAATGAAGTGACCAAGAATCATCTCTAGTGTTTTTTCCAATGATAACCACAGTTAGGCTTTCCATTTCCCAGAGATACCACACATACCTGTTGAACCTGCTCGTATCTTCTGCTGCACCAGTGGAGATAAAGCGGGCACTTGACTGGCTTTATTGATTCCTGAGGTCACACAGTTGCTCTGTTTCCTGTCTTGTGGTGGGTTCTTTTTTTTTTTGGTATTATGTTCATTTGTAAGTGGAGCAGCTTTCACATGGTTTTGGAAGTATGTGACCAGCCATGCAGTCTCTAAGAAACAGCCAGTTTTGGGTTTATATTGCTGTAGGTCTTTATTGGCTTGAAAATCTTCCTCTTTACCAGCACCTTTCTGTCAAAGAAACAGAAGAGACAGCCTCCTTACCCCGCAGCCATCCCACAAAGTCCTGCATGAAACAGCCCACAGGTCTCATCGCAGTAATTCAGTCAAGTGCACCAATTCCACTCTTACCCCTGTGTTTCTTACACCGACGTTGACAATCTCTTTGGGGAATGACAGCGAGGAGGTGGGATGGCTCAAAATATTACTGATGGGCTGCTGAATGTCTGGCTACAGTTTTTGTAGAGTCATGAGGGAACTGGCCGTGGAGTCTCTATTAATTTATCTTGTGGCTGACTCCCACAGTTAACATTAAAGAGTTCAGCCCTCCATTTAGCCAATTTGGTCAAAGGCAGGCTGGTGGCAACTGAAAGCTATGACCAGCTGATGGCTGTATCTAAGGGTTGTTTGTAAAAATTGCTTTAGCTGCCTCAGTCCAAATTTTACTGACAAAATGTCCATATCTCAAAAAAAATTCCTCCAAAATAACTGCTAGCCAAAGGCTCGGGGACAACCAAGGGTTTAAAGGCAAGAAGGGTGACCTTGTCTCTTCCCTAGAAGTATTCTCTGTACGTCAGCAACAAAGTGCAAAGGGGCACATTTGTGTTAGCCCCACCCAGGCTGTCAATGAGGAACTTCTGTCCTCAGAAACACCAAATCGAGTTCATATGAATTTCCCACTCTTCCAAAACCACTTTCCCACCAGGCAGAAGAGATCACAAAATTAAACAGCATTCCCTCCTGCTCACATCTCTGCAGTTTGTAAGCACTGTGCCTGTCATAACGTTCCCAGGAGGTTTCCTTAACCATAATGTCTCATCTCTGCGAGCAGCTGCTTCCTTTTTGCATAAGAGTTCTTGGAGACTTGCTTCACTTATCAAAACTAAACCTCTGCAAAGCTGGTAAATAACCAAGTTCTATGGGGAAGATGAAATCCCACTGCAGATGGACAGATTTGCTTAACCTATAAAATAATTCTGGAATAACTATTGTTTTGGCAAAATTCTAAAATGTAACGAAGTTTGATTGTTCTTGGCTTCTCCTACTTTGCCTACTTTGGGGTTACAGCTGACCTTCAATACACACATGTTAGTCCCACTACTGTTGACAAGAGTTAAATAGACACACACATCTAAGAGAGGCTTGACCGTTTGCTCTCAGTGTTCCAAGGTCAGTTGAAGTCTGGGCCTTTTACTTTCTCTATGCTCCATTAATTGAGAACAAAGCTTATGCAAGACTTCCTTGGGGAACACGGGGTCTGAGGTTTTTTACAGTCCACAAGGCTAAAATTCAAATATGAGCCACAGCTGTTTGGACAGGAGTCTTGGACCTCTTTGTTTTGAACTGTAGTGACCTGCTCAGCCTTACCAACATGTGAAACTGAAATCCCTGCACGGCTAATGACCGGGGTGTGAAAACTGCCTGCCAGGCAGACCTGGGTAAAGTGACCAATTTACAGTGCTCTACGATTTGCAGGTGGAAAGGCGGTTCTTTTCCTCGCCCCCTTCCCTCCGTCGCTATACGCATCATTTCATGCATATACATCGACGCGTGTGTGCAGATTTGAATCCGTGTTCACCATCCAACCGGCTGACCCAATGTTCTGATGGCAGATGGTGAAGTTCCTCCCCTCTGCCAAGCACAGGTATTTTTATGAGTCCCTGGGAAGAGGTAAAATAAGAAAGGAAACAGTGTGGGATATACCAGTCATTCAACTTAAGTAGCGATAGACCGCCAGTGCCCTAACACTTTATATACGTTCTGTATACCCACGGTGGTAGTGCATGTATTTTGAAGTATATAATGCACATAAAAGTGCCAGTTAAACCTTCCCTTTGATTTACCTGCGCTTACACGAATATTTAGACTGACAGCAATGAGTAATTTTGCAGAACTGAGACACGATAACGTAGGATAACAATCTATTTCAGTGGACTGGGAGTCCACCTTCCAGTGGCCATTGTGTCTTGGATCAGGTGATAACCCCAGTGGAGGCTGCTTGGCTCAATGATAGATCGTCTTATGCCACCTTACATTTAGAATACAATTCCATTATTTTCTTTGCAAAAATGATACTTATTCTCTATATTAATGCCTGATCGCAGCAAGACAAAGCATATCGTGATTTGTGTCTGACCTTTCACGTTCATTTTGCTGTTGCAAAACACATTAAGTACTGTAGAAAAAATGCAATTTCTTATCTAGTGATACAATGAAGATCTTTGTGCATCCAAGATAATAGGAATTCCAGCATTCATGCTTACTATAGAATATAGCAAGCAAAGGCTAAGTGAATTCTGTTTGTTTTAATACGGAAATAATTTTGACTGCATCTTTGGCTTTGTATGACATGGAAACTGGTGATTGTTTACGCTTTGCTACTTTTTTTGGTCTGTGTTAAAATCCCACATGAGAAATGAATTTTTCTCTAGGAACAAAATGTTACTTTTTTGGGACTGAGTTCTAATTAGTTGGGTAGTATATCTGTTTCTTTTCAGTTGGGAAAACGCAACGCATATAAAATCCAGATGGAGAGCACATGATGCTGGAACCAGCCCCAGCCAATCAGCCACGTCACTCGATTAAAAGAAACCTATAAGAATTTAAGTAAAAAACCAAACCCAACAAGACAGTAAGAGCCGCAAACTGGCTGCAAGATGGGATTTCATCATCCTCTGAGATTGCTCTTCTTTTGCTGGTTGGCCTCCCCACACCTTCTTGGAAGTTAACCTGCAGTTGTATTTAATTTAAACTTGTGTAGGATTTGTGATTAAGACCCTAAATACCAATGGTGGGAGACGTGGTAGGCAGGATGGGGAGGAAATTCATCACCAGAGCACATGAGGCCACAAGCACCACAGCTTTAGGGCAACAGGCTCTTTGAGGGAACTCGGCTGAGAGAAATGCAACAGAAATCCATCCCGGCATGAACTGTAATATCGCAGACCCGTTCTTTTTGTATGGATTTTGTCTGTGACCGAACAGTCCTTCAGAGAGCAAGTCAGCCCATATTATGGCAATTACCCACAGCCTCGCTGGGTGCTGGGCTCCTGTGTATCCCGGGGTTTCACCACATTTGAGAGTGACATTTTTCGGAGAGGTCTAACGCGGGCTGTGAAGGAATCCGAAGGAGAGGCAGGCAGGCCTTGTGGAGGGATGGAGCAGCATCTGGAATCCCTACGGACAGCAGCAGGAATGTTTATTATTCTTTGTTTATTATTTTGAGTGTGTGCTCTCTCCCTCTTCCTCTCTTTGTCTCCCTTTGTTATTTGTGTAATAAAATTCCTCTAGGCATATAAAGTAAGTCATCTGGAATTGTGCAACTCCTTCTGCCAGGAAGCTAGAAAAGCCCCTCTCCTGTGCAGAGCGAAAAATACAGACTCGTCTCAACCGTGAATAAATTACAGAAATACAGCATTTGTCTTTGGGTTACATTTATATAGCAAAGAGCTGTGGCAAATAACTGTGCTTCCTACTGTTAAGAATTCTACTTTTATCCCGTCCCAAGGTGTTATGTTTATTTAAAACTTGAGAAATAATTTGTACATTTTAAAATAAAGCGTGCAAAATACATTAAAAAGGCTCAGTGTCAAAGTTGTTTTTTCTGCCAGCGGGTGCAGAGAAGGAAAAGGAAATGAGTAAGGAGAAAGGAGCGTCTTTACAGCCACATGGCTAGTGAAATTTTCTATTTATTCTTTGGGGAAAAAGCAAAGTAGCTGCATAGCTGCTGGTTGGATAGGTGCCGGTACTATTTTCATTGGCAGGCAACTCTGAGTGGCTGAAAGGTGGTCATTAACACCCTGACACAAAGTGCTGACAGGGCGATTATAAGATTAACACCCCATGTTATATTAACAGTGTCAAAACCTCCCCTTACCTGTCAGGGAGAAATAATGGCATGAAGGAAAACATTATAGACATACCGAGGTTTTAACATTAAACTGCCACACAGCTACTTTTTCAATTTGGTCCAAATATCTAGATGCCCTAGTAAAGTCCGATAAAATGAAAGAACGTAGTCTAAATTATAGTTTCACTGACTAAAAGAAATGAACAAAAAAGCTAAGCCGCTGGGCTTACTTCCTCTCTTGTTGATGGCTTTTAGACCCAATCTGCCTGGGAGTGGGTCATTCGCATCTGATGCCTCTAGACTTTTGGTTTGAGATCTTGGAAACTCCGGGGTTTTGCTTAAGACTTGATAAATTTGACAAACAGAACTTTTCTGGAGAATCTTACTGCTGAAATGGAAGGCAAAGTTTAACTAGGATCTTCCTACAAGTTCACTGGTTATCCCAGACTTCAGCTAACCTGGTTTATGCTGCCCAGTCTTCTGCCAGTTTGATTAAATAAAATAAGCCAGGGCACAAAGTTCCTCCTGTAGCACTAGGCCTACACCAGCCCAGAAAGTCAACCTGGGCTGCATTCCCAGCGGCGTGGCCAGCAGGGCGAGGGAGGGGATTCTGCCCCTCTGCTCCGCTCTGGTGACACCCCCCCCGCAGTGCTGCCTCCAGCCCTGGGGCCCCCGACACAGGAGGGACATGGACCTGTTGGAGTGAGTCTAGAGAAGGCCACGAAGACGCTCAGAGGGCTGGAGCCCTGCAGGAGCCCCCAGGCCTTTCGCCCCTCTCTGCCAGCAGGAGTTGGGCTCCGGGAGCTCTGCCGACATTGCCCATACCTGCCCAAATGCGCTTGGCCACTGGCCTGGCCATTTTTATCCCACCATTGTCCCCCTCCCAGCACATGTGCTCTGTAACATCAACGTGCGCCGTCTGATTTCTTTACCTTCAAGTCCCCAGGGTTCATATTGTCCAAGTTTCGCCAGCTCATCCATTCTTTCTATATAGTTTTTTTAATATATTTTATATTGTATACCATGATAGTATATTCTATATGCTATATATTTTCGTCTGTAAGATCTAAAAATAGAATGCATAACACATAATCTTTATATATATTTTGGTTTCTAAACAAGATAGTCAAAGCACCCAAAATGCCAAGAAGCGTTTCTGTGTTGCATCAGAAAAGTTCAGTAGTTTTAAGTAAGATTTTTGGGGTTTTCAGAGAGTTGCAATGCCGTTATATCACGATAGCTTGAAGTTTATCGAAACCCCTTAACAAAGTGTACGAAGTCAACTTAGGACCTGTTACAAATTACTGAAGCACCATCTGAAAAGTCCAAATGTCTCAAAAACAGATCCAACAGAAACAGTTAAAAACTAAACAAGGATAAAGGACGAATTTATGGCTGCTGTTTAGTTTGGGGGCTGTTGGAAGACAATGCAAAAAATTCACAGCCACTTTCAGAGCTTCTGTTAAATGAGCACTGTGCCTGCAGAGTATTTATCGTAGCAACTGATGAGAACTGCCAAAGGTAGGGAGTTTCCAATAAATAGGATTCTGGTTTTAGGAACAACCTGTCAAAGTATTTCTATGTGTAATTTTATTACAGCATCTGCTTTGGCTGAAACCAAGGTCTCCAGGGCAATTCTGAACTTTCAAGTCATCTATAGAATTGAGTGTTTTCATCTGCATATCTTTTTTACTTCAAAAAATGAAAAAATATGACATAATTCAGAGAAAATGATGTTTAATCATGTTTCATTAATGATGTTCATGCAGACATCCATGCTGACAAGAGTCTCGGAATATTTTCTGAAATGTCAGAAATGCCTTTAGAGATTTTTGGCATTTCACAAAATCTGAGTGATTTTTCAAAATGAGGAAGAGTCAAGAAACACTATCAAGACAGTGGGGTATTTAGTGGTCTAATTTATAATAAGATCCCAACTGAAAAGACACTCAAGTAATGAGATCTTGCATACATTAGAGTTTTCTGGGAATTTGAGTGATATATAAAGGCCTCGTTTACCAAATGAATGTCACTGTGTTGCTCTCCATTGACTTTAGCTGTGAAATGCTTAACTGCACCATTTCAGCTGCTCAGCAAAGGTGTATTTCTCCCTGCTTTATTTTACTTTTATTAACAGCCCTCTTACTTTGTGGGAACCCTGCATCCCATTTATCTGTCTCTGGAAGTGGGCAAAACTCCTGTTTTGTAGGAAAGGGAACATCGTGCAGCTCCGCTGGGTGAGACAGAGATGAGCCCTTCGAGTGTTGCTTCTGCCGGGGAGCATTAAGAGGGGATTATGGGCTCGGGAGAGCTAAAATCACTGATCAATACACGCCGCAGATTTGCTGGCTCTGAGCTCTGAATGGGAGGGGAGCAACAGGCCGTATCTGCTAATCCTTATCCCTTTCTTTCTGCACATCTTCTGCGTGACAAGGGGAGATGGCGGGTGACACCCTGCCCCGGCCCCAGCCCGCCTTTCACAGCTGCAAATCAAGACACACTTTGGCAAAGCCGGGACGGCAGTCAACAAAAAAAAAAAGGGCGCAACACAAAGAAAGTCACCAAAATAGTTAATAAACTATGAAATCATGTGTAGACATGAAAGTGGGAGGAGAACTACCTAAGACCTTATTTACAAAGGCGTAAAGACATAAAAGATGACCTTCTGTGACCACTACAGGGATAACTTCATCAGGAGACGTTTGTGCCAGAACATGAACGGACTCTCGCGTGTCAATCAGGCTGAAGTGCCGGAAACTTTACTGTAGTCCTTTGCAAGGGGTTTGAATGAACAAGGTGGGTTTTTTTTGGTGTTTTTATTTTGTTTTATTTTTTTAGTATGGTGTTTCTGGTAGGCAGCTTGTGAACACTACTAACTGCCCACTGGAATCCTTAAACTTAGGGTCCCCAGTTTGGATCTGATGCCTGTACACACCAGGAAGAAAACGAATATACGCTCCTGAGTTCATGGAGTGCATATTATACACTATATATATATACTATATATAAAAGAAGAAGAATTCTCATCTGCACTGCTTTGCCTTCCTTAACACGTGGCTGAGGAAAGATGGATTTTTAAGGCATTTAGAGGTTGGTATACAGAAAACCACTCCACTTCTTCATCTCTTTGAAAAATACTTCAGGGCACTAAAAATTTGGAGACTCTTTTTTACATAATTGCTTTAGGTGGGTCAATTTTATTTATTCCTCTTTACTTTCCAGCCTATTTTAAGCACATAAACAGAACGCTCCTGCTGTCTCTTTTACACTGTAAAAACCTCCCTGACATATGTCAGTGACAACACGGGGCTTTGCAACGGCAACGCGAAAGCAAAAGAATTCCTGCTTAGACCATCGCAGTTTGGAGATGAGTCAAAACTGGCCAAAGTATTGAAGGGTGACTGCTGTCAGCAGCCGGCTTTTGCCAAAAGCCTATAACCTTCACAGAGCCCGAGCGGGAAGTTTACATCATCAAAACCGTCCCACAAGCATCGACGGGTGAAATTCAAGCGCTGCCCGCGGGTGACACCCACCGCACCACATCCGCACAAAACAGCTCCATAGACACACGCCCCGAGGACTTTCCCCATCCCCTCTCTGCAAGCTGAAGGTTGTACAGCAGGCAAAATACTTCCATACTTGAGGAAAGGAACAAAGTAAAGTGTCTATGGTCGCTCGGTGGCTATTGTTGCTATCTGTTTATTCTTATTCGTCAAGATTTACGGCTGTTTAGAACAAAACAAACACTGGTTTTACAAAGGTTGCTTAATGAAAGGAACAAGTTTCAACTTTATTCCCTGCTTTCATGCAATCACAGAGGTTATGTTTATTTAGAAAGCTAACATTTATACAGATTATGCACTCTCCGTGGTGCCGTGCCAAAAAATACATGACTAAAATGGGCCTTTCCATCACTCTCTTGGTTTTGACCTATGATTGTTTTTACAGGAACTGGATCTTTTAAGCAATAGCCTCTGGTAGAGTAAGGGGAAAGCACGGCACCTTGTGCAATAATTTGCAAACGGTGGCTTGAGCAAAAGGATATGCAGAATGCATTTAATCACTCAACTGGCCGGACTACCCCAAACACTATTGGATTAGGATAATAGCCAGTGAGAGTGGGAAGGGTCATCAAGCAAAACTGGATGATAGGGGGGAAGGTCACCAGTGAAGGAAGTCAAATTTTTTACGCAATGTGAGACTTTTGATTGATTAAGCCATCCAACAAACTTTTCAAAGTATTAAAACCAGTAAAATAAGAATCATTAGAGATGGCAAACAGAGCTGGAGAAGTCACTGAATAATTATTCAAATAGTAGATGTGCTTTTGTTGTATGTGCTCCTCGTTATCCTGCTCTTGAAAACGTTTGCAATATTGCTGTTTCCTAAGTGAGAAGGGTCCTAAGAAATGTTTGTCTCATGTTGGTATGCAAATGCGTATTTAAAACTCTTTTCAAAAAATTCACTCACAGCAAAAACGGAAAATTATTATGCTCAGAAGGATCTACCTGGCCGCTGTCTCTCTATTAACAGATTATCTTTAGGAGTAAATATCCAGCCTGATAAACGCCCTGTTTATCAGTCAGTGAGTAGAAATGACACAGACTCACGTGAGTGGAGAGCGCTTGAAAACTCTGATTTTTCTTGGTTGAATATCTTTGCTGGAGACAATGGCTTTCCTATAGAACCATCCTCCGAATTCAGAAAGTATGAAAAAAGAACCGTGTTTCAGCTTTCCAATATTTTTCCAGCTGAAAAACAGTGACAAAGCTTAAGGATGTGATTTTTTTCCCCCCGTCCACATTCTCACACTTTCTAAATGTTTTCCAACTGGCAAAACAGTCAGCGTTACTTTGTGTTCTTTCCTGCCTTTAGAAAGAAAGTAAGTTTAAAGTACAGGAAAGCCCTGTTTGAAAACAGTGCTAGTATTTCTCTGTTCTGAACTATTTTTGGAGAAAAGAGTAGAATCGAATTATTTTTCTTTTCATAACTACGAAATGAAGAACTCGCCAGTTCGGAAAACATTCCCCTCTGAAACATCTTCCCAAACTTACCAGAAGCATATTTTTAACTTGCAGTTATTTTTCACTCCCCTTTATGCGGCACTTTATTTTAGCCAAGTCTATCTTACAGAGTCACAGTCTCTCAACAGATTTTTTTGGTGTTTTCCTTCAACTGGAGATCTGTGGGCCGATTTGCATCAGCAAAGCGTTCATTAAAAAGGATTAAGCACAGTTAAGCGCCACGGCCCCATGAAAGCAAGCGAGGCTAAACACCATGCACCTTGTCTCCATTGACAGCGACAACCCAAGCGTCCTAATTCGGGGGCTTTTTGCCTCCCATACATCAGGAAACCGAAAGCTTTCATACCATACCACAAATTACCACTTCAGCAGGTGAATAAATAATCACCCTTGACTTCTTCCCTGCACAACATTCACCTCAGGGCTGCATGTTGGTGGCATAAAATGTGCTGCAATTGAGGAGCAGGAGGCTGGGGGTGGCCAGTTGGCTTTTCCTCCTGGTCAGAACTTCCCATCTTTTCCCTGGTCCCTCTAAGAGCAAGATTTAAGCGCCTAACTCGCATCATCTCATCCCTTTACGAATGGGTGCATACCTTGTGGACCCACAGCTTCTTTCGGCAGCTACATAACTCCCTTAGCCTGGGGTCTGGGACTGCTGAGGGAGGTAGATGTGCCTCAACCCTGCTCGGGGAAGTCTCGCGGAGTGGGGAAGCTCCACCAGACCCAAAGAAATGGGAGAAAAACTTGACCTGGAAAGACAGCAGGGATTGCTTTCCTTTCACCTCCCGTGCTTGCATCTTCATCGGGGAGGAGGTCGTTGGACTCATCCTTGTATATAGGTTCTCCCCATTTCAGAGACAGAGGTAGAAGACGCTAAGTGAGAGCAGAATACAGAGATAGGTGAACCTGCTCAGCGTCTTCACACAACACGCACAACTGCCTCAAAGTGAGGAAAATACTGCAACTTACATCTCTTTGCTGAGCTGCCCCATTTCACTGCACAAGTTTACCCCTCTCCGCTCTTTCACGTAAGTGTGGCAATTGACTGGCACGCTGCTATAAAGGAAGATTTCTCTTCAAACAAAGGAGAGGAAGGTTCTGACTTTCCATATATTTCTGATCCCCTACAATCCTACAAAGTTTACTAAAGTGGTTGTAGGGTTTAGCAGCCTTTCATCCTGTAATTACATGTTGTGTCTCGCGAATTATATTAAAGCTGGGGATGGAAGCTTCTCAGAAGACTTAGTAAATAAATGTGTAAGACTCTCTTTATTCAGAAAAGCTGCCTGGAAAGCTCATAAGAAAAGGCTTTCCTGCAAGATTTTCTATACTTCCTACTTGAAGACAGGCTGGAAATCTGAGAAGAGTCTTTCTGTTCCAGCTAAAGCGGGTAGGTGCCAGGGTTTTAGGAGGCTGAGGGAGAGGTGAGGGAGGAAAAGCGAGTTATGCTTTTTCTTCAGAAATTCAGGTTCATCTTGAGTTTTCGGAAGGAGTTAGGATTCACTTTTGTTTTGTCTGAACAAATTTCTTCACTTTTGTTTTGTCTAAACCATCTGGCTGAAGTACAGCACAGGCTTGGCTTGCCTGAGAAGTCACATTGAATTAATAGGTCTATTCACAAAGCCTAAGTTGGAGCCTGATTGTAAATCTCTGCAAAAGCTAATCTGCTCCGCGCGCCTCTTGCCAGGCACACGGGAACCTCTCCTGCCCTGCACGGAAGAGCGGCTCAGCCCACGCTATTTGAGATGTGCTTGCACTGGGCTTGACCCAAGTCCGAAGCTGAGCTGTACTTCCAGGAGCTTTGGTCCAGGAACACCAGTCAGTATGAACTGATTTTGGTGAGAGGCACTCACTTCCCAAAAGCACAGACTCCCATTTCTCCCTGCTTGTGTTATTTAAGACAACTGCAGTTCGGTTCTTAAGGTATTGAGATAGCCTTCATCACTGATAACCGCTTAACAGCTTGGAAACCATGATCTGAAAATGGGCTAGTACTTGAACGGGAGATCATCACCTGAAAATCTTAAGCAGAAATTATGGTGTGAAAGGCAAAGCACCTGGCAAACCCTTTATTGTGTTTTCACCCCTGAAGAGAAACGCACACGTGTAGAGGGAGGTGGGCACAACATGTTTAGGTAACGTGATACGGAGTAGGACTCCACCAGAGGAGCAGATGTGCAGCTACACGTGCAATTTGGGTAACTACACAAGTAGATATATAAGCATGTAACGTTCCAACCACAAGCAAAGCTATCAAATTGGATCACAGATAATGGCCAAAGAAATTTCAAGCACAAAATTTAAGCAGCTATGAAAGAAAACAGGAACTAAACCAGCCATTTTTTCCCAACCAATCTTTGGAGCTAACTTTTCAATAGCAAGAAACGTAGGTTAAGGACATGTAATGCCAACGAGCTCACAAAAGCATTGTTTTTCCACAGAGGAAGGTGCCATGATCACACAGGGTAAGTGCGAACACACAGGACATCTCCCAGGTGCTCCGACCCATATCACTTTTGGACTTTGAGACCAGGAAGCCGGAGGGACCGACCACGCTCACTCAGAGGTACACAATGGTTCAAACGCCAGCCCTACAAATAAAAGATAACCTGCCCCCACCCCAAAAAGCAGCATCAGTAAGGTAACAGAAAAAACATCATTTGCAAGAGAAAAGGTACAAGTTGTCAGATTTTAGTTTGGCTTCAGTGTGGCTACAGCGTAAACGACACACGAAAGGACTGCTACCAGCGACTTGCTGCCGCCCTTCTCCAAAAGGGTGATGGGTCCTGCATTTTTCAGGTGCCTGGCATGAAAGAAGGCAGATTATTTTTTTGCTTGCAATCTCCTAAATTCTTCCTCTCTTAAAACCAGTCCCTGCTGCTAAGGTGTCTCATGTCTGATGGCCACGGCCAAGGCTCTTTCAGTAGAGTAGCTCTGTCCTATATTGTGCTACCACGAATAAACACTGCATGAGCATAAGTGCCAAAAGAGAAAAAAAATCCCTCCCTTTCATTTTTTTTTTTTCCTTTCCTTGCAAGGCCAAACATGCTGTCTTTGGACAGATTTCAATCCCGCTTTAATTCATTAAAAAAGTGAAACAAAATCACCATTTACATCCTTGACAGCTGGCAGGTTTTATGTATTCTTACTGCTCCTGCCAAGTCAAAAAGAAAAAAAAAAAAAAAAGTTTTCATTCAGCTCTGTCATGGATCTTTGGACCGCTGGAAGTGCGAGAGATGTCAAAATGTACTCATAACAATGACATACAGCACCTGAAGGCAGGAACGTATTATGCTAATGTACTGGTGTAAAGGAAGTTACAATTCTCCTTTTTACTTAAAAAGAAAAAAAAATAATAAAAAAAACCCCGTTCACGACAACATCAGAAAACATACCAGTCCCGAAAGAGGGAGCATTTTGCTTTCTACAAAGCCATCTGACATGTTCCAAAAGCTTTCTGTTCATCAGCTTGCATTCCAGCGTATACAAGGGATGGAAAAAAAAAAAAAAAAAGGCAAAGATCTGGAGAGGGAGGAAGGCACCCTTTCCCACTGGGTATCAGGGCCTTGGGCAGGGATAGTTTGCGCTCCTACGTGATTATATTTGCAATATGCTGCACAACGGGGCACCGCTGGAAACATGAGAGTGATTGTAAGGCGGTGATAAACAGCGCCTTGCGACGACTTCAGTAGAAATACGGAACAGGAACGGTCTCACACTTTCTGCAGCTCTCCCATGGCCCTGCTGTGACAATGACAGAAAGAAAACCCCTTCCAAGTAAAAAGCAAACTCTCCCGCAGCAGAGCCGAGGCATGGTGCAAACCCGCAATATTTTACGCCACAACGCACAAAGACCACAGCCTGGATCAGGTTGCGCAGAATACACAACTCGCAGGCATACGATGCGGTCCCGGGCACCCGAGCCGCACACAGTCAACGCGCGCCTTTGCCAGAAAGGGGTTGCGCAGAACAGCTTGGCAGCCGTTTGAACTCTGTGGCGTTAGGTGAAGTTATCTGGATTGCAGTTCAACAAAATCTTGGTTGCCGCTTGAATTTTGATGGGGACAAAGATAAATCAGAAATTGGACCTGCTGATATTGCATTTCCTTGTCTCTCTGCCCACCCCGAAGAAACGCGAATGTAAGTTAAATCCACTTAAGCACAAGTGTAAGAGGCGAAACGTTCCATTTCCACCCTGTGCAGCTGTTTACATTAGAGGGAAACACTTGGTGGGGGGGGTGGGGGGGCGAGAAAAAAGAGAAGAATGCCGTGATACAGTTACAAGCCACGAGCGCAGCACTGCTATGGTTTCCAGAGGTGTTTGGAGGGAGCTGTGGCAGCTTTCAGAGCTGAAGCCTCACGCTCAGGAAGGACAGATGCCAGATCATTATTCTTGGGCTTTAAGGTAGAAAATAGCTCATGGGCATAAGATGCTATTTACCGCCTACAGTACATTTCAAAGAACAGCTATCTTGTCAATCATACGCTCTTTGTATTACTTGACTAGGTCATTTTAATTTTGCTGTGGTTAGTTATTTTAAAATCAGTGTTATTCTATGATCAGCTACCCCTTATCTACGATGCTGAGAATAGCTTGGGGTTGCGACTTAAAGACCACAAAAATGACTAGTCTTGGCTCCGAAACTTTGAGACCCATAGGCACGGTCTTTTCTTACAAAATGCAATCATTATGGCATGCATATAGCCCTAAGCTATTTCACTTATTAAGCCAACAACTGCTTAAAATGGCAAGCTGCTCTTGGAAAAATCGACTGCTTTTTGCCTGTACAAGATCCCTTTTGATACACATAATTTTTTAGAGAATCTAAGCCCAGGGCAATTGTCTACCTCCGAGATACAGTTACAAGAGGATAATAAGTAGACTCTCAGTTACTTTTCTGTGCTCATCTTTACCCCCAGTATTGTGGATGCAACAGGCAGAAATGATTTGTTCTCCGCAAGAGTTACTTTAAAAGAAAAACACACCAGTGGAAACATGGCTTTGCGTGCATATTCTGGTGTGAGGGAGATCAAGCAAAACACCAGGCCTGAAGGAGCAGCAGCAGCGCGGCGTCTTCTGTTAGCAGAACTGGTCCGGGGAGGTTTGGAGATGCAGATGTCTAAGATGGAGGCACATCAAACCTCATCATCTTCCGGTCACTCCTTTTCAGGACGGAGTGCGGTGCCCCGGCACTCAGGTCACAGCACTCCTCATGGAGTCCTCATGCGAGAGCCTGTGGCCGCGTTGCGAGGCTGAGGGGATGACAAGAAGCAGCAAAAGGAAGGGGCTAAGCTGGAAAAGCAGGGATAGCTGAAATTAAATTCTCCTTTCCTTCCATTGCACTTGTGAAAGTTGCATGTAGTGATAAGAGAATAACTTGGCTACAAACACGAAACTCCTGAGTGAAAGGAAATCTGAAGTATGACTATGAATCGCTAACATTCATTCTTAATAAAATCATATCTATGTCAAGCCAAGGCTCACTGAAGCCCTAATGACTACACCATTGCGACTGAGCAGACACTATCTGCTCCTTCGGTAAGGAATCTAGGGACCTGTCCTCTGCTTCAACAGAGCTGTGAAAGTATATTTCCAAAGAAGGGAAAAGAGAGGTCGAAAAATAGGGTGGCACTGTGTCATGACGTTGTTTCAGGATGTTGGCTTTGGGACTCTGAGGTAGGCAACCTCCCAATGTCTTTTTGTATATATAGAAACAAAAAGGCATCTTTTGAATCATAATATATATTTCGATCCCTTACAAGGAAGCGAGTCTTGAAGTAAAACATTTCTTCAGATTTATTTTGATTACTTCTAGATTAAATGGCCGGTTGCAGATTTCTGTAGCCCCACCAGGTAATGATCGTGAAGCCCAACATGGTGTATACACACGAACACCCAGAGAGTCTTCGTGTGGAGACAAAGCTCTGAATGCTGACCAACACACATGAGGTCCACACGTTGCCACGCCGGGGGCTCCGGTTGTAACAGCATGTCATTTCTGAGACACAGCACTGATAACAGTCATGGCTTTCCCACGCCAAAACTGGCTTTGGGTTCCCCTTCCTCAGCAGGTTGCGGCGCATGTCATGCTGAAGGCTGGGGGTCCTCCTGATGGGGAGGAGTGCCTTTCACCAGCCTCTGATCCACGGCTGGACACGTGCAACCTGCCGGCAGTGGTGGGGGCTCTGCAAGCCTTCAAGGTAAAAGGCACTTTCTGAAAGTAAGATTACTTTTATTACTGAGATGATGTGAAACTGTTTATTTTATTAGGTATCTTTTCAAATCATTTAATTACCATATTAGTTGTTTTCAGAGCTTATATTCTGAGGGCACAATTGTGCGACTGAATGAAAGATTGCCTCCTGCCAACTTCGTTGTACAAACAGCCTGGAGCTCTCTCTGCCTTAAATATAAATCCAGAAGTGGGCTGAATGTGTGTGGGAAGCGGAGAGAGACACTGGAAACAAAAGGAGCTCTTACCCAAGTTCTCTTTTTAAGACTTTTGTTCACACATTGGCATTTTCTAAAATAGCTAATGATCCTTTGAAGACTGAAAAAAATAAATTCATTCTGTACTCTGCTCCACGCTGATCAAACGATTTCACCATTGTTTACAATCACTAAAATTTGGCTTTGGCCATATCAAGGTAAATCTCAAAAATCACAAAATTCTGTGATTGCACATCTGGGAAAGTTCTGCTTTTCCACATGAAATATAATGCAACTCTGGAATATTGGGCTGCCAAAAAGGATATCTCCACACCATATAAATGGTGCAGTTGCAAAAATTGTTAACCTATGGAACTTTAAAGCCAGCAGGGTTGTAGAAAAAGTATATAGGGATATAGAGAAAGAGGTAAATAAAATTGTTATCAAGTAGGATTTTTTTGTTAGTTTTATTTTTATTTTTTTTTGCTAATCCAAAATAATTCTCCCTTTGGATCAGGGAGTTAAAAATGCAATGGTGCAAGAATTCCTAGCTATTTCTAGAAAAGAAAAAAAGCAACTTTTAGAAGCAGCAATCCACTCTAGGATACCTCTCTATATCAAAATTATATTCTCTTTTTTCCTCCTTCCAAAGAAGAAACCACTTCATTTCATCAGAGTAAGCCTTTTGGTCACAATACAATTCCATTTTTCAAAACCGCATTTTCCAGATGAAATATTCTTCTCACAAAAGGTTTGGTCAATCCTCTGCCTTTTCCCTCATCTGCTGGCATATCACACTGGCAGGAAAAGCATCTCCAGTGCGCTGGAAAAACTTTTGACCACCATGTACTCTAGGTACCCCTATTCAGAAAGCCCTGGAGGGGTCAGACTGGTGAGCTCCAGCTCCAGATGTTCCACACGGGGTGTCACCACAACAGCTGGTGGCTGTACAGCACCTGGACGGAAGCTGCTGTGCCTTTCCCAGCGCCGGCAGCTGCAAGAGCATTGCTGTTTGGGGAGGTACTGAGCTGTTCCTCCTCCAGCTGTGCTCCACTGGACACTCCTTAATGAAATGAAGGAGGACTGCTGACAGCATGGTGACACTAACGTTGGCCGGCTAACAACCACAAGTTGCCTCTACACACCCTTGATTGGACTCAGTGTCCTTCCTTTGACCCTCAGCTCCTTCCTCTGACTTTGAGTAATGAGTGTAAGCACTCACAACTATTTCAATATATCTTTTTCCTAGTTTTCTTCCAGCAGAGGATATTCCTCCTTCATTGCTCATACTCATATTTGTCTATCTGCTAAAGAAGCGAACACATCCTGCGGGTGGTTGGTGAGTCTGAGCTCACGAAGGGTTCATGAAATACTCAGTACTGCTCAGGTAACTTGTGGTAGCAACCTCCTCACAGTTTGTTGGAGGATTTTCTTTCCAATACCTGAATAAAACACACCTGCTGAAAAGCCTGGTCCTGTGCTAGGACTGCCCGCAAACTGTTCTGATATGGCTAGAAGGAAATGTTCTCAAGGCTCACCCTGTTGTACAGTACAAAAGAAAAGGGAGGAAAAAACCCTTCCGAGCACTGAATTTCCCAGCAGAATACAGCTGGGCTTATCTGCAACTAAGTCACAGTCGGTCACATATCTCTGCTTGCCTCAGATTCACCCTTCCCAGTCTGTCTGTGAGGATTATACTTCCCACAGTTGTTTAGATGGTCATATCAAATATAACACAATTTGGGAACATTATTATTATTATTCCAGGATGATTTCTTAAATACATCACTAGTGGGTTTTTACCTTCGATACAGATGTATCGGAATGGTTGGTGGGCACCTAAAATTGATGCTGAGATGGGTCCTGTGCTCAGCTGAAGCTACCCAGGGAGAGACGTGGGCAAGGGGAGCAAAGGGCCAGAAGAACAGGTCTCCAGCTACCCAAGCCAAAAGGGTTCGGGAGCACCACTGCAAGAAAAGCTCTTAGTTACAATAATAATTGTATGCTCTTTGCAATTTAATTCTCTGCTCTCGTGCTTTCCTGGGTTCCCCAATGCCAGCAGTGGCATCAAGAATGGCTGCAGAAGACAATCATGGTGGTGGTGGTGAGATAATTGTATATTATCAATATACACCATCAAAGTGCTCCTCCAGGGGTCTGTGTGGGAAAGGTCTTAAATGCAAAGCCAGAAGCCTCTGTGACAGACCAAGAAAACTTCCCTAAATAATTGGGGAGCAGAGAGAAAAGCAAATTTTCTCCCTGAACGGGGTATTATACAGCCTGTTTCTGTCTGAACAACAAAAATGATCAAGGGGAAAACTGAAGAGATTAAAGACACAAAATCCAAATGCTGACGATACTAAACTGAGTGTAAAGGCCAAAGTCACACGCTACCATGTACAACCAGGCAAACAGGCAAAGTATCGGATAAAATTACAGTGCGAGAAACAGAATCTTAACGACGTTTTTAAAATGACGATGGCTCATCACGTAACTTTTTAATGACGCCGCCCTGAGCACCTCCCCATCCTAAAGACTGCTGCATCTAAAAACCTAAGGCTCGGTCAGTGGTGGCTAAAAGGGCAGGATTTCTCTCTTCGTCAGTTTCGCTCCATGGAAAACGTCCACTAATGAACACAAAGAGCAAGGCCACAGCTTGCAAAAACGCCAAGTCAAGCTCACCTGCGGCCCACCTCTACAGCAATCTTGTTTACCCATCAACACCCTGGGAACAATCCCTTCTTCATTCACATTCCTCAACAGCAGCCTTTATTATATGGCGTACCACATCCTAACATTAATTAGCGCTCCACTGGCAGGCTAAGTATCATTTTTCAAACGGACTGCAATTAACAAAATAAAGCAAATCCCTTTTTAGTTCAAGCAGCATTGCTTTTCTCCCTCTCTTCAAAGTGATGATGTCAAATTGTTGCTTTCCTCCCGCAGCTTGCTGTAAAACAGCAACAATGGAAATGTTTTCCAATGCGCGATGGTTTCCACTTGCCTACCGCCTTTCACCTGAATATTTTAAAACACTTGGCAAAAGCAAAGGGTGGGGAAAGATATTGATTTTCTTTGATTTTTCTTCAGTTTATATGGGGAGTTGCAGGCAAAGAGGTGGTAAGTGGCTCGCCTTGGGTTACGGAATGACTCCTCAGCAGAGTCGATAATACAGCCCAGTTTTCTGGACTTTCCGATTAGTCTCTTCACAAGACAATCCAACAAATGGGGTGAGTTCACTTCAATTGGAAATTTGGTAACGTGTCTTTCTTGGAAAAAATAGCATTCTCTTTGTGCTGGGGAAACGTCCTGGTTTATTCATTGTGTTGACATAGTCAATCGCCAGCCTGTCCAGCCTCGGAGACCGATGGCAGCGACGGTCTGAATGCGGAGCTTGTGAATGCCTCTCACACAGCCACCGGCTTGAAAGCTGTCGAGCTAACTCACAAATGTGAAACTGTAATACTGCAGCGGTATTAGTCTGCAACAGCTGGGAAACCATAGAGGTCTTAATGGCAACGAACAGAACATAATCAGTTGAAATACTCTGTATTTCTTTGGTGGTTTGCAACTTGATCTTCTCTCTGTGGAGAAAATCCTTAATAGATGGGGCTTAAAGATTTATTTCCCTATTTTTTGAAACAAATTCAGTGGAAAAAAAAATAATTGTTGGACTTGGAAGTTTTGTATCTAAAACCAGCTTAGATTTGTCATTAAAATGCCACAGCTGAAAGGTATCCACAAAACATAAAAATATTGACTGGCTATGGTAACCCAGCTCCCCTAGGAGATCCTCACAGTGCCATGGACTCTGGGCAGGATTTTCTGGCTGGAATGTCTCTTTTATGGACAGCAATGGCTTCCCCTCATCACGACCACTGCCGGGCTCAGGAAGGAGCATGGAGGTCTGAGACAGCCCCCCGCCCAGTGCTCCCACAAAGCCCCAGGACAGACTTGCTGGTGCTTTTTGATTTTGGTGGGTGGGCCTTTTGGCTGATGTTATACTCAGAGGTGGGAGAGAAGGCAAGCTGAGAAAAATACAGTATGGCCTCTGGACTGCACATTTCTCATTTGGGCAAAATCATTTATCTCAAAAAAAAATTAAAAAAAGGGAAAAAGAAAAAAGAAGCCCTCTCCTCCCCCACAAGGGTCTCTCTAGGGCCAGCCCTTTCTTCCTGGGGGAGCTAACAAGGCAGTGCCTTCAATGACTCGTCCTCACAAGCCTTAAAAGAGACTTCCAAAATCCCCCTAAATAACCTCAGAAAGGAAAAGCTGATTTGTTGCATTCAGTTCAGCCCTATTTTGGGTGAAATGTGGCAAAGCCACATGGCAAGGGGCACTGTGGAGCCCAGCCCATGGTAGTACCTTTGCAATACCTACTGTTACCAGCAATAGCTACGCTTTGGAATGAACTTCTAGGGCCTCCATGTGGAAAAGGGTCTGTTGACAAGCACTGTCCCCTCCCCATTAAATATTCCCATGCTATGAGTCCTAGTGTCTTTTTAGCACCTGGGAAGGAGGGCAATGTTACATGTCTCCCGAGGATGACAGGTCTCTCGGGCAGACCTTGTGCTGCCCACCTTGGAAACTGTCCTGACATTTCTGGGACTCAGACTTGTATGGCACAGCTGGGATTTAATCAACCCTATCTCACAAATCTCTCAGATGCATTTCTAGACAAAAAAAACCCAAAACCAAACATACATATATATATATATGTATATAAAAAAAGGGATCTGAGAAAGCCATCAGCCATTACAAAGGGACTAAGAGCTATACTGGAGGTATCTCCCCTGCAGGCATTATTCCTCTGAATAGGCCAGAGTTTAGGGCAGGTCAAAAGAAAGCTGCTGATTTGGAAATAATGGTGCATGCCAGAAAGACCCCGCTGCCGTGCCCGGCCCCCTGGCTGTGCGTCCCCTCCAGCCAGCACCACAAAGGGAAACACAAACAAAGATCAGCTGCAAAATTATTATTATTATTATAGCTCCCTAGAAGTATTATTATCATTACTATTTAGATTATTATTATTGCGCTCAGGTCATTAAAGACTGCAGTTTTGCGTCACAGAGGTGCAGCAGCAGTTTCAGAGACGCTCTTGGGAAAGGCAGGTCTGGGCTGCCTCAAACCACTCACTGTTGTGCTGTTTTCCAAACACTTTTGCTATAACATAACCTCTGATAATGCAGTCTAACAATGTTTGCCGTCAAACATCAAAAATAAGTCACGTATACAAAAAACCCTAAAAATGACACGTTTTACATGGCACGTTTAGATACTGGGCAGCCCAGTGGAGATCACCCCAGCTTAGTTTCAGTGCATGATCCCTTCTAAATAGAAATTATAATTAAAAAGCTCCCTTTTACTCTGTTTCATTATAGCACCAAGGCTTTGATATATCCTCTATCTATCTGCCAAATGGCAGATATGGCCACTGGGTGTAATTCTAACTTTAGCAGAAATCATTTCCCACGTATATCGTCTCTTCAAAACTACCAGGAAGGTCCAGTGAGAAACCATTTGGTTAAAACTTCCCAGAAACAAGGGTCAAAATGGCAGACCCAGTAGCACAGGTCTAAGGGAAGGGACTTTACCATCCTCCTCTACCAGCTGCCTGCTCCAAAACTCACACAAAGTGGAGAAGGATCAGGAATGGAAAAATACTGGGTGCTGTTTTGGTTTGACTCATCTTTGTCTTAACCTTTAGGTTTTTGGCCATGTACCTGCTGGGTGTAAAATGTCACGCAGAGGAAATCAGCAGAGGCAAGGGATGTAACTCATGGCCCAGGAGACCCAGTCAAAGCGAGGACCCCCCCGGATAGGAGGCACCAGAAATGTTCCTATTCGTCCCTCACTCCATTCCCCATGTTCCTGCTCACAAATCTTAGACCTCTAAATACATTTCAAGTCTGCTTGGACTGATACACCTGTACTGTACTGCGTGACCTTCTTACCCATCAGCCACAGATAACTGAGGATATCAGAAATGGAAGGCCTCCATATAACCTGGTGTTATTTAAAATACTAGCAAAATGGCACAATAGTTGCTTTACAGTTAACACTTGCAAAGTGAAACTTGCAAAGCTCCCAAGGTCTGTGGAAACCCATCAAGAAATAGAGAGATATATTTAGCAGGTAAAAAAAAATATCCCGTAGTATGTTGCCTGCATCCACCCAGGAGACTTAATCCATAAATTCCTGCAGGCACGAGGAGAGTTTGTTAAATAGAAGGAATATTGCAAAGCATCCCTCGCCTGGGTTTGAATTTTGCACCCTGTGTGTTTTGTCACCGTGTGCTGCATGCAGGCTGGTCACCAGTCTCAGTAAAATAAATCTGGCTATGAGTATCCTAAAACACGTGTACCCTAAAAGAGCACAACCAGGAAAGTTTGGGCAAAGGTGTCTAATGCTCCATCAGGAAAGCTTGGCACATGTATACCTGCAATTACAAGGGCACAGTACTTCAGTGTACAACCAGAGCACAGCCAGAAGTTACCATGAAAAAAAAAAAAAATTGATCTATAAATATTGTTTCCAGCCACAATTGTGGTTGCTTTCCCTATGGATAAAAATAAACTTTAATGAGTCTGTTTGCTCCTGTTGGCATTTTAAAGCCATTGTAGCTTTGGAAAAGTGACTGAGTCTGTTCATAAGGTGCATCACCTACAAAACTAATATTTCTTTCAAATGCAAAATCCTCGTTATTGTCAGTGTGAGCACTATAACACGTGCTGCCTTCTCGGATCTCAGGAGGAACCTGCCAGGATGGCTATTAAAACAAAGACTTTTGATAGTAAAGTCACATGTAGTGATTATAATACACAAGCTTGGGGCATTCACTGCTTTTCTATATACCTTCAATGGAAAAACAGGCTTTAACCATCCTGAGAAGATTCCTCCAGACCGAACGCGAGGATACGCAGTAGGGCAGTCATGGCCACAGTGAAAGATCTGTATTTCCCTGGCAAATATGCTTCCTGCAGTGCCGCTCGCCTTTCGAATATATTTGAAAAAATACACACTAGGACGGCGTGTCCCTGTTCACTTTTCGCACTGACAATTGCCAGAGCTCAGGTTACGAGTACATCAAGTCCCCTATAAGAACGCCAGAGAGTAAAAACGTGCTGCTTCCAAGTGAACATGGACTTTCCAAAAAACCTCGTACTGTTCCTAGCCTGTGCCGAGTTTCCCTGGGTGTGATACCCTCCCCTCCACAAAAGGCTGGATTCTCTCGATGGGGGAATGAGGGGGACAATGTGCATATATTCAGGTAACCCTCTGCATCTCTGGGGGTTTCAGTGCACCGAGTCCATGGGGCTCAGTGGGTAGGACACAGCTTTTTTGGTGCCAAACCTGGCTAAAGCCGTTCCTGGCGACTACTGGATTCTTGCTCTTGTTTCCTTTCAAAGCAACCTGAGGCACACCAGCCTCAAGAAGAAGAAAAATCACTAGCCTTATTTCTGTATTCGATGTACATTTAACTTAGCATTATACTGAGATACCAATTCACTTATGTCAAATTAACTTGTTGAACATTAATATTAAGCAAGCCCAGTAGTTCCCGCCAAACCTAATGTGTAAATAAGGATACAATTATATATATACTCCCGGTCTATACCATTTCAAGTTAATTAGAGCATGAGCCTTAACAGCTAGTGACACTCCATGCACTCCAGCTGTCTCACTAAACGCAATGCTCCTCTGAAACACCTAGTTTAATTTAAAGTTGCGGAGCCATGCCACAGCTGGCAGATGAAACTACAGTCCTACAACATTTATATTTTTCTGAACATTTCCACCCATTGACATTAACTGTACTTTCTTTGGTTATTACTACAAGTTAGATAGTTTTTCCCCCACCCCAGTTTGTTGGTGTTTTTTTTTCCTTTTTGCTGCTGAGAGAGCTTTACTCACTGTCACCATTTCCTTTCTATCCCCGATCAGTCAGCCAGCTCCCCCTGCTTGTGCGGGGTTTTCATGCGAGCGTGAGAAAGCAGGCATGGAGAAACGTAGGAAACTATGAATGCAAAAACCACAAAAAAATGGCAGGCATTGCCAAGGCCAGGTGCAGGCTCTGAAACTGCATGTAACTTAGTTCCAAGTCATCTTAGCATAAACTTGTGGTTAACATTGTCACTGTTGCGTTGGCTCATTACGCTCTGAACTCTGGGCATTCAGGCTTTTTTTAAGGTATATATGAAGAGATTCAAGTTCCACCTACCAAAGATATTCAGAAGCAAACATCTAGCTGTGAAATTTCACCGGGAACCAGACTGCAAATTATTAATGCATAGAATATACATATTTTAAATCAGATCTTAAGTTGTTTAAGCAGAATCAAAGGAACTGCATTATTCGCTGTAGTTATTAGTGCACCCCTCACTATGCCCTCATTAAGCTGCAGAAAAAGCAGACAATTTTCAGGTTTTGCCCTTTCCTTCTCCCTTCCTGTGATGCCTTTTCTCATCAGAGCTCGCTGCCCACCCCTATCCTCCAGCTGACCTCCCTTGCAGGGTAGATGCTATTCCCTACCAGCCCTTTTCCCCCCATCCTTACTCTTCCTATCCCCCAGAGACATCCTGCCCAAAGCCACCAGGCTGAGAACCTCCCCTGCTTGCTGAGCTCTGGGACAGGCTTGGCTGCCCTTTTTGAACTGGCAGGGGGGGAAATTTGTGCCCAGCCACCCGGAGCAGTTGCCAGCAGCGATCCCCAGCCCTTTCTCTGCCCTCTTCCTCCCTTTTTGCTCCAGCTGCCGGAGCCGTTATCCCTCCTTTCTCCCCCTCCCCAGTCACTGGGGGCCACAGCTGTTTGATCAGGTCATGGTCCCATTCTCTCACCAGGCTGCCTCTGCACAGCCCATGGTAACTGGCATGATAAACCGCTGGCGGAGAGATCAGATTTTCCTTTTCATTTCCACCAACAGGGAACTCTCCCCTGTTCATCTGAGGGTACAGTGGCTATCAAAGCTGCGTGGTGGCTACTGGTTGGCTGGCACACAGCAGCTAAAATCAATACATCTCATACTCCTTTTCCATTTATTTCCCCCTCCCATTTACCCTTGCAGAAGCAAGAGCAGGCAAGCAAGGCTGCAGAGTGCTGGTCACACTACTACTCCTTCAATCACGTCATGATTTATAAAAGCAGATCACTTTGATTTAGTGTGAGGTACCACAAAAACTTTTGGATGGTCACTGCCGTATGATCACATGCCGACAAACCACCTGTTAGTGGGCTGCAGCAGCCATAAATTGGTCCTGGGGATGCTTGGATAAAGGACTGTCTTCTCTGTTGCCCCAGGAGAGCTGACTTATCTGTATAAAATATCTATTTACTCTGCAGAAATTGCTATTAAAATATTAGCTTAGTAATATTTTCCATTAGGAATTCCTGAGCTTTCCACGCTCCCGCGTGGGTGCAGATGTATGTACCTACATACGTACACACTGCAGTCTGTTGGAAGACATGCAAACGTGTACAACACTGAAACATAAAGGTGACTGTTAAGGTTCAGTGGAGATCATAAAAGGTAGGAAATGGTAGAATGCATTAAGAAAAAAATCCAACCAACCAACAACCAGCATCATAACTAGATAGCAAGGAAGTTTCAAAGTTAGTTGTAGACTTGTTTATGATTCCAGTTCAGTTCCTTTTTTTTTTTTAATGGGTAACATAAATTTTGAAACCTAACTTCAAGAGTTTTGGTTTTGATACAACTTTAACAAAGTTATTAACACATTCTATAGGGGATCAACTTTTTTATTTTTTAAGTGCAAAAATGGACTTTGCCGTAGTCTTTTCTGCTTTATTTTTAATTCTTTAAGGATCATTTTCAGCAAAGAAATACTGATGGTTTAACTTTTTTCTTTTTTTCCCCTTCCTTTCTCCCTTTTTCTCTATTTTGCCATCACCTGTAACAGAAAATCTAGTAGGCTCGTACCATCTCTTTCCTTTTCCCACTCCGTACTTTCTCCTCATTTCTTCAGGTTTTGAGAAGCCATATAGAGGAGAGAAATGAATGGCCCAAGGAAAAATCAGAACCCCACTCTGCAATAAGGAGCAAAACAAATTGAAGACATCTAGTAATGACAATGCTGCTGCTGCTGCTGCTAAAGTAATTCCCTTTTGAATATTGCCGAATAAAAATAACTGCAGTAGTTCGGGGTTTTTCTCAGGAACACATTCATCTTCTTTTGTCAAACCCTAATACATGCATGAAGAAGAAAAATCTGGCTTTAGCAAAACAAGTGTGTTTCACTGGAAACGTTAAGCAATCTCGATGATAACACCATACAGTGCAGTTACAAAAACGCAGGCCAGGAGCCACGCCAGCCAGAAACAGGCACCCAAAGCACCTCGCACCTACCAGAAAGGGCTGGTGTTCCTGAAGCATGTCTGTGCCAGGGAAAAAGTACACCTAACTCTTTCCTAGCTGCCCCAACTCTGTGCCGGCTCTGCAGACGCCCTAGTGGTGTTCACAACGTGGCAGAACGGGGAACGGGAGCAAGAGGAACAGGTTTTCTAGATGGCTGAAACATCTCCATTTTAGTGCTCAAATTCAGGAGCCTTTTATTGGGCTTCACATCAAATCTAGCAGAAAACCTCTTCCTCAGACATGGGTTTTGTGCCAGCTTCGAGATAGGTATTCCATTTTGTGTTGGTTTTGGACGTGAAGCCAATGCTGGCCTAATCACGGAAACTGAGTTGCAGCTTTACATTTGGAGAGGCAACCGGTTCTTCTGAATGCTTTTAAACACTTTCAGCCCTTTGGATGAAAAATGCTCACGCCTGTTTTACCATTAGTCACTTGGAGTAAGACTACTGGCTCCAAAGGACCAGCTAAACCCTACGAGATACACAGCTTCTTCTTGAACATCCTTTGCATTACATTAAGTACCTAAAGAAAAGGTATTTAGACAAATGAGTCACGAGCCAAGTGGCATCTTCTTTCATTCCAAACAAAGACGTGAGGTTTACATACGTAAAACACATAGCTCCGTGTGCCATACTTTTCCCAACGAAATTTCAGGCAAAATAACATGCTGGATGCCAAGACTGCAAGTTGTTCAACAAAAAATTCAGCTATCATTAACGCAGGTATCCATCCTCCAGTGGCAATGGTCTCCATCAACAGCAGAGAGTCATGGCTTTTAATATAATTCGGCGGCAGATAATACAAAGCGGTACTTTCACAACTGGAGCATGGATGAAAAATGGCACAGCCCAGGAACATGACAAGTAACAGGCCTGCGGGGTGAAGGTCTGACTGGCTTTAACTGGAAAGCTCATTTTCTCTCAAGCACATGTGTTGCCAACTTCAAATGGCACTTACTATTTTTGGTAAAGTTGTTGCAAGCCCTCACACATGCTTCATCCAGCACCAGTTCAATAGTATATGATAATCATTTGGTATTAAATGCTGGCAACAGAGCCAGAAGCTTTCCTTCACGCATCCTCCCACCGCTGCCAAGGCAATCAAATTAATTCTGTTAACAGCCTGCCAAGTCAACTAGCCCACTAAACTGTCCCGTCTTAAAAATGAAATCGAGACATTCATATCAAACCGTGCTGTTTCCCCACAGAGTGTGACGGCTGGAGCCCTGCCAGTGGGAACGACTGCTATCATCATACCATGCCATGCGATGGCTCTAATGAGCTGACATTTCCTGTTGCTAAATCGCCACGTCTGAAAGCCAAACCAAATAGTGTTCAACCTCTTTAGAAACCAGACGATGGTTTCTGACTTTTCCTTCTGCCTTCTGTTTCCTCGCTTTCAACGTTTCTCCATCCAAACCCGCCTAGATAAAGAGGTCTGAAGTCAAAAACTGCTCCTGCACCATATGGAATGTATCAGACTGCTCTGCAAAATGAAGCCGTCTAATGTTGCTTCTCCAGCCTTCGTCATCTGCTCTGCAAACTGAACCATTCCTGTGGTAATCAAAAGGGGGGATGCCGTGAGCAAGTCCCGCTGGCACAGGTTGCCCATTCTGGCCTGGCTATACCATTTTTGCCCTGAGTCCACACCTGAGCTCAGTTTCCCTCCACATATTTTACTCTCCTCTGGCTGCTTATTTCAGCAACAACCAACAACAGCGGCAGAAGGGAGATTTGAAATACCCTTTCCAGGATCTCCAGGGAATCACTGCAGAGCATTCAAGTCACTATCACTATTACATCTTTTGAGTCTCTCATAATTACCATTTGGGACAGTGAAATGTTAATACTTCTTTTTAGAATAATTGCCTTAAGTTTTTCACCTTAATTTTTTCACCTAAGCGAATACTCTCTGTGGGGTCAAATCACCAGTGTGTGTTGAAACCACTGTGCTCACTGATGTAGACACTTCTTCAGAAGCAGGGGCACAACAGGTACACCCAAGGAATATTAATGGGAAGAAAAATTACAGGATCATCCCTCCCATGGCGATACAGAGCTATAAAAACCAGCCAGTTATCCTCTGTGATTCTTAACATACACTCCTCAGCATAGTTAATGAGCAAAATTAAGTTGAACCAGTGAGAAAGAGATGCTTTGCTAGAAAGAGGATGGAAAATGGGAAGAGTTGCAGAAGAAATTTTTTTTTTCCACCCATATAGAGAAGACCACTAGGTACAAGGCATTAAAATTTTTCTACGTGTTATTTGCTAGGCTAGGACAGAGTTGGAGAGGGGTTTTTATCTACCTGCACCAAGCTGCTCCATTAAGACTATGAACTAAACAGGGGCCTGTTTAGCTGGCAGCATGGTCTTCTTCATCGCCTTTACTTTTGCTCTCCAAATGGTATATGAATTTCATATACCTCAAGCTGTACCTGCAAGACTTTTCCCTAATCCACTGCACTGGTAGCGTTGGCTATCCTCCATCAACCTAACTGTTAAGTCTCAAAAGTCTGTTATACGTTTTATAGACTTGGGGGAAACTCATTTTGCCAGCATGCAGGCTACTTGCAAGGGGCTGACACTTGTCTGTTTAGTTTGGTTTGCTCTATTCTGTAGCGACACATTTCATGTTAGTGGCACTAATAAATAACTAAAAATTATCTCACCTATTTCTTTGGATTAGGTTGAATTCAAAGAATGAAAACTATCTACTACAGCAAAGCGTTTCCTCTGGCAGCAATGTGCCTTACACAGCAGCAACACTGAAAAAATCAGCAGAACTGGTAGGAACTGTCTTTACAATTTCCAATTTTCTATGTCATGAATCAAAGTAAGCCTCCTCTTTAGGAATGCATAAGGTGACAAGAAAAGACCATCAAAAACACAAACAGTAGGAACGAGAATCACAGAACCATAGAATACCAGGTTGGAAGGGACCTCGAGGATTATCTGGTCCAACCTTTCTTGTCTAAACAAGATGTCCCAGCACCCTGTCCGATTTTAAAAGAACTACATATTGCATCAGATGATCAGAAGGTCAATAACATTCATATACAACTATCACTCCTTCAGGCTTTTCTTTGAAAAGTTTTGTGTAGCAGAAAAAATAGTCAGCATAAACATAATAGTGGACCAGGTACACAATGCAAATAAGAATTGGGTAAATCATGTCACATTGAATAAGAACTGCCCCAAATCTCAACAGGGGCCAGAAACCCAGTTCAAGGTGAGTGTGCTTAACTTAGCCAGTCCTAAGAAAAGGTTTTTATCCTGTCAGAATAAATGTGTAGGTGAAATCGCCAACACCCTGATTTTGAATAGTTTGGAAATATAGCAAGGATACAGCATTACATATGGTGTTAGCTTGGTGATTAGCATTTCTGCCTCAAAATCCGAGCAGGAAAGGGCTTCAACCTTATGTGAAAAATTAGTAAGTACTAATTGAATCTGTCAAATTGTTTTGTTCATGTTTAGTTCAAGTTCCAGATGAAAGCTGGCTGCTGTGAGCGCTTGAACTGAGCCATCTGAAACTGGTATGGGCCACAGATGGTACTCAGCGTTTTGAAAAATGCAGTCACTCTCTTAGATGCCAATACATGAGCTCAGATCCTAAACGTAGATACCCAATTGAAAATTACCTAAGATTATTAGATTCATAAGTCTGAGATACACAATCAAATAAAACCTGCAAACCTCCCTCCATACCAAGAACAAATCTCATCCCAACCAGGACCAAGGTGGACTTTTCCATACACTGGAGCTTTTTCTGGAGTTCTTAAAGTGCACGTATAGGAGTGATTTCCATTTTAAAGATCTTCTTACTTATAACGTGTGTATGTGTCCCATTTTCTGCCTACTTAGTAGATCACAAAACCTTGTCATTACAGCTCAGAAAGAAACTATCATGTTCCCACCATGGCAAAAGCTCAAGGTTTTGTTCTACATGAGATACTAGCATTAGAAACTTTCTATCTTTGAAGAGACTGTGCTGTGTAATATCTAACAATCTGGCATACACAGCGCTAGACACCATAACAGTTGGGTTTTGATGTGATAAGTGTCAAAGGACATTTAGCAATTAGCCTCAGTGCAGAAATTAGTTTTAGTTTAAGGGCAGTATCACTTGAAATTTAAAATACAGGAGGAATTATTTGCAATTATTATGTTAATACAGAAAAAATGTTTTTCAGCAAGCATGCTATGATATACATTACCTGCCGTTGACACTTTGTTTTCTGACGCAACAGCTGGGTTCACATTAATTGCGTGTAATTAAAAGAGGTGATCTTTCAAATTGCTGTTTCTCAGAAAAGTCTCAGAGAAGAAAATGGGATCTTGTGTTAAATAAATGCCCACAGGAGCAGCTCAGCTCTCTTTTGACCAAGAGGGAAACACAGGAAGAAAAATTCAAGTGACTTTCCATTCCTATTTGCATGATATTTGCTTTCGTTAACAGGCACACATAGGCATTCTGACCTGTTGCTGGAAGGGCGAGCACATTGAAAAGAATGAGAAAAGGAAGGTTACATCCTGAGATGACAATGTACTTAATCAATTAAGAGAATGTTATGTCATTTCTGAATAGGCTTAGTGTCAAGCTCATGCTTCCCTCAAACTCTGGCAGCATTAACAGCATTGCTGTTGATAATATAACTCAAGGTCTCACTGTGACAGCTCTGCAAGGGTATTTTGGAAGGATTTAGTGGTTTTGAATAGCTTATTTCACTAACCCATAAAGAAACACTTTCCTTCAACACAAGCACAAGGCGTTATTTTCTATACTTAATCAGGCCAAGATAAAGAAAACCCAACTGCATATTTTTAAATATTTTATCTGTACACAAGTCTGGGTTATGCAGAGCACAGAGCCATATACATACTTTCACAGAGAAGGTAATAATATCTGACAAAATCTCAAGAACTGCCTAACTTGCATGTCAATTTTTTCAAGCAGGACTACAAAATTAAAAAAAAAATAGTCACAACAGAAGTGTTATTAATGATGGGAACCTCCCCATCCGATAAGAAGCTGCATCTTCTGCTCATGTCTAGGGGCAGAGAAACAATGGAAGGTCAACAACTTCTGTGCATTTCCTACAGTACCGCAGTATAATATTAAACAACCACTTTTTCTTTGAAGTCTGTGTGGAAGACCTATGCCTATAAACAGTCCTGCAAACATACGCAGGGCCTACCTATTTATCCGAGAGATTTCCTAACTTACATGGTGGGAATGTGGGAAAAATGGAGAGAGAGCGAGCTGTAAGAATGAAAGAATTCAGACCTTTCCCAATACTCTTGGTAAGTTTTTAGATGCCCCTATTCTGTGGTGAACTTCTCATAATGTCCTCAACTCTCTATCCACTGCCAAAAATTTCATGCAATCAGCATTGAAAAGTTAGGCTTAATTTATTTTCTATTATTATTACTACTACTACGCATAAAAGAGCTTCAAAATCCCTTAATGTTTCACATAACCTCTCTCACACAACATGAGAAAGACTATCAGGCTAAAGACTACTATGAAATATGCTACTACAGAATGTAATGAATATCTAACATCTCTGGCTCACCTACGTGAACGGTCTAGGGGAAGAAATAGTAAGAAGCAGACATAATTTAAAATAACCATCATCATCTACCTCCTTATGAGTCCCTGTTCCATTAGTCACCAAGGTTTTTGGTTGTTATTTTTTCATCTTGTTTAGATTAAGGGTCACAGTGGTGCCCTCTCATCATCACAGTGCTGTGTGTATGTGCCCCAACAACCCATACAGCAGTGTACATCGGAAATTCATTAAAAATACAGTCATTTACTACTAGCTTTGGATTTCTTCAAAATGGACCCTCATCTCCATAAGAGCCTTTAAATGCTTTGGGTGGGTCAGCGGAGATGGTCGTGTCCCCCTTTCACTAGCGCTAAGAGTGGTTTCAGATGTTATCTTCTTCATATCCTGCCCTGCGCTGTCCCAGTAGATCTGGGATCCATTTAGAGCCCTGCACTTAGTCATCACGTTAGTCATAGACGACGAAAACATTCTGTTCCTGTTTGCCGGCCAAACACTAAATCCCTGCCCTGGAGGATACACAATAAATACAACACTATTGTGTGCCGAGAAAGCCCGGCTCGGCTGGGTAATGCAGGAAGCGCATCAAGTGATTAATAAATACACATTGAAAGCTTTTTAATGATAAACTTCTGAAGCTGCAAGAATCTATATGATCTCCCCTTGGTTTTCAAGCGTGACCTTCAGGGGTGTTAGAAGAGAGAACAGGGATGCAATGCACTGGCACCGAAGAGCAGTGCCTGTCTCATTCCTCAGTCTGATGCATTGACACTCATTTATACTAGGCAAAAACGGTAAAAGGAAAAAAAAATTGATTCCAAATGCCATCATAAAACATACTCTATTTTAATCACTGTGTTTTACAGAAAAAGACTGTAAGCAGACAGAGCCAAAACGCAGTCTCCGTGGCTTTGACCAAGCACAAACTGAGCGTACTTCTCACTTCCAGGATTTTCTGTAGCCTTTGACAAATATCTTTACTCATTGTTTGAAAATAAAGGATGAGCACTGTGGTAAGACCTGTGAAAAGCAATCAAATTAAATGCCATCTGAATAAGCCTGAGAAAAATCTGAAAAGTAAACAATGCCCCCATCAAAGAATTATTACAACACTTCACTGTTACAATTATTATAATATTATAATATCTTCCTTAGCAACAGCCTATGGTTTGTTTAAGCTACATAAATTTTGAAGAGGTTGACATTGTGATGATTCAGTGGATGATATAGTTGGGTTCTTGTTAAGCTGTGAGTAAAATTTAATCCCATTTCATTTCATAAATGACACCTGATTAAGCTTGTCCAGCATCTCATATGTCAGAGAACAGCCATCCTGATACAAGAGCCAAAGTGACTGAGAAAAATGACTGCAGAGGACCAAAATAACAGCCATAATAATTCATTCTTCTATTTCAGTTTGAAAAGGAGGTGACTATTCCTGTCTTGCACAGACTTGAAGAAAGTGACTTTCCCAAAGTCACCCAACAGTAGATGGACTAGAGTCCAAATTGCCAGGATCCTACCCAGGACTCTCCCCAGTAGGTTACAGAGGAGACGCTTCATTTCAACACTGTCATTTATTTTCAGCGATGAACGCATGCTGTGCCTTCTCACTTTGATGCACTGTGTTTTCTGTTCGCATGTTTTAACTCTGGAGCACCTCGTTCCTCTCCCATCATCACCCACATGTTAAGGAACATGTAGTTCCCTGTGTATCATCGTTCACTTTCACTCTTTTTGCACCCGTATTTCACAATGCTGTTGGAATTAGCAGTTTCTAAGCATTCACAAAACAGTTTATTTCACTACTGAAGTTACACCAGTAATACTAACAACCCTATTGCTCTGTTCTCAGTGGCGCCCCTCAAGTCCCTGGCATCTGAAGCATGGTACACGCGTATAACACTGACTTTTGCAGTAGGGAACTTACAAAACCTCCTCTTATTGAGCCACAAGTCCATTCCTCTAAGTTCCTAGGGCCATTCAGCTGTTAAAATGCTAAGGTTGGGGTTTTCTACAAAGCCTAGCTATGAAAGTGTCATCGGCTTTCGGTGACAATTCCCATTACAGTGATCTTTGTGAATGATTTCCTAACAGCAACTGACCTGAGTCAGTGTAGAAAATAAAGGAATAGATCGCTTTGGGAGGCTGTGAAAGCAAGCACAGATAAGCCTTTGCTGTGGTATCAGTAACGCCATATTCTGCTCCCCCACTTTACCATCTGGAACGACGGTAAAGGGAGCTGAGAAGTTACCATGGCTGCAATAACAACCAATTGCTTTTCACTGTCTGGGAACCGTCTGATCTGTTTTGCATTCAAAGTCTTTGCTGGAAGGAGTTATGGCTCTGTGAATATTGTTGTGTTCTTAGTCATACATTTATTAGAGACAAAATATTTTCACTGAGCACTTCTTAGAACCATTATAAAGCACTTTAATGCTTTTATATGCTTTAGCCAGTCCTATTCTTTGCCTTGGTGACTGTGCCTCCCTTTCCCTCTCCCAAATAAAAAAAAAAATGATGATTTAATCCAGGAGACAAAGGCTGAGGGCATCAGCAGATGTGGTTTTGCTTCTCCACACTCTGACTCAGGGTCTTCAAATCCCCAGATGAAGCCAATGCAATCGATTTCATTGCTTTGAAAGCGTTTGGATCAGGACTTTTTCCATTATTCCGGGGATGTCACTTTGGCCCCTCTGCTCAGCACACATTTTTGTGAAACCGGGATGGCAAAAGGAACCTGCCTTCAAACTGTTTGCCTGGGAGCTGCCGTATAACTAATTGTTGTTACAATGATGGATAAGGAAACAGTTAATGGTCCAGCCATTATTACTACAGGTTGGAAAGAAGTAATTTTTGCTTACATTTCATTGCTGTTTCAAGGACTCAGAACCAAAAAAGGAAATATCTAATGATTAAGGATATGTTTATATTGACTTTACTCCCACCCACATTTTCCTAGCATGAAGAAATACTTCCTCGGCACAGAAACATGGTGTCAAGAGGAAGGTGTCGGAGGACAGAATAGAAGTCGAAAGTCTCTTTGGCATGAGGGCTCCATTTTGCAATTTTCAGGCCTCGAATAAGAGGAAGAAGCCACTTCCCAGGCCCCATTACGGCTGCTCCAGAGGCACAGGTGGTGGCTGTGTGTGGGGCTGTCTGTGCTGCAAGACCCCGTGAGGGCTCCTCACTGGTCCCCGAGAGGGGACAAAGCCCTGCTGGCCCCATCGGGGCTGGTGGTGGCGAGGATGAGGAGCCTGGTGGCTGGCTGCCCCGCTGGGAGATGCTTTGCTGCTGGGGGATTCCTGGTCCCTCCCCACCCTGCCTCTCTGCGTGTCCCTGCCTGCTCACCATCCTTGCCGAGTCCTCCGGCTTCATTGATTTATCTGTTCCTTCACATAAGGCTCTCCAAGCTCAGCCCCGAGCAAGCTCTGGGAGAGGTGGCAGCGGAGGAGAGCAGCACGGTCTTAAAAGTGAGGCTCTGCAGCCATCGCGGGAGGCGGCTGTGTGAAAACGTGAAATGATTGCCTATCCCCGCTTTTGCAAGGCTTTATGGCTCCATTCACACTTCCATCTGTCTCCCTCCCCCTCTCTCTCTTTTTTTTTTTTTCCTATCGGATGCTTCAAGGAAAAGAAAATTTATGGAAGTGGTTCCAAGAGCTGTTTTCTCTGCCTTGGTGCTAGTCGGTGCATGCTCCTGGCTGGCTCAGCCCTCCCTTCTCCCTGCCTGGCTCCAAAACTCCTTCACCCCACACAAAAGATAGATCAAGTTACCGTTCATTAGGTGCCTCCCGGGCCCCAGCCCCCAGAGCTGGTGAGTGCATCCTTACAAGTGCCAGGTACACGCAGCTCCTTGCCCCCTGTGCCTCCTTTACAGGATAAAATTCCCTTTCCAGGATCCCACCCTGGGAAAAAGTGCAAACTTCGTCTTTTCCAAGACAAAAACGTAAATGATGCTAACTTTCTGCATAGGGACGAGTGGTAGGAAATACAGGTTGCCTTTCTCCCTGGGTCTAATCAGGAAATCGCTTTATAAATTTAAGCTAATAATACAGAGGAGCGATACGTGCTCAGTTTTGAGGCTGCCTGAGTGGCACCACACTTGTCCTGCATCCCCAGGCTCAGCTTCAGGCATATTCCAAGAGGGAAGGCAGAACACCTGCTACCTCCAGCCCCTTTTCCTGCCTCAGCATGTCGCGAAAGCAGCTCGCCTGTCGTGGATGGCAAAATTAATTTTGCCAAGACTTCTGAACTTGCTCTGGTCATCCAAGCCCAAGCAGCAACTGCAAAAGGCAGTTCTGCCCTTCTTCTGCCCTCCTCATCCTGTCCTGCTCCTGATTCTCTTGCATCTTTGCCTCCCTCGTTTTCTCCCTGTATCTCACTCCAGGGCTTTCAGACCTCAGTATTGCTCTATCTCCATCAGTGACAAGACTGCAAAGTGCAAACCTTGAAAATCCTGATTCAGCCTCTAATCTCAGCTTTGTGCTCCCCTTCTTCTAAACCCCGATGGCCATTTTTGTCTAGAGCTGGATCCTGATCTCAACAGTAATTTCAAGAATTCACTGCCTCCCTTCCACTGGCTCAAACCCAGATCAAATCTGGATTTCAGGGACTGAATTTTCACTCGCATATTTCTGTGTTCAGGCACCATTCATGGCGTAGAGACCATGCTGCAGACGGCTGTGAGAACAGGATTTGCAAACAGCATATTGCAAACCCAATGATACAGGTGCTTACTGCGCATCAAACCAGGACAGCATCATAACACAATTATAACACAAACATAGTTGTTATTTAGAGTACTTAAATAAAAAGTATTTCCTTTATGCAGTGTTAAATATTTGTAATGATTGATTTTTTTATAGAAATCCCAAAATGGCCTAGTATGAATTAATAGCTAACATCCTGTAAAATATTTTGAGTAACGAATTCATAAAACAGACTCAAAGACTGTGTTTATTTGACTAATGTTGGTATAAAAAAAATGAGCTCAGAAACTAAGATCGTGTATGACAGAAAGCTGACAGTGAACTTCTGGAGGTGAACTGGAAACTTAAAAATGGAGCGGCAGCGCTGCTGGGCCCCAAGTCCAGTGGCACTCGTGGTGCCGTTACAAAGGATGTCAGGCTGAGATACAGCACCAGAATAAAAACAAGTCCATTTTTTAAGGTTCTTTTCTTGGCCTTCCCTCCGCAGCGATGTCTTACCTACAATATAGCCAGTGACTCATCCTTCAATTATTGCTGCTGTCATTCTGGTCCAAATTGCTGGGAGGAAGGGAAGTACTGATAGAGACACTTCGGAAGATTAAAATAACCGTGTCTGTGATGCTTTATAACAGCTTTGCTATAAGGAACCTGCTTTCTCCATGATTACTTTGTTATGAATTCACTTGTGCAACATGTTCTTGGAACAGCAGTTTGTTTCTGGAAACAGGAATCAGTGACAGGAGATTCATTATAGACAGGGAATATTTTCCTTAAAGAAAAGCTGTCAGGTCAAGTCAGGCATTTATATTACTGTTTGTAAAACAAGGTGTTTACATACCTGTAAACCCGCCATGTATCTTTTTTTTTTTTCCCCTGATGAAAGTCACCTTTAGAAAAATAGATGGGAACAGTTCTTTGGCACTGGAGGCGGAGTGAGAGCACAAGAGGCCAAGCCGCTGCGCTTCCCTGCCCCCTCCTCCCTTTGTAAGGTGCCAACCCCCGGGACAAGGTGCCTGGGGCAGCCGAGTGCCCCAAAGGTGGCAAATCCTGCAAGAAACAGGGATGTGCAATGTGCACCCTGCTCTGCAATGCTGCCTGCAGGGATGGCGCAGCCTCCTGCCTGCAGCCTCCCTCCTGCCTGCACCCTCCCTGCCTCCCTCCTGCCAATCACTACATCTGTCCCCAGGTCCATGGGAGAAGCCCGAGACTTTGTCGTAATGCTAATAATTAAGATCCTCTAGATGATAACTAAAAGTGCTAAGAAGTCAACGTGCCGTCTATCCCTCCTCTGCAGGCAGCAAGTCAACTGTTTCATCTAGATTATCATCTCTGAAGGAAAGTATTTATAATTTGGCAATCGCGGTCAAAGTGTTTAGACAATTCAGTCAATGGAAAACCCTGAGGGGAGAAAAGAAAACTAAAACATAAACACGAAGACAGAGGGGTGTAAGTGGGGTGCAAATCCCATTTGATAAACTGTGTCTTTAAGCAAAACCCGACCGCTCTTGCCCATGGTGAACACATAAGGACTGTTACTTTCTCAGCTTCAGAGTGTTTTCCCTCACAGAGATGAAGGAAAGCAGGCTTCCTGGATAAACAGTATAAATTAATATAGAAATTAGATGCTCAAATCAGAAACAGGAAAACTGGAAACCACGTGGGATCTCTGCACTTCTGCTTCCCTTACTCCAGTGCTGGTAGAGCTGGCACTGGACATTCTTATTCTGGAGCGAACATTTTTGTCTCCCAATTTACCCTGCCATTTGCCCACCCCCAGGAAAACAAAATTTGCATTCAGATAAACACAGACCCACTCCCAAGCCTACACAGACTATTTAATGAAGAGTTTCCGAGTGGAAACTGCACATCATTTCCCCAAATTAAGGGCTGCTTGATAGGAACCCTCCATCTTGTTCTGGGATAAACAGAAACAGGGAGGCGAGGGGCCAGGTCACCTCCTGAACTCCCATCCCCGTGCAAGCACCAACCATTAGGGCTGTGCAAACACAGACCTGCGCCTCTGCTGGGGAAAATAAAACCGTCCGGGTTTGCTGCTGGCCTGGCTCTGGCGAGGGTGGAGTTGGCTTTGCAGGCATAGGGCTGGAAATGCCTGTCTCCTCCGCGGTGAAAAAACTGGAGGGCAGCCAGGCTCTGCTGGTCTGACTGCTGCGGGGAGGAAGGAGCTGTAAGCCAGCAATTAGTAATCCTGCTACTAACAGGAAAGATTGCTGGGAAGTATAAATAGGGTCGCTGTTTATACTCCAGTTAGCGTAGAAAGTCGTGTTGATGATGGTTTGGGGTTTTTTTGGGGAAAGCTGCCTTGCGTAGGAAAGGAGGTGGTTTGTGAGAATCCCAGCGCCTGAGGGAAGAAGAACTTCATAGAATCCTAGAATGGTTTGGGTTGGAAGGGACCTTAAAGATCATCTAGTTCCAACCCCCCTGCCCTGGGCAGGGACACCTCCCACTAGACCAGGCTGCTCAAAGCCCCATCCAGCCTGGCCTTGAACACCTCCAGGGATGGGGCAGCCACAGCTTCCCTGGGCAGCCTGGGCCAGTGTCTTGTCAGCCTCACAGGAAAGAATTTCTTCCTAGTATCTAATCTAACTTCATGCACAGAGGTTTGGGGCTGGTTTTAGGGATTTACCTTACCGATATTATGCATATATAATCGTGCGTTAATGAGCCCCATAGCATAAAACATAACATACAATCCTTTGGTATATACTGAGTTTTATGCTTATATTGTGGTGTCCATGGGGAGAGTCTTGGGCCTTCAGAGTGATCTTTTTTTTTATTTTTTCTTCCTGTTTTAGCAGCATCCAAATTCTATCACGTACACACAGAATGCCCACAAAGATCCCTGCAGGTTTTGGAGGGATAGGAGCTTTTCCAAGCAGCATGAAAAATAAACTCATGAATGATCCACAAAGTAGTCATAATAAGCACAGAATTAAGGAAAAGAAAGACAGTATGGGCTTTAGAATGGGGAATAGTTTGTGTGTTTGTGCAAACTGTACTGCAAGGAAATACGACTCTAGAAGAACTGTCGGCATCACTTAATGATCCAGAGGCCTGCGGTGAAAAGCAACTAAGTCCTAGAAAGTAACTGGGCTTCTAATTTTCCCCGACTGCACAAGTCTCCATGGTCATAGGTCACCTTCTGCTTTTCCTTTACTCACACAGTTCCTCTGAAAATCGAAGGGCTGTGCTGCTAGTGCAGAAGAGTATGGGCACGGTGACCCGTCTGTAGGAGGTGGACAGAAGCCGGGGGGTAAATGCAAACAAAGCCTAGATAAGTTTTTTTTTTCATATGTGTAAGAAGATAAACTCAAAAAAACCCAGAAAGCAGAAATGAGGAAATCTCCTTAACTTTCCTATCTATCTATCTGTCCCCAAGAAAGAGAATGGATTTCACAGGGAGTGATCTGGAAAAGGAGCCACCAGAGCACAATTATGAGTGTCCCTGAATTCTTACAGATTAAGAATGTTAATTTATTAATAATACTAAAAATGAACTACATTAGAGGCTAGAGGACAATGACAAAGCATGCCCCTTGGGAACATCATCTCACGCATTTCATTGCAAATGTGAATTTGAAATCAGTCTCTTGAATATACCAGCCGTATCCCCGCTGGAACTCACAACCGCGTATAGTTTGGCCAGTCCATCTAACTGCTGAATTCATAGGGAAAAACAGACGTGCTGTGGGGTGCAGGAATTATTAGTGATGACATGTATCACATTTGGAGCAATGGGGCAGAATGACAACATAACACGAAGAGGAAATTCTCTCTGACATGCCCCTTGCTCTCTTTAATGGTCCATCGTTTCTGGTCCAAACTACGTCAGGACCTCAAGTGCTATTTAACAGTACCTGGAGGAGGCGACCTTAAAAATTTGCCAGTTTTGTCTTAGTTAAATAGATACAGTTTCTTCAGTGTTCCCCGCACTTCCTCGTATTTACTTTAGAGAGTGCTCCTAATCTGAGGCAGTGATATTTCGTTCTCAAGCAATTGGCAGGTTTTAAAGGATCATTGTATGTTCTCGTGCTCAAGTGATAAATCTGGATGAGGGTTCCTGGCACGGCCAACAGGAATGTGGATGTGTGCTGCAGAAGACAGGTTTACAGCACTAAAACCTGGGAGAAATAATTACGTGAGCCACTTTGGATGAAATCATAATTAAGCCTTATTGGGGTTTGAAAGTTTGGATTTACAATATATTTCCCTCACCATTTTTCATGAACTTCTGGCAGTTTCTACTTCCAGCTGGGACAAGAAGCAAAGTGGCTATAAGTACTATGAAGAAAACTGTGGGAAACCTATATACTTTCAAGGAGTACGGCAGTCTCAGGAGAAACTCTGTTCTTTTGAGACACAGAGTTCTGTCATATTTCTCAGGCTGAAGAGTAGGAAGTGAAAATCAAGGAGCTGCGATACTTTGGGGGTTCATTCAAAGTGAAACCCTTCTCCAGAAAAGAGAGAAGAAGAAAGAAAACACCAGAGGTTCAGTTGTGTTTTCCCCAAGGAACCCTTGCCTTGAGGTAGGGCACAGCAGAAAATACAAAACTCCCATCCTGGGCAAGGATCAGAGAAAAAAGGACCATGTTCCCTCAAAAGGGAAGTGTAATGCACTGGTCTGGACCTCTGATAATGATGGGACACCCCAGTATTCTGTTCTTCAGTTTCTACGCACTGCACAAGCAGGAACACTAAGTTGGATGCAATAGGAAGGACTGCCCTGAGAGCATTGCTTATAAATTTGCGAGTATTTCAAACAGCACTGAAAATGGTTAACTTGCTGTGTTAAATATTTTGCAATATCATTGCTTGTATCATTAGAGCATGCTACTATCAATACCAAAAATTGGCATTTTAAAGGCCCTAGATTTCATTCCAGGTGACACAGTCTGAAGAGTGCTGCAAGAACCAAACCATGGACTCTTGCAAAAGGGAAATGTGTAGAAGTCCAGGAAAGAGACCACGAAAAAATGCGTTCCACTGTCAGACATGTTCCGCACTTCTCCACACTTTGTGACACATCTTGAGCCTGTTTGTGTGCTCACCACAGCCACAAAATACTTCGCAGACTCCCGTGTCAGAACTTTACACCTGCATCCTACCTCTGACCTCAGTGCCCATAGGAAAGCTGCCTCTGCTCACTGTCACCTGCTTCCTTTCTCATGTGGTTAAGGAGGTAGAAACTCCAAAGTTGGCCTTCCAAGAGTGTGACTATGCACTTGTTTGGAACTTTGGCCAATATGTTCATAAATAACGTAAATATCAAAGAATGCAAAATATTGTACAGTGGCAACACCCATTACCTCCAGCACTGGCAAGGATTATATTATATAAACATTTATGTAATACAAAAATTCCATTAATTTAGATAATAAAGATTAATACACTAATCTAAAACCACACACCCCTGAAGAGAGCTTGAATGTTTTTTCCATTAGATCCTTGGAAAAAAAAACCAAACCCAAACAACTTCTGGTTTCAAATACCATGAATAGAGGTTTTCATCTTGGGTCATTTTAAGTATAGAAGTTGGATTGTAGCTGCCTTCACGTCTCTTGTGTAGAATTCATAAAATGAGCCCATTATCTCCAGAGGTTATTGGGATAGACTAAAAAGACTAGACCTTCTAGTGACAGAAAGAGCAAAGAAGTGGTGGAGATGGAGGCCCTGACTCAGGAGAGTGTCCAAGCACCTCCCTGATTGTGGACCTTTGAGCTTGGAGAGCACTTTCTACTCACATACTTGAACTTAAAGAAATGCTAACTTTCCTCTTTGCTCCCCACATAGAATATGTGTGAAGGGGGCACACCTGGCTTGTCTATTGAGGCAAGAAAGGAGACAATCAGGAGGAAAAAAATCACATTGTTCAGTGAAACTACTGGATAACAACATGGCAAATTCTCTCCTAAGATTAAGAATGCAGCAGAGGTTTCAGAAGGATAACTTCTCCCGGGGTTAAACTCACTGTGCTAAAATTACAAGGACTTCCCAATATTCATTTTTTGATGGCAACATCTGGGCTTGGGAGGAACCCCCATCCACAGGAGCGAACTCAGCTCCCCACGAAAGGCAGTGGTGACTGATCTACCCAGATTGTTTTGCTCCCACAGACTGTGACAATCGCATTATATTTAAGGAGATGACAGTGCATCTGACGTGAAACATCCTAGGTCTCGCTCCTGGGAGGGCACACTGTCAATTCAGATGCCAAATTTCTCATTTCCAGCCACAACCCAGGTCGCATGTAAATCAAGGAACTGAAAAAGAGGTGCAGGAGGATACAAGCAGCCTGGTGGCTGGATACCAGGGACTCAGCCTCCAAAATGAGGGCTGTCACGAGCTTCTCTCTCACCCACAATACATGCAGAGCTCATCTACGATACTCCCCAGTTCAATTCAATAGTTGCTTGTCAGGTTGCTAACTTTAAATACACATGCAAAGACATGCTGTGGACTTCTCCTGGGCTTGGGACTGGGCACATACCTCACTGCCTTCCAGAATCAAGATTTAAAAGCAGATTTTAAGATGTAAAAGCCATGCAACAATAGAAAGGATGTGGAATTAGGCTTCCACTTCAAGCATCTCAGTAATTGAAGCAATGTCCAAGCCCCCGTCTGGTTTGGGTTATCTGGAAGTAGTCCAGCATGCTAGATTATCCAGATAGATAGCGAGTTACATATGTTAATGGAGAATTTAAGTAATATGATTTACAAATGGCAAGTACACGCTCCTCTGGTTTCCCAGCTAAATCCAAGGAATGCATTGCTTGGAATTTCACAGAGCAATCATAAAACCCCTAGCACACTCCTTGTATTCCTTCTTAGGCAAATACAGTACCAAACTTATACCTCCCTTTTTAAAAAGTGATTTTACTACTTCAGTCTAATTCTATAGAAAACTACATCATGCCACATTGCAAAACCATACTTTCATCCCAGCCTTTGCACTTCACTAGTCTTTCTCATTCTCGCACGCCCTACAAATAACAGAACACAAATGAAGACTGAAAATAACCAGCGGAGTGACAAAGCCAGACTAATATTGATTTTCCTAATGCAATCTCAAACCATTCCATTTCAGGCTGAGTTTAATCCTAAACCTGACAACCTCACATCGTCACGGCAGCGTTGGCTGCTTTCCCTTAGAAACAACCCCCCAGCCACTACTGGAGACACAGTACCTAAATTAGATTGTCTCTCAGCTGGGTATTGCATGGCACCAGGGAGGAATGGAAACAGCCTCCCTGCAAGGATAATGAAACGCACGCTGTAAGCTTTTGCTGAAACCATACACCTTTCCTTATTCTTCTGTTATCAAAATCAAGTTTATAGGAATTTTATTTAGGAGCGTATCAGCTATCTCTGCTTGTAACATTAGCAACTGCTATAAAAGATAATAGGTAAGGGGCGAGTGGTAATAGGGAGAAGGTGATAGCTCTGACTGACATCTTTACTGGCATCGGACGATGGAGAAGTTTATGAAGCTTTTCTAGTGGTGGCCCAAAAAACAATCAAGATTGGCTCCACGATGTCTTGCCAAGAATGCTATAATCTTCCTCCACAACCTCTTCATCAGGAGACAGTAGCATAAAGAGCTTCACAGGAGGTCACGCTATTGCATCAGCAGATGTGCAGAGGCACAAGTCTCCCCTGAAACCTGGGTTCTCTCTCTGGGGGAGAAGGAGCATTTGGGGTAGGTTTAACCTAGGGGCAAAAGGGTCCATTTCTTTTCAAGGTGATCAGTATGGGCATGCTACCATCGGTGAGGAACCATTCTGGTGTCTCCAGAACCCTTCTGGAGCACCTATCTTGTCAAAATCACTGCACTTGTCTAAGTCTGAGGATGGAGTTAATTTTCATTCACTCAAAGGGGCAAGCGCGGGCTCTGCTTTTCTGGTGGTTGATGGCCATATTGTTTGCGTTTTCTGCAACTTTCAAGTGATAAAAGGAGTATAATAATCTGTCTGTTGTCCCCCAGCCAAACTGTCAGCTTAGCCGGTCCAGCAGATCAGCAGCCTCAGAGCTTTTCTAAAACAACTTCCAAGCCATACATATGAGATACGGGGCAGTTTATAAAGCAAAACCAGATCATTTCTCAGTCTAAAGCCACCCGTGAAGTGTCAGTCTACAGGAATCAATTCACACATGTTTTAATCAACTTGTAAGTTACACTGGATATATGGGAATAGTTAAATTTATAGAGCTTGGAGTCTGGCCCATTAAACTCTGTCTATACTGTTTTAACACTTCTGGAAGCCTACATTCAAATTTGCCTCGGGTCATGATTGAAATGAATACTCCTAGTTCTAGCGAAATACCCAGCATGGACCCGTCAATGTGTACCGAAAACAAAACGAAACCTTCCCCGTGGCATTTGCGGGGACTGTGGGGCTACTGAGGGACCAGGGGGTGCAGGGACATCCTACTGATGAGCCCACGGCTCTGGTTTGCAGGAAAACAAACCTCACCAAACACACTTGAGCAGAAACGTGCCTTCCTATCATCGGCTGAGATGAGACCCAGCTGTTTGCTGGAGTGATCTCAGTTACCGACTGCTAATTTGGACATTTTCAAAGCATCTGCAGGTTTGCTCTTATCGCCAGGGTAGGGTTTTCTGCCGCATTTTCTCTTGGAGCAGATTTGGCTGATAGCATCAGCGTTTGCACGGCAGCATTAAGAGCCCTGCCTATGCAGGTACCGCGGAAACCAGAGACAGGGGTTTTGCCAGTCAGGACAGGAATGTTTATTTAAACATAAGGAGAGAACCAGATCTACAGCTGCTATATCTGCAACGAGTCTCAGAGGGGTACCCAAGGCAAAAACCGACTGACTTGGAAAAAAAGCATTGTGCCCTGTGAAATGGGAAAGAAAAAAAACCACCCCAAACTCTTGCAAGAATATGCACTCCCTATACTGAAAATGCACTTCTGGTTTCCAGAAAAGACAGCTACAGCATGCATGCCTCAGGTTGCCCAATGACAGGCAGGCTTACGTGCTGAATATCAACTTGAGAATTTGCAAAGGTAATTACTTCAATTATCTTGTTACCTTGGCAACCACATAACACACACTCAGGCTTTAATGAGTCACCGCGAACCCCCCGACTGGGGCTCCTGAGCAGATGCCTGCTCCCATGCAGGGCAGGAGCCATCTCCCAGAGCTCTGTGGCTCCCTGGGGAGCTCCAGCTCAGCTGGCCGAGCCGAGGAGGGCAGGGGCACCCCCGGGGCTCCAGCAGCGCCTGCCATCCCCACCTCCCTCATCTCACGAGCCCACCTGTGGAGTTCGGCTCAGGGTGGTGAAGACACTAGCTTGCTGCCTTGGACACAGGCAGCTGGCGTTTGGGGGTGCCTATGAAGCCTAAGAAGTGCATGGGCTTTTTTCCCCAACCACTACAAAAGACTGCAGTTTCACAGAATCACAGAATGGTTCGGGTTGGAAGGGACCTTAAAGACCATGTAGTTCCAACCCCCCTGCCCTGGGCAGGGACACCTCCCACTAGACCAGGCTGCTCAAAGCCCCATCCAGCCTGGCCTTGAACACCTCCAGTGATGGGGCATCCACAACCTCCCTGGGCAACCTGTTCCAGTGTCTCACCACCCTCACAGTAAAGAGTTTCTTCCTAATATCTAATCTAAATCTGCGCTCTTCCAGTTTGAAGCCATTACCCCTTGTCCTTTCACTACATGCTTTTGGTCTATGGCCATTAATATACTTCTGGTGACACAGTTGTGAGGGTATTGGGTCAGAGCAAGCGTCACTGTAACCAAAAAAGCCTAATGTCAATCAGTGCGAAATAGAGCAAATGTAAAAAACATAATTTCAACTTCTTAGGCACATAGACGGTGTACAAAATTGCCATTACTGAGCCAAATTTTGGCCTGGATGTCAGCAGTGTGAATCTGGAGTACTGTCACTGACTGTCTGCAGCTTTTTTGTGTACAGAACACAAGGTGGATAAACAATTGTACAAAGACTGTTTTCAAAACACTGCACTGCATAGTCTGTGTAACTTTATGTATGTCAACAAAAATATATCTCATTCTATATTATATATGTCTATACGTACACCTGTGTACCTAGGCATAAAATATTCTGAAGAGATAGGTTGATTTTGATCGTCTTATCTTAATTACACAGCAACTGCAAATATCCAGAAAGAGCAAGAAAAATTCTAAAAGTTCCTGGGAAAGTTTGTATTAAGATGACAAGTAAGAAAAATATTGTATGTATTCAGTGAAGGAATTAAGTAACAGGAAGCATAACAGAATGTATAAAACAAGGCCTGTAATAATTAAATGATAACGAACCTGAGCTCTTACTAATCTCTTTCTATAGTTCAACAAGAAGACGAGCTGAAAATAAAAGGAAAGCACACACATATACATTTTTGGTGCGTAGTCCCTTGCCACATGCAGTCCTTGCACATACCACTGCGGCAGTATGTGCACATCATGATGGTTTAGAAACACCGTATAGTTACTACACTTGCTAAATCAAAACTTTGCAGAAGGAAACCAACTCTCATTCACAATATTTTGTTTCTGGAAATTTTGTTTTACCCCTGTGCTGGTCCCATCATAGGTACAATCATGCCGACAAACTGATGTTTTTTCCAGCGCTAGTGGGTGAAAGGCTATTTTGCAGACAAAAGACACCAAAACATTTGCATTGGATACTCAGAGGTAACAAATTCAGCCTGATGTACAAACACTACACCTAGATCTCATCTGACTGTAAGAAATACACATGTTCCTTTTAGTTTCTTCTTTTTTACTCTTCCTTCCCTAGCTTTCTTTTCAAGTTGGAGGAAAAAAAAATAAAATCAGAAAAATCAGCAAATAACTTTGCAAGTAAACTGGAATAATTTTGACTACCATCTTATTAATACCACCAGCCTAAATTAAGCAAGATGGAAGAAATGCAGGTAGGGTTGTGGCATCTATTTCCCATTTAGCTGGCAGGAGAGGCAGCAAGCCAGGAGCATGCGCAGGTGTTGAACAGATAGAAATCTCGCAAACCAACTCCACAGTGGCAGCAGCTACAGGGTACAAAGGTAACAACATTTCCCCGTGTAATCACGACAAATTACTTTTAATCACAAACAGATGGGATTCATAATCAGTTTTCTAAAGTCAACCTAATGAGAGCCCCAGCAACTCCCAGCTGAAGAACTACTTTAGAGGGCAAGGGAATACCTATAGGTCAATTTACATACCTTGGCAGCAACACGCAAGCCAATGGGGAAATCCAGAAGGAAATAAGGTCACAAACTGGCAGGGCGACAGCTGCATTTACCAGTTTAAACAAGATTTGGTTGTTGAAAACCTACATCTTAAAGGCCAAACCAGCAACTCCTAGACGAAACTATGAGTCTTCAACTCAAATGTTATTTCCATCTGAACATATGGACGTGAAACCTGGATGTCCCCCAGAGGCACACAGGCAGGCGACTTAAAGGAAAATACCTCAGAAATGCTAAATGGAATGAAAATATGAGATGGAATGGATTTGTAACAAATGTCAGGAGTTATCAAGGAGCTCGATAGCTCCGTACCTTCTGGCTCCGTAAAACGGGTGCATTTGGGACACTCGTCAAGAATGAAGGCAAACATATGCCCCGTTAAGAGATGCTGCAGGGTAACCGGAGGAAGGGATGCACAGGGCTGACTGCACAACTCCGTCAAATGTGCTCAGAGGATGCAGGAGAGCAGCAGGAGGATGGATGTGCACAATGGCACTGTCTGCAGCAGCTGAAACTTGGTGACACAGTCTGTCAGACTCCTGTACAACTGATCAATTGATCAACCTATCTACCCAGCTATCTCCCTATATGACAAGACATGATATGACATGTACCTATGATATTAGTCTTAATATAAGGCTCTGCTACTATTTGCATATTGTTACAGGAATGAATTTCAAGCTTTGCAGTTACTATATAAATGAACAAAATTTTCCTAGACCTTTTTCCCCCACCCCAGGACATTTTAGTTTGACAGTGTTACACTTCTTCGGGATGTTACTTGAGTCTACGGGTTCCTAGAAATATTGACGCTGTATGGAACTGATATCAGAACTCTTGAGTTTATAACTGATTACAGCTTGAAGGGAAAGATTATTTTTTAAGAGTGGATTTTTCTTAAGCATGGGAATATATTTTTAAAACCTTACATTTATAAGAAAACTTCTGCCTTGAAACCCCCTTAGATAGCAAACCCATGGATGGATTGATGTCAGTGAAACTAGCTCTTTCGTTTAAAAGATGCGCAAAGAACAACTGAATTCATGTCCACAAACAGCTCCAAGCAGCTGAGGTTGGGGAGTCACTCGGGCAATTTCAGTCTGAGTTTCCAGGGTGCTGGAAACCCCAGCAATGCCCCTTTCCCAAAGGAACCAAAGCCGGTGCTGCTGCTGAATGGGATTCCAGGAGCAGCTTTCCCAGAGCTCCCTGCCCTGCCCAGGGCATTCTCCTGCTGTCTCTTTGTGCATATGTACATCCAGCCTCCCTGGATGCGGGACGCCTACAACTTCGGCAACTCTACTGCCTACCAAACGCCATGGGTAGGATCTCTATGGATTTAAGCTGTCACTCTGGACCACAGCTAGTGCAAAGTCTGCTTTCCAGGTGGCACAAACAAGCTCTGTTTGGAAATCCTTTCCTAGTGCGATTTCTTGCGACTAGGGGAAAATACTGCATTTGTTTTCTGATCTCGATGTGAGGGTATTTCAGATGCTGTGAGCAATCCACCGTATTGGACTAGATGCACAAGCAGCAGGAGGTGGCTCATACTCAAAGGAGAACAAGAGAGAAAATAATGAATTACTGGAACAGCGCTGGCCACTTCAGTAAGAACACCAGTCGCCTAATAAAAATATTGACATTTATGGGAATCCACAGACAGAGCTAGACATATTTGTGGTCTCTGCTACTGTATCACTTTTCATAATGTTTTCTTTCTGTTTACCTTCCAAAACAAACTACTGTAACTAATATGTTTATAATAATTAAGGAGGAGACCGCCAAGTTTGAGGAAAGAATGGCCTCTGAAATTCACACTTTTCCCAGCTGGAATGCTTAATTAGGCTGGGGGTGTTCTTTTCTCTCCCTAATCCGATAGGAAAGATGGAAGAAATGAACGGGGGCCCTAATTATCGCTGGTATAACTTCACAAAAAACAATGACCTTACACAAGGGATTCATTTAACGCATTGTCCTTCGCTAATCATACAATTAGCAGCTAAATAACCAGAACTAATATATTTGTATATATGTATATGTGTGTGCGCGTTCATACATGAGAATGTTATCTGCATGCCATCCTGGCCACTTCTGAAGCTGGGGGTTGTGGAAGGTGCCCTGAATCCGTCTGATAATCAGTATCTGGGGAACAATCTTCTCTCCAGGCTTCAGAGCAGCTTCTATGGTCTGTCATTGCACCGGGGCTGACAGTGCACAGACTGTGCCTGGCGGGAAGAGGGAGACAGCTTTCTCAGGGAAAAGGCCCATGACTATTTTGCAACCCAAAACCGTCCCAAACCTGAGGGTTTTCGCTCCAGGAGAAATGCTATTGCAATGAGCGTTGGGAAGACACGATTTTTGCGGTTTTGCAAGACTGACTCAGGCTGATGGCTGCGGCAGGAAATTCTGTCCCATGCACGCCTCAACTCTGATCCCTTAATCTCACGGAGAAAAAACATATTCTTTGCACATTCTCTTAATTACTCAACAGGGAAGGCTTTGCTCAGCCTGTAGCAGCATTCAGCTTATTATACCGCCTACCGTCTTTTTGCTCTGGGAGCAAAATAGAGCTCCCTTTCTTGATCTACCAGTGGTGGAGGCTTCCTCAGGTCTGTCTATGCAATGCTTATAAATATGGCTGTCACTGCAAGGATAAGCATCTATCGGCCTCTCATCAAAGGCTTCCACAGCTTTCCATCTGCCCAGCCACGCTCTTCTGTGGCAGGATCGGGGAGGTGATTTCTTAAAGATAATCATGACGTGGATCTGCCAGTTATGAAGTAATGTTTATTCCTTCTGGATCAAAAAATTGTCAGAAGAACGTGTTTTAAAGCCAAGGCACACACATCTCTTCTTCCAAAAAAGCTGCATGCCCTTTCAGTAGTTAGCAATCTATTTTTTGGCGCTTTGTTAATCGTGTGTGTCAGCTTGTTCCTTAAAAGTATTGATTGTGTTTCCAAACAAGTGACCAAGTAAATTAATAAAGCCAGTCAAACCCAAAACAAACAGTGAAGATTTCCTCAACTAAAGACTGAAGGGTCTAAACTGAGCCTGACACTCACCTTAAACACTTTGTATTGCTAAAAGAGATTAACTGACATGCAAAACCGGCAGGCAGCAGAAATGCATTTCTTGCTGTCAACATTTCTTTCAAATTTCAAATTACAGGGCGTGCACAAAAGATTTCTTCAGGTTCTCTACAGAGCACAAGGGAAAATATTGACCTTGGGAACGTAACTCTCTCACTATAGGAAATATATTCTCTTCTAGAGCATAATCACTGTTGTCTGAAGTCATTTATTGTTTGAAGACTACCTTGTAGCACTGACAAATACTACATTTCCTATTTATTTCTAAACAAACTTTTCTGCTATTTGCACATCCTCAGTGCTTTATGCAGTGGTTATCAGTTACCACACAGGTACTGGAATCAGTCTGTCATTCTAAAAACAGGCAAGCACTGTGGGGTTAGATTTGGGAAAGGATGAAACCAATTTGAAACATTTAATTTTTAAGAAGGACAGCAGAAAGGATGAATTTTTTCCTATATCAAATCCGAGAGTGAAAATCTGATCTATGTAGCTTTATAAGTTAAGCAGCAGTTCTACTGGAAAGGTATAATACATCTGTGATACCATAGCTTTAGAAGAATCATGATAAAGCTTTAAATCAAAAGATTTCATACCAGTCAACGCTAAATCTGCAATGACAGAATATGGCAATATAAGGATTCTGTAACTGAAAAGGGATTCATGTAAACTAGTCATAAATCCAATGCACCTCCATACATCTCCTAATTTGAATTGGAGTTGTGTTTGCGAGGCTAATACTGTGAAAAGTTAGCAGTTAAAAATGCCAGAATTTACTTAGGTGTCCTCTTCTGAGGGCAGGAGCCTCCAAATCTGGAAAGCATTTAAGTTTCACAGAAGGATATGAGAAAACATTCCTGATAAAGCCTCCACGCTCCTAGTTGATTTGAATTTTTGAACGGTGTGTTGCAAGCTGCTGAGCACTGAGCAACACTTTGAGAGAGTGGTGCGTGCTCTGGTTCTCAGCTTTCTCTATTTCTTGGTACGTGATGGGTTCTCCACCGTTCTGATGAAGGCACGGCCTCGGGGAGCCCTGTCTGCCTCACAGGAACCCCTGCAGCATCCACTATCTGGAAAATCTCTAGCAGACAAATATTAGGAGAACCTGTTTTTGAAACTTCCCATCCTACTTTTTTTTTTTTTTTTTTTTGCTTTGCAGGGTTTATCCCATGACCAATTTTGGATGTTAACGGCCTGCATTTTAGAAGACAATCTTGCTGGTTATTTATGCCCTATATCTCTATTTCAGTTATGCATTCAGCAGCTGGAGTCCATATGGAAATGTTAGTCATTTTGAGTGAAGACCTTTGCAGATAAGGGATAGGAAATATGATCTTTTTTTCCTATTGGATTCCTAATCATATGCCATTAAAGAGAAGTATATATGGAACAGGGTATTTTTCCTAATATTATGATTTACTGTATCAATTTCAACCAGCAACTTGGGTCCTGGCGTAGGAAACAAAGAAAGAAATGTTTTATTTTAGAGTTGTGAGCAGGAATTAATGTGACCGAATGATACACAACCAGTTTGAAGGAGCTCAACCTTGAGCAAGACCTTCTTACTGTAGGAACTGTCATCTTTTTCACTTTCCTACCTCCCTCAGAAACATTTCTGCCTGGGAATCAGCTCATAAAAAGCCCTGCCACCTCCAGGAGTCACTCTGGTTTGCTGATATACACCAGTGCCGGACTGAGGTTATAAATGCCTATGCAAAGGTATACTGGCCACTTTATTTGGGTGGCACATAATGGCAGCTCAGCTGTACGTACAACTCAAAGAAGTTTGCAGAGATGCAGCAGATACCCAGAGGACCCATCTGCCTTCCCAACGAGTGTCCCACCGTAAACACAGTGACTCCTGCTCAGCCCTGCTATCTACTTGGAGAAGGTAACACAGCAGCATTGACCTTGACTATTTATTTGCAAAGCTTCCAAAAGCACATGAGGTGTTCTACAAGATGAGGGAAAAAGTGACTAAACCTCATTCTGGGAAGCTGATAATCCTTGGAAAGATGCAACAAGAGATATGGTGAAAGGCAACAGATAATGCAAGAGACAGGGAGGAAGTCCTCGAGATGATTCAATGAGCACGTCTCTGGTGGGAAGGGAGGAAATGTGTATATTCAATAAGGCTAACATCACTTCAGCACAAGGGGCCAGCGAAATCATTTATAGTCTCAGAGAGTTAGAATATTTTATTTCAATTAAATAGCCAGGCTCTTCTGGTAACCTTCAAATCCAGGTGGCCTTATCAGGACAACAGGGTACCGTGCTTCCCTGACTGGAATCAGGTTTGGTCAGCAGAAGACAGTGAGAAGTGAAGCAGACTTGGTTTAATTTTCTTTTTACCTTGGGAATGTAAATGAATTTCAGTTTCCAGCTAAGTATCAAACATCTGTATGTTCCACTTCCTTGAGAAGCTGATAAAATAAATTCAGCATTAAAAACAAGAAGAAAATGCGTCTGACAGACTCATTCTCGTCTGGGCATCCTTTCCTGGTTTACTTCTTTGCCAAGCCATGATTGAAAAAGCAATTCCTTACACCCTTGAATAAACGCCACAGAGCTGTTCCAACAAGTACAACCAGATAAATTGACACGGGGGTGCTGTATTTAATAGCTGCGTGTGAAAGAGTTAGGAGCAAACGCCACTACTGGAAGTCCAAGGCAGCAATGGAGCTGACAGGAAAATCAATTACAGAGCTACAATGAGGCAGTGGAAAGAGAATGATGGAGAACTTGAAAATTAAATATATATACATATACACACACTAGAATTTCAATTGAATAACCATCTTGCACCTGCTATGCCTACACAGAAGAGGAATGGCTTGTGCAAAACCTTCTTGGCGAGAAAGGAGGAATATGAAAACCATAACCTAATATCACCAAAACTTTTGAGGCCAGATGGAAAATCCATGCAAAGAACATAGCTGGTCTGCTGGTTTGCAAACGTAAAGAAAACAAGCTGCACATCAGCTTTATTAAACTTGTAACAAGCAATGATTTTAGGACAGTTTACCACAAACAGCTGTAAGATGTTGCCAAGAGAAAATTGTGAATGTCCTCACAAATCCTACACTTTAAAACTGTCAGTTTTTCTCACAAATTCAAGTCAGAGGAATCTGAATTAACTTAGCGGTCATTTTTCAATAGCAAACACATACTGAAATACATAATTTGCTTTCAGAAATGCAGAAACTGCTGCACATAGATGGGCAAACGTTTTCGTATTGAATTCTCTGGTGACAAGAGACTTCTTGGACAGCTAGCTTTTTCGTGCAAGTCAGTGTCAAGCCCACCACTCATTTCAGGTGAATAAGAAACCTGGGGAATTTCAAAACAAAGTTTTTCCACTTTTCCAGTATTTCATTATGAATGTAGTCTGAACTATATACACAGCGAGAGCGTGCAAAGATTAAAAACAGGGCGGGGGGAACTGTTTTGCTGGCGGTTCAACTGCAGTATGACATTCTCACTGCCACAGTGGCTCCCACTTGGCCAAGGAGGAGAAGCCCAACGACTGAAGGAAGAAGCAAGGCCATGAGCTGGCCCCTGGTCACATCCCGTTTGCCAGCCCTGGGCTCGCTGGGAGCAAGGCAGGGGCTGGTGTTTCTCACCAGAAGATGGACGAGGTTCTGGAGGGCACTATTGGGGTGCTTCAGGGGGTAACGTGGCACCACCATGACACCAGGCCGAAGGTCTGGTTGACATCAGAGGGCAGCTCAGCTTTTGCCTGCAGCAAGTCCAGGTTTTCATGGATTTTTGCAAGTATCATACTTGACTGTTGGGATGGTATCAGACCAGCTCTACTGAATGTTCATACACCTAGGAGAACTGACTTCACCATTGCAGAATTTGGAAACCAGAGGGACTACCCATGAGACCAGGGGTTTGTGTAAATACAAACCCTCCTACTGTACTGTAAGAGTTCAGGGCAAATAACACTACTGCTAAGGGCAAATAATACCACGGCTACTAATGGCTCCCTGGAGCGAGACACTTTCCTTTCCAAGAACTACCTAGCTGACATGCGGTGTTTTAACTATGTGTCTCTTCAACAAGAACATGTGCTTTTTCAAATAGCTACTGAGATTTTTTTAATATATATAAGTAGCAGGATCTGATATTTGTAGTGCAGTATAAAACATAAGTCTTCCATAAATACAGATAAGGCAAAATTTAATTGCTTGAACTGAGTGGGCATTGGTGTTCTTATTCATTTTGAAGAAGGAGAACCAAGTTTGGATATGAATAAGTGTGAATACTGCTTCATCATGGAGTATTTTGCTTATGCAGACCATTAGGTGTTCTCACAGCCTCAGGGTATGCCAGGGTGGAAGTGTTCCCTGCTGCAAGGTTCCAAATGTTTTGTCCAGCTGATTTGTAAGGGACCTAAGCAGAGCATTTTCTGCTCGCTCTCCTTAGCACATTATTCCAGAGCTTCCTCATTTTCAGCATTTAAAAGCTGTTCCCAGAAGGTCCCTCATTTAGCTGCGAGCACCTCTGTGTATTGCCTTTAAGTTCACTAATTAACGTAGGAAGGGAGTATTAATCCATTATTTTAAGAGAACAGAGATTTTGGAGCGCAATTTCTATTAAAAGGAGCAATTCTATGACACTCAGACTTCTAGAGGAAAACACCTTTGCTTTGTATATTTGACCCTTCTGCTTCAGTGATTTCTCCTTTACTCGAGGTCCCCAGATCTACTACTGCTTGGCCAAGCCAGAGCACAAACTTATAAGAGACAAGTAAAGAGCTGCTGACAAAGTACTCATTCAGCAGATAATTTCAGTCTGGTCACCCCAGTATCTTGATTTCTGATCTAGCGGAGGAACGGGTTGGCTGAGCAGGGCACACACCACTCCTCTCCCAGGCTTCTGCCACAGATCCATCACAGCGATGTGTGCGGCGGTGACGCAGCAAGGCGTGATGCAGAGCTTCGAGAAGATGTCTGCAGAGCTTGCCAAGGAACACGACCTTTTTTTTCGCTGTCTGCCAGCTCAGGGTTCACAGAGGAAATCATTAAATTGGAGCCAAACATTCCTGTTGTAAAAATGAAGGACCTGGTAGGACAAGATATCAATTGCCAGACAGGTTTGAGCTGCAGATGTTTAGCAGTAAAGGTGATGATTAGGGTAAATACTTTTGTTCTGGAGTTGATAAACATCCTAATAAAAGATTGCATCATTAAAATGGAAATTTATGCCAGGCTTACAGTCTCTACCATGGAGCACGGCTGCCTAGCTAAAGGTCTCTGTGTACTCAAACTTAAGATAAAAGTGGATGCTGAATCTCAGCCTGAGGAAAGGCTCCGTTTCCTCTTGGCTAGAGTTCTCAGGTGTGCAGCGTCTGGCAAACTCTGTCACATCACCCATACATTTTCCTATTTATTTTTTTTTTTCATGGGCAGTTTTGCAGTATGAATTTTGCAGAGCTGAAATAATACTGAAAGGAAAAAAAATTAAAAATCCTTCCTTGCAAGGTAATTTGAACTCCAAACTGAGTTTGGACTTAAATGATGTTTGCAGGCCTGTTGCGTTCATTTTCCCCATGCATTTCAGCCCTCCAGCCTTCTTTGTGAGAATACTCACAGAAAGCGAATTTCAGGTAACAGCTCACTTTGGACTTTACAGTTGACTTTTATGCTTGCCCTTTGCAAATCTCATTATAGCAATTAGTTAAGCAAGATGGCGGAAGAACAAAAGCATCCCATGGGGGAAAACCTGAGTCTAGTAAAATCCAGGAGAGTTTTGCCAATGGCAGGATTTCAGCCCATATTTGTAATATGACAAACAAGGCAGCAGCAAATGTCAAAGTATTCCTGACTGGCAGAAAGAAGATTTCCACTCCAAAGGAATTAAAGAAGTAGCCAAATAGGGGGTGCATCTAACTCAATTTGTGGACAGGCACTAGTTGTTTATTGTAACACGAGTTATTGGCGCAGGCTAGAATTCCAAACCAGAACGATTTTGCCAAATTCACAAAGAATTTGAGTGAATTAAATCTGTTGCATAGACATGGCCCCAGTAGCTGATCCAGTTCCCGAGATAAGTTATGCGATGACTCTTTTTACAGTTTGCAAAGTTGGCAGTGGAAGAGGAAGCAGTCCTCTTCTCAGGTTGCATTTAAAACCCCTGAAAAGTGTTTTTGTTATGACACTGAATTCCAGATTTACTTACAGGGTCAACCTAAAGTATTAGTGTGTGGGTGGAGACTGGAGTGATGGGAAGGAAAGATGGCCTATTCCTTCCAATATTTCATTTCTAACAAATTACAAAAATTAAAATAATTGGTTTTCTTCCTCTTTCTAGATCAGCTTTAATCTTGGATTAAACTTGAACAAGCCTTGAGATTATTTTACCCTAAATACTCAAACAGATTTTCTCTGTTAAAACCCTTTTTCCTGTACAGTTTGTTCCAGAGCTATTTCTTTGTGTAATCGGTGGATTAAATATAAATAATGCAGAACTTAAAGAAAATACTTGGCCCTTTAGTCACCGGTGACTTGTTTGGATGAGATAATTAACTGGAAGGCTTATGGTTTTCTCAGAGGAATCTATGCCCATGCACAAAGTAGTTAGTTGTCTAAAAGCAGCAAAGTCTTGAGACATTTTATCTTGCTGGTAAATCACTGGGCACTCATTAATGCCCGTGCTGGAAAGCCCCAGTAGCGTCCCACACAGCGCTATTTCAACCGGTGCTGTTTTGGATGGGCACATACTTCTTAACTATGTCTCAAGGCTTTAGAGAGCAAAGGTAAAACTGATAAGTATAAACTGACAGTTTGGATATGGCGGGTCAAGGTTTTTTTTTTTTCCCCCCCCGAAGCTGAGTTTTTGTCAGGAGAAATGGCAGTGTGCAAACCCAGCATTTCGAAGGAGCTGGCTGCAGGGCCCTGGGTGGCTGGACCATAGGTCCTCTCGACATTTCATATCCCAGCACTGTTTTCTAGAGTAGAGAAACAAGATGGGCAATCTAGGCGCTTAACACAGAAGTGCAGTGTCTCATTTTATAATCTCTTTACTTTATTGGCTCTAGGGAGAAAGGGAATTATTCAGAGAGGAATTGTGTAAGTGCTGTCTTTGTCAAACATGTGCAAAATGAGAAATAAACATTTAAAACAGCTGAAGGGCAAAGAAGGCACTGCCAAAAAATGCTTGTTGGAAAGAACAAAATTAAATTTAAACCAAGTGCTACTAGTATTGCAAAAGAACAAGAAACAGAACCTTCTTCTATACACAGCACAGAAGCCACAACACAAAACCTGTGAGGGGAAGGAAGGGAGGGAGGGGAGGGATGGTGCCAGCCCTGATGAGGGGAGCAGCATCAGCCATGGGAAGCCAAGGGCCAGCCAGGGCTGACATGGGCAACCTCCACAACAATCTGGAGGCCCAAACTGAAGCACACAGCAAAGTCTGAGATACAAAGGGTAGGAAGCAACTGAAGCACAGCGTATTTCATTGTACAGCTCCCTGTCCCTCCAGCTGAAGGGCATTTTTTAAATAATGCCTTTTGGGGGTGCCTCCATCCTTCTGCAGACCCCAGAACCGCTGGCCCATATCTTGAACTTCTGGTCTGTGGAAGGGACCCACACCCTGAGCTTTCACAGTGGACAAATTCCTACCCTTGAACATCAGACGGGCGAGTCTTTGCAAACTGTATTTAGCCGAGTGCCCTGTTTGTGGAGAGCTAACAGAAAAGCACCTGCACTTTGGAAAAGACCATTCTATACCACGCCTGTAATCATGCCTCCATGCACAGCTCACCACAGGCTTGACTGCAAAGTGGATAATAAATAATCTAAGTGGAAAAGTTAAAGAAACAAAGAGAAGGCTCCTTGGAGCCCAGAAGGTGTCCCTGGCCAATGCTGAGGAGCAGGACCCTTTCTCCTCTCCTAGAGCTGGTGCAGCTCCACAGTAAACGGTGTGCAGCCACCAGCTGCAAGGAGCTCCTCTCTCAGGAGAAGACATCTGCATTTGCCTTACAGCCTAAAATTTGCTCATTCCATCTGTTTTTTTCTTTCCATACCTACTTACAGGGATAAAGAACAGCCAAGATGTAGTTTGGCCCCGCTGCTGCTGTCTTTTCTGTTATGATTACAAAATATCATAATATCTTGGTCAGCCAAAGGAGCAGGGTGTTTAATTTCTCTCTCTTACTCTTTAATGGGGATGGGCCTGAGCCATGACTTTTGGATCCAGCCCCCACATTGAGTATTTTCAAAGCTGCAGGTTGTTTGGACATGGGCTTCCGTCTCAGCCCTCTCTCCTCATACCTCACCCTGTGTGTTGCCAGCCCTATTTCAGATTTCACAGAAGGACAGAGATATAAAACCTGTGTTTGAGACTCACGATGAGAAACTGGGGAATGACATCTCCAAACAACATCCATCTAAGTTTGAGAGTGGATTTCAGGTCAGGTGTGCAAACCCTGCCCGAGCATATGTTTTCTACAAGTATCTTGACAACTGATGCTCTGCTAATTAAAATACTTGGGGCAGGGGGGGAAGAATTATGAATGCAGAAAATCAAGTATTTTTAATTGCAAAACAGACATAAGCTTTTAAGGGACGAAGTTACTTCACTCACACTGCAAGAGGCCTCTGTCTTCTACATTTTGAGTATCCAATAGACAGATGAAGGGACAAAGCAGCTGGGGAAAGGGAGAGGTTGGGATGCTGAGAGCAGGCTCATCTCTCCACTGCTGGGATAACCATCAGCAGCGGAGCTGGTGCTTACTTTGGCAGAAGCCAAGAGGGAAAGGCAGCCTTTCAGGCAGCCAGGAGAAAGAGCTGCAGAGAAAGTAGCCACTTCCTTCTTGCTGGTGGCAGCTAAGGAAAAGGAGGGGAAAATCTGTTTTGGGACTGCCACCTCTAACAGGCTGGAGGGATAGGTGATGCTCAGATTTGACCTTGTGGTGCCTGACATGCGATGAGTGGGGGCTTGGGGCACGAGGGGGTTGCAAACAGCCCTGGAAGCCTGTGGAAGAAGGAGGGAATAGATTTCTTCTTGCAGAACAAGGCACAGCCAAAGAGGCGAGGGAGGCGACGCTGAAGGCAGTCAGAAAGACCCAAGGAAAGAGAGGGAATATAATAAAGAGGAAGAAAGGTCAGAAGCAAGAAAAAATAGAAAGAAAGGAGGGTAAGGAAATGTGTCTTATACAAGAGGGAAGAAAATCTAAGGAATAGACGGAAGGGGAAATTGCAAGGAAAAGGGCTGACACTGCCACAAATGGCAGAGAGTACACTGGACCTGTCAGAAGAGCGATCCCAGGAGATCTACTCCTGAGACTTTCCAGGGTCTGGTCCCAGTGTCTCAGAGCTGCGAGATGAAGATAAGAATCAGATTGCATCAGGCACCAAGAGCAACTTAAAACACAGTGCAAATATACTCATGTTAATAAAAATATAGCTACATTTCAACCTTATTGTATGACAAGCAGGAGATGTCAATGCAGGGATCCTTCAGGAGAACATCAGGGGGTAACAGGATGGTCTTCGGAGACACTCTCCCTTCGCAGCTCTAATTGTGGGAACAGCTCTTTAAACTCTGCATCCAATTGTAAACTGAGCTATCCAAGTTTTGCCCCTTCACTTATGTATGTCATATAATCAGGAAGCGGGAATTATACAATCTGCCTCTGGCTCCTGTAGCTAAGCAAAACACTGCACAGGCTTACTGCAACAAACTAAAGAATTCCTTAGTAACCTGGAATGCAAATTAAATGAAACGGTTTCCCCTTTCTGATGATAGATGTTTTGCATGAAGAAAAAAACCCTAGCATTTGAGCACACGATTATGTGAATTCCTCACTGAGCCAAACTTAGTGTGTTTTAAGATGGTTCCGGTATCCCATTCAGACACTTAAAACCAAAACATAAACTCTTAATTTTTCCCTTCCCCCCCCGCCCCCCCCCCCCCCCCGGAGTGAGTGGATATATTACTATCTAGAGGCATGTAAATCTGTACAAATTTATGACTATGTTCTAATTCAGTTTATTTGTTGATTTATCCATTTCACCTCTTTAAAGAAAATAGAGCTAAAAGCTCTTCAAAAAGCTGTGTTTGTGCTGGAGGACAGCAGCTACAGACTCACATCATACAGGCAACGCTCAGCTCTCCAGACTCCTGACACAGAAATCACCGTCTTGTTTTAAACCTTGTGGGCAATAAGTCAGTCCTGCCTAATCCCAACAGCAAACACAACGCACAGCAGAGCAGCACATTTTGTCTGCACAAATGAAGTGGATGTCTTTTAATTCACCTTCTGTGCTCCATAACTTTATTTGGGGCATGAGGGTAAAAGATAAGATTGTGGGGTGCATGATTTCCAGGCACCCTGGCTTCTTACTGTCTTGCAGTCTTCTCCCATCTGTGGGAGAGGAGGCTGATAAGCCTTCATCGCCAGCTCCCACCAGTGTCACTTGGGGGGGGTCAGGCAACAGGGTGTGATCTCAGCTGCCTCCTTCCTTCCTTCCCTCTCCTCTGTGGGGACCCAGGACCTGATTTAAATCCACTGACGTCAATAGGAGTCTGATCAAAGGGGCCTGGCTTAGACCCCAAGGGCATTGCCTCCAAGAACTATTTATGGCAAACTGATGTGACTTCAAGGAAGTGCCCCGACTTCAAAATTAAACATAATCTAATTTTAAATATCAGGTGAAGCAATCTTCTATTTAGGTCCTGATCCAGGAAATCATTGAGTACTTATTGAACCTTAAGCATCGCGTTAAGTTCTGTGCTGTCCAGCATGAGACCACAATATCAGCATTACACAAGTTCACAAGTCTTTGGTTTAAGTACATAATTAAAGGTAAGCATGTGGCTAAGTGTTTTGCTGAATGGGGATGAAATTACTTGCGTGCTTAGATGCTGTGCTGAACCACGGAGACAGGGGCTGCGTTGTACGTGCTGAGTAGAGAGAACAGGGAGCCTCTACTATGCTGCCGCAGACCGGAGGTGAAGAAGCAAGCAAGGCACCGAGAAAGCTTGAGGAGCAGCCGTTTTTTAGGAAAATCAGTAGGACCTTCAAGACCTGGAGCAGCCATTTCTTAGGGAAATCAGTAGGACTTTGAGACCTGTTGCAGAAATACTGACAGGAACAGGGAAATCTGTGTGTGCCTAGTCAGTCTGAGTAACTTCTGCAGGCTTTCCTCTGTTTTTTCCTCCCTCTCCATTACCTCTTCTAGAGGGGTATTGCAGGGGTGCTGAGAAAAGCGAGGCCAAAGGCAGAATAGCACAAAGAAAAGTGATCACCAAAACAAGATGGAAAAGCATCTGAAATGTTTTCTAGGAGCTTGTAGGCTGTTAGATATTTCATTCCTGCTGTAACGTGAGCAGAAAGGAGAGACCTAGCGTTCCTTCCTTTAGGTCTATGGGCACACCCCCAATTTGAAGCCGTTCCTTGAGTTCCATTGCTCGGAAAGCAAAGTGCATGGCGGCTGGCTGACACTACGTGCGATCTCAAAACGAAAGCCAAGAGGGTTTTTCACGGGCCGATGGAGGCGGAGGACACCGCAGGCTGCGCATCGCTGGGGCGCTGGTGCCACCTGCCGACCCGCCGCCTCTCCCACGCACCCACCAACAGATGGGCTACCGGGGTGGCCAGCACATGAAATAAAGATTTCATTGCCCTCCTACGAGCTCCGGCTTTCTCTTCGCTTGGAATCTTAGGGAGCAGAAATGTCTCTTTTCTCCTTTTGCCTGTCTGGTTTGAAATATTCAACTCTATCACCAGGTCTTTTAAAGCAAAAAAATCCTCAAATCCAGGCTTACCAAGATATTATTGCCACTAATATTCCTCGGCTAGATGCCACACTTGTTTGACTGCACCTTCATTTATCCCCAAACCTGCTGAGCTTTGCAGAAACAAACCTGCACTCAGAGGGATGCTAGAGATACCCAGCCCTCCCATTCACAGCATCCGTGTAGAGGATGTGAAAGGTGTCCCGCACTGGGAACTACATCCTCATAGGTTTCTTCATCAAGCTTTATACCCTGCACTGGGATCATTAAGTGTGTGGGAACAAGTTCTCCTTGGGAGTCAACACCAGTGATGACAAGGCCCTGCTACAGCACATTGCCACACATTGCACAAGCGGAATTTGGTCACCTTGTCATACCAGAGTAACAACATGACACCGCAGTAAAAGGAAGGACACAGATTAATGCAGAGACAAAGCAGTATGAAAACACTAACAGTAGTGAATGCTGCAGTTTGGACACTGTGCGATGCCCAGAGTGAAACCTCAGTTCATTGAAATCACTGTAGTAATGTGGACTTTACCTCTGGCAACTTGCAGAGGATTATGTTATTCCTATATTTGTGGTGCAGCAGGCTAAGCAGTGGCATGTAGCCATGGGTCTCTGGATGGAGCTGAGGAAGGAGCCACCCAAAAAAACTCCTCCTCTGCAGGACCTGCTTTCCAGGAGTGGGGCCTTCCCTCAGCCAGGCTAGAGCTGGGAGAGCCTTACCGAATAGTCCCCTGATGATGGTCACGTCACCCACACACATGCCCTGACAGACCAACCCAGTGGTCCTTTCATGGTTTTTAAAATCTAAGAAAAACATGACAGCGTGTTACTTTTACCCCTGCAAAACATTTGCTGGTTGATACTCTGGGTCCTGCCCTGGAGAAATGCACAATTACCGTTACAAACTCAAAGTGGCTGATATTTAGGGGCTTGTGGTACCTGCCATTCCCCTGCCATCCACAGGGCTGGCTGTGGGAACAGAACCAAACCTACCATGTTCACCCCCACACCTCGAGACAGCAGCTCATCCCAAACAAGTGGAAGGAAGAAAGAGAGCGAGAACAACACGCCGCTGGGTATTACGCTGCATCAACGAGCACTAGAGATTCAGACAGGCTTTTGGAAAAAATGCACATTCAAAATATTTAATGCAGCGCACCATGCGTATACCAACAGGACAGGGCTACACATACAGAGCGCCTGTTCCCGGTCTGACACACAGCTTAGTGGCCAAAGACACTTCCCTTCAAACACTGTGCACTCAGATTTATTAGGCAGCTTTATGGACTGATACTTCCTCACATTTTACTAGTTTGATTAATTCAGCTGGCACCTCTGATCTCGCTTCCACTACTAACCTTTTCTCTTGAATGGGATGACTCTGTCGTCTCACCATTCATGTGTTTGAGTCAGATTTTACATCAAAGATGTCCTGGGTTTTATACTGTCAGAAGCAATTTTGTCCCAGAAGAATGAAGATTGTGATTATCCCAGAAGGAAAGCTGTCAACTCAGCTCTGTGTAGAAAAACTGCTGTCTACAAAAGCTTATATTGGACACCCTTTGGCAGACTGCCCTCTTAAAAAAAAAAAGTCCAGTTACCTACATGAAAGCCTTTTTCCAAGAGCATTTTTGTGTTTGCTGACTTGGTTTGTACAGCAAATTCAAATGAGAAGAATGTCTTTTTTTCATAAGCACTCATTTTTCAGGGCAAGGTATAGAAAAGCAATAAAGGGGAGTGTAAGGAAAGCATGTTTTGAGAAGGGACTGACAGATTCTGAGCTTTGATGATGCTCTATCTCTCAATTAGATCCAAAACACTGCTGGATGGCACATTTTCAAGAAACAACCAAGAATCAGTTCAAACTCTCCGTAGGCCTCCAAGACTGCTCCAAACATAGGGGCTCTTCCAACCTTTGCTTATTTTGGCAGGTTTTGTCCAAGATGCACCACCATGGTCTGCCCCCATAGGTGTCTGCACTTCAGAGGTGGGACACTATGGCACTAGCTCCCAGGGAGGCGGCTACATCAGGCTACCTACGATGCTGGATCACGCATTAAACTCTTTCACCCTGAAGTGGGCTGACTGCAAGCTGATTAAAAACCAGCACACACTGTATTTTATCAGAAGACCTGTCCTGCTGCACTGCCAGCATCATTTTCTGCTCTGCTGCAGGACAGGAAGAACATTTCACAGTGGTCACTTTTCACGTAGTTAGGAGTGTGGGACACTTCCCTGCCCTATAAATCAGCTTTGTTTCCAGCTGAGCCGGTGTGGCCATCCAGGAATACTGAATACCAATGAAATTTCATCTGGTCCAGAGATCATTTCCTTTTTCTTTTGACTTGTTTTCTAGAAGTGCCCCAGAAGACAATACTGCCAATGAGCAAACCTGGCTTGCCCGTGTTGACATGAGGTCTAGGAAATAAACCAGGCGCAAGAAACTCCGTGTCCTCAAAGTGAGACTGAAGGACAAAGATTTTGGTTATGATTTAACAAAACACTTTAGCAAAACCTTAATACTCACTAATTTCAAGAGAAGCCCGGTACAAGTTTATAGCAGAATATGTGTTTAAGTGTTTGTTTTTTTTTTTTTTTTTTACTTTAAGTAATTTAAGTCATAAATTATTATTTATCAGTAAAGTTACTTTACTGATTACAGACTTAATTACGCAAAGTGCAGTAACAGATAAGGAAAAAAAAATGTGAAAGACATAAAAAGAAGAAATCTCAGTGCCAAAGTCAAAAGGTAAAGCAGGTAAGGCAATTAGAAAATAGCTATTTTGAAAATTCTGCAGCATGAAAACGATAAGCTGTCATACTGTTCAGAAATAGAGGTTTCTCCCTTTAAATGCATGCCTTCCAGGCTTAATCTAATATGGTGGTATTTTGTATAACTTTAAAAAATCAGCTTAAAAAAATGACAGGATGGGGTACATTTCTATTACTGGAAATGGAATTTTAAGCACTGAATTTATCTTGTCAGTTTAGCTCAGCGGTGATGTGAGCTTGCAAGGGGTGAAGTGGATCACTAATTGCCAGAAAGCATGACAATAAACTGATAAGCACAGGAGCTAAAAGTCTTTAGACAGGAGATGTTTCAGTAGAGGGGGGACTGTTTGAACAGGTACTTTTTCTCTGCAAATTGGCTTATCCCACAGTTCTGCAGTGATTGCCCGACTTTTGTTCTCTGATCCCAAAAAAGAAGCACACTGGGGGTTGTTTGGGCCAAATCAGAGAGACAGGTATATACCTGTACACCTCACTGCCAATGTCAGCTCCACCCTGCAAATCTTGCAGCTCTGTTTATGCTACATTTTTCCATGGCTCCAGACAGCCACAGTTTTAATTGGACTGGCTGATTGTTTTTTTAACCCTTTTTATTTACTTTATTTTATTTCATGATGCTAATCTTGGCACTGGAGAACTCCTGTAATTCAAATTACAATATCAAAATACACATCAGCTAATGTAACAAATGGCCATTCACCTAAAATTAGGCAACCTACCATAAACAATAAACCAAATTAAACCCACGCTCTTCCTCTCTTCCTTTTGGCCTGAGCTGCTCCCCAAACATCTAAGGAAGACTTCTCAATGTGGAGAAGGTTAACAGAGGCAGGAAGGCGAGAGGGGGAAGTACTAACCCTGCCCTAGGCTTTCAAACCTTGCATTGCATTTTCCTCCTCGCAAAGGGTGTGCAGAGAGCAAAAAAAAACTTGGCTGTCTGTGAAAAGGAAATCCTAAAAGTGGTGGGGGACTCATTGGACACGAGTTTTTCCTTCTGAAGAGTTGCCATCACTGGCAGGAAGAAAATAAAAGGAAGGGAGAAAGGGACTGGCCCCATTTTGGGTGCTTTGTTCTGTTTATGACTTGCCTCCTGGAGCTTCCTCCACACCCCCCAAGTCCTCAGCTGTTAGGAACAGCAGCAGCAAGTGGGTATATAAAGAGTTTCAGGAGCACGTGAAAATCCTAACTCCCTCTCCCTCCGACCAATTACAACAGGCACAATTTCAGCAACTGAGCAGAAAGTGCATTTTTCTCCGTTTCTTAATTTGCCACCGCTTTTCCTGTATCTCTTGATGTGATGCGACCTGAGCCAAGCCTTGATCCTGCAGGCAGCTTATGCTGGTGGGGTGGTTATGGCAGGTGACTCGGTGGCTGTATCCACATATGCAAGTCAGAGGCTCTGAAAAGGCGAGCCTTTACAGCCTCAGTCCCTCAGGAGAGAGGCTGGGTCTTAATCTTGTTCTGGAAAGCACCCGCAAAACTTGGGCTGGTCCATCCAAGGGGTCCACAAGGCCACATTTGAGCCTGTGCATGTCAGCATTGCCCGGCAGTGACAGCGGGCACGGGTGAGTCAACACACATGCTGCTACGGTATATTTTGTGTTTTTCTTCCAGGATTAAGCAAAGGTTTCCCCTCATTCCTATTTGCTCAGAAGGTTATTTATGAATTAGTGAGCTAGTTTTATGGCACATAGCATCTCATAAATTCCCCCGGATCCCACCGGACCACTCCATAAAATACTTACATATGCTACTGACTGTCAGAATAAGAAATGATTTCCAAATAGCCTGAACGCTGGCTATCACTAAAATAACCCAAAAATGGGTTTCGTGGAGGTTCTCATAGCTTTGGCCGTTACCTCAGCAGCAAAACTTACTGCTGCGCAAGAAAAGGTACCAAGTATTGTATTTCCCACTGAGGTTACAATTCTCTCTGTATAGTTTACAGTCTAAAGGAAAAGGGCAAAATAACGTGCCAGACAAAACTTTAAAAGCATTTTTGTTTAAGGTAATTATGATCTCTATTTATGCCTATTAAATTACAAAGATTAATATTAAAGAACACACAAAAAACGCCAGAAGGCAACACCTGAACTGTGTATGTTTAACACCCGTGCTGTTTCTAAAGTAACTGCTCACTCATCCCCTTAAAGCTGCCTAGATAATTGCGACTTTTCTGTCTAGAGTTCATTTGAAATGGAAGAAAGCAGGGATTTCCTACTCCCCAGCCTGGGAATGCTTGGTGGACTTTGATCCATTGTTTATGTACTGTATCTTTGATAATGCCTTACAGTACAGTAAGATTTTGTTCACCTAAGCACAGTGGGGTGTTTGCTGTAGCCACAGCTGCGCCAGCTTTTCCGCTCAAGTCTTGCACACATACAGTTGCCATAGTTTTCCTGAGTCACAAATAATCATAGATAAATAAAAAATTATTTTAATATTTATATTACTTGGACATACATGTGCTGTATAGCTCCTAGTGGCAGCAGTAGTGCTGACATTCACCATTATAGTTTTCTTTTCAAATTTCTTCTAAGGTTTGTGGTCAGTTTCCTCAGAGTTTCAGCCCAAACTATACTCTAGAGTGAGTATAAAAAAAAAACCAAACCCTCTACATGCTGCCCAATTTTTTTTGTAGGCAAAAAAAAAATCTTATCCTCAAGTTGCAGGGAAATATTAGAAAATAAATTATATGAGAACAGCTAAACCAATCGAGATAGATCTTTGCTGGCTTACACTGAATTAAGACAAAGCTTGAAAAGAACAAATGAGTCACCCAGGTATTATGGATTTCCAAAATGAGCTTTTTCTATAAAACACCCCTCTTCTGAAAAAGCTTGTATTAGACAATATTAAACCCATCTCTAGCAGATGTACATGACAAACACCTTGCAAAAAAATTTTTTTTGCATTAATCTATTCTTTTTGAGCAGTTGAAAGTAAAAAGGACTTGTGCGAACACCTTCATTTATACAAGGGTCAGCAATGGGGGACACACCTGTTGCATTTATGCCACCTGTACCAGGGCTTTTCTCCCAGCATGTCCCAGTGATGGAGAGGATGGTGGCAGCAGGCTGTCACCTGTAGTGGGTGCCCGGGTACCACTGTGGGTCTGGGTGGTGGTAGGCCATGACCAGGGCTGCTGCTGGGTGGCAACACCCTGTTGGGCTTCAGGTATGAGCAGAGAGTCACCATGCTGTGCCAGGGCAGCTATCCCAGACAGGGAAGTGACATGGGTGGGACCAAGTTCTGAATACTGCTCATCACTGCAATGGACCTGTAGGAGATGCAAGAGATTCTCCCCATTTCTACAATTTATAGCTGATTCACTTCTACTGCCAAACATATTCAGCCCTTGGCCATGTTGGTTGCCATTTTGGTTTGTAAGACAGCCTGTGAAGATCTCCATCCGAACACGCTCCAAGCCTCCCACTGCTGATTCCAGTGAAAACTAATAATTTTGGCTGTTTTACAGATACTGCCAGCGAAGTGTAAGCTTTTGAGGAGTAATACTGATTTTTGAGCATTATTAACAGCTGCTTCAAGCCAAAGTTAAAAAGAAAAAAAAAAAGAGAAACTTGGCATCCTCTGTCCCTCTGCTTGAGCTGAAAACCTCGGTTATGAAAACAGGATGGATAATAAATAGCTCTGTCCAAGTCTCACACGGACTAATATGATTAAAAAGATAGCACATCACTCAGCATGTTTCTTTGGTTCTTCATTAATGAAAGATATCTACGTATTCAGCTCTGGTACAGTGTTTTATTTTATGCCAGAGCCTTATATTCTGCTTGCAACCATTGATTTAATCTGCCCAGTCTTCACTTGTGTGGAGCTCCTCACACTTCACATCACAGGTACAGGAAGAACAGCTGGATACTTCACACATTTCTGTAGGCGATAAGAAAACCTAGCCTGTCTGGTATTTGCTATAAAACTCTAGCCTGGGCTTTTGGGTTCAGCATTTATTCTCTGGCACCAAACACTGTTTTATCAATGCTTTTACAGGCTGCAGGAGCAAGCTAGCAGCGTGCCACAACAAGCGTGCCAGTTGCCAAGCTCCAACCCAGGCTCCGAAACCTCTGCCCAAGTGTTGTGAATGGTTAGATATGGCACTTCTGCACTTTTTTTTTTAAAGAAATGAACCAAAGGAGCACTTACATGAAAAAAAGCAGTTCATAGCGTGAGTCATGTCTATTTGTGAGGGAATATCATGTTTGATTTCCCCAGCAGGATCCTTTCCTCAAACTGTAATTGCAGCCAACCTGATGCAGTGCCAGTGTGTGACACAAGGATGAAATAAAGGAGTGGGAGGGCTGAAGTCAGGTGGGCCGGGGGTTAATGAAGGTACTAAGCTGAGGTTTCCCCCTTGCAACACAAGCTCCATAGCCTTCATTATTTAAACAAAGATGCATCTAATACCCACTTCATTAACAGAGTTTTCAGAAGACCAAGCCTTACAGAAGTCTCCAAAAGGGGAAATGTGGATTAGTCCCTGTTTGAAGGTTCTTGAGAGGTTTGCTCTGCAAGCTGGGAGCTTGGACATGCTCCAGGGTGCCCTCAAATTTGGCTGACAGGGTCAGCCCCTGTGTTAGATGACAGCAAATAGTTTAGAAGAAATTATATGTCACTTGACAACCAGACCCATCTTCTGTCCTTTGACTTGCTGCCTTGGAGAATGGCTTCAGCTCTTGACATTCATTAAGCACAGCACACAAATGCAGAAATCCTACAGCTACCACCACTTTTTGCGACAAAAACCCTACAGACAATGCTGAAGGTCAGGCAGGGTCCCCCTGATACAAGGCGGCATGGCCATGTATGGGTTAAGCCTTGACATGGCACAGATATCGGAAGGGTTTTGCCCAGGGATGCTGCAAGGGATGGTGGCAAGGTTCACGCTTAGACAAACCAAGATGTGAAGCAGCATAGAGGAAGCTGGGCAGTCTTGGGGCATCCCAAGGGCTCTCCATGGAGAAGTGAGCAGGGCCTCTCATCAGGGCCCACCCTTGGGAGCAATCTGACACTTACATGACCAGTGAGGTCCCACCTGAATGCCTTCATAAAACCCATAAACTTTTCAAAGAAGTCATCAGGAATAAGAAAATAAATTACCTATTTATTTTCAATTTTGTGTAAAAATAGAGCCCCTGTATTGTTTCTATTATGAGCAGCTCTTCCCATAATGTTTCAATCAATGCTTTGCCAGCAGTGACTAATTCCACATGCCAGAGACGCAAACTGCTCCTTCCTCATACCCTCCCCTTTCCTATGATTTCTACCTGCAGGTAGGAAAAAAAAAAGACACCTCTTCAATTGCTTGTTTCAAGGCTGTCATCAGTTAGCAGTTTTTCTTCCTACCAATGACCAGGCAAGGTAGAAATTATAGAGCTCCTACAGAAGATTATACGTTTAGCCTTTCAGAGTGGGGAGGTATGTAACCTTTCTTTCAAGCATCCCTCTGTCACCTTCCCGCCCTCTCCCTGAGGCTCATTCCAGCTTGTTCACAAATCAGAGGTAACTGACAGCAGCAAATCAGATCACATAAATCACTCGCTAGCGGGCGAAGTGCTGCAGTGGGGAAGGCGAGGGTGCACTGCCGCCGTGTGAACCAGAGGTCACCCAGATGCTCCTCACCACTTCCCTGTGGACCCTGCTGGCATAAACATCCCCCCATTCCCCTTGCTCACGCATGGGATCATGTCCGAGACTTCCACTCTGGCCACGAGCGGAATCTGTGATTTCAGAATTACGGCTGAGCTGTCAAAGTTGGGGCTTAATAACACCTTTAAGAAATAAGTCTTTGCTTGACCCAATATAAGGCCACTTTTATTAGTGTGCTTTAGAACAGGTTTTGACAGCATAATCCACATATGTTGGTTTATAACTCCAAGTTAGGAAGGGAACTGCACCATTCTGCATTACAGTTTGTTACGCAGTGGCTACAATACAGCACGCAGGTAGCTTTAATAATATCTACTATGCTGACACGAATGAGAATTATGAGTATGAACCCACAGAGACCTGAAAACCACTGTGATGAACCAGTAAATTAGAAGTAAACAACATAGTAAAGAGAAACCCCAAAAGTAATGACCGTCTGTTTACTGGCTGAAGCCCATCAGTGAAGTCGTCTGCTCCAATGGATCACTAAATTACCAAGAATGGGGCTGAGGGAGGGTTAAAGCTGAATATCTTAACACCATTTTTTAACATCAAAGAGTTTTCATTTTGCCAGAAAGAACCCCCGGCACCTGCAGACTGACGTCAAAACAAATAAGTAGTTGCCACTATACTGTCATTAACAGAGTTTTAGCTGTTTATACCATATCAAAACTTGACTGACCAGTTTTTGCTGGGAGAAATTGCTTTCTCCACCCTACACACCTACCTAGGTTCTTCCCTTTAATGAATGATAGCTTCTGCTCAGAATATCTAAAATGGTATGTGGGTAGATGTGCTGAAATGTAAATATGGCTGTGAATTTTCTCCAAGATGCTCATCTTTTCAAATCGTGCTGGAAGTTTTGAGAGGGAAGAAAACAAAAAGCACCCTGAAAAAAGTAATCTTCCTTCTGTGAGGATTTAGGCACTTGAAATTGTTTTGCAAATTGAAAGTAACACAAAATCCTCCTGAATGCTAGTACAGTGCTGATGCTATTAGCCCTAGAACTGGGAAAACAAGAAGGAATTTAAAAAAAGCCAAGAACAAACTGTGCGCTCTTAAAATATAACAAGCTTAAACTAATTTTTGTGTTATTTCTTATTCTAACCTGTGCAACTTTGTTTTAGAAGGCCATATCCCATTTCCAAAGGATACTTAACCACTGTCTCTCTGAAAACTATTCTTGTGGACATGACAATGTCAAATAAGTTGCATAACACAATGAAAACAGCTAGTTTTATAAATTTAGTTTTATAAATACAATATACTAATTTGAATATGACTATATAGTATTATTTCACCTGAAGATATTTCACAAAATCCTACACTGTGAATTCACGAACGCAGCACATTCATTTCCCCTTCAAGAGTTCTCTTATTTATTAACAGAGCTGGGTGCAAAGACTTTAAACTTCCTAGGGATTAAACAAAACCACACAGACACTAGATAAAGGCCATTTTTCTTTCGATGGTATCGGAATGTTTTCATCCTGCACTGACTGGGCGAATGGTAGAGCACAGCGCCCCTTGAATTGAGGAATTCGCCCACAATGAGGTTAATTTCATTTCTAATGCTGTGGCCAAGCAAATATTTTCTTTTTCATTATTTCTATTTCTGCTTTAGGTCAAGATCAGATGTTGAAATACTACAATGTTAAGAGAGAAGTTCTTGTGTTATACCTAGAATAGCTAAAAGCAAGGCAGTGTTTGAAATCTCTTATTGGATTTCCTAAAATGAGGAATATTTGCTCTATTAAAAAAAAAATCATACGAGAAACCACATTAGCAGTAAGATGCTACAATTTGCATTCTTTTTATCTGTTGTTAATAAATACAAATTTAGAAAGAGCTGTATAAGGCCTATAGCTGAATACCAGAAGCCAGGATGGAAGGCTCCGTTCTGCTGAAGCAAAGGCAAAAAGAGATCAAAGTTTTAGAGTGTGGTGAAAGGAGAGCTCTAGGAAGCTTGGTAGAGACCATATCGTTATTTTTAGTCCCTGCATTGCACTCGTTCCTTCCTCATTCCCTTCTATTCTCACACCCTACGCAGAGGAGATGATATCCTATGTCCCGAAGCAACTTTCATAATGCATAAGGAATTACTAGTTTACACTTAAAACTACGCTCTCGTGCAAGAAAATACCATGATTTAGTTCTATAGTGTCTTGCTTTCATGAGACCAGCAGAAAAATCCCAGTGTCAATGGTGAGAGACAGCTATGACAGCATTTCCATGAAAGATATCATCCCCCTCTGCTGCTTAGCAGAGTTTAGCAATCCCAGTCTGGAGATGTGGTAGCTAGATTTGAGAAGCATGAGTTGCCTTTTTGGCATGTATTCATGTGAAGCATGGCCACTAGGCAACAGGACTAGTATTTTTCATTATCTGTAATTGATTAGCATTGTCTTTGGGAGTCTGGTACCTGCCCAGTTCAACTGACTTTGTTCTAAATAGAGGGTGAAAATTCCACCCCACTCCATTAAATCATTAGAACAATAGTTGTGCTGTTGAAACTGTTACACAGTACTGTTCTACTGCAGTATTTTCTCAGGTTTCGATCTCTAATTGTAATTGCTGTAGCCTACTTCCTAATGCTATTTTCCCCCACATACCCTTTTATCCCTTCATTTCCTTGTCCAGACATCTCACTGGCTAAATTCTGCATTGCAGGTCTCAGACAAACTTGGAAGATCTCACCTGTTCCTACCACCTTAAATAGCTCTTGATTACATTAGTTTCTAAATCTGACTTCAGGGAGAAATGAAACTGTCTCAAACAAAAGAAATCCAGGGAGCCTTCAGTCTTATAAGCTAAGAAACTCAATTTTGAATCAGAGCATAACATTAGACGAAAACTCCTTTCTAGTCTTATTCTGTACAGGGAGTTATTGGCACCATCATAACAATACAAAATATTTCCTGTATGCCAGAAACCTGTTTGAAGTGCCATTTTGTTTGTTGGTATCTACAGCACTGCACAATGTTCTGCTAAACATTTACTTCAAGGGGGTCAAAGTCAAGCACAAGGAGAGGAAGCAGAGAAGAACATGCCACAAACGAGCTGTGGAAGACAGCCCTTCACCTAAACTGGGTTGTAAGCAATCTGCCTCCTCTGCTGCTGGTCAGCTTGCCTTTCCATCATATTTTCTATCTGGGAGGAATTTTGACAGGTTTATGTGTGACACTAGGTTACCCTGCAAACTGGAAAGCCTGTAATTAGATGCTGCACAATCAGCTGCCTCCCACTGGTAACCAGTCTGCCTTAAATCTGCCATCACACTTGATCAAGAAAATGCCTCCAGGGAGGCCAGTGCCTCCACAAGCCACTAACCTGTCATCTGTGGGACTTACCTTAACACATACTGCCACCTCTGTAAGGGACCTGCCCTGAAATTCACAGGATGGCCACAGATGGAGGTGAGCACATGTCCCATAGCGCTGCCACAGCATGGAACCAGGGAAAAGCTTTTTCTCCAGCAGCAAAGAACCTGCCACCGCTAAAGCAGTCAGCAGGACCCCTCCTGCACTGCATGGGGGTACAGCTACCTATCTTCTATGTAAGCATGTTACAGGTTGTTTTCAATGGCTTCAAAAAGAGTTTTACTGTAAGAGTGTGTCATTATTTGAATGAAAGATTCTTAACCTGTTCATGCTATTGTGCTTACCAGCAGACAGCTGATGGTTTTCATCTAAAGAAAAAAAAGTATTTGAAACAGATGAAACTATACAATGTAAAAGACAGGCATAACAGTAAAATATAATAAATCTTAAGGAACATGTGACAGGACAGACTGCATTGAAGAAATTAATTGAAAGATTTTTCCATATAAAGCCATTACAATATAATTTTTTTGTTACTTCTTAAATACCACCTACCAAAAAATGCATTACATATTGAAGAGGTATTGCTAAATACCCAAACACATGCACAAGCCACATGAGTGCCATAAAACTTCAAAGGTGGCTGTCTAATTAAAACACTGTAATGTTTTTAATAATGTATGTCTTGGAACTGGTTTTAATGCACTCAGATATATGTAGATGCCTACTTCTCAGATAGCAATGTGCAAAAAGGGAAAACAAGTCTGCTCCAGGAGCGCAGCATGCACGTCACCGAGACAGTAGCCAGCAAGGAAAAAACACATTCAGAGACACATGGAGGAGCTACAGTTAGAGATCCCAATTAAAGGTGGGGCACCATAGCTGTCCTGAGTTCCTTGGACAGGTATCAATGCCCTTGGGAAGGAGGAAGAGAGACAAAGTTTGGATCTAGATGTTCATAGCTGCAGAGGCAGGTGTGGTATGCATCTCCCATGACACACACGTAGCTCCTAAGATTGGGTCACCACCAAGGGGACTGATGACTGTTCCCTTTGATGACACCATGACCCAGAGGAGGCATTAACGAGTCCCCATAGGGAGCCTGACAGAGCACAGAGGTGGAATGGAGTTATTTTCTTTTCACTGCCTTATACCACTTCTTAAGTTGCTCTGTATCACCAGAGTGATGGAAACCTCCAGAAATTAAGCATTTCTAGATACCTGCAGAGTTATTTCACAAGAAGCATTTCTTCTGTGGCTACAAGAAACTTCCTTAATCATAATAGATGCCTTCTTAATCATAGCAAATGCCAACCAGTTGGTACTACTTTGCAGCTGTGGTTTGGGTTTGAACATGTACCTACACTTCATTTTATGGTATTCAGCTCTTCAGACAACACAGCTCAGTTTCTTTAACTGTGGTAACTTGTGCAATATCACCTTGCAGCATTATAGAATCTGCTTTACAGAACACTAAAACCCTTGGAGATGCAGATTGACCATAAAAGTCTTACTAAAATATTTATGTGAAGTGTTTGGTTTTTTTTTAATAGATGAAAACTAGCATTTTAAGAAATAAGCACCCTAACTCTTTGGAGAAGAGCTGGCCGTACAAGGCTTTTGATATATCAATATCCAATATATAAACAGAGGAATTAACATAGTGACATAAATTGAAGATGACCATAGGCAGCTATTGAGACTGGCAGACATCCACGTCTAAGGTTATAATTTTCACTTCTTTGCTCTTTTGAGCAAAAAAAAGTATAAATGAAGTCACTAGTTTCAGCCTGATCTTTCATTAGAACTTGATCTATGAAGCTGCCTTTATCATATTTACTACAAGGGTCAATTTGGACAACTTCCATTCTCTCCCAGCAATAAACCAAGTGGAGGATTGGATTACCAAGATCAGCCAAGTAGTTTTGCCAAAGTGTGAGAACCAACACAAATGATTGCTAATTAGCAACCTTGCATGGCATTTAGGACCCATGACCTCTATTTAGCAAAAGTTCAAACCATAGGAAAGTAAATTCAGAGACCATGACAATTTGGGTATAGGCAAGTCTATGACAGAGAAATTCAAGAACAGAGGCAAATGACAAAAATAATTGTACGCTTTGTCTGCCATAGGAAACTCTAACCCAATGTCTAGAATGGCCTGTCACTTGATTAAGAGCTTAGGGAACTAGACAGAGGGGGTTGACATTTGTCATCATCCAACACAAAATTCCTGGTCTGAACTGAGCACAGAATCTGAAAGCTTTTCCATTTCCAAACAAACACCCAGACAACTCAGATTTTTGAGGTTAGCGATTTTCAATGAACGGTTTGAAAGAAACACTTTCCAAAAAAATGTGAAAAACAAGTGTTCCAGTGCAAAAGGACTTGATGAAGTTTTTTGTCCAGGAAAAAGAGCAATCCTAGCAGCATGCCTGATACATCTCCATGAAAGCATTTCTATTCTTCACCACAGCTACCACTGCAGCGTAAAGACTGGAGCAAAACACACAGGAGCATGCCAAAGCTAATCTGAAGATAACAGAGGGGAAGGTCACACTGTTGTGATGAGGTATTGATGTAGGTCATCTATGAACACTCATGCAGTCCTCCCCTACCAAGGGAGGGGGCTCCACACTTTGTTCCCTCATCTTTCCCTCATCCTGGGAGGTTATCTTCTTGTCCTTTGGGCAGGGCCATTCTCTAGGCTCAGTTGTTGGCAGAAGGTGCTTACAGCATATTCAGCCACCTCCTGATGAAGTTACTGCTCCCATGTCATTGGGGAAGGGGGGTGGGGGGCGAGAAAAAAAAAAAACCAACTCAAAATCCTGAAAAAAAACCAAACCCGACTTTGCCAGGCTGTTTTTTCTGCTGAAATCCTCAAATTTCAGCCTAGGTAGTTTTTAGTAATTTTTAAGATTGCACTTGTTTAAGGATCGCAAATCCAGTGTTTGACCTGGGGTTTTCACCTGGTGAAACTCACTTTAATGGCTTTTTATTCATACCTGATATATAAAGCAATATTTATGCTTTGAGATGACTGCTGTGCCAAAAGAATTGAAAAGGCAGATAGTACTGGATCTCCTTAATGACATATCGTTTTTTCCTTTTGTTACAGTGGCAAGTTACAATTATCCAAAACAGAGTACTTCTGTGCCCTCTAGTGGCGTCACAGTTTAGTGACACAATTCTTTAGCACTTCATTACTAAACCGGCAAGTTCAAATGCAGTCCAAGGTGTTACCGAATGTTTTCTTATTACTGCTCACGCATTTTTGTGTCAGTATGTTGAAGCCAGGACAGGAACATCAGCCAAGTGGGACCACAGGCTGCAATGCTCTGGGTACAGTCCCGGCCTCCACAAAACACCGCAGAAGCAGTGGTGGCTCAGCCAGAAACAACCTTAGATAACATTTTTGATCAAAATGCTAGCAAATGCCAGTATCCTCTGCAAATCACACAGCTTCCCTCTTATTTTGCTTCTTGCTTCCAGCAGGAGAATGCTACACTCCCATCTTTGGGCTGGGAGTGATGGGCACATCATTAGCAAGGGTTGGTTTTGTTTGGGTTTGTTTTTTTTTTTTTTTTGACATGCACACACCTCTTGGTTTCATCTTCTCAGATTGTAATGTAACAATCTAGAAGTACCAACATATATCCTTTCGAGGATCTCCTCTTTAGCAGACTTTTTTCTGGAAAGGGGATGACATTTCTTTAACCTTCTGAGTTAACCTCTCAGTAGTCCACCTTCTCCCCTGCATAACTCAGAAAGGCTGGGGTACGGGACGGGCTTCCAAACCAATTCAGTCACAGCCAAATTTCATATTTCACCTCTGGCCTGACCTGGAGAAGTTAACAGCCCCAAAAGGGTTTGGAAGAAGGATATGACTTTTGAAAGTAATAGTAATTTCTTGAGCAATTTATGCAAGTTCTTTGTATTAAAGCAGTAGCAGTGGCTGAAAAAAAAAAAAAGTGGACTGTATGGACACCATAAAGCCATCCCTGGGAACACTGCCAGAAGCTGCACTTGATTCTGCATACAAGAAAAGAGCCAGGACCTGATCTTTGGCCCTCTAGGCATGGGCTGTCTTAAAGATTTCTACCTCCGTGCACGTTAACTCCTGCAATTATTCCTTACTTACCCTTTAGCTGGTGAGAAAAACCTCTCTACTCCTGCCCTCCCTGCATGCTCACACACTGCTCAGATGAGGCGCAGTGCCTCAGGTACAGTCTTCTCCAGGTACTTTGGCAAAAGCCCTCTCTGCAGTGGAGTCTGCAGCTTTTCCATGCAGCCCCAAAGGGGAATCTCTCAGTTGTTCTAGTTTACTCTATGTCACCAGAAGACACTGTCCCACTCTTATGAGAGCCTTCATAAGAGAAGGGTAAATAAACCAGTCCAACTATTACTAAATTCTAGCAAAAGCCCTCAAGAATATACTGTTGGGTCTTTTTAAAGGTATAGTGTAGTGTGAAAAATGACTCCAAATGAATAAATGCCATATTTCATTTGAAACCTGGAATCACTTCCTTTTAATGAGAACAATGAACTCTCCCTTACATGGCAAGATTTTCTGATTCCTGTGAAATGCCTGCCAGACAACAGACTTTACGGTGACTTAACGTGTCCTTCTCAAGTACTATAGCAGCCTACAACAGCGATCCAAAACGTGATGTAGTTTTACTAATAGCGTGCACAAGGAAACACGAGTGCTTCAAGTCAGATGGCAGCTGTGACAGTTGAAGTGGAAAATAAGCTGATTTGGGGCAGTGCAATGTATAAAGAATCAAGGCACCAGCTCAAAACGTGCAAGTCCTGTTCCTGTCCTCAGTGACCAGAACCCACTAGATGGCATCCACGCCTTGGCTCTGTCCCTGCAGGCTCCTCTGCTACACTGCGAGTTGTGTCCCTTGGCTGGTTTTAAAATTAAGAGGCCCAGGAAGCATTTCAGGGTCTTTGAATAAGTACCTTCCCTCTTTTTTTATCTCCTCTTCTTTCCCTAAGGTGATTTAGCTTTTTAAAGACATAGTAACATTTTATTTTTTTAAGCAAACAGTTCTTTTTGTAGTTTAATACTTTAAAACTTCAAGTTTTCTAGAACAATACACATTGTTTTACAGAATAAATAAAAAACCTGGGTATTTTGAATCCATACAGCATTAGTAGTACATGCATTTTGTAATTTATGGTCTTTAATAACACCAAGAACAGTTGGCTTCAGGGTCACAGAAGAACGAATCAGTGAAACATCAGTAGTTATATCACAAAGATAACTTGGAATCCTTCATCACTAGTCAAAACCTTGGTCACTGCCTGCTAAAAAAAAAGCTTCACTCCTCTGCATTCATTCCAAAAAGTTGTTTCACAGGATGTTAAATGAACACCTAAAACAAAAGGCTATTCTTTCTTCTGAAAAAGTCCTAAACTTTAATTTTACAGCAACAGAGAAGTAATTTGTATTTACAAAGCTTCATAAAAAAATTGCAATCCTTCTGTATTAAAGCTATAAAGGACTTGCCTTTAGTCTGTCCTCTGGTTCTCAAGGTATAGCTAAATAATAGCTTTTTTCCCCACTTTGCAAGAATTTGATTGTAAAGCAGTTGGCTTTGACTCTGATGCAGACAGTGTTAAACAGGAGTTCCTGCAAATTAATGAGGACCATTCTTGTCTAGTTATTTGTTCACAGAAAAGCAGAGTTAAAAAGCTACATTGCAACAAGCTGCTTATGTTAGCAGAAAGATATTCAGGTACTTTTGATATTCAAATGTCATGTAAATCTCTAAATGCAGGCTGGGCACTCATTTCATATAAAGCCTCATATCCACCAGCTCTGTGAACACAAATATACCCCCCTGCACAATCCAGTATTTTAATCCCTCACAAGTTCCCCTTCAGACTCATTTGTTCTCTCTGTCATCTTCTGCCCAGCATCACCCTGGGTGTGGGGGGACACCTAAAGTCAGCCACATAAACCCACCTCCTTTCATCCCTGCACACTGAGGTTTGCAACCCAGCTCCTCCAACACCTCTGCAGTGCTCCTTCACCTTTATCTCCTCTAACTTTCCACCCTTGCTTTCTTACCAAAGGTGGTGGGTAAGAACTGAGAACAGCCTGATTGACTGGAAGGGGAAAACAGAGACAGACTCAACAACCATCCCATATTTATTTTGGAGATGCTAAACAAAAAACAACTTATAATAACCAAGGAACAGATCAAAAAGATGGCATGTTTGTCAGGGTCAGTTCACTGATATTTGTTCAAAGCTGTCTCTGTTTTCACAACCCTAGAGGCTTCAGGGCCGAAAATGAAGGCAAAATGTTCTCAAGACTGCCAATTCTGTTAAGGTCAAAACCAATGCTAACACAGACATAATATGATGGACCAAGACTATATCTGATGATAGGAAAGAAATTGATGCTCTGCAGCTTTCATCATTTAGTTGTACTTCTAGATCAGTATTAGCACGGGGGTGGGAAAGATACCCAGACTGCTCAGAGACCCAGGTTTTCCTACTGAACTATCCTTCAGGAAAAAGTCGTGTCTTAAAAAAATAAGGAAAAAAGTTAAATGGTGGGTTGGATTAAAAATCCATTATACGTCCAATGTCAGAGGGAAGTGAGATTTAAGAAGAGATGGAAAACCTAATTCCTTTTTTCCCAGAACAGAGGTAACCTACAGAGCAAGCAGTTGTTGGAAGCAAGGGGGGGTCTCATCCTTTCAAGAAGGTCTCACAAGCCAATGACAAAAGTATCACACCACCTGCCAACAGGCCTTTAGCTCATGGGACATTAACTTCATACAGCCCCAGGAGGGCTACAGTGTGGATATCAAGTCTTTAGCACCACACAGATCAGCTCCTCAGGGTCTGGGCTACTGGCTAATGTTATCGTAGCTTAAAAGACAGCAGAGAAGAGCCAGGGCCACAGCAAGATCAGCCACCCCAGCGCGGGTGCTCTGAGCCAGTGCTGCTCTCCAGGAGGGGCAGCTTTTTCCTCACAGCAGCAAGGATCAGTTAAGATTGACTCAACGCCCAATTCGGTTATACTCTCACTCCCTTCCATTGCACTGAAAAGCTGACTTTGCTTGCCTGATTCCCACCACAAATCCCAACATGATAGAATCACAGAATGGTTCGGGTTGGAAGGGACCTTAAAGACCATGTAGTTCCAATCCCCCCTGCCATGGGCAGGGACACCTCCCACTAGACCAGGTTTCTCAAAGCCCCATCCAGCCTGGCCTTGAACACCTCCAGGGATGGGGCAGCCACAGCTTCCCTGGGCAACCTGGGCCAGTGTCTTGCCACCCTCACAGTAAAGAATTTCTTCCCAGTATCTAATCTAAATCTCCCCTTTCTCAGTTTAAAACCATTACCCTTTGTCCTATCATTACATTCCCTGATAAAGAGTCCCTCCCTGGCTTTCCTGTAGGCCCCCTTTAGGTACTGAAAGGCTGCAATAAGGTCTCCCCGGAGCCTTCTCCAGGCTGAAGAACCCCAGCTCCATGATGGTGTGGTGGTAGGCCTGGCTCCTACACCTGGGTGCATGTCAAGGCTGCAGTGATAGGCAGAGCCAAGCAAGTTCAGCCCTGCTTCAGGAAGGGCTTTGTGCAGCTCCAGTTGCAGCCCAAATCCAGCACTACGAGCTGAACTGCGTTTAAACCAGTGTGTCTGCAGCTCCGGCCTGCTGGAACAAATGTTCAAACACTAATAAGCTCCTTTTGAATGAAAACGAGCAATTACAGTAAACTCGCTTCCCACTTCCAAAAGCAAAATTTCCTCTAATTTCATTTAAAATAGCAAATCCTTTCCCCCCCAGCTGAGTACAAACAAACATCTGGAACTGCTGTGCTTTAGGTTTTGTTTATGCAATTATTTAGTGGATGGCCAGAGGGTTAGAAACTGCCAAATAATTCTAGTCTAGGAGTTTACATTAACTAATTTCCATGGGATTCAGGATTCATCTGCCAAGTTTCAGATACAAGCAAGGCTTTTGTGGTTGAGTTGCAACTCCTGGAAAGAACAGTCAATAGATGGAAGCGCCAGACATGCACCCCTAATTCATCTTCATCCCCAAGTATTATCGTACTAGAGGAAGCTGTAACATTTGACCCTGCATGAATTATACTGAATAAGAACTCGCAAACAGCTTAAGCCACTCGTTTAATTCCAGAGCTGTCTTTGGGGGTGAAGATGTGAAAGTGACTTCAACATGGTTTTCTCTTTGGTGACTAATTTTACAGATAACTAAGCTTCCACCTGAGTTTCTGTAGCAACAACTTCTATCACACTATCACTGCCAAAAATCAATTTACTTGGTCAGCTCTTGAAAACCCTGAATCTCTAAATGATGGACTTCAAAACCTGTATTTGAGCAACAAAGAAGGCAGGATTCACAGAAATACTGCAAGTCTGCAGCTGCTTACAGAGTTAAACCTATTGGTGTAACAAACATTTGGCTGCAATGCTGCCCGCATGTTGGGTACAGAAGGGCCTTTTGAAATAGAAGGTTAAAGACATAATGATCTCTTGGCATAGAGACCACGGGATCTTCACCTTGAGGAAAAAAAAAATAAGTTGGTATTAGGAAAAACTCTAGAGAGACAACAGGTAGATCTAATTTCTGAAGAGAAAAGCATATCTACATAAGCTATTTGCTGTACAGATAGATCACAGAAAAAAAACCCTATTTAATGTAGATTAATTAGCAGTGTTTGTGTGCCCATTTACACATCTGAGAACACACGCGCCACAACCATACAACTGTCACCTAAACAATGATAATTCTGCACAGAGAAGAATCAAAGTGTTTTGCTTCTGTTCTTGAACATCTCACATTTTAATCCTCGAGGAGACAAATGCATCTCACCCCTACATAGAAAAGCTCCTGAAGATCAACATGTCTGTGTTTTCTCCCTCCCTATTATTAGAGTGCTGATTTTTCTTTTCCTAGGTACCCATTAATCTCTAATATCTGAAATGCACTATGTATCATAAAGTGGCATTAATTTTAAGTGTTGTAAGTGTGGTTTTCTTAATTCAAAGTTAGCACACAAATTGTGCAAAATTTTGATACAGAGGTATGGAAAGCGTTCCACCAAGGGAAATAACAGCATTTAAAGTTTCCTGTTTACATTTAGATGGCTGATTTTGGATTCTTCATTGATTTCACTTTCCAAATGTGGCATAAATCAAGAATTCCCCTCCTTCCAAACTGATGTACTGAACCCTGAGGGAAAAGAGGAGCGTGTAGTTTCCTTTCAGTTGCCTCTTGTTGTTATCAGGCTACTCAGGAACAGATTGGCTTCCCAGACCAGTGACGAGCATGAATTATCTCATTTTAAAGAAAGCCAACAGCTATGAGAAAGTAATAAATCTGTGATATAACTACCGAACAACATATTGTCATGGGTTCACAATTCACTGAACTTGTACCTGAAAAGCATTAATTCTATATGCAATTCTTCTTGGTTAATTGTCAAATATAGACTTCCACCTGCATTTTCAACCACAGTTAGCAAACCAACTCATTTATGAAGAACTGTTAAAAAATAGCCTTAATGTTATACCTATTACTCTCCAACCTGGCTGCTGTAAGTATACTGAGAAGAACAGAAATTGTTGTTTGATTCTCTCATGGGGTATGGTAGATGGTATTGGAATAGGAAGTAGTATGAAGAGAAAACAATACCATTGTTTTTTTAATAGATTCCTATTCTTTACAACATACAGGAAGTTTCTAAGCTTGCATTATTAATGTGCCGTTATCTTTTATGCATAACAATACTAGAAGATTTGCAGTAGTTTTCAAGGTAAAACAAGAAAATCGAAACTGGGGCACTGGCTGGTTTAGTGCATTTTTGAAAGTTAAGCCTTTAAAGAAGCCGGTGGGGGGAAAAAAAGCTTGTTCTCTACAGATCCTCAAATAAGTCAAGCAGAAAATTCTAATCTGAAGAAAAATAGCTTTTAAAGAAAGCACAGACTTGCAGCATTTTTCTTATAATTACCAGAAGATTTTGCATCTCACAGCGCTTCAACACCACTGAATAGTAAGTGTAGGCTTGGTAAAGAATGAAATCATTTACATAAATCAAAAATTGATTTCTTATTCCAAGATTTGAAAGCCTAAAGTTTCAGGAAAAAAACCCAGATAAACACAGTTGCTGTTTTTAACACCCCCTGCCCCCTTTATTTTCATCTTTTCTTTCTTGATCTTACACTGGTGAGCTGATTTCAGCCATATAAATCCCTGTTTTCACTGAAGGCAGAATTCCAGTGTTATTCATGAGCAGGAGAGAGAAGAAGGCACAGGAGACAGCATTTCTACAAACAGTGGATCAGTGAATCACGCAAAGCATTAGGGTGGGTTAAGAGGTCTAAAACATCAGTGTTCAGACTTAAAGCCCTGAAGAAACGTTCAGTTTAAAAAGCCTATTTACCACGGAATTGCTTCCTTACCCTTCAGTGGGATCTACAGATTGCTCAGCACCTCCAAGGATGGCCCAGCATATATGTACATCCATGTTCTTCACTCCAGACCCTCTGCTGTGATTAATCATGAAGTTGTCAGATGAGACCAAACTCTTAGCAGTTTTTGCCCCATGACAATGGCAAAGTCCAAAGAACAGCTTGAAGTAATGAATTCACAAGGTATTAATGTGGAGAGATGAAGGGTTATACTTTCCACAGACTAAGCCACCACTTTTTGAATAACATTTTTCTATACAACACATTTGTTTCACAGAACTAAAAAAATACTACAGCATGTTTCCTAGCTATGATCTAGCTTTACGCCATCTGCAGTAGTCCTAAGGTACTCAATCCCCGTAAATTGCAAAATTTCCATATAAATACTTCCACCTCACCTTTACGTCAAAAAAATAACCAGTATAACTCAAGACTACTGTTTCCTTGACTTGTCCCTCCTACAATGAGCAGCCCACTTCCTTAGCCTTTATCTCTTTCCATTATTTGTGTAAGTCATGTCTTTCCTTAGTTATCACTCCGCTAAACCATAATAATCTTCCTTGATAAGTCTTTCCAGCCTTCCTGATGGTTCCCATGGCTTTTCTCCAAATTCCATTCAGGTTATTCACAGTTTTCAGTGTAAAGATTGCTTTCCAGGAGGTTCATTTGCAATGTTATTTAATTCAGGGGAAATTCTCAATTGTTTCTTGAATGAGCAATAGTAGGGTTTCACATTGCACATTTTGGAGAAAAAGTCTATCAAAAATATGAAAAAAAATATTCTATCAAAAATATTCAAAAAATCCTTTAAAATATTTGAAACTGAAGACTAGTGTGACACACTGAAAGGGCACTCCATTAGGAGGAGGCTGTACCAGTTTGCTGTTGATGCAGTATTACCTCTTGTCCATTCCAAGGCTAGTCCAAAGCCAGCTAAAAACAGCAGAAACAAATCTGCTAACCCTATTAAAATTTTTTGGCTGACTTCATTATGTTGAACTCTAGGCTAGCTGTGTTTGAAAAATATTATGACAAAATTAAAGCTCCATTTAATTAATAAAACTACATGCCTAGTTATTGCAATGTTTAGTGTTTATGCATTGATTTGACTACACGGGAATTTCTGAAACGAGTTGTAGGAACAAATGGAGAAAAGCCATTTCACAAGACAGGAAAAGAGCCTTGAAACACGGGAAGATATTGTGGAACCTTTTAGTAGAACTTTCCCCACCCCAAAAAAATTCAGAAATTCTGTGCTCATCTACTGCAAAACCCTTGCAGATGTAGGGGTAGACTTAGCACCCTTGCACCCCACAGCCATCAGGGCAGGGTCACCTCAGTCCCTTTGGACGCCTGGAGGCAACACCCTCACAGACAGCTGGCTGCTAAATCCAGCAAAGGTCATCTGCTGGAGGTCTTAGGCCTGCGAAGGTTAAAGAAAAAACCTTTCAGGAGACTCTGAGATCAGTCAGAAACAGAAGAGGAATGGTCTGGAGAGGCTCAAATATCTACTGGAAAAACGGATCTACGCACACACCGCACCCAGTATCTGCTGTTGACAAGTTCCCAGCTGCAGCTGGAGTTACAGGGAAGACTAAGACTACTCTGCATACACACACAGTTATGTCTGGCAGCACGTTGCAGAGATGCTTCAGTTGCAGCGCAAAGCATTAATTGCTCTGAGATTATGTTCCTCTACTGCTTTCATCAAGAATCCAGCAGCATAGCACCTGCAACTACAACACCCACAGCCAAAATTGAATATCTGTTAAAATATTCTGCTTAACCAATGATCGTCATTTAGTGAAGGTAAATAACAAAGGTGGTGTGTCTTTTTTTTTCTTTAAGATATTCCATCCTTTTATAAATAAGTTTGTTTTCCTTGTTTTGTGTTTTTTGTGTTGGAAACCCATCATCAAAAGAACTGGGAAAGAGTGTTGGTATCTGCATAGGTACCGAGCATGGATAGAGGAAATAGCCTTGGTATATAAATTTATTTGTGGTAGTTAATTGTGCCATTTCTTACTAGGTTATTTTGCTTATTTCCATGCAGCAGCCTATGTCAGAAAATTGAAAGGAAGCAGAAATCATGGTTCTTCATTACAGAACAGGCAGATGAAAAAGCAGCTAGATTAAATTCATCACAGTGTTAATAATCCATATGCAACCGTGAAACAAATGTCCAGTTCCTGGGTCCAGTCTGCCATGAGTAATTTCAGACAGATCATCTCCAATTTGTTTGCATTTGTTGTGCTGAACCTGACCACCCCCCTCATATTCCCTAGGTACCAGATGAAAAGCAATAAGAATATTTCTTATGCCTATTTACAACCATTGCACAAATTCATGGGAAGATTTTGACTTTTGACATCCAGAAAAAGCAGAGTTTTCACTAGCTTTATAGGCAGGCAAAAATATCACAATTTAGAATGTACTATTTAGAAGGAAGGGCCAGCAGAATCCATATGGCACATCCCTAGGCTGAACAGTATGGTCAGTACCATGCAGAAGAAAGCAGGTTTACGCCATGCCAGTGCAAGGCTGGCTTCCCTGTTTAGGAGAGCTTTCAGCATCAATTAACCCACAGAGTTTTGGGCAGGAACAGATTTAATCCCAAGTGAACGCATTAAAATATAAGACACAAATGTCTCCCTAAGATGTCTATGAAATCTGCTTCAGTAAACAAGAGGCAAGGGCCAGAAGGATCTAACTGGAGAGGCAAAGCAGCACAAAGAATGTGTGGTTACAACAAAAATCTACTATCTTAAACAAATCCCAGAAAGAGGACCTTTCTGATCCTGGAAAGCATTTGTTCCCAGTCACTATTTTAAAACAGATAAAAACATTTGAGAGATTGCCGGCTGCTTGTTCAGCATTTGTTTCGTACAGCTGCTGGCAGCAGCACTAGCAAGTAACACAGCAACAATAAGGCAGAGTAAATTCAGGCACTATTCTCCAATTTGCCATCTAAGAGCTTAATTGAATCACACAGGGTGGAGACGGGTCTGCACGCATTTCCACCGCTTGCGCTCCCCCTGGGTGTTACTGAGCAACATCTTGTTTCCCTTTGAGCAAGTATTTGAAGCCATCAAACAGGCTGGGCTCAGGGCATGATAAGGTGATCCAGCACCTTTTGATAAAGGTCTCTGTACTGCACTGTTCATATCATAGCATATCACCTTGTTGCAACCCCCCTGCCATGGGGAGGGACACCTCCCACTAGACCAGGCTGCTCAAAGCCCCATCCAGCCTGGCCTTGAACACCTCCAGGGATGGGGCAGCCACAGCTTCCCTGGGCAACCTGGGCCAGTGTCTTGCCAGCCTCACAGGAAAGAATTTCTTCCTAGTATCTAATCTAAATCTACCCTCTTTCAGGTTAAAACCATTACCCCCATTCTATCCTTACACTCCCTGATAAAGAGCCCTTCCCCATCTTTCCTGTAGCCCCTTCAGGTACTAGGAGGATCTATAAGGTCACCCTGGAGCCTTCTCTTCTCCAGGCTGAACACCCCCAACTCTTTCAAGCCTGTCTTCATACCGGAGGTGCTCCAGCCCTATGATCATCTTCATGGCCCTCCTCTGGTCCCAACAAGAAGTGCCCTTATCCCAGTGTTTGACCAGGAGAATCCTGCAGATGAGGTGACACCTAAAATGGCTTCTTGAAACACCTGTCAGGCCATCCTGCAACTGTTTTCTTTGGGTTTTTCTTCTGTTGCCATAGGACAGTAAGCTTATAATGATTTTTTTTTTCATTCTTCTGATCAACTGCTCCAAAGAATTGTTATTTTCAGGACAGAGTGCAGGTTCACCACTGACAACATCCCTTCCTACCTTGTTGACTTATATGGGCTGATAATTTGTACATTTAATGCCTCTCAACTGTTTCAAGGTATTTTTTTTTCCCCTAATTCTTCAATGCTTACTACACATTTATCAAGGGAGGCCAGTAAATAATGCCTTGGGCAGAGTTTTTACTGTAATTCCTTAATTTGCTAACAGTCCACAGTTATCTGGACATACAAAAGGAATTATTTTCTATCCACCAATTAGCAAACCAGGAGTTCAAAAGCCTCTGTGACTGCATTAACATCAAGAATTCCTTAATCCATAAAAATTAATGGAGATTATGTTAAAGAGACTTAAATATTTAAATCCTTTGCCACATTAGTCACTCTCTTTTATGTGCAGGTAACTCCAGCTGAAGTCCTCGGGAGCCCCGTGTGTGTGTGGCAGAACAAACTAATCTCTTCAAGTGAGAAACGTGAGCTTTTTACCAGCTCTCCCCTGATGGCAGAAGGTGGCTGCTTTCCCTGCAGCTTTTGAGGTCTGAAGCTCTTACCATATGACTTTAACATAAAGGCTTAATTGGCTTCAGAAGTCCTAAATGGAACCATTTATTAGTGTTGTGGATGGTTGTCCCAGTTACAGATAACTACAGCATGCAATTAAATACAACCGACTTCACAGCACCGCCTGGCTGCCAGACAGAAGTTCTGAATTTTCAGTTTTGCTTGGATCTGAAGCTTGGCTTCACCACCATCTTATACCCATCCCAGGACAATACCAGCCCAAAGTACCCAGGCTGCACACAGACACTTTCTACTGCTCTTTTTATGGCTACAGAGTTTTCACACACACCTCTTAATTGGAGTTACATTAAAAGGTTTTCAACTAACTTTTTCCTCTCAGCAGCATATCCTCAGAAACAGGAGATTTTTAGAACAGAGAGTAATTATCCTGAAGATAAAAAAAGTTGCATTTCAAAGATTTGCTAGAGGGTATTTACTGAACTATACCTGCCAAAGAAAAAAAATTTACAGAAGTGGGATTATTTCACTCCCCCTTCATTTCTTTTCTTCCTGGCCCCTGAGTGCATCTCCCAAAATATTTGGTTTCTCTTGAAGCCACAGAGGCTCTTTGTGCAAGCAACGAAGGGGCAGATTTCCTATTAGTAGGAGGATGAAGAACCACATTTACTCAGGCTGGTTCACCCCCAGACTCACAGCTTTACTTGGGACTTGGCTTTTCTTTGAGAAGCTGAGATGCTACCAGCAGGAACCGCAGTCTCCAAAAGCTTCCACTGCTTCAGAGATGACATTCATATTTCTATGCTGCATTTTGTGTGGGTGCTCCCTTCCTTTGCGCCTGTGGATGCAGAGATACAGCCTTTTCTTCCTCCGACCCTTCTGAGGGGCAGAGCCCAGCAGCCGCACATCTGCAGCTACATGCAGGAGCTGGGACATATATAAAAATAATGTGCAAATTATACCTTAAAGGTTGAAGTGAGGTGGGGGCTGGTCTCTTCTCCCAAGTAACAGGCGATAGGATGAGAGGAAATGGCTTCAAATTGTGCCACGGAAGTTTAGATTGGATATTAGGAAAAATTATTAGGAAAAACATTAGGAAAAATTTCTTCACTGGAACGGTCGTCAAGCATTGGAACAGGCTGCCCAGAGAAATGGTTGAGTTGACACCCCTGGATGTATTTAAAAGACATATAGATGTGGTGCTGAGGGACATGGTTTAGTGGTAACTTGGCAGTGCTAGTTTAATGGTTGGACTTGGTCTGAAAGGTCTCTTCCAACCTAAACGATTCTATGATTTATATTTAATTATATATATAATATGTATCCTGTGCATATATTACATGCACACACACTTCCCCCCCGCCCCTTGCAGGGGTTTGCAGAAGCAAGACAAAGTGCACGTCAGCAAAGTAAGGAGCTACTTCGTCCCCTCCGGGAAGCCCACCCCGGCTTGCCCTGGCCCCACGGTTGCCACTAGAGGTCAGCCGGAGCCCAGCAAATCCCCCCGCTCAGCCCCAGGCCGCCGCCCACCCTGCAGGGAGGGAGGGATGGAGGGGGACCCTGACCTCTCAGGCTGTCCTGATCCCAAATTAGCATCAGGCCAGGCAGCTGGGAAAGCTAGCTTTCCAAACAGTTCAATTTAAGTTGCCACCTTCAAAGGAAAAGCATTGAAAAACCAGCAGAAAAAAAGGAAAAAGCGCAATAAGGTGAAGACTCCAAGCTAACCCTCATGTCAGAGGAAATTCTGCTGCAGCTTTATGGCACAAATTCAGGTAGCTGCGAGTGCTGCTTGGGCAGCATTTAGTCACACACAGCACCAGCAGATCGAACTCACACTTTCACAAAAGCCTGGGCTGAAGTCCTAAAAGGCTTGAGACCTACTCTAATTAAATATTGACAAGTGTAATTTCAGGATAGTTAGCAGATACAAAAAATCATCTCTGCTTAGGAAACGAATTGCACTCCCACACAGCAGTTTCACTACCTCACAAGAATCCAGAGTAGCTGATTGCTTTGTTAGTAGAGTCAATGCTACATTAGTGCTATATTTAAAACAATATAAGAAAACAGATTTTAGCCTCTGACATACCATTAAAATGGACATTACACAGTAAACGTACAGCACACAAAGCTCGTGGGAAAGTTCATGGAAACATTTTCAGAGCATTTTCATCAAGCTAAGCTTTTTCTATTCATTTGATGCTTACAAGTTGATGTTCCTTTGGTGAAACAGTCTTGTGCAGATTCTGGTATAATATGAATTTGGAGGTATTTTGTTCCTCTTACACAGTTCAATAATTTTTTTATCAAATTCATTTTATATTCTCCTTCCCAACCTTTTGGCAAGGATTATCCTAGAAACTACTAAGTTACATGAAGAATAGCATTGTTTCATACTGGATTTTGCTAGAACCCTGCAGACAGATTCACATGGCATGCTGAGAACAGCACTTAATACTTGTGAAATGAGAAATGATAGTGATATGTATCTGAGGTGTGAGAAACTGAAGAGTCCTAACCTCTTTCTCAAAGAGAGAGGGGAAAAAAAAGAACAAAATTCAGTACCCCATCTGATGTCTTTTAGTAAAGCTAACCTGCAGCCCCTAGAAGCCTCAAGCTGCAATTTGGTTTCCCTCTCAGGAAAAAAAAACCCCACCAAGTCTCCTACCATAAATATCAGACAGCTTTCTGTCTTTTTTCAGAATTAGACCAGAAAACAGCAGAAATTCAGTCAAGGACTTTTCATAGTGAGACTGGGATGGTTTGAACATCTGACTAGGGGGTCACCTGCAGTTCTCCGTTTCATGGCAAAAAACCCCAAGGTTAAATTGTGAATGCTTCAAGAGAAACAAATCAAATGTGTATGGAAAAAAAACAATGATAAAGGCAGCCTTTTAGCTCTGGTGATCACAAAATGTGAGAATGGTAACACATGGAGTAGAGCCTGGTTTCTGGACAGCAAGTAGCTTATTAGTAGTGCCTGCCTTGCAATTACTAGTAAAGCAGTAAGCTACTTAGCTGAGTAAACCAAAAGTGAGAGCGCGAGCAGCAGGGCATGATTCTCCATCTAATCAAGTGCTTTGCAGCCTCTGTCAGATGTGCAGAGCCAGGATTGGGAATTGACAGAAGCGGGGGCTGCACTGATCACAAACTCAAAATTGAGCAGCCAAAGAATGGCCTTAAACAAGAATGGCTCCAGTGGCATGGGAGCTCAGGCAAAACCTAATCAAGTGATCTAATGAGTTATGTGGCAGAGAGCTTGCCTGTACGGCAAACACCTTTCTGCGCGCAGGAACACCGCAAGTTAGCCCATCACTCAAACCAAGTGAAGGCACTTGATTCTCTAGTCCCATGCTGGTACAACTGGACCGAAACAAAGGATCTGGTAGCACAAGCCGCTTCCTCTGTCTTTTGTAAAGCAAAAGTCTCTATTGTAGCTCATTAAGATCTGTAATGGCTCTACAAGCCTGTATACACTAGGCATTTCATGAATAACAAGTTTTTGGCAGCTGACCAATCATCTGAATATTTCAAGGCTTGGCAATATTTCAGCACAGTCTCCATAGCAAAGGAGGTCATTTTCTCTCTATTCCCTGAAGTGGTAGCTTACGGTTCAGTCAAATTCCTTCAACTGACCTTTCCGCGTATTTAAAATATTTATCTTTAAAATAACTTGCCATTCCCTTCCAGTTTCTTGCAGCAGCTAGAGGAGAAAACCCCAAACCTAAGATAAGGTTCTGGTTAGAGCTCACACCATTACTGAGCCCTCCCCTGGCAGACACTGATTAGAAATGACCAATTAACAACCCTCCAGTCTATGGAATAGGCCTAATTAGCCAGAGTGAGGTGTGCCTAGGAAACTAATGACATTTCCACTATTTGCACAGGAGAGGATGCCCAGTCCACACAGCTTGGCACCAGTAGACAAAACACTCAAGGGGCTGTCAAAACCAAGATGTCCACTTGAAGGGCAGAGTGGAAACACATTATTTAGTGAAAAGGACCTCCAAGATGAGAAATTGTCCCAATATAGTGCAGCACATCACTTGGCAGGAGCAATCTAGCATGGCTTCACTCAGCATAAAGAGAACTGGTCAATTGAAATAAAACTGGAGCAACTGTTAGGTTGCCGCATAACAGCTTACTCTAGTGGCTGTGGACATTGTGGTTATATATTGAAAAATAAGACTTGGCACTGGCTGCAGCTAAATCTAGCATGAAGGTAACCTCTCACTTGCTAAAGGATCTTACGTATTTCTCAGTGAGGCAAGACAAGCAGCACAAAGCAGGTAACCTCACACCTTCCTAAGCACCATCTCCTTCTGGAGACTGAAAGCCTTCCAGAGGCTAGTGGTCACAGCAGGATCTCAACGCCTATCTAGGTACCCGTTTCACTCCTGCCTTTGATATCAACGTAAGTGGCTGCATTGCAGGGCTTTCTTGGGCTCCATCTCCACCAGCATGCCTGAAAAGAAAGCTCACAGCCCACAGAGCTTGGAAGAGATCAATCTGTGCTTTGTTTCAATGATGCTGAAATGACTGGGGATACAATTCAAACAATTCCCAGATGAGAGGCCTGGGGCTTCCAGAAGGACAATAGGGTCAAGAAGAGGAAGTACTGGGGGCAAACATACTTTGGCTGGGTGTGAGGGCCCCCACTATGTGCAATTTGTTCTTTTTCTCCTTTAGATGCAAGTCCAGTTTGGCTAAACAGGATCAAGCTGCTTTCCACTTGAATGAACAAGCAGTTTTGTAATAAGAAACAGTCCTTTGTAGTTTCTATGAAACCATAGGACTGACCAAAATCATTTTGCCATTGTTAAAACTACCAAAATAGGATTTTTTGCCTGTTTTTGCTGACTTACTAAATGGTTTTTTTTTACACAGTAATAAGAGAAACTGTCACTTAAGACTGGAAATTCCCACAGTTGCTAAACTGAAAAAAAGAGAGCAAAATCTTTTCAATGTCATGCCTTATGCGAAAATATTTAACAATTAACCATCTCGAGTTTCTCGTGCATTTTTCTAAATATTGCAGTTGTTTTGCAAAGACCACTGTGAACACAGCTGTGCCAAACCAACAAACAGTTGAGGCCATTGTTGGTATTTTGGCAAAACTATCTCACAGAAAAGCATGAAAGCCAGCTGGGTTGGAAATTGCAGATCCAAACTTTAAAGCTTTGAGGAATAGAGTATACAAAAATAAAAAAGGCTTTATTCTGCAATATTTACCCATGCCAGTAACAGCCTGTTGAGACCCCACTCTCAGTGGGGGATAGACCCAGGCTGCAAGGCAGTTACACTCCAGGAGGAAGGGGAAAAACCAGCCAATGCATGTTGAGGTGACAGCCCAACAGCACTGGGATGCAGCCTGGGAATACGTCAAAACTCCCAAGTTTTAGACGTAGTCATTAACCCAAATAAGTCTAATAATGAAGTACAGGGGTGCTCAACATATATACTGGCAACAAAAATCTGGTGTGGAATATATTGTGCCACCTTATGGTGCATTATATTCTGCAAACAGGCCATTGGTTTCACTGGCTGTTTCCTGCAGCTTTATTTAGAATCAGAATGTCCTCTGTAGGTAAAAAGATCAAAACCAGACCTACTAGTCACACAAACATACAAAACCAGCCAAAACACGGTATCTAAAGTATACTTTCTGTATTAGAATCATAGAATGATTAGAGTTGGAAGGGACCTTAAAGACCATCTAGTTCCAACCCCCTGCCCTGGGCAGGGACACCTCCCACTAGACCAGGTTGCTCAAAGCCCCATCCAGCCTGGCCTTGAACACCTCCAGGGATGGGGCAGCCACAGCTTCCCTGGGCATTAGTGCCATATGTAATCAAATTTGCAGCTCAGAGCAGTTTAAAGCACCTTGAGGAGCAAGATTCAGAGCACACGGTGTCCCATGTGGAAATAACCTCAGTGAGTGAACTGTGTCCAGTTCTGGGCTCCCCGGTTCAAGAGGGACAGGGAACTGCTGGAGAGGCTGCAGCAGAGAGCTACCAAGACAATTAGGAGACTGGAACACCGCTCATGAAGAAAGACTGAGGGATTTGGGTCTCTTCAGTCTGGAAAAAAGACGGCTGAAGGGGGATCTTATCAACACCTATAAATATTTAAAAGGTGGGTGTCAGGAGGATGGGGCCAGGCTCTTTTCAGTGGTGCCTGGGGACAGGACAAGAGGTAATGGGCACAAACTTGAGCATAGGAAGTTCCACCTAAACATGAGAAGGAACTTCTTTCCTTTGAGGGTGGCAGAGCACTGGAACAGGCTGCCCAGAGGTGTGTTGGAGTCTCCGTCTCTGGAGACATTCAAAACCCGCCTGGATGCATTCCTGTGCAGCCTGCTCTGGGTGACCCTGCTCTGGCAGGGGGGTTGGACTAGATGATCTCCAGCTCCAGAGGTCCCTTCCAACCCTATGATTCTATGGTGTTTGATGAGGAGTCTCACAGACTAGGTCACCAGCAGGTCTACCTGGTGATGGGACAAACAGAATGACACAATGAGATCTGTAGCCTACATAACGCATTAACTGGAGATGATGCCATGGTAGCAAAGGTTGGCTTGCAAATTGTAGTCAGTTGGTTAATATTTCTGTCACCAGATGAATGGAGAAAGTACAGATTCTTCCCTCCCACTGGAAAGCAGTTACTTGCAATGAAATAAAGAGTTTAAAACATGCTTAATTTTGATTGGTAGTATTCACCTACTACCAGCATGCAACCAGATGAAACCATACTGACTAAAGATGCTGTTTGTTCCTGCTGCAAGATTCATTGGGATATTTCTGACAGTTACCTCCCTCTTCCACACCTCAGCTGCCAGCATGAATCATGCAAGCACAGCTCATCTGCTTCAGTGCCCAGTCCACTGGGGTGATGTGGCCTGCCACAGAAAGCCTGCAGTGATTTTGTGACAGCAATGTGAGAGACACACCACATGTAGAGCCAGTGGATTACAGGCACTGCTGATGGTACTTGTGGCTGGCAGATATTTTACTGTCTTGCTCATTACAGAAAATACAACTCACCAGCTAGACCTAATAAAAGCGAGTCCTTATAAGCAAAGCAATTACAATGCCAACATTCAAAATGCTAGGGAGCACACTTTTTTTTAAATGGTGGAGGCCAAGAAAACATGATACAATTCGTGTTTAGGGAAGCTGATATTCTGCTGTGATGTTTGATCTGGCAAGAAACCACGGTTCCTTCCTGCAAGCTGGCAAAACACTAAACATGGGGAATGCCATGCACCGACAGTCTCAATTAAGCTATCTTTTCCGAGTTGTAAAACAGCACTAGGCACACAAACCAGCAGAAAACACATTTGTTTCCTCTCCATCTGCACAAGCATATATAGTGATTCAGGCTTACCCAATTTACAAGACAAGAGGAAGAACAAACATGCATTTAATGTTTGTTTAGGCCCACCTTACTCTGTATTGGCTACTGGGGGATTTCAGTTTCTAAAACAGTTGGCAGTGCCAACTTGAGCATCCTGCCTTTAAAGGAACTTAAACCTGGAACCTGGAAGTTCATTAATCATGGTCTGTACTACTCTAAATAGAGCACAAAGCACAATTGCAACAGGGTGCTAGGCAATAAGCAAATAAAGTCACATACCTACTGCTTTAGTTCCTAGTCATGAAATCAGGTTAGGCAATGCATTTTTAAAGCTGAAGTAATACCTCCTTATACCCTTTAAAAAAAGACATTATCTTACAGGCCAAGAGATATAAATTAAGCAATAGGTTACTTAAAATTATAGCAGTTCACGACATGTTAATTTATTCTATGACACTTATGTGATCTGATGAAGCTGATTGCACCACTAGCCTTGACAATGGATTATACACATGGGAAATCTCAGGCTGCTGCAAGACAGAAATATGTAAGCTATTTCACCAAGTGCCACAGCAAAAACTTCTAACTGAATATTTCATGTTTTCTGCCCATTCCACATATAGATATTTCCATAAATGTTTCCATGTTTATGGTCTAAAAATCCTCGATTGTCCTTGTCATTCAGGTACACAAGGCTATTGCCCCGCAAAAATGAGAAGTGCTGTATGAATCATGCCAGTTCATTCACCACAGCTACACGTAGGCACAGTTGTCAGACCAGATTTAGCACACCGGAAAAAGGAAAAGGAGTAGAAATGTGAGGAGACGAGGAATAGCAGGTGCTCTGAGCAGGGAGGTGCATAACACTGCCTAGATGTAGGGTCTTCATCTAGTAGTAAGTTTGAAATCTCAGTTTGTGTACGAGTTCTCTAATTCACCAACCTCCAACTGTAGAGGACCTAAGTTCTGCTGGCTGAGTAGGGAGCACAGGAAAACTGAGTTGGGAAACTAGACACATTAGTTGTCCCTTCGTGGCAATTCCTTCTTCCACGGCGCTATTTCATACTGACATGTAGTCACCAGAAAGCAAAGTGAAACCCATATGATAATTGTACAATCCAATGCAAGTTATCATCTACTAAGAACAAATTGAGATCTATATGTTGTTTTTTTCTCCCCATAACTACAGTCTACATGATTAGTACCACTCAACCATAGGAAGAAAATAATCATATTCAAATTTGGCCTTTTATCAGCGGTGTTATTCCTTTACATGAGAAAATTCAGTCTGGGTTTGGCTGGTGCTTTTGAGATAAACAGAAAATTATCCTGCAATTTTTCTGGCAAGTCCGTGATGAACCAAGCCAATAGTCAGCTAACATTAAATTTAGAATTAAGATACGGCTGCTTCACCATTTATCCCTCTCTGGATTTTGCGCAGTAGAACTGTGATTCCAAATCTCATATTTCACATTAAGGAACAATCTTGTGTTTCCAGGAATCTCATCCTCAAAAATAAGACTACTTCAGCTGCATCTATGTTAATGGGAGCCTGAGAACTTCCCCAGTGTGCATCCCACCCATGCTACATCCACAGCATAGGTCCCTTGGATATCTCTTGCCTGGCATAGATGCAGCTACAGTGGACACTACCTGGGACAAGCCCTGCTATCCCATTTATTCCATGAGCCTCCTGACATCCCTGGTGCCTCTTTACAGCAGTTGTCTGTGCTTCGATGCACGTGTAGCACACAAAACTATGTGGCCTTCTGGGAAGAGCAATGCATGACCTGCCTATTTAGCCACAAATGACCTTGCAAAAAAAAAAAAAAGAGATCCCAACCAAGAAATCCATCTTCAGGACTTTCACAGATCTCCTGTCTGCCTATACACAATAGCACAGGATGGAGAAGTAGCAGCCAGCCCCTTGCTGAGACTACCTAAGAGCCCTCACAGGACAGGACACATTCCCTCCCTACACTCTGGGGCTATAAGACACATGTGAAGACCACAGAAGGCATCATATCAACCTGCCTTCAGAGGGAGTTGCCTAAATGGTTTCTCCTTTGGAAGGAACTTGCCAGCCTGGGCCAGCTCAGTAATATTCAGAAGAAAAACAGATGCTCCCAGAAGAAAAAATGCTGTAGAGCCTTCCACATAACATGGGCAAGAGGGAGCACAAAAGCTGCAGTCCTTCCCCAGAGCACTGAGTCAAGAGACAAAACACGACAGACATCATTTTTGAAAGATCCTCTCCTCAAGCAGACAAGTTCTAGAGAAAGTGTAGCCCTTTATACCAAGTCCTCAAAGAAAAGTAGCAGCAGAATTGCTAACAAAAGTTACTGCAAAGCTGCCTTTGAACTGGCACACTCAGTCTTTCCTCTTTCTAGTATTGGAGAATGTACATGTCTAACACAGAAGCCATGTAAGCCCTCTATCAACTGTTTTTATGATTAATCACGCTAACTAATTGCAGAACATGATACACAGATTGTCTTCTTGTTTATGTCAGGATGAGCACTCTACCCCCTTCGGCAACAATCCAGTGCTCAAAGCTCCTCTCAAAGCCTCTTTAGAATGCAGCTGGTTTCAGAATAGGAAATTCTAGGTGCTCTACAGTAGGATCTAAATGACAGTCCACTGAGACTCCGGAGTCTCATGAAATACTCACCTTGGCCAGAGATGAGATAAAATATTCCATTTTAAAAATTGGCACAAGCTACTTGGACACAGTAGGATACAACTTCTGTAACTACTAAACTGAAAAACAGATTAACCGAAGGCACCTGGACAAATACTGTTAATAAACTGAGAGAAGGTTTTAGCTTACACAAACCAAGATGATTTGGCACTGAATGAGGAATTAATTAGCACAAAGAGCAAAGGCAGAAGTCCAAGATGCAGTCAGAGACAGCATCTGAGCAATATCTATATCTTAAGGCAGCTGACAGATAGAACTGAAAGCAATTGTGACGTACAGCAGACAAACTCCAGCAGATGTCTTCAAGACCAGATAAAAACATCTAGACTACAGTCCACATGAAAACTAGTATGTCTCTTACCAGATCACAAAGGAAAAAAACAGAAAAAAAAATCTGTAGTGCAGTGACCAGATTTCTCCCTTTTGGCCAATTTACCTAATCTGGATGGGAAAAAAAAAAATCTCTACTTTACAATTGAGCCTGTAGTGTGGGCATTCTAGAGAAAACTACTTGTTCATTTAATTAGTGTAGAATTGTTCAGAAAACAAAGAAAAAGCTTAGTGAAAGCCACTTGCCACAAAATGCAGAACATGAATGACTGTCACCGAAATATGCAACAATTCAAAAAAATCAGTCAAGGATATATATATATATGGCTAAAAGACAACTCCCAGTGCAGTGTTATGAATTATTTATTACCCTATTTTATATAATAATATATAATCTATATTCTATAATATATTATAATATAAAATAGCAGTTATAGAAACATGAGCCCTTCCACATGACACCTGAAACAAATCAAGTCACTTTTGAACACACATGTCTAGTAACAACATGCATCAAAGCAGCCAAGAGTGGAACAGATGATTTGGCTTCTCGGTATTCCCAGCTGTTCAATGACAGCAAGCAAGCCACCACTAACATCACATATTTTGGCAAGGATACCAAAACAGTGAAGCTTTATTCTTTGATAAACAGCACCAGCATTCCCCTTGGATACATACAAAGTTGTTGTAACATGACATGTCAATGATACCTGCCTTCTGTCAATCACTAAGTTTTGCAGGAGCACCTTTTATTAAAGAAATCTTCCCTGCCCCACTGGAGAGGTGGTCTGAAAAGGGCAGGGTGGAGAATAAACGCTTGTGATTCATGACCACTTCTCACCAAAGACAACCTTGCCTGGACAACTTGGACAGCCCTGGCCTCCGTCATTCATTTCTCTTGAGTTTGGCAGTAGAGGATTCATGACATTCGATTTAGGTACTTGTAGCAGACAGCCTCAGCATGTTCCTCAATTCCCTTTCATTATATATAGTTAAGACAGGCCAAATTCTCCATTCCTACCCTGAGACTAACCATATGCGCTAAGCAATAGCATACTGTTTTCTTGCAAACCCATTTCAAAAGTTCCCCTTCCCAGGCTAAGGGTGAAAAGAGGATTCAAGCAATTAGAATTTTTTTAAGGAGAAGCTGTTGAAATCTCCTTGGCTCCAGGCATTTTCCTTACAGCACGGACACGCCAGGAAGTCAGCAGAAACCCTGTCCTTACATTCCTGGTACAAAATGACATTTTTTGGAGTGCCTGGTGGCAATTAGCATCAAATGCCCAGTGCAGAACCATCACGACAAACACTGTTTTGTCCTTCTATCTTAGAAACTTAAGTGGCTTCTACTAGCACAGTACTTGAATTCATTATGGTGGTCAATGCACTTCTAGCATGAATAGCGACATTTCTACTCTCAGAACCTCTGGAAAGGGGTAAATTACTTTTAGAAAGGGGAACAGAGAGGATAAATGACTCTAAGAGTCACATAAAAGGTCTACAGGGAGAAGTTAATTGAGTCCAGAGGCCCAATCTAACACCTTAAGCCTCAGACAGGCTTTCCCCTTTGTATACTGAAGGCACTCCATATGCAAAAGGATGGCATTTGTCCTTCTGCATTGGATTTTATGAGCTGCTTAATATATTGATGTTAAGATAGAAAATAGGGAGCTTCTATTTTATTAGTTCCTCTTTTTACAGTGTTGAATCCTCAGCTGAATACAAATTAATTTTTTAGTCTCCTTCATTTTTATGGCCATCATGGGTATTTGGCAACTCTTGGGGTAAGGTCATTTCTATCAGTCCCTCCCTTCCTCCCTCCCCCTGCTACCCTTTCCTCTCAGGTATTTATTAGAGCATCAATCACAGCAGTATCTAGGCACAAACTGTCACCTAATGGTCTGTGGCTTTCAGATACCACAGCAACTTAACAACGCACAGCAGCATATACCTCTGTCACCACAGGGATGCAGTGTATTTAAAATATGGCACCCGCACCACCAACACACACTGCTTTTTGCACAAGCTCAAGACAATCTGCACCAAACCTCCTGATCCCTGTGCCCGAGAGTGTCTCAGAGTAAAGCCATCTCCTCACAAAGTACAAATAAATAAGTTACTGAAGCAAGTGGTTTTCCTACAGAGGGGAAGGAAACCCACCCACTCTAATTTCATCAAGGGTGCTAATTGGGAGCTGGAGTTACCCTCATGTTGCCCCTTTGAAGGCAAGAAGGGGTAGCCAGCACACACAAGGTGCCTGGATCAGCAACATCTGCATTTAATTGAGCTGTGCATCCTTCTCCCACCAAGCAAAGGTGCACCCAGGCCACCAGGGCGGCTCAGGACAGCTTGATGCTCTCCAAGCACAATCTGACTCATTCAATAACATAAAGACAAAACTCTTCTGGTGTGCTCATCTAAATGCTCAATGCCTTTCAAAGGCTGCACATCCCCAAGCTCCCCCCCACAATCCTTCTCCACCTTCCTAGCCAGGCAGTTATTTGGTATTCAGTCCCTTTGTCTCCTTGCTCAAGTCGACTCACATAATTGATAGTGGAACAATTTCCAACTTCAACTACGTCCATTAGCATACAAAAAGCAGAACACATTTGGAGTGATTCGCTGCTGGGGGGAAGGAAACATTAATTCCAGGAAGACTTAACAAGAATGGAAGAAAGTGAATGGACTTTAAACTGAATCAAGGCATTTATGTATGATTTTTTCCTTCTTTATAGCAGGACTCCAACACCCCCTCTCTGCCCCAGCAACATGGATATACCTTACAGGAGGCCTAAAAAACCCTCCGAGTTTCATTATTTATTTCAGACTTCAGCTGGATGCAGATACATATGTGCACTGAAATACCAAAGCATGGTAATCACAGTATAATCAGTAGTCTCATCTGCATTAAAAGCTGATCTTGCATCCATCAGATCAAACCCAACGCTTAGCCTGTGAGTTTATTCAGCACTATAATATATTCCATTTCTCTTGATCCATCTGTCAGCATGTTTCTGCTATGTAGAGAGTACAATGGCTATACAAGGCTCTAAACAGAGGGTCTGGGTTTCTTCTCAATCCTCATGGGGAATCATATGAGACAAAGTTTGCTTTACTATTGAGCTTTTCTTCCCACCTGCCTTGGCAGAAGGTCTCCATATGATGTACAAGTACCCGCAGCTTAGCAGGTGCTCTTTGATTCTAAGTTGTTTCAGTGACTTCCTGTGTTTACAACACATAAATTGGACACTATATTGTAGTACCTTCCCTTTGTCCTTTTGAAATATACTCCCTTCCAGCTACGAGTTATCCTCACAAGATCAGTTTATCACTGCTGTCAATCTCTCCCCATTCTCTGTTTCTCCATCACATATTTTTATTGGAAGTCATATAATAGTTTTGTGTCTTTTGAGCCTCATTACGCTTTTGTCAGGTCCAGGATGCACAGTGGATGGCACCTCTTTTCACACACGAAAACTTGGAACTTTTATGAGTTACAGACAATAAGAAACATTCTGCGGTTTCAGCATCTCCCTGTCATCATTCTCTCCCCCCCATCTTTTGCAGGCATTTAATTGCCAAGCTAAGGCCTTTCACTGTGGCTTTCCTTTGAGAAGCTTGCACACAAGACAGGGTATCAGTCAGCTTTGCTATCACCTCAGCACCCGCACACACATCCAGGTTTCCTACTCACAGCACCACTTCCCAAGGAAAGAATTGCAGCTTTCTAAAAGGAACTTACTAGCAGGAAAAGCATAAATTTTTCCTCACTTCAAGCGCTCACCAGAAACCTGCCAGTCCTGAGATAACACCCAGATGTACTACCGTTAGGTGGTGAAATGGAACTTACCGCAACACTGAGTGTAGTGTTTGCCCTGCTCAGAGAAAGCTGTAGTGGGGAGAGAGGGAAGAGGAACAGGCACAGCGTGGAGCAAGCTGCTAAGGAAGCTTGCAGCACAACAGCTTGGATTTGGAGGTTAGTCTGCTCAGTAGTGCTATTTCCTTTAGAATTTTAAGTCAAGATGTCACCAGTGCTGTCTGCAAAATAGATACTGTAAAACCAGCTTGTTTTTTATCCCCCCTCTCAAGGCTTCAGCCCTCTTTGAAAGCGTACAGCCAGCAGGCTGCCTTTACGCTATTGTCTGAGGGCAGGAAACATCTAGAAGCTGCCCTCCCACCTGGGTATGCAGGCCTTCCCTTCCTCTGCCCCCAAACTTCCAGCTCTCCCCAGGCAAGCACGGACACAGTTCATGGGCTGTTGGCTGCAGCACGACCCGAGCTGGCTCCCGGGGAGCAAATAAAAGCCATCCCCCCTCCACATCACCATCGCACAGCAATGCGCTTGGTAGGGGTATCAGCATTTCCGGCAGACAACCTTGTATACACAGTTTTACAAGGGACATGCTTCAGAGTTGACCGATAAAATTCTTTCTCATAACTGCAATCCAGGAATTCTGTATCTATCCATCTTATTTATCAAACCCAGGCACATCAGTTGGGACACTGCTTGAACCAAGATGTGTATACCAAAAGCAGCTGGAAGTAGGCTTCAAATAAAACAAACCCACAGCTTTAACTGTGGAAGAGCTACAGAGCAAGCAATCCTTCAATAGTGCCCCCCATCTATAAAAATAATCTAGATTTACACAGACAAGTGCTGAGCTATTTTCAAAGTGGCTTAGAAATATCTTGAAGGGCATCGAGGTTTGGGGTTTTTTTTTAATTTTATATTTTAAGAAATTATTTTCAGCTCTCTCAAGGACACTTCAGTTATCACTCCTAAGTCACTTTACACAGTTCAATTAATCTCAGTCTTTTTCAAACCACTACAATCCTCAGGTAAAGAAAACTTTAACAGAACAGATATTTACCAAATACTCCAGAAAGAGGAATATATTTATCAAGTAAACATAAATCCAAGCTGGCAGAGCAAAGCCTGAAGACTAATCACATTCACTGCAACCTTAAAGTTTTTTTTCTTGAATTTACTGCTACTACTTTTATTGCTATTTTTACTTTACTTAGTCCTTCCTACAGATTACACTACACATCTCACCAATATTCAAATGTCCCCCCAAACCAAGCCTGAAGACAACCAGCACAGAGCCCCTCAGTTACCAGCACTTGTCTTTCAGGAAAGTTAGAAGCAAAAAAAGAAAAAAAAGCTGTCATGCAACCAAACTCACGTGCTCCATCTTCCACCCAACAGCCAAAGAGCCTCTCCTCTCCCCTCCTCAGGAGACGCCAAAACATCACCCCAGTCCAGCAGACCGACCTGCCCCCCGTCTGAAGCCCCCCAGATATCCCCTCTGCTGCTCCTTGTGACCTCACTCCCACATTATCACATCATTGTAAACAGCTGAGGTCATTAAGTGAAAGAGGCTCACCTGGAAATGTGTGCCTGGCAGCACCTGCCTGCCCTGCCCTGCCCTGCCCTGCCGCGGAGGACAAGGAGTTTACAGAGACATAAAGTGTACGATCTTTGCAATAAATATTTTGAGGGCTATTTTCCACAGAACTAGCTTCTTTTGCCCCTGCAACTCCGGTGCTCAGTTGGCCCAGGGTACCAGCTCAGTGATGACAGTGGGTGATGTTATTCCCGGTCTCGAGTAATTGGTTGCTGTTGATACCGCCTTTCATCCTTTTCTTGTGTCAACATCACGCTGGATGCTTATAATCATCCGGCAAGTCAATTAATACACCCAAACACACAGGATGGCTCAGTCACTTTAAACTGTCGAGTTTCTGAAATCTGTCTGAGACAGTCAACCTCGAACCATTCTCTCACAGGGTAATTGCTGACTCTTACTGTTGTTATGTTTTAATGTTTTATTTTGTTAAATATAAATCAATATTAAATATAAACAGAAATTAAATATGACAGATAATATAACCATATATTTCAGGGCAGTTTTCTAGAATATATATCTCTACAGGGTTTTATAGCTTTTTTTTTCTTTACACAGGTGATTTATCTTGAAATCCTGCTTTGATTTTTTTTTTTCAAAAAAATGTCCTGATATTTTTCCTAGTATTGATATAATTAAATTGATTTTTTTCTGTCCAGGTGTTTTCACTGACCTGTGCCCTTGCTTTCTCAGTTTTTCTGTCTAAAATCCCAAACCTGTTATAATTTAATTCAATTTAATTTAGACTGAACAACACATGATGGCTTGATCCAAAGTTACTTCCAATGGTGACAACTCGGTTGTTTTTCACTGACCTCATTCAATTCCCTACCCAGAGCAGATAATCATGTATGATTAGGTATCACCTACATGATTACAGCTTTCATAAATACTCTGTCTTGCAAGAGGCTGTTCTCTGACAGTCCCATCATCTTAATAAATAATCCTCCTGATGGTGTACAATGAAGATGTAAATGAATTTCAGCCTTTTTACTAGCTCGTTCTACCACTCCACTAGGAATTAAATGGCAGTAAAATTTTTGGGTTTATTGCTAGCACACGTGCATGTATCTTTTACCGTATGAAACAAATAGTCTGATAAGCGTACGACCAACCTTTCAGAAAAGATTTCCATAATGTATTTCAGCTCCACATTGTTTCTGAATTTGCGTGTCCACATGTTTGAGGCAATTTAGGTGAATGCTTGTCCTGCAGATTTGAGTGACTGTTGGAGCAACTTTGAGGTCTAAGAAACTGCAGTCTGGGATTGTGTCTTCTCTATACAGTCTAACAGCCGAAGTTACACCAAATTAGACTTCTCTTTTTAACATCATCACTCACTTTCACAAAGCACAGAAGAACATTATCAGTCTTTGGAGCTCTACCTCTGACAGCTTTAGATCATACCTGCTGTCGTAGTTTAACCCCAGCCAGCAACTAGAACCATGCAGCCACTCACTTAACCCCCTACCCCAGCAGGGTGGGGGGAAAAGGGAAAAAAAGGAAAGAGAGGAAAAAACCTCCGGGGTTGAGATAAAGACAGTTTAATAGAAACAATAACAGGAAAGGAAAAATAACAATAACAATAATAATGAGATGGGTCATTCTCACTGCCTGGTGAATTGGCACCATCCAGAGCAGTGATTGCGGATTCCTGCCCCCTCCACCCAAGACAACACGCATTTTTATATGGAGCATAACATGTGTGGTATGGAATATTTCATTGACCATTCCATCCTTCTGTCTATGCTTCTACCGGAAGCTGAAAAAAAGTCCTTGAACAGCGTAAACACCACTTAGCAACAACTAAAAACAATAGGTATTATTGACATTCCTTTCACAGCAACCACTAGAAAGAAAAATTAACTCTTTCCCAGCTGAAACCAGGACACCTGCCAATGGGCACGTAATCTAATAGAGTCTGGAAACAAGATGAAAAATAGGTACATTGTCTTTACATTAAGTTTATTTCCACAGGAAAAGAAACAAAACAAACAAAAATGTACCGGGTAGAATATTTTAATATAATGTGCTTTTATGAGGTCCCTTTGGAATCTAGTCTATATTACAATCACAGTGAGAGGGATCAGCGTACAGCATCTCATCTCTTATAGTTATTAAAAATCAGGGGTGAAAGAAAAGGCAAGTGCAGAGGATGGCTAATGGGGGCTTTGTGTGGTGGTGAGATAGGGATTTGTGTTAGAGCAACTGTGGTTTCTACTTGTAATTTTATTTGTGCTGTTCACTCAGAAAATACTCATTGAGCACTCCCTTATGGCTTTTCTGTACAGTTTGCGTTTCCCACTCGCTCAGCATCCAGCTGCTAGACACATGTGGTAACTAACGCAAAGGCTGTTATAATGCAGTTTGCATGCATGAAGGCAGAATTATGCCACTTAAGCTTGTTTTCGGCTAGCCTCTAAATTCGTACGTGCATGCGAGTGACCGCGTGAAGCGCTACGTGTTCTCAGACCAACAGACCGCCCCACTCGCTGGTTTTATTCACATCTGTAATGTTGCAAAGAATCCTGAATACATGCACCGCTCTTCAGTATTTAGGACATTCATGAAGGGTAATGCACTGCCATAAGTTGGTAAGAACACAGAGGTATAAACAAGCCCAGTTGATTTATCTTCCAAGTGAGGCAACAGCATGTGGGTAAAGAAGCCTGTGTACTTAGGCATCAGAATGAGGAAATGGAGGCAAAAAAAAGCAAACCAAGTAATCATGTATCTATTTAACAAACTAAAAAACCAGACCTTCACTATATCATTGTATCTTTTTGCTCCAGAACAGCATAATGCAACTTTTCTTTCAAGTAATGAATGGACCTACTCCAGGTCTTTTTTTCTTCCCCTACAGCTGAGAAGATCTCATCCAATGTTCAAACAATTTAATACCATTTTGGGCAGAAGCACCATAGTAAGAACAAATCTTCAAGCCTTGTCTTCTTTATAGGAAAAAAATATGTCTTTCACTCTCTACGTTACCCAACCTGAAGGAATTTATATGACATCAATCAAAATGAAAGGTAGCTCATAATTTGAACATGTTAACAGGCCAAGGTGACATCCTTCCTTATGAAAAGATGAAGAGGCTTTGAGGTGGACACAAATGCAAATGAAGCCTTAGTAAACTCATGTAAAAATGAGTTTCAGATTCCTAAGAATTTGCTGTTTTGGCTTGGAAAATCACTGGGCATTTCAGCATCACAGGAGCTCTCAGGAATTCCTGAAGATATTTGAAAGATAACTGATATTTCCGGCAGCAAACTTGAAGAGAACTGTCACAGGATTGCTCTGTTCTTGCCATAGTTTCAGTTCCATTTTGCTGGAGAAGAGCTATGGAGCAGACTTGGCTAGGATTTGGTGGTGCTGCTTTCTGGGTTAGCTGAATTTCCAGCTGGGTGTCATTGCTGCTATTTCAATCATTTTAGATTCAAAGGCAAGCTGGTGTTCACTACAGGTATTCAAATTCTTAGCTCTCTAGTATAAAGTAGAACAAAACTAGAAATGTTTTTTACTGCTGGAAAGGCTGGTGAAGGCTACAAAAGGTTTTCATAACATTTTTTTCTTTTTATTTCATTTTTTTATTTTATTTTCTTATTTGTTTCTTTTTTGGAATATATATATATATTTTTTTTTTCAATTTAAAAAAGGAGCTTTTCCTTTAAAACCAAAGAAAAGACTCTATCTTGGCTATCCACGGGGTCGGCGAGAAGGGCAGACAAGAAATCTCAGCAGACCCTCCCAAGTGGAGGGCTGTGCACGTTGTTTGGAACAGCGAGTTGTGGAGAGAGCTTTCTCCACCGGAATTCACAGGAAAGGGCAGCGAGAGCCGAGCCGAGCCGAGCTGAACTGACAGCCAAGCAGCTGGAAGCGGGATATCGGGATGAATCCTCCCAGCCCGGGAGATGAAAAGCCAGCTGCTCCAGCCTCACACAAGCTGTGAAGCGATCCCTTTCCTCACTCCTCTTTCTCGCTCCCCAGATCCTGGGAATGACAGAGTGGGGATGAAGGATGAGGGGCAAAAGCAGGTCTTGTGGGAGGAAGGGTATTAGCAAGGGAACAGGAACATCTGTTGCTTGTACCTGGGGTCTTCCCCACAGGCAGACTGTGGAAATTGGTGTGCATCTGGGAGGGCAGAGGGAGCATGTTAAAGGAGGTCATAGCGGGAGTCTTCCAGCAGAATAGGCTATTTGCTGCCCCTGTTGCCAGAGGGTGGATGGAACCAGCTCGAGGATAACCCAGCAGTCCTTCTGGGTGCAATTCTGCTTTGGGGGGAGCCGCAGCCCCGGCTGCCGCAGCCAGAACAGGCATTGCATTGCTCGCTCTCAATTAACCAATTTGTTTCCTTTCATGTTGGGTCAATGAGTTACAGTGTATTATGGCTTTAGTGGATACAAACTAATTAAGGGTGAATGAACTAGCAAACATTCATTTAAGCTTGGATTCCTCACTCGGGCGCTGGGATAGCTTTGGTATCACGTATGCGGGGCCTCATTCCAGGAGCACTGAACCCTTCCCCACTCAAGAAATGTCACGAACAGCATCTGCATACTGTATGTCACTCCTCTCTAATGAAGAGCGCCTATGCCTGTGTTCTCCATTCAAAGCGGCAACACATTCATAACCATCAACAGAGCAAGAATGCCCACAAGATGTTCTTAATGGGAAAATAAACAGGCAACACCATGGCTTTTGTCGGCGACTCCAACTCCAGGCACTCCAGTCAAACGTTATGTTTAATACTGCAATTCAAATCTTTGTATCTGATGTTAGCATTTGTTTTTGAACAAGCTGCCAAGTATTCCCACAAGCTCTGGCCTCACTCACTGCTGACAGCGAGACACCCCTCTGGAGGCAACACAAGGCATTTGCAGTTCAATGTCTTTTTACTGGAGGACATCTGCTTATTGAGTACGAGACTTCATAAGGGAATATGTGAACCCGGGTGTGGGGACGTGCGTCCATTTTGGCAGCTGTCCCACAAAAGATATAAATCCCAACATGATTCAAAACACCTACAGAATACTACCTTGCTTGCTCAAGGAGTCCTGTTCCAGAGTGGGTTTTTATAGTTACTTGTATAGTCTTTTTATAGGAAGAAGTTGCCTTGTTCCCATGTCATCATTGACCAGTAAGTTCTGTGCAGCCGTGGTGTGCAAAGTAACTGAGAGTGGTTTCAGTAAGAAAAATATAATGTATCTGTGTGTTGGAGCCGTGTTATGACGAATGGTTTAATCTCAGTGGGAAGGGCATACAGCATTGGTTCATGAACACTAAATTTACTTAGGTGGCTTTGAATAAATACAGTCTAAACAGGCCAAGCACGTGTGTCTGGCTCAAGAAGATATAACAGTCTCCATAGAAGAAAAGCTCTATGTGATCGTTATTTTCAGGTTTTATAGCAGCAACACTTATAGCAGCAACACTTTGAAAGGCCTTTAGCAGGCAAATAATATTCAGCAGTTTCAGTCTCAGTTTAGCAAGCTATCTGAGCCTTTTTTTACTTAAAAAGACATGGATACCAACTGTGTTAAGAATCTTTTTTCTCAAAATTTGGTATGTGGTTACATACACCCTGGGGAATTGGGCTGTACCTTGTACGGCGCAGGCTGAGAGATGCTACAGTCCTAGGAGCGCAAACCAGTGAGTGGGTATGATGTGTCCGTATGTCCACATCATTGGCTTTATCTTACTACCATACAGCAGCAAAAACACTGAACAGCTTACACTCAGACAGGCTACAAAATCTTACTGTCTTCACAGCAAAAAGATAAAGGATTTTCTAAGAAAACTCCCATACTCCCGTGGCCAACCCGTCTTCTCACTACTGATGGTGCCACTTCACCCCAAAAGCAGAATGAACACGTCTGGTGCATGCCTGTGGCTGTCAAGGGCCAGTCACAGTCTGGTAGGCACATGCACGGGCTTGTGCTAAGAGTATGAGCATCCCAGCTAAGTTTTCTTCCTCCAGTTTCCCCCCAGACTTGTTTAAAGTCCCCTGTGGGGCAAAGAGGCTTTGCCTCTAAATAGCGTGGGTACAAGGGAAAATGGGGGCCGAAATTCTGCCAATGGGACAAAATAACATTAAACCTATCCCTAAGACTCAGTCCTAATATGTCGAAGGGTAAATACTCAAGTGAGCTCCTCAACTCCAGGATTAGAAGATACTATCTTTAAGTAATTTGTATTTATTTTTTTGCTTAGGGGATCCCAACATTTTCCAGGAGCAACTACCCTGAAGTCAACGTCTTGCGCAATACTGGTAATGGTTATGAGATTCCGGGAGGCTATGAAATTTGGCTTGGCTTATATCTGCTTCTTATTTCCTATTTCTGGAGTTACAGCTTATTTCTGTCAAGAATATAGTCATAGTCACATTATCACAAAACAGGAATGCAATTGTTTAACACATCCCCAGTTTTCGCAGTGTGTAAAGTTAACAGCCATTTTTTATACCGCCTCTGCCACATAACGCAGATGTTGTTGCTTTCAACATTGTCTTCGTTATTGGAGCACAGCTGAAGAATAATTTTAGTCCCCTATTTTACATAGTCTCTTTCATGTGCTATTGCTGCAGCCATCAGCCAGACAAGACATTTGACTAAGCAAACCGTCAGTGTATTTCACACATCCCTGGGAGAGGAATAAAATCAGATTCCAAGTTTATGTATGAGATGCCTCCAGTTTGTTCAGTTTTATGCCAGACTTCCTTTCCTCATTAGTTTCCCTTTTGTTATAGTTGGGAGATTTTTGACAATGTAACTTTTAATCTGAATATACTGAAATCTTTCTCCAAAATAGAAATATTTCACACAAATGCCTCATGTTTTATGACATCCACAGATTCCTTTTTGATTTATTCTCTTGAAGTGCCAGGATTCTGTGTGCCTCAGCAGCTTGCCTGTATTACCTGTAAGATGCAAATGCTTCTATATATTTTAAATCTTAACCCTCTTTGTATATGCATGCACACAGAAAAATGTTGGAAAAATACAGGCTAAAGAGATAACTCTTAAGTTCTGATCTGGCTTTTGGTGCAGTGTTGGGTTTTCCTGTCCTTACGGAGAAGGAACTTTGGTGTGCTACACAAATAAGAAGCAATGCCCTTGCAAGATAACTGGATCAGCAGCTGTCCTCCCTGCAGAGCAGTCTGCCCCTGGGAGCCCAGCATCCCCACAGTAAAGACTTTCTCTACACCGTGACCAAGAACAGTTAGCTTAAAAGATGGGAAATCCAAAACACTCAAGACTTTCTGCCTGGGTGAAAATCGACCATGAACTGGAATCTCTGGAAGTCACTTAACGGGCTGTAATTTGTATGAGAAATGATCTGTTTCAAGAGATTTCCTGCATTCGGTTCCCCAGTACATAGTGCCAAAAGAAGGCACTTGGAGCATTTCAGCGTCTTGCCTTCTGTTTGAAACCAGTGAGTATGGGAATATGGAAATGGAAGCTAATTTTTAGAAACACGTTCTGAATGCTTCTGAAGCTTCAGAGCAATGGCTGCTTATACATTCGGGGAGAGGAGAGGGAAATCTATCTCTGCTTTAGGTCTCGTGTGCCAAAATGATCTAGATAAAACAATGAAGAAGGACATACAATAAAAGGGTTTTCCCTCCCATTCCAAGGGGCTGAAAGACTGGGAATGTGTCAGCTCACAGCTTACTGCTTCCTGGCACCCAAACTCACAAATGTGACAATAATGCTGTAAGGATAATCAGTCCAATTTATGTTCCAAGTGTGAAATGTCCAAATCCCGCACAACAGGGAGCCTTTCATCATTTCATCTGCGTGCAATGAATGCAGAGAATAATTAGCGAAATGAATGAAAAGGCTTTGGACTCAATTTTAATCCACCTCTACCCAATGGTAATAACACCCCAATTCATTAAGCATCAGATGCACGTTAGTGAAACACAGTGGCAACTTAATTCAGCTGGGAAGGGCATATCCCTAGGGAGAGCTGAAACAAACAAGCCCATCATTTCTCCAAAGGTGGTTAACTTTAATTAAACGTCTCAAAACACAAATTTGTGCTCACCTTGAAAGAAAAAGTAAGATAACGACTACGTAAAGGGCCTTCCAGTTGTATTTCAAGATGGTTTCCTCGTCCTGAGCAAGTTGAAACAGTCGGAGCAGTGGAAATTTTGATGGAAGGGAGTTCGAGCTCTGGAACAATGTATTCAGGGGACTTCTGCCATATTCAGAACAGAATTTGCAATATCTTTAGGGAATATTATTATTAAATTTCACAGTTTCATTTATTCCTCTGGATCATTCTACTCTTGCCCTTGTCACTTCTGATCAAGTACTCCTTCGTGTGTTTGTTTTCTCATTTATTAAAGGCCAAGCAGTATTCTGTTTACCCAATTCCATGGGAAAACAGAGAGTGACAGCTTGCTGTGGGCCTTGGGATTAAATGCTGTACCCTGAAGTTTCATTTCCTTGCAAACCCTTCTATTAAAGCAATACGTGGGAAGGCTGAGCCAATTTTCCTTTTCTCTTAATTTTCCCTAAAGGTTTGCCTAGTGTCTTCAGCTTAGACAAAATCTAGATGGAAAACACTCGTGTGCTCTGGTTCTTGTTTTCTTGGTAAAATATCTTGGAACTTGGCAAGTGCAGGGGCTGAGGGGAGAAGTTAATTTAACTGATATCCTGCTTGTGTCTTCTGAGGCCTCAGTTTGCAATTCCAGTACTGTAAAAATTGGCTATTACAGAAATTGCTTATTAATTTTCCCAGGGTTTCGTGTTGCACTCCTGACTCCTTCAAAATTCTCAGGGATACTATGTAAGGAAACTAGGATGCAATACTCCCTGGGTCTGTCCTTGACTCCAGCGCTGACTCACTCCTCAGTTCTCCGAGAGACAAACCTCCTCTGCCTTGGCCATAGGGTGCAGAATTGAGGACACAGAGTAACTGTTATCCCCAGAATAGCACAGACACCCTATGGCTGTTCCAAGGAGGGAAAGCTATGCTTGAATAGCTATCCTCACATCCCGCTTGTTTCTATACAAAAGACATTTGTGACTCAACAGCAGACATAATAGACGCTTGTCACTGCTGGTGTTTAGTTTCAGGGAAAGCTGTCCCTCTCTTCTGTATCAGCTGAGAAGGCAGAAAGCTGGGGAGCCCACTGCTTCCTGTGCCACTGAAAGCTGGAAGAACTGGGCAGGCAGCCGATCCCAGCACCAGGATGCGGGGAACATATTGACTCTAAGATAAAAGCTGTTGAGGGGGCTGCGCTGTCACCGCCAGCTGTGTTGGTTCCATACATTATCACCCCTATAGACCTGAGCAGTCCCTTGTGGTCTTCCTCCAAAGTAAGAAGCACTGTAGAGAGAAACTCAACCCAGCCCAGCTCTGAACAAGCAGTGCTTGTTCCTAGTCCAAAGAGCAAGCGATGTACTGCCTGCTTTATCTCTAAAGCTGACAAGTTCCATGTAAATGAGAGAATGTAAGAGTTTGTTCCCAGAGAATAAATTCCTTTAGAGAGGAAAACTGGACATGCCCAGGAGAACCCACACTACCCGAACTCCATCTGACAACACCAACTGGAAAAAAAAAAACAATTTGCCCCAAGATGTAGCTATTAGATTGCTTGACAAACTTTGGGGAGGCTAAGGAATTTTCTATGTCACTCACCAAACCAAGCAACTGGACTACGTTTTGAGACTCAGGTTACTGAAATGATATCGATATGCCATAACTAATGTGAAGGAAGACATGGAATTAGCATCCATAATAATGGATGAGTCAGGGTGGAGATGTCCTTCCTCCATCACACTCCTTGCACAACTCTGTGTCATCAGAGAGACCTTTCCACCATCACTCCTCTTACGCAGAGGGCACATCGGGCATGCTCGGCAGCCACCTTCTCTAGGTCTGGGGTTTGCTGCGAAAGGGTAAATCACTGCCTTCCTCATTCTTCCCACTGCTACATAAATCAGCCCTTCTGTAGGAGCCATTCCTGGGTAAAGAGTGGTGAGGGGCCAGTCTCAGGGAAATGGAAATGCTGGCGCTCTGGGTCTGTGACCAGGCGTGCAGGATGTTCCTCCACCAGCCTTAACGGTGACAGACATTTCTGACATTCATGATTAATCTTCTGATTCTGACTGTGGCCATGTCACTGCCATTTCTTCCTACAGCTTCTCCAACCTGTCATGCAGCCCATGGACATGACAAGAGGTGCAAACTGCAGCAAGCTTGGCTTTAAATAGTTTAATCCTGGCAAGTTTATGCCGCTGCTGTTTGACAAAGGTTAAGCCCTTTGAATGTGGAGGTGATGAATAGCTGCTCAGTATGGAAAGCACTCAGGTGACAGCAGGGGCTTTTAAATTCCTCCCCTTTTTAACATTTCACACACAGAGGAGAGCCTTGAATTCAGTGTGATACTTATGTCAATGGCAGCGTGGACTGTTTGTAAACATATGACAAGGGAAGACGATTTAGGGGATAATAACTCTGTGGACTTCAGAATTCCTCTTTTGCAGCTGCCATTCTGCATAAGCCACCACAGTAACTAATGGGTAAAGTAAATTAAACCCAGGAGCTGATCTTGCCCTTACAGTCCAGGCAGGGGGCTGAGAAACCCTCTTTCTCCGAAGGCTCTCTGCCTGCAAGGCTGTAAAGCCAGCTGATTTCTTTTCCCTCTGCAGGTCGGAGGCCCAGCTTTCCTTCCTCACCTCCTCCCCACCGCCTGGTCCCCTCTGCAGATCCTGGGGCCAAGACCGGGAACGACAAAAGCACAAAGCAGGCTTCCCTTCCCAGCGTGAATAGGAAAAGGCCCCTTGGAGAGAACAGAAAACGGGCAGCTTGATTAACTGTGGGACGGCAGGATTTCCAGGCACCAGAGCTGCAGAGAGCAGAGGGAAGGATGGGGGCTGAGCGTTGGCTTCTCAGTGTCCTGTGGTCGGTTCAGGGCAGAAAAGAGGCCTTTTTACAGAGAGACCCACATATCATCTTAGAGGTCCTATTATTAGTAAGCGCTGTTTAGCCTACCAAAGCATCCTTCAACCCAAAGCATCATGAAAACACTCCCCCAGCTGTTATATTACATGGATAATTATAGTCTGCAGATGCTAATGTAAGGAACGGATGTCACTTACGATACATCACGCTAAAGGATGAAAGGGTTTTTTTAGGCTTCAAAGCAGCAAATTGTTAGTCTTTCTTTCCCCATTGGTTTTTATCCTGCGGAGGTAGCAACCTAGCCCCATTCATCAGTTTGGACTGAATTAATTTTTAAAGAGGGATAGCGCTTGGAGGCTACCTGAGGACAAACAACCATTTCGCATGTGGCCATTGTGTGAGTGGGCAGTCAGAGAAGAAATCACCCGAGTCAACTGTGATGGGGCCTCTTGGGGACGCTACTCAGCTTTGCTGTCTTTTGTGGATGAGGCAGTAGGCTCAGGCAAGGTGAGGCGGCAGCAGCTCAGAAATTCCCCGATGCCAACCTTGGCACATCCCCAGCCACCTCTCTTAGTGCCATAGTTCCCCTCTCGGTCCAGTCTCCTACCTCTTTCCTTGACTGTGTCCAAGGAAAGCTGAAAATATCTGAAAATCTCATCTATCCATGGAGTTTTAATGGACACATTTTCTAAATATCATCTTGCGGGTATGTGCAATCTCCTTTTTCCACTTGTGTTACAACCACAAGAACAGTTGGTGCCCCATGATTATAGTCTTGAACTCAGCCTGGCCTAAAATAATTTGGAGAGCATGGATTAGAGGGCTGGCTACCCTACAGAATTTTAAACTGCTCGAAGTATTTACAAATGCGTCTCCAAATCAGAGAGCATTCAGCCAGCTTTATTTTACAAGAGGCAAATCAAGGCATATTCCTTTGACAAAAAGGCCTCCTGAACACTACAGAAAGGAGAAGCAGGCAGGCACATTTTAAAGATATGCTCCTTTGCGTCATTTTCAAAATGAACACTATTAATTTTACATATGTGCATTAATTTTTTACAAGGTTTTATTTGAAGCATAGGGCTATAATTTTGGCTCAGGTTTCTGGTGACTTGAGGTTCATTTTGTTTATAACATCACCAGTAACCTTTGATGGAACTATCTCTCTGTAATTCATGCTGGTTTACTATTTATTCTCCCTCTTCAGAATACGGGAAGCCTCTGTAAAAGTCACAGAGGTAATTGAACTATTGGATTTGTGTTGTGTGATTAAACGTGTGTGTATACAAAATTTATCAGGAAAAAAGCAGTAAGACTACATTCTGAAGCGATACATACATATATGAGCGAGTGGATATACTTCTGATGCTGACATTTCAAACAATCATAGTTCAAGGTTGAACTAAATCAGTAACAGACTACCTATTAACACATTCACCATTTTTCCTGCCTTTCTTTCTCTTACCCTGCCCAGAGACTGCATAGTAACTGGCACTGGCGAGAGATACTGGCACTGCATAGAGGACAGAGCATAAAGAAAGCCTAGACCAGGTGACAATAACATTAATTATAAAATAGTAGAGAGAAAAGGTGCATGTAGAGAAGACTTACTGCTTTCATTTTTTTCTTATCCTCTCCTCTGAAAGAGAATATTGAGGATTCAAATTGCCTTTATTTCTCTGCACACAGTATATCACACGTTATTTGCATTCGATAAGTAGAACTTTTTTTCACCGAGAGGAGCTTTACCAGTCATGGACAGTATAAAAAGCATTTCATGTAGCACCCTCCTTAGTTTTTTTTCCCTCACTTCAACTGTCACAACATCAAAAATAATTTCCGATGTGGCTTTTCCCAAATGGTCCATGAGACAGCTTTAATAACCTTACCCCAACCTCTACCTCCACGTCATGCTTCTGGCTAATGGACATGCGTGTTTGATGACTGAGGCTTTCACAATGTCACATCTCTGATCTCTGGCTGCGTATGTTATTCTGAGCTTGCTTTTATCCTTAATGATAAAGAAGGAAGCAGGATGCTAACAAGGGAGCCAGATAGGCTGTGTGTCTATTGTGAAATGAGAAGAATAATTACAACTGGCTTAAAGCAGTTTCCGCAATGTCCATGTGCCTTCTGTCTATATTGGTGTGGTCACTGAAGCCACATCTAAAGTGCATGGCAAGGATGCTCTGTGGTCAGAATACAACACAGCTTATTTTTCAACATCCTTATTAGCATTTCCCACTTTATGTAAAGCAGGATATTACATGAAGGCAATGCATGCCCTGATCTCCCCCAGCACAGAGATGTGGTGGGACATATCACCAGGTCCCGTGAGCTGGGAAATGATCTCCGGTGTGACCACTTAGAGATTACAAACTCAAAATGACCGTGAGACTCCCTGGGCTGCCAGCTGTCAACCCAAACTTGTGTGTTGAACATGACATCATCTTAAAGGTAAGTTGCTGCTAACATTTGTTTTCTCATAGCCCCAGTAGAAGGTCAATGCGTTTATACGACATCAGGCTGATTACAGTATTATGCTCCCGCATTTCTGGGGAAGAAGTAATAATTTCCTAATTTTCTCAGTTAGCATTAAAGAGGTAGCAAGCAAGGTCATGGTAACAAACCAGCTGGTGTGGTACCTGACATCCCACCAGTGTACATAGTGTGAAAGTAGGGACTAATCCTTGTACCGCTGAAGAGGCATTTTGCGTATTTGCTATCACTCAAGAGAGTGGTTTTTGTTCAGAGCTGAACTGAAGTTAACTCAAATAGCACTAATTGCCAACATGTATTTAATAAAACTGAGGCTTACCATGTACGCAAAAAGAACACAGCATATGCCCTTCTAAGCCTATACATGAAGTTTAGGGGATATACAATCTATGTCTACTAAAAAAACCTACAAATATTCCCTCTCAGGAATTTGCTGCCTCACATAATATTCCTTTTGAAGACTGATACTAAACTACTCATTATTTTTCATGCAAGAGGCCTCTTTCACAGATCCAATTCTCCTGGCTCTCAACAACTCTCTTGTCATTCTCTTACATCCTATGTTCTGTTACTCATCATTTAAAAACAGATTTAATTACATTCTGCCCTTTCCTGGCTATACGGAAAAAGGCTAGCACTAGCTGTTGTCCCTGTTAGACTATTGTGAGACATACATATGGAAACATTTACGTTGAAAATAGATAGCCTTGATAAGTGTGGGGTTTAAATTTTTCTTTTTAATGGCTAAAGACAGACAGAGAGGGATGAAAAAAGGAAGATGCGTCAGAGAGAAAGCAATACAGCTACTGCCTTCAGTTTGAAAATTAACTAAATCAGTTTGAAAATGAATTAAATTGTGGGCGGTAACTTTGCGTTGGTTTTCTTTTTGCTCTTTAAAGAATGGAAATACTAAGAGGCGCTGGAAAAAAATGCACATTGACCTCCATTCTTCAAATATACTAAATGTATTAATTAACAGCTGTTGTATCTCAACCTCATTGGCCCAAGATGTATACATTAACATCTACAGTGGAGATAAAGCTACCTTTAATTTTGTGGCAGGCAGCTGGCAGGATCTACGACTCACGGCATTTGTAAACAGTTCTTTTTTCTGACTGCCTTTTAAAGAGTAAAGTAGCACCGCAAGCAAATGTTTCACACCTTGTTAGTGCACCGCTGATGGGACGTTTGCAGATGTATTCAGAAGGAAAGAGACTTATTCCTCTCAAGCCCACTTAAAGAAGAAATCTTTGCTGAATGTTCCACACACAAAGACTTACGATATCTGATGAATATACAGAATAAAAGACATGCCCAGGCCAACTCTCAGATGGCTGTTCTTGCTTAGCAGAAGGCAAAGGGGCTGAGGCAATGTATCCTCTCAAGCTTTGGTCTCGGGTACCAAGCGCAGGCAAAGAAATGGCTCTGATCTTTGCAATGGTTCATCCCACTGTTCTGGGACCGGAGCACGCTAATGATTGCAGGCAGTCTGAGATCAGGAAATAGTCTCACGTTTTCTATTCTGAAGTTCAAATCTTACCTGAATCAAACTCTGAGGATCCTCTGTACACAGATGTAAAAGTCAAGTACCTTCATAAAAACATTGCGTTGCTTAAGCTAAGCTGCATGTGCTCATATCTAGATGCTCTCAAATGGCTTCCTGTCATTTACTATTTTCAAATAAATTGGTCCTGATGCAAGTGCTATACATGCAGCACTGGCTTCATCTGCAGCTAAGAGTTTTTACCCTATTTTTCAAAGGTCACGGCAACTCAGGAGGGTATCGTTTACTCCTGAAAGTGTTGTTTCCCTGTTAAACATCCTCCTTCCTTCCTCATTCTCAGCTGAAATGTAGCAAGTAAAAAAAGACACTGACGATCTGAACGACATGACAGAACACACAGCAGGAAAGACACAACGTGATTTGTCGCTGTGGATCTGCACGAGTCCCTTCATTCAGTTGTCTCGGAGTAAACACACCCTCCAACTTTGCAGATGAATATTTCCCAAAAGCTGCCTTGTCAGACACTTGCTGGCAAACTGTGGCTGTAGAGGGTGGTAGGCTCTCTTTGAAAATGCGACCGGCTGGAGTATGCACTCTGTTATATCTGAAATTCCCAGGCAGGAAAGCCATGCAATGTTAGGGAAGCACTGTGATAAATTTAGCTAGTGATAATGTAAACAGCATGGAAAAAATGTGCTGTACAGGAGGGCACAGGCGCATTTGCTAGCTGGGGCATTACTGACCATTTGGAAACAGGATTGCAATACATTTAAATTTGATCCAAAGACTTGCGCATGTCCTCAGTTTTATGCTCTAGAGGTCATCCCACGGAGTCAGTGAGACTGCAGAGTATGCAGTTAAATGCTATAGAATTATTTATTTTTGTAAGGATCGGGGACTTGGGGGGTAAAATGTCCTTGGCTTCACCTCCCAGACAGATCAGTAATGTAAATAGACAGTTACTCTTAACTATTGTCAGTGATTAATCTGCCTAAGGAGAACCCTTACTTTCTCTGGTTAGCTTTACTGTTTCTTTGTTGGTATTTGACTGACTTGTCACTTTCCTTGGAACAGTAAAAACATCAGCTTGCCAGAAGCCAGAGAACAGCCTCATTCCTTTTAATTTGCTTGTTTTCAGTATCAATTCACTTAGAGGCCTAAAGATTCAGCCTCGTAGTATATTTTCCTGCAGCTGCATTCATACCCCTATCCATAAACTCAGTGCAGGTGAACTTCTCAGAAGGAGGACATTTGAAATGTCACAGAGAGTTAGTCAAATTGCTAAACTGCAGGCATTAACAAGAATCAATTACACAAACTCTCAAGTTGTAGCCAACCCTGCCTGCGGCAATTTGTTTGAATTCCTTTCTTTCTGTGTATGTTGCTTCCCTAATGGTCTTTAACTAATAGCTTTATAAAAATCACCAAATATCTTCATTGCATCCTTATATTATACTGTAAACACAAACGAGACTGTTAATTCACAGTTCTAGGTTTCCTTCCCAAGTCGCAAGCATTGCTTTCTTGCCATTGTTTTCCCACAGTGACCTTCAGTGCCATTTAATTTTGATTGATAAAGAGTGATATCGTTTCCTCTTTTCACCAGCCATTGTTCAGATTTGAAATGGGAAACATCCACGCTGGCAAATCCAGTGAGCCAAGCGCACTGGGAATGTGTAACTCGCTTCATAAAATAAAAGCCTCCACAGAGCTTGTCTCCTTACAGAAAGCAAAGGCGGTCAGTGTGCACACACGCATGTATGCACATATACAAACACCTGAGTCTGTATGTGGGTTTGCACACACACACACGCAAATCCAATCTGTATTTACAATACTCCTAGTTCCCTCCTGGATTTTTTTGTTCTTTGTGAGGAAAAGGCTGAGACAGAGAAGCAAAAGGATGCAACAGGTGAAGTCAACATAGAGAACCATTCCTAAACCTCAAAAACTCCCAGGGGCTTCATTTACTCTGAGATCTAAACTTGCACAAAGGGCAGGATGCAGAAAAAATTCGAGGGTAGCTACATCCTTTCTTACCGCCACCCCAAGAGAAGCGTATTTCTCAATGCCTTGGTAAAAGTAAAGCCGTGGTGTGATCCAGCTGGAACCAATGGGAATCTTTGCAAGGATCTAGCCGCACATGTATAAATATCTAGCACATGTAATTTTGTAAATTGCTCCTCCTGTTTTAATGACACAGGAGCATACTTCAGTTTCATGTCACTCTTTTTTGGACAGATTGAGTGACTAGAGAACATTCATTCACTCTTAGCAAAAAGTTGACTTGTTTTTATTTGCTTGGTTCACCCGTCTCACCTCACCAGTGAAAGTCAGCAAAATGTATGCACTTTCCTCTCTATGATAAATAACAGATTTCTTACTATAACAATGAGTTTCTTGTTTACTTCTCCTGTTAGGTAGCATCATTGCTAATTCTGTTCATTATTTCAAACCTGTCTTGCTCTCTTTCGATGTGAAAAAATACAATGTAAAATGGTCCAGTGAAACAGGACACACCATAATCCTCAACAGTTAATTGAAGGCTATGCATTAGCATCAGAGAACAATTAGCTGTTTGAATTCAGACAACTTGGTAGGGTCACAGTAAACCTACTGTAAAGGGGAATGAGTGAATTGAAGAGAAACTTCCCAGACTGCAGTAAATATGTAGTAAATCAGGATGCACAGAGACAAAAAAATACCAAAGAACCCAGAGAGGGAGTTTTTTTTCAGTATCCGTCCTGGTGACAGAAGGCATAGGAAAGGGAAAGGCTGGATCGTTGAAAGGGCAGAGGGAGGGATAGTATTTTTTCTGTCAACATCATCGTAAAGTAAATGTCAGTGATATTGATAGGAGAAAGATGAGAAAGAAAAAATACGGTTCTGTTATACACTGAACAGCGAGCGGTGCAGCAAAGCTCAGCTATGCAACAGAGAGATTCTAATGGGTATGAAAGGCCGGACTGCTCATGTGGATGAGAAGATGACAAATTGTTAACAACATGAGACTTGCTCTTGTTCAATCCCATTTTAATAACATGAGCAGGCTCAATGCAACTGGCAAGAGGCACAGAACAGAAATTACCTTATAAAAAGATCATCTGCCTCAGGATCTGTCGCCGCTGAGCAGGAAGAATACAATATCAGGGAAAGAGATCAGGATGCCCTTGCTGTTTTTAACACAGTGGTATGAATGCCCGGATCCACAGGGATGTGGTTAAGGCAACAGAGTGCCGGATCACAGTATCTGTTTTTGTCACAGATTCTGGACAAAAGATACTGAGGTTGCCCAGAAACTGAGGTTTGCAGTGGCAAATCCAGCAGGAGTCAGGGCTGCAGGAGCCAGAGTGGAGCTTGCCTCTGGTGCAGCTTCAAAATGAAGTTAATGCACTTGCTTTCTTTTCCTGGCGGTCCAGATCATGCCTTTATATTTTCAGAGACAGGAGTTCTTTAGTAATTGACTATAAAAATAGATAGACTAAAATGAAGGTGCAAAGGCCGTTCCCATCTTCCTTAACACATTCCCTGTTTTCCCTGCCTCATTCTCTCCCTAAAACACATACAGAATAGATGGGATGACACTTCTAGCTTCCATTTGCTATGAATACTTTGGCATTTCCTAGTGTTTTAGAGGCACAAGTTGCTGAAGTGGAGGGAGAAAAGACTGGGAGGTGGACCGTACCAGTTCTGCTTTCTTTTTTGGGCTGGCACATCATTCTCACTTCTTTCATCCTTGCCAAAAGGCACACAGGAGGGGATGACACCACCAAAACACTGTCCTCCTGCAAAACACTTTTTCTGATGTAATATCCCAAATGCTCTGGAAAGTAACTCTGCTGCAGACCCAGGCAGAGCGTGCTCCCCATTCCTGTTGGCGTGCAGAATCTGCACAGCATGTTAGCTTTCGGGGACTGTCCTGAGACAGGCGTGTCCTCCACATCTACCAGAATGCCTTGGAGATGCGACAAACCAAGCCTGCAGTTTTTGCTCCATGCTGGCAGTGAGTGAATGTGACTAAGCTAGCTCCATTGTGGTGTACCATCCACATCAAAATTAAAGGATCAGTACATGGCTTACCAAACCTCAGTCAAGCCTGCCAGCAACTGCACGGACTGAACACAACTGTAACATCTAGCTCTCCATGCTGAAAATATTCTGTTGCCACCTGTGAGAGCAGTTTTTCAGTTCATAATGTATTTACAGTATTTGCACACTGAAGGCTTCCCAAAATCTGGACAACTATGAAGAGGACAATAAAATATATCAAAGCTCAATTACCAGCCAACAAAATGGCTCAATTCTCCCTCCAGCTTTGCGTTGAACCTTATGTGCTAAACAGAGAGCATCCTGCCTGAGATGAGAGGCACGAGGTTTAATTAAGCTTTTTCCTTCCCTTCCCGAAGGCGTTCAGACTCCGGAGATGGCTCCGTATTTGAGGAGCAACGTATTCCCTGGTGATGAGAAAGCTTTAACCAAAGTGTCTGGGCCTGGGACGAAAGAGCCAACACCCTGTCACGACTTACACCTCCGACAGTCCTGCTGAAGCTGATAAGATTACACAGAGTGTACACCAGGGCAGAATGTGACCCCAGAGCACTTTTTAATCTTCCATAATCAAAAAATGGGAAGATATAAAGTTTTAAGTCATATTTTTCCCTATTGTATGCATGGAGCACATACCAACATAAGTCAGTGCTTGTTCTGAAGGAATAGTCCATGCTCATGACCTGGTCCTCAAATGCAAAGGCACAGCAGAGCTGGCTGGTTACAAGTGACTACCTGCCTGCGAAGGTCAAGCGTAAAACCTTAGCGCTTCAAGCAATGCATGATTTGTGACATTTCTCGGGTAAACTGGAGTCCACCCAATCAACAGGAATGAAATTTCACTCTAACGGTTCAAGTTCTGCAGGAATTTTTCTCTGATATTCTTTCACCGTGATTTTTTTATTTTTAATGCTGGCATAATTCACTTTGAAATAACATTTCCATTACTGCACTCACACCGAAGCAGCCTTTCTGGAAGGCTCCTTCTGTGCGGCAGAATAACGTGGTTCTAATGGGATTACTCACAGGGTAGAGTTAGGCGTTTATATGAATCTTTGGGAGAGTGGGGTGTTAATTACCAGCTCGCATACCAGAACCCAAATAATGAAACATAATAATACACACATTTCCCCGAAAGTTTTCTGGACTCCTCTTGGTCAGAGCAATGGTGACACAGGAAGGGCCCTGCAGGAGCTTGAGCTCCATTCACTGCCACTATTGTGTATAATTAAAGGAATTCTTTTAACACAGGCACAATACTGAGCAGTATCAAATGTGAAGATCTTAAAGTCACAGTGCATTTAAAAAATGAAAACGCTGCACTGAAAAATATTAAAGGTGTTTGTAAATTTTCCCTGTCAGCATTCTGTATCAAGATTTTAATTGAAATGAGTATTATGAGGTGAAATAAAACATAATAGTCATTATTTGAAAAAGAAAAAACCCCAACTTAGTAGGTTGTTTCAGTCTGGAAATGAAAAAATGTCAAGTTTCCGCTTCAGATTTCCTTCCTCCTCACTCTCTGCTCTCTCTGCCTCCTTGCTTTAGAAGGCAAAGGGAAGGAAGTGTGCAGGGACATATTTTTCATCCTCTTTTATTGTTCTTTTTCTTGGACGTGTATAAACTTTACTGAGCTGAAATTCATTTTCAATAGACTGTTTTTTCAAAACATGCTTTTAGACATTTCTCTTGTGTTGCATTCTCTCTATTTTTGTTCCACCTCATCATCTCAAAGCAAACTGTTCTCTTGTCTCCCTTAATGTTATCTTTTCTGTTCTTTCTGAGGAAAGGCACTGAAGTGAACTTTGCATTGTGCAGATAAGAGAAGCGAGCTGTGGCACTAGTAAGGTTTTAACAATTATGAATAGTTTCATTCTCTGATTAGCCCATTACTCCCACTTCCTCCCTCTTTTCACTACTGGACCAAGAGATGCCTTTGAAAAATCTGCAGAGATTTATGACTTCAGTGAGAAATACCAACGCTTAACAACTTGCAAAGCAGCATTAGGCAAAACCGAGGGAACATTCACATTGCCTAACGCAACACGGAAGTCAAGTAATTGCAACCAGACACAACATACACCAGCAACTGCAAAATATGTTATGAGAGAAGGGAAAACTGTAGGGACAAATTATGTAAATAGTCCATACAGGAGATATGTAAATGACTAAAACCATGTTATTCGCTGGCTCCTAACTGATTCCTGAGGGAATCATTAACTGTGTGTAAAATATGGAAGATTACTTCCAGGTCCTTTTCTCTATTGTATCACTCTTCCCATTGTCTCGTTAATTAACACGCTTCTCACACTTTCTTCTTTGTTTCCTTCAAATTGTTTCCAGCTAAGAATAAATGAAAACTACAGTCTAAACTAATTGTATGCCAGTTTCAATCAATAGGAAGCAAAGAAGAGAAAGTCAGCAGAATACCTCTACATGCAGTAGGAATTAATTATAATAACCACATATACTCGATTGATCATTGCCATTGCCTCTTCTGAAAGGAGGGATGGGGGACTGGGGAGTTCTTGTAGGACTGTGTGAAACCCTGGAAAAGCAAAGCAACCCTTCTTCATCCAGAAGCGTAACAAGCCCTCGAGCGCCTAGGCAGAGCTGGGAGAACCAGTGCCCGTGCCTGGAGGGTGCCTGCAAAGCTGAGACGGGAGATCATCTGGGCAACTGGGAAGTTTCTCCTCTGGTGGGAATCCAAGCGCAGCCCTCAGACTAGACATTGTCCAATGGAGACAAGGGCAGGCCAGGCCAGTGGTTATCACTGAGGGTGCCAGGAAGGTGACAATAAAGCACTTGTGCCATGAGCCCACGGCACTGGTGGAGGGAGCGAGAGCGGGAGCACCTGGGGGCACAGCTTTGCCTGTCTGCAAGGAGCCTTGGGGCATTGAGCCAAGCCTGCTCCATCATTTGCAGATGAACTTCCTGAACTTCCTAAACTTCCTCAGATTAGATCTAAGGAAGAAATTTTTTATGCTGAGGGTGGTGAAACACTGGCCCAGGTTGCCCAGAGAGGTGGGAGATGCCCCATCCCTGGAAACATTCAAGGCCAGGTTGGACGGGGCTCTGAGCAACCTGATCTAGTTGAAGATGTCCCTGCTCATGGCAGGGACTGGATTACCTTTAAAGGTCCCTTCCAGCCCAAATCATTCTATGATTCCATGATTCTAAATGACCATGACTATAGGGAGAAAGCACCTGAGCAGCAAATTCTCTCACTTAAACCCAGCATTGAAGAAAAAAAGCCACCAACAAAGCCCTCCCAAGACTCTGGTTGTTCATGATTTTTAAAAGCTGGTATGTAAATGTGAACAGAAATGACATTTCGGAGCTATAAGATGCAATGCATTTCCTTCAGTGGTGCTGACTGACTAGCCATTCATTGTCACGTAGCTAATTGATTGTCAGCTGCTAATCAATGAGATCTGAAATACCATGTGTGCATAAGGGTTAATCCCAAGATTAAAATTAAAAAAGAAAGAAAAAAGCATAGAAAACATCCAATATCCCTGTGGTATTCATCCTCCAAGAGGTATCCCATGAAGGTAAATACTCCAATTGTACGTGAGCTCTTTCTGAAGGATATGAGAAAGACAGAAGTGATTGGTACGCTTTACATTAAATCTTGATGTTTTTCCTCAACTAATAAACTCCTGAAGCTGCTCTCTGACAGACATTGCAGAGGCAGGAAAAAGGGCAGCTGAATCCCTCAGTGATGGTGTAGCTTTAGACACACTGGGTCTCCAGTGTCCGCAAAAAGCCCATCCAAATGACCGTTGCCCTGTGACCTAATAGATCTGTCAGACAGTGGGGCCAGTTTGTTCTTACTGAGTTCTGATGATCCAGAGTATCTGAGCACAGACGGAAATCTTTCTGACTGGGCTGCAAATGGCTCTCAGAGCAATTTCAAGCTGAAATTATCCAGACATTTATCCAGACATTCTCAGGACTCTATCAGCCAAATGTCTATCTCCCGGTGCAGAATTAAAAGCCTGATACTGAACAGATTATGTTTGGGAGAGTCAAAAGGATATAGAGCATGTTCTTCTGTAAAACTGGAATGTAATTATGACTTCTGGGGCATGGTAAAAATAAATTATTGCATTTGTCAAATATTTTGAAAAAGACTATTTTGTATGCGATCCAATGGGAGTGCAATATTGCCATAAACACAACAGAGAAAATTCATACTGTCATAGCAGATATAAGAGTTTGAATTGCCATGCCGAAACAAAGAGTTGGTGTGTCTTCATCCGTGGCCCATTTCCACAGTGTGCAATTCCATAATGCATATTTTAGAGCAGAGTGGTACACCTCCCAAATCTTTAGCAAAAGGCGATGAAATGAATAAAATTAAATAACTAGCTGATCTGAATGTTTTCTCTCTTTCTCGATCCATTTTGGGGGGGGCAGGTGGCATGACTTATACATAGGTCTATGCTGAATCTGCTCATGGTATGATTGTTGGGTCGGCTAAGGGTTCACCCTTTGGGTTTTTTAAATCTAGCGTGATGTGCTGACGATGGAGAAGGCACAGGGAGTCTCAGCAGCTACCGTCAGAGACTGTTCCCTTGCGGACTTAAAATACACGTGCCTCTTGCAGGACTGCTGCCCATGAGCAGGGACAAGCTGGTAGGAACCACCCAAGGAAACTTTGCTGCAGGTTTTGCATCTGCAGTTCCCAGGAAACGCAGAAACCTTCCTCCCTGGTGTTCTTCTGCTGTGCTGGGGATTTGCCAGTGTTTACAGCATAGGTTAGGCATTAAGAAGGAAATGAAATGACCCATCAGTGCCTATAAGCTCCACTTTCTCCTGCCTCCTATTAACATTGAGACACAGATGGGCAGGAACAGCTCTGGAGCCTCTGAACAAGCACTGCATCCGACACCTCTGTCCTGTGTCCTTTAGCGGCCAAGATACAACTGAGTCAGAAAAAATGAATCGCATCAAAGTGTTTTTGAATGCAGTAGAGACACTTGTAGCTTGTGAAGAAAGAATTAAATTCTCTTCAAAATAAGCAAAAGCAAAATTTTTTCACCAAGGATAATTAGAAAGAGAATAAAACTGCACAGCCAGCGCTGCCTGGTGCTGTTGACATGCATTCCCTCCCTCCCCCAGGATGAACCTGTATCCACTGCTCCGCTTTTTCCTTCCCTTCCGCTAGTGAATAATAAGCCTCAAGGACACAGGTGTGCAGTGATATTGAAAATAGACAGCACTTTTCAAAACAGCCCCTAAAAGAGTCTTATCGCTGGAAACGAGCCTCCGCTTGTGTTAGCCCATACATTAAATGCTCTGGTTTTCAGAAATGAAACCAGGTTTTCAGAAACACAGCTGCCCCCAAGCTAACATGGCCCTTATTTTGAGAGGAAGGGATGCCTCCTCCTCCTTCCTTCCTTCTTTCCTTCCTAAAATAAAAGCACTGTGGACAACTTGAAAGAGACAAAAATGTAAACACAGATTTTGATAACATATGTAAAGGAAAGCAAACTTCTCAAGATTAATAAAAGATGAAGAAATTCAGCCCCCTGATATAATGTTTTGATGTTTTGATGACACCCATTGGTGGCTCAGACAAGAGTAGGAGAGACGGGTGCATTTCACATTTCATGGAAAAACAGAGAAACAAGCTCAGAGATTTATGTTTAACCACTAAAGAATGGCATTGAGAAAGCTGCAGCCTGGAAATGAGTCTTTTATCAAATTGCAGAAGGGACTGAGTGGGAGGATTGCACAAAGGAACCAGAAAGTGATGGTCAAAGGGGAAATGGGCAGATTCTCATAGACAGAGCGGGAAATGGCAGGGGGACAAGGGGGAGCGGGTTCATTTTCTCTCTCTTTTTTATTTTTTAAGAAAATGACTTAGAAATATTATTATCTAAGGAAAACAGTAAAGGAAGAAGACAGATATCATCGCATAACTGAAGTATAAGATATCAGATAGCTGCATTTGCAGCTGGTGGAGATTATGTGTAACATATAACCTGTTGCCAATTCCTTTGATGAAACCAGTGCTCCCTTTACGCTACACTTGCAAATAAATGAGGTGGTGACCAGTTACCATTAATCTTCTGAAAATCACAAATGAAGGCCAACAGTTTTCTATCAGCCTCCTCATGAAAATACAGTTGAGGTAAGATCAAAGCTCTGGGGTTACAGCCGGAATGCCTGATTTTGACCAAATCTATCTGGAGCAGCAGGCGAATGGAGGATGAAGACAGGACTGGATTTAGACAGGTATATCGGTGTGCCTGGCATGGGTGGCACACCTGGGGCTCAGTGTGAATTTCCTCCAGCTCCTGAGAGGACACAGCCCTTTCTCCAAAACCTCCTCCTCTCCCCTCCTTCCTATCCTTCTTCTCACCAAGTCACCAAATGCAAGGGCTGGGATGGGTGATCCAGAAAAGCTTCTAATCCCACCCTTCCCTGCAGGTATAAGGGCTACAAGCAAAACCCTCCATGTCCCTCTCAGGTTTGCTAATAACTTTGCTGCAAACTCCTCATGCCTGCACACTACTGACATTAACTTCCAAATCCTTCTCTTGCTCATGAACTATGTTCCCAAGATGCTGTGAGGAAAATACACATACAGAGAGAAATCCCTGCCTGCCACCATCATCACAACCGTCTCTGCAAGCTGTCAAGCAGAGCATGATAAGAAACCCTCCTTTATAAAACAAGGACAGAGAGCATAACCTTTAAAATGGGAGAAAGAGTCCAAAGGGCCAAGCAGAGCTTTAACTGATTGGAAAACCAAGGTGCCCATCACCAAAAATCTCATTTTGACTGATTTAGAGACAGTTTCTTTGACTTTCCCATTTGTGCTTCCCCACTTCTTCTAGGACTGCTTCCCCTCCGGGTCAGATTAAGTCCTTCTGCAGATGAGATGGGATATTATATTTTATAGAGAAAAAGCCCCACACCAGCACAGAGACACGCAAGCTTGAAGTTGCTCCCATTCCCACAGATGCAGAGTCCTGCGAGAAACTTGTGGGTGCTGTCTGGATGAGACGAGGGACAGCAGGCAGGTTTTCTCCTCTTGTTTGGCTGCTGCAGTATATGGGAAACAGGAATTTGTGCATGCCTGGTAAGCAAGCAAGCAAGCTGTTGTGAAGAAACACCAAACTCGTCAGCCAATTTTTTTTTTTCCCCCCACTGGGACAGCTTACCAGGCTTTGAAGTTTTGCTAGCCAATGAGTCTTAGTGTGCTGTGACAGCTGGCAATGCATTCCAGTGGGTAAGTGATGGACTGGCTCTGGAGAGAGTAAAATAAATTATGAAGTGGGTGAAATTTCAGCCCTCCAAATAACAGTCCAGTGATTTCATTGGAATGGCTGCGTCTGGCAACGTATTCAAACACATACAGCTGGGCAGAACGCACAAACGCTCCTATATGAAATAGCCACATGCACAGGAGGAGAGGGAGTTCTCGTTGCATAAGTGAGCTGAAATCAGGAGACAGTGAGAGGGGATTTTCAAAATATGCATGCATGAGAGCCAGCCACATATAGTTCTACGTAAATGTAAATATCGTAGCCAGTGATGAGTACATTATATATGCTGTTCAAAACCAACATCTTCAGGATTCCTGAGATGTTCTGCACGGCTGAGGGAATGTCATCTACTGGCCATGTTGTCAAAGCACTAGCATATCCAAAAGACTCAATTTTTATCTCAATAAGCACAATTTACATGGCTAGTTTTGCACTTGGAAATATAAAGAGGTAATGCAAATATGAGCCCATGACCAAAAATCTTCTGGGAAGCAAAATGAAGTCAGGTACCTGCCTTCCATTTGGAATGAAATAGGTTTAGATAGCAGGTTCCCTGCCGCGTTCCTCTCAGACTCTTACAACCATGCATCTCAAAGTGCCTGACCTGTGACTGTCAGCACAGAGTGAATGATACGGAGTTAATTGCCTTCTCTGGTACCTGAGACAAGGAGGAGGGCTGGTGATAGACTCAGGCTGAACTGATGGAGATGGAGGGGGCAGAGGAGAAGAGAGCAATCTTTCAGGACAGGAGGTTTCCTGTTTGTACCTGTAGCCCGTTCCATGAAGCTGAATATTCTGAATGTATTGTCAACAAACAATGAGCAGCCTGTTCTGCTAATATTTGTAGTTTTATAGGATCTTATTTTCTGTTTTTGTCAAATATAGTCAACATAATTTATTTTGATCAGGGGAGCTTAGTTCTCCAGAATCCATAAATCTTTTTCAGCCTCTGGATGAGATCCATGGAAGTGTGAAACACCGTTATAAATAGTTGGAGGTGTATTTGCTTCCATCTCTTATCTACTCCCATTTGAAGCAGAAGTAACTAAAATCCATAAAAGTCCAAATGTTTGAATTAATGTGTTTTTGCTGATACAGAAAACACACGCATGAGGAATTTCTGCACGTTTTACATTTGGCCAGGGACACTGAGGTCCGCAGTGATCTACATCTGTGCGAAACCATCTCCGAGTTGCCAGCTACTGCACAGACGGTGTACGCCATGTGCGTGCATAAGCCTTCATGCTTTGGGCTCACCCCCTTGCCAGAGCAGCCGGTTTGCGGTCCTTCCCCGCTGCACCGTGGTGACACTGAGCTCTAACAGCATCACGGCTTGTCTCAGCTGCCTAAAAGAGAAATCTGGGTGCTGGGAAAATTTACTGCAAAACTCACAGAATCACAGAATGATAGGAGTTGGAAGGGACCTCTGGAGATCATCTAGCCCAAGCCCCCTGCCAGAGCAGGGTCACCCAGAGCATGTTGCACAGGTACGCGTCCAGGTGGGTTTTGAATGTCTCCAGCCTTTCCTCATAAGAGAGATGTTCTAGTCCCCTAAAAAAACTCACGCTGCTCATGTTTGTTTTGCAGGGGTTTTAATCACCATTAGACAAAGCTAATGGATATATTGACTCTTTCAAAAGATCAGCGTCTTTTTATTGTTGAAAGTTTCACTAGAAACTTAAACTTCAGGGATAAACCACTCCTGGCTAATATGACATCATCCCATTTGCTCTCTTTTCATCATACACTGGCATGATGACTTTTGTCTTATTCCAGTGTAATTAATTTCTCTGAAATAAGGTAATTGCTCCTTCTTGTTTTGGGAATACCCATGTGTCTGTAAACACATTCTTCTGTTTGGAAATCGTATCTCCAATAATTCTGCTACTACATAGATCTACTAAATTAAAAATCAAACTAAATCACAGTAGATTTCATGTTAGCCCATTAAGCAACTCGAAGTATATGTATTTTGCAAAATCCTAGAGGACTCTAACCACATAAAATCTGTTTTGTGCCATCAAATTTCCAAGTTTAAAGCCTGGGGAAATGTTTTGATTACTCTTAAATAGTCCTCAGTACTGCAAGGAAGATGACAATCTTGAGATTAAAATATATATATACAGTGTAACCTTTTGTTTCCTGTCAAAGTTAAACAAGAGACTGAATAACCCAAAAGGGAAGCTAAAACATTTCAAGCTGACTTGCAACAACAGGATGGTTGGGGCAGAGTTTTCTTTGCTGTTTCACTTCAATCTACATTCACTTTCTTTCCAAATTTTTCAGCTAAGCTATCAAAGTAAAAATTATTCTTTCGTGACCTCTGCCCTTTTTTCTTTTTTTTTTTTTTTTTTTTTTTTTGCATAGGATCATTTATGCTGCCGATTTCCTTTGCAATACCGTGTGTTTCAGTTTCTCCCCTGCTCTCTTGCTGTTAGACCTCTCGAACACCCCTCCAGCTAGGAAGCCCAGAGCTCACGAACTCCCATGAATGCTTTGACAGCAGTCAGGAGTGCTGAGAGCAGTACTTCTGTTTGTTTAAACAGAACGCGTAATTATTATCTTTGGTGTAGTCGCAAGGAGAAAAAAAAGGATTAAGATACTATTGGACACCATCCCAGCTCTGCTGGAATCCTCAGTGGTTTTCAGGGTTTAAAATTACCAGGATGTTAATTTTCACTGAGAGCAGTCAGCTCTGGATAAGGAGATACATCTGTACGGTCTGTTTCAAGTGAGCAAATCGCTAGGAATATTCTGAGGGGCTGTTGCTGATATTCAGGCATGTGAAATAACAATGAGACAGTCACATTCGTTTCACTCTCCACCAGCTCCCCTCTGTAAGATGCCTCTCAGTTAAGCTCTATTCATCATTGTGTTATTTTTAGCCTGGTTTCCAAAGGAAACAAGGCGTATGAGACCGTGTTGTCTGTCTGTCTGCTTATCACTGCCTCCATAATAACGCGCTATTAGCCAATTTTGACCAAACTTCACAGCGGGATAAAAGTCTGCAGGATGCGAAGTAGCTGCCAGTTTCCCAAAAGCGGGTGGCCGATGGAGGGGCTGCAGTGGGAGCTGAGCAGCTGCCTGGTTCCTGGGGCTGGCCAGCACCTCGGCACAGCCCGCACACACACAACGTGCCAAAATTGTGCACAGATACAAGGAAGGGATGGGCCATCAGGAGATGGCTGTTCCCTCCTGGGCTTCCCACTCTGGGGCTTCTCTTTGACTGTGGTATCTACATACAGAAATAAACATTCCTGCCATTATACCGCTTCGGTTGGCTGTACCTCTTCATCTTACTGCATATTACCACTTACACATTTTGACGCTGTTGCAAATACAGACTTCATTATGCTAAGGCACAGACGAACTGCTCAGGTTTCCCCCATTGTTATTTTTGCCACCAAGTCCAGCTTCAGTTAGTCCTTTTGTTTTAAGGCACATGGTAAGAAAGACATTTGTTAGAAAACAACTTTCTAAAATGACACCTCTGTCAGGTGCCACTATTCCTCCTATCAAGAAAAAATTACAAATATGAGCCCCAGTCCTCCTCTGCTGCTGGTATTTAATTAGGCAAAACATAACAATGGAGAGAAAAAAGACCAAATTTTCACCAACCATCACCTACTACCTTCACAGAGGGTACAGACCAGCCGGTGGAAAAGGCAGCGTCTTGACTGGCTGGCCAGAAATTAAGTCAAAAGGTTAATTAACCCCAGGTGATGATTGCTGGTGGAAGTCGGAAGGACCCCATCCTCCCCACCAGCTTGCATAGTGGAGCAGAGATGCAACACTTGATGGGCAGCCAGGACTCCCCAGACCCCTGCTGCCAGGCTGGACCATGTTGCTCTCCATGACCATGGAAGTGAAGCTGATATTCAGCCAGCATCGACTCTACTCGCCAGTGAGGGGGGCAGCAGGCTGCTTCGTAGCACTGCCAGAAAGACCAAAACGTTTCAGTAGCAGTTCCCCTCTCCATCCCGTTTTTCCTCTGAGAAGAACAATTTAGTGCTCAACAGCCTTATTCTTTTCGTACCTCAGCACTGCAAAGGCAGGAAGCTTGGTTTGGCAGACCTGAAACTAGCGGAGAAGAGGAAAACCTCTGAGGAACCACCACCTGTCACATTTACATTCCTAAAGGAGACCAGCACCCCAAGAGCAGTCATACAGGCATCAGAAGGGTTCAAAGTTTGAGTCATCCCCCAGTCTGGAATCAGGGCTCCCACTCTGACCCAGCACGAGAGGTAACATCGCCATGAAAAACTATTTGCGGTGTCCACAGTTTAAATATTACCAAGCTGGATAAAAACGTCTGGTTTTGGCCAAAGTGAACAGACCTGGGAGCCTGCCTGCATGGGGGCTGTTTGTTTATTTATTTATTCTTTGCTTTTTAATGGCAATCAAAAGCTTCACATATAAAAGCCTAAACTAAAACTATATTCAAGCCTTTAAAGCAAGCCGACTGCCAGAATTGCCGAGTGCCTGCAATTCCCATTAAGAACCAACTGATGTTTATGCGTTTGAAAGTGCAGCTTGGCATCTCTGGAATTAAGGCACTGGGAGAAAAGCTTCGCTACTCAGTTCACTCCTCAACAAACCAAGGAGGCTGCAGAACATGGGGAGGGGGGATGAGAGATGCCCACTGTATAATGGTTCATGGGGGTCTTTGCTTTTCTTTTCTAACAGCCTATTTTGAGTCACCATAACACAGTGTCATCAAGTACCGAGACTGTTAGGTTCAGTGACCTCTTTGCAAAACATAGAATTATTTTCCCAAATATTTATCTTTTCAGCTGAAATGTCTGTGCTCGATCTCTGACTGGAGCTACATTCTTGGAAGCAAAAGCAAAGTTCTTTCAGCTGTCTGAAATAACTTTAGAAATGATTTTATAAAAAAAGTCATACAGAATTGCATGTATTTTGCAATGACAAATGAAAAAAAAAGGAATTAAGTTTGGCAACTGGCTTGGGTGATGCCTTCATGGAGATCTAGTGCCTTTGCTGAACTTGAAATAAAAAAAGGATCTGCCAGGGGAAACATGCAACTTGTGCATTCACGTGAGGTGTATCTTTACAAGGTGGACATGGATGCATTGCCAGCGATGGCGTGGACACAAGAATGCAAAAGACAGCACAGCAATCGAAAAGAGAATCTTGCACCACAGTTGTGAGTTTTTGTGTCTCATACCCTCTTCTAGTCTTGAGACGAGATGGACTGGTGGGGCAGTGGAGGAAATAAATCTACTAAACCTGAGTGAAATGGTACAAACTGGGAAGACCCAGGTTAAAGAAGGGTGAAGGAGGAATCACTGCCTCCCAGTGATTGCCGCACCAAACAGGAATATTAAACAATTCTCTGCATTAAGGAAAGTAAAGTATGTTCACAAAAAAGATGCTGGAAAATTTGGAATTACTTTCTCAGGCTAAAGACCATATTCCCTTTTAAACTGAGTGAAGAGAAGAGATGCCACTCAGTTCAGCTACTGAGCTAAACTTAGAAGCACACTGTGCACAACCTCACTACCACACCCCAGATGACCATTAGCTATCACACGGCACACACTGTGTCATCTGGTCTCTCTATTTCGTATCACTTTAACAGAGGAACATTGGTTAACAGAGGCACATTATTTTTGGAGGTAGGGGTGGAGTGAGGAAGAGAACAAAAGAAGGAAACCTGAGTCCCAAGAACAGGGATAGTGCATCAAAAAAAGAAAAGCCACTCCAAAAATGAGAGATGCTGTAATACACTGGAAAGCAGTGATTGTCCTTAAAAGCCTTTCTTCTGTATCTGGAATTTTCACTGGGAAATTAATACTGAAATTACGCCAATGAATTACTGAAATCTCCACAGAAAATCTGCACTCAGGGTCCTGGATCTTGCACTTGTGCTCATTAAAAGTGAAAAGATGTTAAAAACTTATGGTCTTTTAACTTATGCACTTGTGCCAATAAGTTTTTGTGAATATTCGTAGGGTGAATTTTTCTACTTTTTTTCTCTCCAGATTTAAAAAAAATTTAAAAATCCTTGTTAATTGAATTTATAGCATCATTCATTTAACTGAGAGAGGGAGAGGATGTGTGAGATGACCCCTTCTTTCCACATGGGGATTAACTTGATTTGCGCAACTCACTGCCAGATGCTATGGAGACCACTTTGGTTTCTTGGGGGACAAGCGTATGGGTCCTTCCTACGCTGGATGGCTCAGGGAGATCCCGCATGGCTGCTTGCCAAGATCACACCCTACGTGCCCCATTACTTGCATGACTTGCAAAACACAACCACCTGCACAAGATGGGTCCTCCTCTAAAATGTAACCGGCAAAGAGCAGCTCCCTCCATCTCCTCCATGGGACCTGTCTCTCAAAAGCCACGGAAAAGAGCTAAAGCATGCTGCAGTCCCTGGGGAAAACATCTGCTGTTGCACAGGACTTCTGCTCTAGTGGATCTGCCCCAGCCCTGCCTGGTGGCCACGCTACCCCCCCGCCTCCTGCTGGGCTCCGGTCCAGCACAGCTGACAACTGCGGTGCGAAGAAGTGGGCAAAGCATCTGTCCCCTTTTTCATTTAAATAACTGTTGCAGCACAATTTTTCTACTGAAGGCCTACTGCCTCTTCTAAGTCATACTTGTCCTGATAAAACGGAGAAGCCTGAGAGAGGATTTTGTCTCGTGGTGGAGGTGGGGTAGAATTTCTGGCTGCTATCACAGGAAAAGTTGTTATTCTCATTAAGTCATCCTCTCTGCAACATCATGCAGCATTTGTGGACTGCTGCAACTATTTCTTTGGCAAATGCTCAACTTAATATAAGCAATCATATTGTTCTAAGGTCATCCAGGAAACCAACAGCCTCCCTTTCCTCCTGACCCTCTCACCAGCTTCCTGCCTTTCCCGTGCTCTTCTTAACATGTTTGGCTGGTTTCAGCACAGCATTGCCTTGGGGAAGTGAGCTGCTGAGAGACTTCTGTTGCAGAGAATCCCTAAGAAATAAAAAAGTTCTTCCTGGAGCTTCCCCCTAGCCTCTTGAATGCGGCATCCTTCCTGAACGCGGCCAAATTCCTCCTTCGCTCAGGGCCATAAACATCTTGCTTGACCCTGATGGGGTAGCAGCACTCCCAGGAATCTGCAAAGCAATTTGCTCCCGAGGAACCTTTTTGCTACACCCCCAATTACACCTCTGCGTGTCCCTCAGAGTACAGGGAAGAAGGGGGGCAACCAGGCATTTCCCTGAGGGCAACTTGTGGGTCAACAGCTGGGAAAGTGGTCCGTGCTCTTCACGATGATCTGCTACCGCCTGCTTCCTGCTCTTCCAACCTTGTATCAGGAGGCTTCTCTGCACAGGAGCGAAAAGAGGAAGATTGGAGGGATACTGACTGGGGACACTTCACCGGGACCTTATGGCTCACCTTTCCAAGACAAAGCACACCCCGCTAAGAACAACAAAATTTAGGGCATTAGAGAGGAGGCTGCAGAGGGTAGTTGCCCTATTGAAGGCTGGTACCTGTCCTGTGAGACAGAAGGGAGTGAAATGGGGCCAGCTGGCACCAGGGGCAAAAAGCAGCTGGATCTATCAGGGAAGCGATCGGTGGGGGTGTGGGGAACCTAGACCTATGGCTGGCCTTTGAGTGGGACCTTGCAAACATCTGGAAGGGGGCCGATATTTATGTTGTGCCAGGAGTGTGTCCCCAGGGACAGGATGACGACGGGCCAAGCCCTGAGACTGGCAGCGTGTTCACCTTGTTGTGCTGACCAAGCCGCAAGTAATTGTGTTGAGCAAACAAATACCCCAAGAGAGCTGAGAAGAGCAGGGCAGCTGCAGGCATGTCGAGTGCCTGCGCCGATGGGAGCAGCTCCAGAGAGCAAACAGGGGAGAGGAGAGCTGCTGGCATGCAAAGGGCTTGCTAGGAATGGGCCTATGGATGTGAAACCGCAGCAGGAGGGAATGCATGGCCAGGCGAAGGGAGGGGGCAATTTCAACAGCGCATTTAAAGATCTTATTAAATGTTCATTATATTAGGTTTCCAGCGATTGTCAGCACTTGAATTATAAGGACCAAATGCAATTGAAAAACTACCTTTTGCTTTCATGTGAAACGGTAACTGCACATCAAACGTTTTAATCTTCTCCAATGACTAAATATGTGGAAATCTGTAGGTCTATTTATATAAAAACTTCCAAAGGATATGTTATCTCTGTGATTTACCCCCACTCCTTCCCCAAGGGATTTTTCTTTCATGTCTTCTTGCACTGTCTACATTTATTTACCACTGAATATCACTTCAAATGAATTTAGTAGCAGGGATGTTTATAGAAATAGCACAATTTCAATGACTTGTGGGGAATACTTACAAAGTGAATGCTGTAAAACACAAGTGTGTTTACATTAGAAAACCAATAACAGACTGGTTAACAGCCAGTCAAGGCGTGGAAGAAAACAGGAGACCTGTTCATCCACTCCAAACCAGCCTACAGTCTTGAATACTAAAATGCTTTTTGGTGGTTTTTACCTCTTTTGTGACAAACCTGTTTCCAAGTAAGCTTTAGACCAAGAATTTTGCACTGAAACCATTCAGAGGATCACTTGAACAATAATTTGAATAATCATTTGAAAATACATTATTCTGGATGGAACTAAATACAGCAAATCTTTTCCAATAAGCAATTTGCAATAAATTATTCAATCACCTCTAATCAAAAGTGCATAGCCTGAAGGAAAATAAAGAAAAATATCTCAAAGCAGCAATTAATCTGTTATATTAATGAAAGGAACCACGTGTGACAAGTGTACAAAATGAACTTTCCTGGAAACCCTCGTACATTCTTGTTTCGCTTTGGAGAACAACGATTTAGATATTAATTTCTTTGACAAGGAGCATTTGCTTCCAGTTCATCCAGCTGCTTGCTGGTTAGAAAACAGGAGCAATGTGACAAAAGAAGCGACAACCTTGTTGCCCCCTTTTGTAAGTGAAGTTTAATTTAGCTGATGAAGCCTACAACCCTTCCTGCCCTATGGAAGCTCTCTACCATCTGGCCATCAGGTTAAACTCTGTAGCTGGCACCCAGAGTTTGGATAACTCTTGATGCTGTGTGAATGGGACGGAGAAAAGGGCAGCAGCAGAGGGGTTTAAACTCTCGACAACAGACAGCATTCATGACCCTCTTCTGGCCTTGCTCTCATGCCTCAGCGAAGAGATGAAACCTCTGTAACCCCTACCAGTGCATGTGCAATTCCGCAGCTCCTCCTCCCCTTCCTCCCTCCCAAGGGAGACTGTTCAGCACGTCTGGTCTCTATTCATACATGGCTGCAGGATGACTGAGGCTCTACTTTTTGGTATGTGTGCTATTGCCGGAAGTATTGCCCCCAGCTTTCAAATGATGAGCAGTTTAGCTGACTTTGTCAGCCCCTCTATGACTCCGATTTGAAAGCAAAGAGGAAAAGAAGCCACTGACACTTTTTATATTCTTCTCTTGATGCACCTGGGAAGGAAACATCAAGACTTCAGGTTTCACTACATATTCAATGAGTCCTTTTCCGTTTTTTTAGCAATGCTGTAGCCTTTTCTTATTTTGCTCTATTTCAAAAACATAATCAACTAGGACCTAATTCTGCACTTCATATAAAAGACTGCTGAATCTGCAGAATATCTACAGTACCAAGAATCAGTTTCTCTTGAAATACATATATTTCTGCATACTTAAAGACACAATCAGATAGAACCATTTTACTTCCAGCTGTAAGAAATCTGACATCTGAACTGGGGCAAACGGAAATGCTCACTGTAAAGGAAAAGTTGCCACAAATACAAATTAATGTCATAGAATCATAGAATGGTTAGAGTTGGAAGCGACCTTAAAGATCACCTAGTTCCAACCCCCCCGCCATGGGCAGGGACACCTCCCACTAGACCAGGTTGCTCAAAGCCCCATCCAAACTGTCCAACAGCTCTTGGATAAACTGGAATTAATGTCCTTATGCTGAGAGGAAGAGAAATGGCCTAAAATGTACTGAAATGCAATAATTATACTAAAGCCACCAAAATGGGAATATTTCCAGTATGAGACAGATGAACAGTATGAATTCACTCAACAGAGGAACCTCAACAAAATTAGTACTGTCATTAGCCAGACAGAACATGTAGATGGACACAACTGACATATTCTCAAGACAAGAACACGCCTCTTCCTTTCTGTCCACCATAATATTTGGAAAGCTAACTTTTGTTCCTTGCCTTGCCTTAAATTCCCTCAGGCCAAAATGAAATCAAAGTTTAGTCAAGGAAGAGACAGCAACAGAAGACAGACATACATACTGGTAAATGTGGTCTCAAGTTACCTGAATAGCCAGGGCAGAATCAGAACACAGGTCAGAATTAACATGAGGTCATGGAAAGTCTGTGTTTTCATGCAAAAACTGAGTGTCTCAGGTATATCAGGGGTGTTTTATGGAAGTACTTAGTACGCCACCAGACACAGTGGTGCTGGTGTCAGGACAAGTCTAAGTGGGGAAAAGCAGGAAAGTCAAAACGAATACACTGAAGCCGTGATTTTTAAAGCGCATTAAACCCCTGACTAAAAGGTACTATTCAGAAATACAGCATCCTTACTTTTTAATCAAACACCACTACATGAGCAGCTTTTAATCTACTTTAGCCAGCAGAGAAGCCATTCTGTGAAAGCCTAACAAAACTTTCCAGTCTTCCCAGTACCTTGCCAATTTTTAGCAAGGCCATGAAGGGAAAGAGCCATCCAGCCATCATCCCACTAAAAACAGAGAGCTAAAATTTGAAAATGAATAATTACATTCTTCAGAACTTTGCCATATAATTATGGATACCTTTAGAGAAACCAGATATCCTTGTAGTTTTGGATTAATCTACTTGCAGAATGTTTACACAGAGTACAGTTATCTCCTTCCATTGTTAAACCCAAATAAAGGAGACATTGCTCACATAAAAAGAAGAAAAAATCCTACTCTCTTTCAAGGACAATTTATGTGGGGATCTTCAAGGGTTCTGAAAATCCAAGAGAAATACAGACATTTAAAAGAGTAGAATTAAGAAATGAAAACACCATTGCCAAAAGTATCACTGTTTCACTGACACAGTACATGCAAATAAGAACACTGCATCCTTGTTTCTTCAAGGCAAAAAACTCCTTCATGCTAGATGAAAGGAGTTTCTAAATTATAGCTATAAGTTTTTAACAAGAGTTCACAAGGTTTCCTTCCTTAAGCACTGTTTAGATAAGGTGCTTTAAAACAGAAATTCACCCTTTCTCAGGTTCAAACAAGATTGTAGTTTCCTGTCGTTCCAAATTTCTCTGTAGCGCTGTCAAACCACCACCGCTCATTCTCAGCAGTGAGAGTTCACCACCAACTAACAACCTGGTGGGTGTCTCACCCACAGGGTAGGATCATCCGGACACTTCACACGTTCGAGATGTAGCATTCCCTCGGATGGGAAGGCAGGTGGAGTTAAGCACAAAGAAAATAAGGGGGAAGAATGTCCATGCAAGAACACCAAGGCGGTGGTCTCCCCAGCATTTGTTGCTGTACTTGTACACTTGAAAACTAAAACTATCTGCCAGAAATTAATTGCCAGTGTGACCAGTTTACCTGAATCACCACTATTCAGGGCCAGGAAAAGAAATCTGTGACAGCGTCAGCAAGGTCTCACATCGTGCCTTGACGAGAAGAGCTGTAGAAGATTGTACGTCCACCTCTCCATCCCTTCATATTTCTGAGTTGTAATTTCGCCACATCCATCAAGTGAGAGAATGGTGGAGCGTCAAGGTCTGCAGCCTTCGGGAGTAAGAGGTGGGGGGATGAGGTTTACTGGAAAGCTGCTCATATTTCATTCGAGTAATCCTGTCTGCTTCCAAGCAGATTTCAGAAAAATATCAGTGTTCTGCTGAATAGCTTTAATGGGATTACCTTTAAGGCTTCTCTAATAAGTGGTGTTATTAAGTTGTCTGGCTCGTACGGAGACTTATGCATAACCACTGGCACTCCCCCTTTTTCCTGGTTTTGTTACAAATTGGAATAAGTGTCTACTTGGTGTTGGGTTTCGTGTTTTAAAGAGGATTGGGTTTGGGGAAAATCTTTTGGGTAAAGCCCTTTTTAAAATTTTGCCTATGTTAAAAAATCCCTTTCTTTCAGCCTACGAAACATGCCCTAAAAGGGATTAGAGATGACGTTCAGTACAAATCTGCCAGGAAGGCCAAATCAAGATTTCACAGATCGAACACCAGTACAAATGACTGCAAAGGTCTACGATTTTGCAGGAAAAAGAAAATTATCTCAGATTTCTGAAGTCAGTCTGAAAGTCCAGTAGAAATTAAAAAGAGTGGGCAGAGTTTGAAATGATGTAATTCTTTCAGCTTTTCAAGGTGAGTCATTTAAAAAAATATTTATATTTAAATCACTCTGTTTTTTTAAAAAGTGAATGCACTTAGAGAGCATTGACTAGAATGTTTTGAACTTGATGGAAAGTCTCTGTAAAAGTGAATGAAAAAAAGGCTATTATACAACCCCTTCAAAATAAATTAAAAAAAATACATGTGGTATCCCAAGATCAAAATACAACATGAGAACATGAATGAAGAATTGTTAAAACACAGAAAAGATTCACCTCCATGGAGACAACCCATGGAAATGACATAAAACCCCAGGGCTACTGTATCTAGATAAGGTTTTATTGAAGGAAATTCCCCAGGGAATTTTGTTTAAAGGGCCTACACTCTTGTGGGACATTCTGCAGTAGTAATGGTGATCATCAGGAAGGTTACAGCTGTATTGGTAGTGTTGATACGTTCAGCATCAGTCTCATTTACCCATGACAGGAGGCAAACGGGCCCTGACTCCAGCACAGTGATGCCAACGAGTTTTAGCACAAGGCAATTTGTTTTCCTTCTTTTATGGCTTGATCCTCCTCCACCTCTGTTGGCAGCAGAACCTTTTGTTGACTCTTAAAAGGTGTCTCCTTTGAATAGTTTCATGTGGCATTGCTGAAGGAGGCAGAGCTGTTGATTGCTTCAAAAGCTTTTTTTTTAATTCAGTTTCCATCACTGGGCTTATGGGAGAAGATTCTCTCTACATAGTTACTGGCTGTTAAAGTTTTGGTAGGCGTTTGGATATGGAGACCAAAATCCTAAGGCAATGAGTTTTAGGAAAAGATTTGGGGTTTTTTTAGTCATTTATTGCCTTAGAAAAACAAAGAACACTGATTTTTTCTTTCGGGTCTCCATCTTGATATGTGGGACCTCATATGAAGCTGGAACTTCAAGTGGTAAAATGCTAATACAGCACAAGAAACCTGCGTGGGCTTTGTTTTTCACATGGGAAATAGCACAGATGAGTTTTAAAACAGCAATAAAAGTAATTGAGCAATTGCCAAGACTTGTAGTCATGATCTCAGGATTTCACTCACTGAGCAAATACCCTTGAAACTCCCATTATGGTTTGTGAATCAGCCACTGCCTTACTTTCTTAGCGATATCATCACTACAAATAAAAATGTTGAATCCCTGGGGAGATCAGAAGATTCTGGTCGTTGAATCCCTGGGGAGATGAGAAGATTCTGGTCTCTGTTCTCAAGGACTTTTATTTTCTGGGGTGTGCTTGTGATTCCTGCTCTGTTTCTTGGAAATGGAAAAAAGGGCCTCGGGATTTGCTACACCGACCAGCCTCCTGTTTTCTCAATATACACCTGACCTTTCCTAACTACCTGGTAGAAGGAGGAGTTCAAAACACAAGAAACCACACTCTGGCAGGCCTATATCTTCTGCTCAGCATTTTATGCTGTGAGGAATTTCACTGCTGTTAGTGGGACTCCTCATGCAGAAAGGTGCTTTTCAGTACGTGTATTGCCATCAAAACCTCACCCTACATAAATCTAGTGTGTATGAAATACCCTGTAGATCATCAGTTCAGCTTGAAGGTGCCAATAATCAAGGAAAACACATTCTGAAACCGTATGATTCTGAGACTTCAGGACACATTTAAACTACTTCACCTTTTTATGCAGCCTAAGGTGAAATCATTCTTTTTCCAGTTGCATTGGAAAATCTACTCATGCCCAGGTTTTCTGTGTTTTTCTAGTGACTCCCAATGGAAATTACCAAACCAGCATCACTGCTGAATTTCCAGGCAAAGATATGGGGCCCTGAGGTAAAACGGAGCTGCTCGAGAGAATGACTGCTTTTTTTGGGATGACTTCTTTCAAAACAGCATTATTACTATATTTGAAAGATGAAAGAACTGTTATCCATGATTCATTTTTCACTGACTTCTCAATAAGTATATTTAAACAAACAAATAGTGGAAGAGCATGAAAAATAGAAACATAATGAGTAAAATTTTCATAAGCAGCTAAGGAACTTGGGTTCTATGGAACTACACTCCACTTGAAAGAATGATTTATGCATTTAGCACACTAAAACCCACGTTCAACAATTTTATGCTTGTGATTCAAGCAAATTTTCATCAGTTGACCTGTGCTTCCAAATGGATGGTACAAGCACTGAGTCATTTCTGAAAGCAGTTCAACTTTTTCACTCAATGACCTAAGTATATTTATGGACACAAAATTTTATGGATCTCTTTGATATTTAAGCACCTTTGTTGCACATACTGCCATAGACAGAACATTACAGTTGTTCATTTTTTGGGTGTGTTAGGAGTATTGTGGCAAGGAAAAGGTTATATTTACTTGCAGATGTAAATGGAGAACCTTTTTACATCAGGCGATACTTTCTCCCAAGGGCAAGAAGCTGGCTATGATCAAGAGAAGCCGGGGACAACCACTGACTGTGATAAATGAACATACAGAGATGGAAAAGGAAGGGCTTATTGCTAAAAATTCTTTTGTTGTAATTCAAAGTGTCCAGATGCAAAACTCAGCAGGGCCATTCCAATATCTGATCAAGTTTAGAATGCTCTGATGACCTTTCTCATTCTTTTTTCTGTGAGAAGGATGGAAAGTCACAAGTATGAGTAATAGAAATGTCTTTCACCAAAACGACTCTAAGTCTAGTCCTTTTTTAGACATGCTAAAAATTTCCCTCTCTGTTCCTCGCAACCCGTTTACATTCCTAGTCTTCATGTGGTGCCTATTAACAGAGCATAAATACGGAATGTTAAATCTCTGTGTATCCCAAGCTATCTACAACCCTGAAGGATTCGGGAAAAATTAAACAAGAGAGTAGGCAGACTTCCAGAAATAACACAGCTTTAACAAAAACATGAAATATTTATAGAACACGTAAAGAACAAAGGAAATGCAGCATTTCCTCCATGTACAATTTCTATTAGTGTTTCAGGAATACCAGTCCCCTTCCATGTTCCTACTCCGAGGACAGGGACCACAGCTAATACATCTAATAAACTCTCCTGGATTAACCTGATTTTGTCAAGAATACACATTCCAGTGACATATCAAGTGCAATCCAGAATTACTTTGTTACTTTAGTTAAGTTTTTGAAAAAGAAATCTTACAGTAAACCTTTTGGGGTCAGATAGGTGAGGCTTACTGGTAGCAAAACTGCAGTGGTGAAGTAATTGCATATCTCATTTTGTAACCACATAATGTTAACTGAATATGCAAAGTGTCTGTTGCTATAACAGCAAATACTGGGGTAGTGTAACTTACAGGAAGAAAAAAAAAAAAGCATGACCAGTGTCTCATTCAGACACCTTGGTCCATGCAACATTTCTGTAATTAATGGACGGTAAAATACTGCGGAGAACATTCTAACATTGACTCAGTAGATTGGTCTCACCTAGCATGGTTTGTTTAGGATTGCTCAGTCCACTTTCAAGCAGGCGCTTTAGAGAAAGCTAAGATGTAGAGTTGCAAGAAAGGAAGGATGGTTATGGGTCCAGGGACTTGACCTGATGGGCATTTCTCCTGTCAAAACTTCAGCAATCTTCAGAATGATTTTGAATATTTATATTAATGCCAAAGCGTCCTGATTTTTTTATTAGGTTCTGAGAACATTTTTAATAATTAAGCTTTTGTACTTCAAGATTAAGCCATGATCTATAAGAGATGCAGATAAGGCCAAGTGTGGAAAGTAAATGACCCTCCATTTGCATGCAGCAGAATTCTTGCACAGCCTACAGCGGTCCTTGTGGCGTGATGTCGAATACCGGAGCAAAGGTACCTCAATTCAAGACTGAAAAGTAATGTGCATCCATTTTTGCATCTGTTAAGTGAGGTACAGAAAAGTTAAACTCTAATTTTAAAGATACTTAGTGGTAGAACAGAAGAAAGCCTAGATTGTCTTCTCGGTTATGTAGTTCCTTAAATTAGATACTAGAAATTTGCCTGGCAAATAGGGTAAGAAGGGAGAGACCCAAGATGGAGCTCAGGGTTGGAAGAAAAATTTCTTCAGGGTGTACGGATAGAGCCCTCTGCTCTTGATGGGAAAGAAGGGTGAAGCTGAAGTTCTTTAGGGTGCTTCTCTGAAGCTTGCCCATAGTTTCAAGGGCTCACCAACCCAGACTCCTACAGTTTATTCAACACCATGGGGAGCTGGAGATGTCTGTCATGTAAACACGAGTAGATTAGCTATAGATAGCTCTTCTGCCCATGCCTCCCTCTCACCTGACAAGGCAGGCCTACTTATAAAACAAGATTAACTTCGAGGCAAAGCAGTTCCCCAGCTTCTGCTGAGTTATGATACCAGGTTTAAACAGCATGACAGTTTATTCTCAGGCCACTTACTGTATTGTCTAGGCACTGCCTGAGAGATGGAAAAAGAATCTCATTTCCACATTAAAAATATTCCTATAATAATGAACCACGCCAAACTGGTTCTTACAAGCACAGGAGAACTAAAGCATTTTTTTATTTTTAAAGCAAAAAAAAAAGCACACCACCAAAGAAAATGCCATGTCCTCTACAAATGTATGCTCTCCTGATGAGACAAAAACTGAAGGCAAAAATGCTCTTCTCTCCCAAATAACAACCCAGGACAATAAAAAAGACACATGAATGGACCCTACGTCTCAGTTTGTCAACCAGAGGCTCTTGCACGAGGACGTTTGAGCTGGTGAGCTTCTCCCAGTGCTCTTTGCTGAGCTAGTGGTCTGTGATGAGCCAGTTGCAAATCCATGTATAGCTGTGGCTGTTCAAAGCTTAAGACTCACACCAGCACTTTCTTAAAATTTCTGATCTCAAAAAAACAGCCAAAAAAGGAAAAAAAGGTAGAAAACTAAAGCCAAAAGCTGACCTGCACTGAAAAGTTTGAACTGCTTTTTAATGTATCTAAAAATGAATATGGAAAGAATTACAACAAATAACTTTGATTTTTCATGTAAGTCAAAGATTATATGCACACATACTTATGAATCTCTCTTGCCTGGGCTAATGGAAATCTTTAGGCTGCTTGATGGAAATCTTCAGCTTTAATTTAGCTGCAGTTAACATTCCTGCTACAATAGAGTCAAGTGCAAAGTGTGTTGTAAATACTAGAGCTGTTTATAACCTGAAGGGCAAATTCAAATCCTGTTTAATTTCCTTACCGTTGTTCATAAAACAGTCATTTCAAGAATAGAAGCATGATGCGCAAACATAGCAAATCTCTCACTTTTATCACCACATCAGAACAAAACAGTCCTCTTTTCTAGCTTCATTACCATTTTTGGAAGTGGGAGAAAATTTTATTCCTAGTGATGGAGAGGGACTCCTAACAATCCAGAGTTGCCCAGGCTTAACAACAACAACAACAAAGTCTCTTTCAGATTTCACAGATGATTTATTTTAGTATTTCTTGGCATCGAAAACCATGAGTGGTTGCTCATCACATTACCCTTGCTAATTGGAAAGGCACCACAGCAGCACTGTGGCTGGTGGTACCGGAGGTTTGCTGGCACTTGAGAGCAGGAGAACCCAAGGGACACAGCAGTGAAGTCAACACTTTCTTGACAAGGAGCTTGCTAAAAATAAGTGGTTGTACACATTCACAGAGATCCAGGCCTAGTTGTGAATGATTCATGCACGTGGAAAGGAGCCAGATTTGCTGGATGCATTAGGTTGTTGCAATTAGCTCATGAGCTGCACTCCTCATGCTGAATGGTGCAAACATGTTCTGGAAAGTGGAGATATGGGTGGAAATAATTTGATACCATTTTTACTCTGAGAGACAAGGGAACGTTTAGGATGTTTGATAATAATATGTAATCCACTGTGGGATTTATAGACAGTCTTAACACAAGTTAACACAAGTCTTAACACAGCCAGGTTGGATTGGGCTTTGAGCAGCCTGGTCTAGTGGGAGGTGTCCCTGCCCATGGCAGGGGGGTTGGAACTACATGGTCTTTAAGGTCCCTTCCAACCCGAACCATTCTGTGATTCTGTGATTCTAAGTCTAGAAACTGGGACTAAAGCAGAAGGCAGAACAGAAGATGATCCTTCATTACTGAATACATATTTAAGTTGAATCCTGCAAACAAACTTCAAACAAAACATGGAAATCTCGTATTAAAAAAGTAGTGAAAATCTTGGGCCAGACTAGGATTGTGGATGCACCCTATGTCTAAAATAACTGCCTTAACTTTTGTCTCTGATTGTTAAAAGTTCTTAAAATACTTTGCCTATTTATCAGTCATCATTTTGAGAGTTAAACTTGTAACTTTTATTCTAGGCCAAGGAACTAATTTTTTCTTACTGGAGATATTGCTGAACCACCTCAGCAGTGATTAGATCTGTAATCAGTGCCTGTTAGCTGTGTGAAGGAAAGAGAAACAGTAAAGTAATGATGAAAGTTTAGTCAAAGATGATGGAGTTCATTTGAAAACCCTGCCGTTCTCTAGGTAAACTTTCAGAAGTACTTCTAAGGGAGGATCATTTTGTTATCCATTTGTTATGATCTGCTTTTGCAGCAATACTTAAGCCTAAATGGACTGGATTAAGAACAGATTTCCATCTTTTTAAAAGAACTTAGCAGTTTGCCACGCAGAGAAGCAAAGCTGGAAAGAAAATAATCCGTAGGAGATAAAATATCATTTACAGCTCTGATTTTCCATGCTGTCTGTGATTAAACTATAATTAGGTGAAAATAGGGCCTTTTGTATCCAGTCCTCAGTTGCTTCTCTTTGTGATGCCCCTGTGAGGTCACAGCCTATCGTTATGATGACACTCTCCGTTGCCATGGCAATGTGTCTGCATTCCCGGACCGGGCATGCCAAGCTCACAATGGGACCGCACAAGAGAAGTTTGTTGTGAAGGTTGTTTAGTCACTGATGGCACTGAAAAACAGCAAATGTAGCAAGAAAAATGACCTGTGAAAAGAAGACGGAATTATGTGCAGAAGTAAGTACTTCAAAATTTACCTCGGCCTCAGTAGTTTGTTATTAATAGGGCTTTTGCATGTAGTTCATGCTTTTAAAATGAGAGAAGAAATCCATCTCTTTCTTGGAAACACATGTTTCATTTCTCAAACTTCCAAAGCTTTGAACTGCCTGGACAACAGCACGTGTCAGGATGGAAATTCCTTTGAGGTCCTCTGCTCCCGTCCCTTCCCGGAGCCGGGTCTGGGAGAACAGAGCCAGGAAAAGCAAGCCTTCCTTCAGGCTGTGCCCATGTTTCTGCTGTACAGGGCTGCCGGTTGCCAGTTCGGATTATTTAGGTGTAGTAAATCCCACCAGGTGTCAGACCTTTTGCAAGCAGGGTCTGCAAGAAGGATGATTCCTGCTCACACAGAGAGGGGGACGGCTCTTGAGAAACGGCGATGCTGCAGCTGTCTGCACCGAAGGAACATGCAGATAGGCACCGGACCTAAAATGTTACCTTGCTCCTGGAAAAGGACCAGCTAAAGTGTATTAATGCCATATACAGCCTTACATGTAAGTAATCAGGCACTGGGAGCCAACGAAGTGCTATTGTTGCACTTTCTCCTCCCTAAATCACATATACAACCTTGTTCACCAGGAGGAGGAACTATAAATATGATAGCCTAAAAAGATTATTGTCGACTAGCACATACGTTGATTTGAGTCTATGTAATGGTGCCTCTGAAATGATTTTAAAAAATGACGATGAAACCAAAACATACCACAACAGATTATGGATGAGAATTACATTTACTACATCCAATACACGATGCATTTCTTTCTGCATAATGATCTGCAGATGCCTGCTTGTAACACAGGTTAAATACAAATTAAGGAACCTCTTAACTGTTTGCTCCTTGTGTTCAGCTGCTTGCCATTTGTAAACAATGTACGGTACAAGGGCGCTGGGTGAAATCCTGACCCCTGCTAAAGCCAGTGTCAGTGTTGCTGCTGAGCCTCCACAGGGCCAGCATCGCCCTCGCTCTGTTAATTCCTGAAAACACCTTGCAACATGTTTGCATAAAACCCCGGGGGTCTGCAGAGACGTTTATATCATCCCCATTGATGTGAGAAGAATGACCGGATTAGTAATAGAAAACCCAAACAACACGCACCGCTTTTTGATATTTAAAAACAGAGCGATTGGAAGGACTAATCACAGCACAGAGTTTGCAGAATGGCTAATGTCTTGAAATGAGCTATGTTGGAGAAACTGGAAATAGGGCTATAATAATGTTTTATACTGTACTTATTTTTATGATCCCTGCATAGCATATTGGAAGCAGCTGTGACATTTCTGAACACAAGGAAAATGTGATGGACCTATTTATTAAAGGGGGTTAAAAGCCCCAGGTGGTCTGGAGATTTGAAGACCAGGAAATACCAGAGACAAATGAGAAAACAGGATGATCTAAGCCATACCAGTTGAAATAGATTTTGATGATAAGGCACACTTATATATCTTACAATCTATGATGGATATGTCACGGTAGGGACAGCATTACTGAACAGTATTGTGGGTGATAATTACATAGCCCTCTTTCCAGAGATTATACGCCCTCTCCATACAGATTCACCGATCCTTGCTATACGCTGCTGGAAAACCTGCAATTCTTTAGAAGCACAGAAATACCTGGGATTTTTATATCCCACAGTTATAAAGTCATAATAATTCATAGACTTCAGATGAGAGTGTTTCCTTGCCTGGAATTGAACCCTGAGGAGTCTCAGCACATTCAGATCAACACAAAAACACGGAGCCAAGTTCTGCCTTCACATAATACACGGACGTTACCACTTAGTACCGACAATCAGTCTTTCCTCTTTCTATCAATAATGTTCTGTGGGAAACACACATGAAAGAGAGAGGCTTTTAAAATGTATTTTAGTCCATCATGCATCTGTAGCTCATCTTGCCCTGGAAGCTTACGTGTTTTGCCATATTGCCGGAGTTTATCCAGCCTGATAACAGAATTTCATCATTTATGCTTATTACTTAGTGAACTGTTTAGCAAGGCAATTGTGAATGCCTACAGAGAATTTACAGATAATCTCCACATATTTGAATTGAAATAATTCTGAGTGAAAACTGCTGCAAAGTTTAGAAAGCGGAATAAATACAAACCCTATGTATGTCAACGGATTTCAGAGGTCATTTTGTAGGGCCACAGTATCGTGCTGAATTTTATGCCGTTTACTCGCCATTGAACTCAGTCGAGTGTTCAGGGTAGATACCAACAGATAGGCTACTATTTGGCCAAACTGAAGGCAGTGGGAAAGCTGCCACCCACTTCAATGAGGCCATGATTTCACCACAAATATCTTAACTGCCTACACACGCATAAGGATGGCACACAAATCTCAGCCTATAGTCTCTACCTCACAGCCAGATCTGCTGCCGGCTCTTTGTTTGTTTGCAAACAGACTCAGAGCGGCATCACCTACACAAGTTTTCATTAAGTGGGTCAGCAACGGACGATTATCACTCCCACATGCAGTAAGTATCAGCATAAAGTGACATACTAAGAATGTCCAGCTGGTTACTCATTTCTGCACTCTCTGGAATCAGCAATACGTGGTTTATAGTTGATAAATAAAGCCTAGTTACAGTGAGTCTGCTGAAAATACAGAATCTCCATTTGACCAGAAAGAGCTGGGAGTTTCAGCTCCTAGTGAGGATGAGAAGTAGAGTCCCGGAAATCTGTTGCACAGGAAGAATTCTGAGAAAAACATTAACTACAAAAGCATGTAACTGTGTGAATATGGTGGGGCTGACTCAAAACCACAAACCTGGCAGCTCCAGAGACGTCTTCTGCTGGAATTAGCCTCAAACCATTGTCCCTGGAAGCCTAGGATGCAAGGTAGCCCACCAGATATGATGCCAACAGCGAAGTCCACCCCAGGCACTTGCCTTTTGAACCCAGGTGGCATTTTGATCCCTATTTTAATGGAAATTCATGCTTTGACCAAAAATCACTTTTGTTCTGAATAGCTTCAAGAAGAAATTAGTTTTTATACATACATAGCACCAAGTTATTTCTTTCAAGGAAAAAATGGTTCTAGTGGTAATTTGTTCTAAAAGTACTTGTATATCGTATTTACACCACTGAGAAATGCAGAGTCAATCCCTCTTATAAATTACTGCTCTTTAGTAATTGCATGCTGAGATAATCCAACAGTTATATTCCTTCCAGACATTTTAAACCAGCTGCTCAGCTATTGCAGTTTCATACTAGAGCAGTCTGTGCAGGTCTTGGCAAACAGACTGATGTTCTGGATGACCAAAAAGCTTCTTGGTATTCTCTCTATGAAGACTACCTTGTTCACAATGGACAAAAATAAATCCTCCCGGGAACTTGTCATGAGTTTAACCCTCTACCTGTCAGGAAGAATTACTACATTAATCACCTCACAATGCTATGTCAAGGAAGTGCTTCCTGATAATAGTTAGGCAAGATATTTGTGCTAAAACACTGTGAGTTTTATAAAGTATTCTATAAAATTGGAGAAGAAAGTGAAAGAACAATAAAAATAAATAAGGAGTAGCTATACAAACAATTTAGATAACAAGCATGTTTTATACCTCAGTGTCTTCATCTTTTAAGTTCATAATAGTATATTTTTAATATAAAATGGGATAGGGTGAGTGTCCTGAGTAATGTCGCAGGCTGGCTTCTGTGAGATAGAAACCTTCCCAAACTGAGAGTTGCAGATTTCCATAGCAGGGGTTTGGTCTGCCCCGTACCCCGATAACTTCATTTACTGCAGGGACATTGCAGAAATGGGCATCCGGGGGGGTGGGGGGCGGGGGAAGAAATCAGGTTGCTTATGCAGCATCCGTGTGCTGATTCTAAGCTTTGGCTGGTGATTCCTTTAACCAAACACATATGCCTGGTTCTGGCATATAGAAGAGACAGACACATAAGGTCAAAAAGAGTTAACCTTTCCACATTAGATGACCTCAAAATTTTTCATCCTATATTATAATAGTTTCCTCATTTTCAGAATATTTTTTGACATTTAAATCATTAAAAGCATGAGTACAGTGGTGATGAAACTGAGCTTACTGTCTTGGCTAATAAAATGATAGTCAAGCCCACAAGGAACATGAAAGAAGCCCCTTTACAAAGGACTGTGTAGACATGATCTGGAAGAGATATTTCTTTGAAGACTTCCTCTGCTCTCTTGAACCACAGCAAATGTTCAGATTCTTCAAACATATAACAAGCTTAGTAACGACAATCTCCAATCATCCCATTAAGAAAAGCTGAGTGTCTGTAGGAACAACCAATAAAGCTTTAACATACCTTAAGGACAGAGATTACGGAAAGTAGATCTTTAATCCCTAGAGAAGATACTGCAAGCAAGAGAAAGCAGTGAAAAGTCTTCTTTCCCTTGAATTCTTTAGTGGGAACCCAGGGTCATCAATAAGCAGCACAGAAATAGAACAAAGGGCTTTAATTCATAAGGATCCTTCCATAAGTTATCATCCAGGAAGGGGAAACAAAGACAGGGAAGAATTTCACTTCCTAAATCATCTTTGTCTCATCTTTATGGCTTTGAGGAACAATAAAAAGTTGCCCAGAAGGAGGAAAGCAAGAAGAAAGCCTTTTTTTCTTCCACCATTTCCCAATTTCTCCTCACTTAATGTCATTCCAACAGTCCCGACAGAGAATGAAACTTTTCCTAGGTACTCCTCTTCCCTGGCTAATGCGTATCTAAGAGTTTGATGGTTCACTTTTTCTCCCGCTGCTGCTGCACAGCTCTGATACAAGAAGCATCTTAGCATTTACTAATACAAACCACTCTTTGGATAGCCCACAGCAAGGGTTAAAAACCAAACAGACAAACCCACCAAAAAAATACCTTTTCTTAAACTTTGCTGGCTCACGATTTTTTTTATAAGATTGATCTTTTTAAGAATGATGACACGTGCACCCACTGAAGTTAGCAGGAAATAAGATGCTGCTCAGATGTTTCCCTTTCACACTCAGACCCAAATAGCTGGGTTGATTATAATGCATATGCCAATTTAAACAATACTAACCAAAAAAGAAGTTCAAAATTGTTCCATATCAGGCAATCAAAACCTTGTAAAATCCTGGGAAAAAAAACGATCTTGCAAACAAGGAGAAATAAAGGTGAGGGAACAACTATCAGAACTATGTGCTTTTGTTAGTCAGATTTAGAGAACTTTTTTTTGCCTGAACATAAAAGCACAAGTTCCTGCCATTTTTAGCAATTCAGTACAATGAAGCTAAGAATACTTATCCTACAACCTCTCGCAGGACAAAACAAGAAGGAAATTTTCCTAATTGTGCTGTAGGCTTATGCAGTCTAAACCTATACCATACCTGCTGTCAGAGAAGGGAAAGACCAGAGCTACAAGGAATATATTTTACAGAGATCCAAAATTCTGTAGCCAAAGTCTGGGGCAGGCAAGGCCAATTACGCTGACTAGGTTGAATGTTAAGCTAAATTTAAATGTTTCCCAAGAGATTAGAATGACATGTGGAAAGTTCAGTAATATTATTATAATTTAAAACAATATATTTTCATTCTGGACATCATTCCTTTGGGATATGTACTGCTCTCTGATTATAGAGATTGCAGCTGGATGCTGCCACTTTGAAATATCCATGCACTTTCAGCCAGTAAAAACGCAATCATCTAAAGTCTCTTATATGATATGGGGAATGTAAGCCATGACTTAGGTTTCCAGGACAACACAACCAAAAATACCATGTATCAATTGCAGAAGAAAATTGTAAACATTCCCATTTGCTTAATTTCATTTGCCTTTAAGGGTTAGGCATATAAACTGGATTAAACCAAAAAGTAACTGAAGGTTACAGAATGGTTTCTTCAAAATGTGAAGCAGTATTTTCTATGAGTTTTTCAGTATTTCAGTAGAGGTATGAGGAGGGTGGGCCCTTTTCTCACTCATAACTTGCATCAGCTGTTAACCAATTCAGCTGCAGCCTGCAAATAAACTGTAGCTAAATATGGATCAGAAGTTTTCATCTGCTTTGAAATATCTATCCTGGGAGCATGGTCTCATACTGAATCTACTGGTTTGAAATTGCAGCCCAAATATCTCTTTATGCCTTCTGATTTCCATCTGCAACTAAACAACCACTCTATACGCCTCTAGAAAATGACAAGTTTATACTGCAAAAATCTTATGCCCCCCCTTACATCTATAAATATCTTATGTACCCAAAACCTAGTGGTAGACAGCAAAGAAATGATGGCTTTTCCTCTGACCTCTGAGGTCTTGGATCAGGTCACTTGCTCAGATCCATTTGACCATAAATACTTGCACACCTCAAGAACTCACAAGGCAGAAAATACATTTAAGGTAAACTCTCACTCCAGGGCCAGGCAACATATAAATACTCACACTTCAATTTTGTGACTGTCATGTTACTGGGGACTGTAGAAGATTCATATGCGTTATAGCTCTTCTTTACAATAATAGTGTATTGTCCTCATTTTATAATCTGATAATTTATGGTACAATTGGCAATAGTCAGTAATGTGGTGTCTTTACGTGCAGTTTAACACCTGACAAAACAGCTTCAAGAGCTGCTTTGCATCTAAATCCAATATAAACAACACAGGCTGCCATTTAATGCTTAGAAACATTTACACCACAAACATTAACAATGAAGTCCTTTCACTCTCCTTTGGACGTTGCTTTAAAAAGCACGCTGATTTTGATGTTCCTAACAGTGACAGAAATAATATGCAATTTAAGACAGGTTTTTTGTATTCAATAATGTTTTTTTCAGTTTTCATGATGACCATTTTCTTTTGGAACAGCTGTTTGGAATATTAGATTTTGATCATCTTTCAGAAATACTTTTTTAATTACTCCTCACAGTTTCAATGTCACAGATTATTACAAGTAGGGGAAAAATGCAAAATCATTTGCAGTGTAATCTTAATTTCTCTCCACCTTTTATGTTTATGTATCACAAACCAATAGATTCTGATTGCCAATTCTTATAAATCTCTTCCATGTATTTTTCCTACTTAGTTACTGATCTAGAATTCCTTTGTGAATAAATTGTTGCATCTGCTCAGGTCTCTGAAATGCAACTTGGGGCCCAAGGTGTAGTTCCCTTTGCTGACTGATTAAATATCACTTCAAAGTAATTTTATTGATACAAGCAATTATTATGAACTCAAACTTTGTTTCCCACAATTATGCTGTAATATTTGCTTTAAATTCCAGCTCTCCTCAAATTGAGGGGCTGAGGAAAGGGATTCCCATGGGAGACGGATTCAGGCATAGCCAGAGATGATTAATCTAAAAAGTAAGCACAAGAAGTATCGTTTGGGTCTGACTTTGATACTTCTGAAGCTATTTAGTTGTGGATGTTGTTCAACGACTGAAATACCAACTGATCTAGAAGTTCACCACCTGTCAGGCTACCACTGAATGGAGGCCGGTGTGGAAGGCAGCATGGGTTAAAGGAGCTTAACCAACAGAAAAGCAAATAATAACCAGCAGATTTTATTTCTATAAACACAGATTAGTGCCAACTGGTGACTTCATGTCTATGGAAAAGTTTAAATATTTTTGTCTAAATTAAGCCTTGGAGATTTTATTTGAAGTGATGTTTTCTAAAATATTTAGTAGGGCAACCGGAGCTGTGCCACAGATGGGATAAGAAAGTCCTGAATAGAAGGGAGAACACTGACCCTCCCTGGAGCAAGGAAAAGACGCGTTGGCAATGAAGAGGTTTGTGGTTGAATACTGAGACCCGTCTCTCACACACCATCACCACAACTGCTACATTAAGGCAAAGCAGTGAAGTTTAAGCGCCTAATTTTCCCCCTCAGCTATATCCCTCAGTTTTCTGCTGAGGAAGAGGAAATCATGTTGGGACACAGCTCCAAACCGTGCGGCAGTTTCCCCGGAGAGGCAGAGTTCAGGCTGGGATTTCTAAGCCTCAAGGGGATTGCGCTCTCCAAGTCACCCATGCAGAGAGCCTGGCCTCCTGCCCAGCCGGAGGAGCACGGCAAGCCCTGGTCGCAGCTTATCTGTCAGACCGACCCTGCCAGAGATGCTCTCAGCGCCGCACCGTGAAACTCCTGCTGCCGCTAACCTGGAAATGAGAGGTCTGCTGGAAACCTGCCCGGCTCCCTGCCTGCCTACTTGGCATACTGGTGGTGAACTCCTCTCCCAGTGCCCCGGCACTGCTCTGCAGCAGCTCTGGCTCACCCCTCCCAACGAGCTCACCTGGGGGAGGGCTGCCAGGGGAACAAAAACCCAGTTCACGAGCAATCCGGCTTCCCAGGAGCCTGCGGTCACCGGCTCTGCTGGTTGAGGAGAGCCCACCATGCAGCCCCCATCACAGCTGAAGACCCACAGCTCTAGGAAAGCCAGTGAGTCCCCCTTCCCCGAAGGCGCTGCTCCCTTTCGTGCAGAATTCAGAAGTGTTTGGGTTTAGGTTTGGATTGGAACGGCACCAAAACGATCAGACTCAAAATCCCCCGCAAAAGAGGATTGCGTTTCGTTGTCCTCGTCCAAGATCAACAGCTGTGAGTCAGCCGTGGCCGCCTGTCCCATTTGCTGGTGGATTCGCCCCGGCCAGCCGTTCTGCCGGGAGCTGCTTCTGGGGAACAGCCCAAAGAAAGACAGGGCAGATCAGGAAGGAAAAGCTGCCAGAAATGGAGGTGTAGGGAGGAGGCGCTTCTTTTTTTGCCATTTTTTTTTTAAATAATAAATTACTCTTTCCGATAAGAAAAAGATGTTACTTAAGCAAAACAGCTCCGTATCAGCTACTGTCTTCTCTGCAAATGCAGCCAGAGTGCAAAATACAAGAACTTCATCTCCTTCCCACGCACCCTCCCCCAAAACATCCTCCCCCAGATTTGAATGCATTCAAACTAGGAATGCAATTCAGGCAAAATATAATTTCTTGGTATCTGTTCCACTCTCAGTAAGAGAGGTTAATCCTCCTTTCCCCTCAAGCTATTTTCTCCTCTAAGCTCCTTATCACCTTCTACACCATCCACAATATGAAGACACAGTTTTTGTACATCTCTAAAGTTTGCCGCTGCCAATGCTGTCAGGAGATTGCATTATTATAGGAAAGCAATTTGCTTCCAAATCCTAAAGAATGAAATACTGAAATAATATAGAACAAGATGCTGAACAGTCATAGCTACTGCCCTCATTTTTAGATGAGTTTTATAGAATAATAAGGGTGATATACATTAAAAGATATCTATACACAAACTTTCTGCATGGGAGTTGTTCTTACCAGAAGAGAAAAATTCAATTCCCAGGAGACAACTGTGACTTTACCGCATGCAGAATTAAATGTAAAATTTGTTTCTTTTAGTTATTTTTCTCATTACGTATCTTCTCTTCGGCATCTAAGAAACAAAAACCTTTTAAATTAGTCAGAGCTATTGTTCATAATGTGTGGCAAGGAAGGAAGCAAGTTTTTTTCTTTTTTTTTTTTTTTTTCCTTTTTAAAGAAACCACAAAATGGAGACTACAAATACCTAGAGCCATGCAAGAAATGCAAGACAGCACATGCCCATCCATGAAAGCCACAGATTCCTTACACAGATACGCACTAACAAAGCGAAAACTCAATTACACAATAGCTTTCCTTGGCACCTAAGGAGTCAGTCTTACCTGCTTTTTAGAAATCTCAAGCTCATAGCCAGGTTAATGAGATCCACAGCCTCTTTGTCGGGAGCAACAACAAAAAAATAGAGCTATCCTCCTGCTTCAATAGAATCATAAAATTGTCTAGGTTGGAAGGGACCTTTAGGATCTCAAGTCCAACCATCAACCTAACACTGCCCAAACCACCACTAAACTGTGTCCCTAAGCACTATGTCTCCTCTCCTTTTAAATACCTTCAAATAGTAGAGGCAGCATCAGTCTCTTCAACATTTTTGTTCCAAACAATGAAAACAAAGGTGTTTTTTTATTTTTGAAGCCTATTTTGTCAATGAAAAAAGAACCTGAAAAAATTCCCAGTCATGTTTTTAAAATCAGAATGAAGACACAAATGGTACTAACCGTCCTAACTGAAGCTAGTAGTGTAACCTGGAAAAGCAGGCTGCTCACACAGTGAATCCAGATTAAGAATGACGTTTGGAGGCAGATCTGCACATGGGGCCAAACCAAAGCCCCAGATGGTAACTCCTCCGAGGTTTGGTATGAATCAAAACGTGGATGAGGACCTACATCCTGTTTTGAAGGCCCATATGAATGTCACAGCTTTCATCAATAGGGTATTACATCATCTGTAATTTACCTTCTTCTCCATGCCTTTTCCCCTAAAAAAGTCTCTACTTTTCATAAGGGAACCCATCAAGAAGTTGCCTCAGATACATTATGCTCAGCTACCACCTCCGTACTCATAAGAAAGGCTCAGAAACAGATCGTTCTTGATGTCATGCACATTTTCTTTGTCAGCATAGCCGGAAGACAACTTTTCTGTGCAAAGGAACTCCGCACTGTCACTTAAGGTTCAGCAGTTTAATGGCATCCTTTCATGTTCAAACGCGTTGCCAGAATCTGCTAGAAAAGAAACCATCTTACCTTTGCAATCTATCCCTGTCACCTGATCCTTGGCTATGATGAATGAAAACACGACCTGTTTAATTCGCTTATCATATGAGACAGAGCAGCTGTCTTACATTTTTAGAACATGTTTGTACTACCTAAATTAATGTAAATCTAATTAAAAGTACTTTGGGTTGAAAAAAAAAAAGTTACCACAGAAATTAAAGCTGCCAGATGTAGTTATAATATTCTCACTACACACATTATACATACATTATCCCTATGATTTATATGAGAATTGGAGGATGTGGTGGGCAATAGCATAAAATACTTGTCCAGTAGAGCAAATATTTCCACAAAAAGAAGGTCATGGCAGTTTCTGAAAATGATGGTGTTATTTAGATAACTTTCCAGTTATACTTCTGCACTAAAAGAATTGCCTGACATAGATTGGATCAACATTCAAGGCGGGTTTCATGATAAGGATAGTTTTCAGAAGAAATTATCTTTTCTATTCAGCAAAGCAGCAGACTGGTCAGGTTCCTTCTGAAGCCAGAACAAACAACAAATCGAGCTCCCAGAGTCCGGGAAAATTAATTACCCCCTCTCCAAGGTGGAACTGCTTTCCCTGCACAAACAGCATATTTTTTGTAAAATTAGAAGGCAATTTTACTGGGGAAGTCAAGGAGGAGCTGGGAAATAAGCTTGGGAATTATCAGCGAAGCCAATATTTCTCTCTCCCCTGCCAAGGTACCTGTCCTAACTGTGCCCATCCTCCCAGAAGGGGAGGAGGCCATGTGGCCTGTTGTCCTCACAAGGGACGACTACTGGTCCCGATGATTGAGAATAGCTCCCCTCCACCCGCAGGAAAAGCTGTCCTGGAGCTGCCTGCTGCCTCCACATCATCCCACCTGGGAGGCTGGGGGCCCTGGATGGAGCCTGTGGGCACCTTCTCTGTGGGCAGCTGCTTTGTGTGGCATTTGCTTTACGTGGCATTCCCTCGGCTGCAAAAGGCTCTAGACATGGTCAGGGAGAGCTATTTAACCTGACACATCTGGAGAACTGTTTATATTATTTACCATGGTGATACAGCTCTGTTATTGACACACTAAAAACGCATGCAATTTCGATTCACAGTTGTCCCCAGGAGCGATGACAGAAGGGGATGCTGCCTGCGAGCTACAGGACAATGGGGGAGCAAAGGGGGACCCCTGGGGCAGCACCCCATGGCCCCAGGGTGCACAGCACGAGGGGTGGGAGAGGACCCTCACATTTCAGGGGGAACAACCATCAGAAACAGCAACATGGGTGTCTAGGGAAGGTTTGGGGGAAAACAGAGGAGAAAAGAGAGAAAGATTGCCCCAGACAGCTGTAAATTATTTCTGAGTGAGCATGCGCCTAAGGTAGAGACATAACAGGCCCTGGGTGGTTCACTCGGCCCTACACCAGTGACAGTGGCCCTGGACATCCATATGGACCTCAGCACTCAACCCCATCATTGCAGGTGGGAGTGACAGGGTCCTTCACCCAAGGCAAGGACCGACAACCAGGGACATCTGATACGGAAGAGTTATTCCTGTTGGGTGATGTTGGAGCCCTGCCATTTCCTCAACAGTCTTCCTCATTCACCCTTAGGCTTAGACTCATCAGCTCATCAGGTGATTATTCCCCCCCCTCCTTTTTTTTTTGTGCAACTCCACAATTTTTTCCTTCCCATATACCCATTGCCATTGTGCCTGAGCCTGATTTGAGCACAACAGGTGGTGCGGACAGGAGCCTTTTTTATCTCCATGGTGATGGTCTGTTCCACAGCTATCATCTTGAACTAATTTCCACTATTGTACAATTTTATAAGATTAGCCTATTTGCCTGGCTATCTAAGAAAAGCCATACTTTGTATATCACGGAAAGCCCTTTCATTTTCTACTGATACACAGTATAATTTTTCTTGCATAAGGTTTTAAAGTCTTACCCCCTTTTATTTTTCAGAGGAACCCCTAGCTGAGTGTACTTGAAATGCATTACAGAGTTAGACAGGCAGAAACAAACTATAAATGAAAAATAGAAGGCACTGTAAATAAATACAGAATATATATAAATAAATACAGAAGGCATTTGTACTTCATTGCTCTCAAAAAGGAAAAAACATCTCCCGTATCTGAATGACCCCAGGTATTAAATGGCACTGTGTCTAATTCGTCTTTCATATGTGAAAACATTGGGCATTTCCCATAGCAAACTAAAATGATTTCTGAGGTCTTAAACGGCATGTTAACACCACAAAGTTAGAGTATTCATCGGATATTATTTGGTATGGGTTAGCAGGATATTTGCTATGAATATGTTTTCCGAGCTGCAGGTTGTATACTTGCAGTGTTTGCCTTTCAAATGCTGACTTTTAGCATCTGAAAGAAATTAACATTGCTGCGGTATTACAGTCATTCCCTTATTAATCATTTGGCAACCTTCCCTCTTCCAAAAGCAAGGCATCCACTTACTTGCAGGAGTGCAGCCTTGAGATCGTTACAAACAAGATGTAAGAAATGGGTGTTAAAGTGTTATTTCTGATACGCCGGGAAGCATGTTTTGACTGCGTGTGTGTAACGCGGCAGTGTACCCGTGCTCAGAGCTAGCAATCCTTTACAACTGGGGTTTGGCTTTCCCGTCCTTCTCCGTACAATTCCACGATGACATACTGAAACGCGTATCATAAGGGGATTGATACAAAAGAATAATGAAAAGTTTCCTTATTTTTACTAAGGAATAACAATTCATAAATAATTGATGTCATTACCACAAATGCGAAATGATGAGAAGGATTTATAGTCGTATTTAGTAGAGACCATTAACACATGCTTTTTCAGTCTACGAAAATGAGAAGTGAAGAAGCAAACCTGGGTAATTAAAAATGCTGGAAGACTGAAAACTTATGCATGAATTATTCTCTCTCCCTGCCTAATGTGGTTGGGGTTTGCTTGTTTGTTTTTACTAACAGGTAATATAAACCACAGAAATGTCAGACTTGTCAGCCCAGTTTTTCCATTCGGAAGATTTGTTCTGCATTTCTACTGTATCTCCTTGACGGCACACCTCAAAAACTGCAGCAAAGAGTTAAAGCCACATTGTGAAACCTGCAAGAGTCCATGCGTGCTGCAAAGGGAAAATGTTGAATACAATATGCTTCCTGCCAGTCTCAAAGAACTAACACTGCTAATGCTGGGGAATGATTAAGAAACAGAGAGTCTTAACAGTGACATTTAAAAAAAAAAAAATTCTCCATGTTTAGATTTATTTTTGATGAAAATGTGGGGTTTTTTTATAAAAATGAAACATAAATATGTTTTGTCCAGTCCTCAAAATACAGCATATTTGCTTGCTATTTCTTTGATAATTTCCAGATTATTCTATAAACTTCTTGAGAGAATAATCTGCAAAATTAAAAACTCAGCTGCAGACCAGTCCAAATTCACTTCTGCTGTGAATCCTCAGATGCCCATTTTAACTATACAAAGACTATAGATAGTAATGCGGTTATTTGTCATGAAGTTTTGGAAAAAAAAAAACTTTTCCAAAGCCATTTGACTTCCAGGAATGTTGTTATTTTGCCAGATTCATCACTAAATGTTAAGTTCATCACCGATCTCTCAGTACGTAGCTAAGACATGCTGCATAAAAACACATTAATGGGGATAACTAAGCGTTGTAGAAATGAGGATCTCTTCAAAAATGTCAAGAATTTTTAAAGTTCTCAACAAGAAAACTCAAATCTTTATCAACTGTACTAACCAGCAATTTTCACAAGGTCCTGCATTGGTTTCCATTTTCAATGGATGAGCAGATTCACCATGAAGCGTTCATATCTCAATATAGCCCAACTTTACTGCAGTTCAGTTTGGAATTAAGCCACTGAAAAGGTTTTTTTCACCTTCTTAAACTCTGTCTCAGGACAGCTGGAATTACATCACATTAACACCTTTAAGAGCACAGGTCAAAAATGCTCTTTTTGTCTTGGGAACTATACGCGAAGGCTGATCTAAAATCTCCTGCCGGCTGAGGTTCTTCAGCAAAGCCTGGATCATGTTCAGACCTATCTGAGCAGATGTGGGTGGACTCACCGACGTACTAAGTTAGGCAAGAAATGGTCCTGTTGGTTCAGTGCTGCGCAGTTTTTCACTTGAAAAAGCGCAGGTATAACTAGAGGAGCACTTCCAAAGAGGAGAAAGCAGCTTTAATTCTGACAGATTAGTAAAATGCAATATTTTTAGATGGTTGATGGGCAGAAGGACGGGTTTCTCCAGACTGACAAACTACTTCAGGCCTTTATCTTCCCAAACTTCTGTCTATCAATGTCAAACACCATATCTGGGTTACAATAAGTACAATATAATTAGGTTATAGAATGATCTAGGTTGGAAGGGACCTTTAAGATCATGGAGTCCAACCATCAACCCAGCACTACCAAAACCACCGCTAAACTATGTCCCTCAGCACCACGTCTACCCGTCTATTAAACACCTCCAGGGATGGTAATTCCACCGCTTTCCTGGGCAGCCTGTTCCAGTGCTTGATAACCCGCTCCCTGGTGTTAATCTGGATCTGCAAGAGGTCTGCTAGTCCTTGTATATAGAGAAGCAGAACTATTGGTTAATTTATCACATGTAAATTATCTGAAATGTGTATGCTATTTTTGCATCAGAAAGCAATTTCAGGCTGCTCAGATGAGAGAAAATCTGTTTGCTATTCGTAAACCCTTGCTGAATAGCATAGGAAAACATTTTTTCAGTGCATAGTCAGTTCCTAATCTGTTTGCTCCAATTATTCTCCCTTCATGCCACGTGGACACTTGGGTTATGCAGTATTTTTGTCCTTCCTGGCTGGATACGTAGTAATAGCTCAACAAATGGCGAATGGTGATAAATACTGCCGGTTATTTTTCTTCCAAAAAGCTAATGGTGTAGGCGTTCCTCACTAAACAGCAGGCATGTGATGGAGCTGAACCACTCTTCAGGCAGAGATGAGGGTTCAGGAATACTGTTTTTGCAATAGTTGACTGGTTCTAAGCTGTATTTACACTGTAAGGCAGAAATTATAACTGAGAAAGGAGTGGCCTGTAGTGATAGCTCATCCAGGTATTTTAATTTTCCCTATTAGTACCTTCCCTCTGTCCCAAACTGGTTTTAAGCCATAGCAGGAATTTCTGATTTCTTCAAAGAACTGGAGGTTAGACCGATGGTACTTCTCTTTTCTGTTTGATCAGCAGACATGGAAAGAGCTGCTCTGTGTCTCTTCTGCTTACCTCTCCTCCAGCAGCACAGAAACTGCCCATGCCTGCTGACATTGCCTTTTAAAGACAGGCTTTCCTGTACTGCCAGCGACTGAGCACAAAAGGAAACTCTGCCCTCAGAAAGAAGGCTTAAAATGGCTGAGACAGGTGAAAGCTGAGCTTTATCACCTTTGTGCCAAGCTGAATTGATGTCATTACGGCTCTTTCCAGCAGTGCAGGATTGCTTGGGTCCAGACGGCTTCACTATCTTGTCATTTGGTGGCTCTTCTTTCACCCCTCCTGCCCTGTGTTGTTTTAGCTCCCCCATGGAAAGATCTAGACACGCCAGGCAGAAGGAGCTACAAAAGAGATCTGTCCTTAACCCCACTCCAGATGGTCAGAGCCAGCCAGGGCAGGTACCTGCCATACAGTCCTTGCTCCTGGCAAAGCCCATACCTTCACCATATACTTGCTTCGCCCCCCCCCGCTTTATAGTCTAAACTGGTTTGAACATGGAGTCATTGTAAATTATTGATTACAAACGTTTCCCTGACATTTAGCATTTGTCCTTCCCAGGAGGATTCTGGAGCCAAAAAGGCTTTCAAGAAAACAAATGCGAGCATCATCTGTTTTATTTCCACCCTTCCTCAGAGCACAACCACCTCTCTAAGAAGTGAACCTTCTGGGATTGCAGGCATTAGAGAAGCATTAGGCTGCCTGGCTCAAGCAAAAAGCAGACAGGCCTTTAATTTCTCCTCCCTGGAAGAGGAACCGGTGAGAGAGGGAACCCTTGGAGGCGGAGCTGTGGGGGGGTTTTGGTTTGAGCAACATTACTGCCGTTACGGGGCTGCCTTTCGTTAGGTCTTGTTGGATATCACAGAAAGCTGCCAGGTGGGTACAGAGCTCGAGGGGCACTGAAAATACAGCAGCTTTCACAGCAACCTCATGGTTTGTCATGTGAGGAGATAGGGATGAGTGATGGCATTCCTAGGGGATGGATGGGAGTCAAAATCGCCTGCTGCAATGTACAAAGCGGAGCTCAAGAGTTCAGGACAGAGGTGACGGGATGAGGCGGAGAAAGCATGCTCAGAGCAGTGGTGGGAGTTGGAGGAGAGTTCAAGATTAAACTTTTGCCAAAGTAGCAATTAATATACCATCATTAATTTTCCTCTAAGCGTGGTGGTGTCATTTGTTGAGCTGTTTGTATTTTACTGGCCCTCAGCCACCCTTACCTGTCTCTTGAGCGAGAGGCCGCCCTAGAAGTTAAGTGCAGCATTTGTAATGGCAGTGAAGGAGGGCCTGTGAGGCTGCACAGGCACCGCGACCTCCCACGGATGATGCAAATCATCTACCGTTCACCGTCCCAGCTTCTCCATTGGAAAAAATATGGAGAAAGACTCTGACCTCTTTCTCAGGCACATTTCAATCCACTGCCAAAAAGTTACCTGTAAGTCCTAGACATTATTATTTTTTAATTACTCTCAGGATAATCTGGGGCCCATCCTTCTTTCTGATTTTTTTGAAGAGATTCTCCTTTCCCTGAAGTATGTAGCCTTCCATCTGCCTTAAGGGATTTAGTCCATTTCTATTCCCTAGTGAATCTACCATAACACCCAGCACAGCTCCAAGGTAGAACTGATGTCTCACTTGGAATACCCAGCTATATGAGGCAGCTGCCAAGTGGTATACCCTAAAAATTCAAAGAAACAACCCAAAACCCCAAAAAGCACTTTAGACCTCCTTTAGGATCCCACTGAACCTTGGAAAATGGATTCAGTATCTTGTCTGATTGTATGCTTTAGGCAGACAACTGCAGGACCTTCTGTGACGAAGTGATCAGGGTCAGCGCTGGAGTAAAACTAGGAATTTTCATATGATAAAGTGTGCTTAGTTTCTGCTCTGTATATGCATGTAGGAAGTTATTTACAACTTTCAAGGCACGCTATTTGACTGCATTATATTTTGAGATTGCTTAGTCCAGACACTATGTAGCTGTTACCCCTGCCCTCTATAACTTCTGATAAGAGCGAAGAAGACATAAATTCACACTTCCAGGAGCACATGCTCAGCGATTAAATAGTCTGCTTAGGTTTTCCAGCGTGTACTTTTGCACTTTAATACAAAAAAAAAAAAAATATGCTGAAGTTTCCAAACCCAGTTATTTAATGATACTTGTTATCAGATGAAAACATTTAATGTGAGCTCGTATTCCTTCATAAATAAAAGAGTTTCTCACTTTCTAAAGTTTCTCACCTTGTGACCTCAGAAAAAGTTTCAGTTTCTCTGACAGGAACTCTAAGTCATAACAGCATATTTCCACAGCATAACACAGCTCTTACTACCGTACTCTCTCAATATTTCCTGGCTAGTACGGATTAAGAAGCAGTGAAACAAAACTATTTTTACAGGTTTGGTTGTCTGGCACGCTCGCTATTTACTTAAGCTGGCAATTTATGAGAAAGCAGTCTCTCTCTCTCGCACCACCTCAAACAGTGTCACTCCCACCATCCCACACCGTTAAAAATATGTGCATTTTTAGGGCAAGAGAATCGCGCTAGTTTAAACTCTAAACACAAATTAGTATCTATATCGTAACATAGCAACAATAAATCAAAGCCCTTTTCCTGAGGCACCCACTTTCAGCCCCTTGGGCTATTGGAAATTTAGTGATTGCCATGAGGAAGAACATCACCCTTCCGACCTGACCTGATCACCCACAGTTTTCACATCCTGGAAAGTCCAGAAACCTGTCTCTATATCAAGAAGACATCACCACCCGAGGAAGCAAATGCTAGCCTCTTGCAAATTCTTACAACACTGAGCTGCGGGTGAGACGCATGAACAGAGGAGGGATGAAAGCTCTCAGGGTCTTTCCATCCCACTCCAAGTTCTGGAGGGGCTGGTTGGTTTTATATTTGTTTTGTTTCTGCAGGAACAGACTGCAATATCCATGGAGATGACGTTAGAATGCCAGCAAACCCTAACAAAGATGACTTGTTGTGGCTTGCTCTGAAAAAAGCAGATGTTTATTAAAATGTCAGCCAAATAACTTATGTGTCACTGACTCTGAGGACAGTACAGCAGTCCTGCAATGTTTAAAAAGTAATAATAATGAAAAAAGGTCACTCACTGCTATTGAACGATAACTGGGATCCTTACCAAAACAGTCATTTTTGTTCAAGCCTAAACGGCGGAGAGATGGCTGGCATCTCAGTGGCCGAAGAATCCTATTTATTTTCAGTACTTAGATCCATAGGTCAAACTGGTTATTTGGAAAGGACTGAAATTGATACAGGCTACTTTATAGTTCTGGCATTTCTATTTCCCCAATGGATTGCATTAAAGGTTATTGACCTGTTTAGGGCTGAGTAAGCCCATAGAGAACATGCTCTGGGAGACTCTGGCACTAAAAGCTGTAACATTTCTTCACTTTAGTAACATTTATCAGATAATTCCAATTACTGGTTGCTTTTGCAGTTTCATACGGACAGAGAAAGGGATTTACATTTACAACTCAATTCCCAGCATGCTTTACAATATATGCACCATCTCTATTATTCATTATGTGTCCTTCGTTCTCTCAGATTGATACTGTTTGATCAATCACAGTTTTGCAGCCCGACTCCATACATTTCAGCCACTCCGGCTTTGTCCAAATGTCACAGAAGAGCTGAGAGTGCTTTCTGAACCGTGAAGAATCAATGTTTAAGCCATAGCCCGGTGTGATGATGTATTTAGTAAACAAGATGAAACTAGACTACACCAGTAAACTCAGTCCCCTGGTTTCAAGAGCTGCAAGCACTCGGCTTATTGAACCATTCCTTGGGGATGAAGTGTGTGTATATGGTCTGTAGGACAATTGGGAAGAGCACGTACAGAAGTAGCTTTCACTCTGATAGTAAGTGAGCAGAGGCAGCAGCTAGGGAGCCCTCCTGCCACAACATACTACTGGAGGAGAGTGCCTCATCAGAAATATTGTATTGCTTACAAAAACACTTTAAACTTCATAGATTTGAACTGAAGCAATTGGATTCCCAACAGTGTATTGGCTGTTAATTCCAGATGGCTTTCTCTGAATGTTTCTCATGTTTCATATAAATACATTCATAATGATGCAAGTTCCACCTGTAAATTATCTGGAAATCGATACTCTCATTGAGTAAGTTAATACTCCTATTATTAACTAAAACAACAGTATAACAATCTCAAAGTGTTCTTGAGAGGTTCCTAAGCGGCAGATAGACTGCTCCATTAATCCTTCCCTGGCCACAGCAATTTGGAAGATCAGTAAATTAAGTGTAGCTTTTCACAGGCAGCAAAATGTATAGTTGGGTACCTTACTGCCACACGTCAATGATTTGGATTTGGTTAGAAAACCCAATAAGCAAGAATGCAACAAATATTGCTTTATATTTGGGAGAAACAAATCAGCAGTTACTGAAAGGTAAATATATCCAGATGTGTTTACCAGTCATTCATTCGAGTATTCAAGCATAAATAACTAATTTGCTTTAAGTTACATTTCTGACTTTTGCCAGGAATCACACTGGCAAGCTAAGGAAGTTTAACAGTTTTGGAATGGACATGGGAGCTTGCATTCGCTCATGGGGAATATCCAAATGACTACACAAAACTGTGCTTACTTTGCTTTTGTATTCTTATCAACCAGTGCCTGACAACAAGGGAGAACCCTACCAAACATCTATAACAGCATACAGAAAACCAGGTACGCCTCTGGATAAGGGCGCTGCAGCATCCTAGGCCATACATAGGAACCTAGCCCAGAAGTTGGGAGCTCTACGTGTTCCTGCTGTTAATGCAAGGCGTGTTGCATCCCTGAGCCTGCAGCCTGACTTTTAAACTATGTGAATTTAATGACTGTTCTTTGTGTAGGTGGAAGTCACTAGGTCAAAGTTTCTTGGTAAAACAACTGGCTCCAGCAACCTAAAAGCTGTGTGGATCTGGGCTCACAGTGTGAGTGCTCAAAGCTTCTGTGTTTTATTTGAGTCACTAAGCTCCTAATATTCTTCATAGGAATCGAGGCACTATTCCTGTAACATGTGGTGTTCTCCTTTGAGAAAAGTCAGCATGAGCTCCCTCAGAAATCAACAGAAACTTTTCAAGTAGGATGGACAACACCCACTCAGCTAATCTTGTTTTAATTCTACTCAGGGAGCAGAACTACTGCTCCTCCTTGTCTCTGTCTTCCCTAAATTAAGCACATCAGATTCACTCCTAAACCTCTTCAGCAGCCTTAGAACACAGATGAATAAAACCTAAGTTTTTTTAAACCCCGTTTTAGGTTCACATAAATATGCAAAAGCTTATCCATAGAAAATCTTTCTGTGAAAAAGTGAATTTCAATCCTTCTTGTTATTTTGTGTGATTTAAAATCTAAGCAAAATATGCCCCCCAAAAATCTATTTCTCATGAACGAAGAGTACTTACTTATTCAAGTCTCCACATATGCCTCATACCTAAAATGAAATTGCATTAGTCTTAACAGAGAATTACACCTACAAAACCTACATTTAAAAGAGAGTTTACGGTGTTTAGATTCAAATTTGCTATAAAGCTCAGCAGCGATGTTTTTGATCCCAGATCTAAAAAAAAAACAAAAAACAAAAAACAAACCAAAACCAAGCGAATTTATTTAATTTCTAAAAGCTGTGATTTGGTAAGGAGGTACATGATAACATCACTGGAGGAGAGGAATGAAGTTGCCTGGGTTCAGCAATTGTTCGCTTCAGTAATACGTTTTGATTCCTTTTCAATTTGTCCTTCACACCAAACATCCAACATCTGCAAATGTGTCTTTGGAGGGTAAAACTACAGCCTAATATTTGGGTAAATATTCAATCTGAAAACAATTATAAATGAGAGTTTCAAATTAGGGAAAACTTCAAAATCATCAACGTACACTTTTCATTTTAACAATTTGATCTGTGCATTTTAGTTCGATTTAGAACAACTTTTCAGTCCGCCAAATAACACAAAGATTTTCAGACTGTTTCCTGGCCTTTAAGATTGCTAAATGTTGCACAGTGCTCTTAACAACTGCTAAGTGCACCACGATGCCAGCAAAAACAATAGTTGCATTTATGAAATACATTATTGTAGTTTCCAGCTCACAATTCAGAGCCTTCATGGCTGGAATCTAAATTATGTGTGAGCACGCATTCAGTTGTTATTAATCCATAGTTTGAAATGCAAGCCAGTTTTCAGTATGATATATTCTTCTTTATGAACTGGTGAACTATTTTTGTAGATACAAATTACCCTAATAATTTACCAATTCACCAATTTCCTTCAGCAAATGAGCACTGATAAATTGTTTAGTCTTAGAGCTTATAAAGGTTACTTCAGGTAAGTTTTTACCAGTACATGTCTACACTGGTCTCAGAGTTTCTTTTTTTCCTCTGTCTGATAATTAATCTCAGTGACGTGCTGTCTTCCAAAATTTCCTGACACTTACTAGAAAACGATTCTCAGCCTGTCTTACAGGCTACAACATTTCATTCACTTGCACACAGATTGCATTGGTTTTCTTTCTTTAAAATTATGATATAATTATACTGCTCAGTAAGCCATGGTTTCTCTAGTGAATGACAGCTTTCTGGCATGAGCTAGCACTATTCAGAAAGCAACACTGGCTCACATGAGGTGGTGCTGGGTGAACTCCACAACATGGATGCGGCAAAGAGATCTTATGGGAATGAGAAGATGATTATGAAGCCCCATCTCCAAGCAATCCTTCACCAGGTCAAGGTCATACAGAAATACCATGGAATAATTTAGGCTAGAAGGGAACACTGGAGGGCATTTGGTCAGCCCTTCCCCTCTCATATCCATGCAACCGCAAAACCCAAGCCCAGGAGCATGACATGGTGCTGCCACCAGAGGTGCTCTCCTTTGGAATGCTCACTCCTGAAATGCACTTCTCCGGTGTCCTCTACAAGATACCTCATAAAGGGAGCTTGAGGAGCAGCTTGAGAATACTCCAACTTCAGAAGAAAAAAGCAAGACTCAATGACACAAGGTATCCTGTGTCTGCCAGTAAGGCCACCAAATCCTGGAAGGCTTCTGACCTGTTCCAAGACCCCAGACCCCTCCTCTAAGGGGAGTCATTAAAATTAAGTCATTCCTTCCAACGCAATAATCATACACAGCTTAGTGAACACAAAGATGCTGATTTCTCAAGTCTGCGAAGACATTTCAGCAGTAGCGTTAACGCACTTTGATGCCACTAGAAGACCATCATTACACTCCTCACCACAAGGAGAACTGTCTAAGAAAAAGCCACTAAGTACTGCTGCCTCTCAATCTATCATACTAGTGGTTCACATCAAGAAAACCAAACTCCTTGAGCATTGCTAATGACTGCTTTCTTCTTTCATCTCCTTATTATTATGGTAGAAGTCTCTGTAAGAAAGCCTCAAGCTTGGTGAATGGCAAACTTAATTGGATATGCACTGCTCAAATATTTCTATTTTTGATTGTCTAATTAGAGTGGGCAAAGGACAAACCATTTTTATATTCAGATGGCTTTATGGACTGCAGCGTTTTTCTTTTATTTCTCAAAATCACATGTGTTTATTTTAAGCTCTTCTTCCTAAAATACTCCATCTTGGAATCTGACAGAAGCTTCCTGAAGAAAATACATGAACAGTAATTCGAGAACTTAGGTAATTTATAATAAACCATTCAAAGTAAGACACTGGAGACAGCTGAAACAATAGGAGAAGTACTGAGGAGAAGGGAAGGAAAGGGTATTCGTGCTCAGATTTCAATGGAGCAACATGATGATACTTCTACATTCAAGATGGGTGTCCATAAAAAATTGGTGTGCAGAAAATGTAGCACCTCCATCTCCCTGACCCCAAATATACACGCAATATTCTCTTTTGCCAGTTGAGAGAACAAGAGATTTTTCCAACTAATTTGTGCATAAAGAAAGCATCACATAATTCTTGGTCCAATGTTCCCTGATCTGGGGCAGAAAGATGCCACTTAATTACGTTAATGAAAACTTCATCCCATTATATGTAAACTAACTGCAGACAACAAGCGGATGCTCTCCTGCAATTTCTTGAGGTTTTGTCAGCCTATTGTAATTTGAGAATTTGATTTGCTGTCTACTCCTTAAGTTTGTGGATATTTGCCATTTTTTTGTCCAGGTACGGCAGAAGTGTACAGTGAATGTATTTTGATTCTTTCTCTCAACTAGGCTATAACTTTAACAGTAAGGGGGTGCATTGTAAAAAATGGAATTTGAGCCTGAAATTAATTTGCAACAGGATGTCAAGAGTAAATTCTAAAATGGTTTATTCCAAAGAAAAAAAAGATAAAGAGTCTATGTGGTTGGTTTTTTTTTTTAAGGAGTCATCTCCTACAGAGCAACAAAGACACCGACAGGCTTTGGAATTTCCCTTTTACACTGGATAACTAAATTTAGAATGTAAGTGTGTGCACAGTTGCTGATGGCAAAGGAGGGCATAGGAAGGATTTTGAGAAGTACAGCCTAGAGGAGTATTATCACTCTACCGAGACCTCACAACCCTGCCGGTGCCAGGACCTGAGCACAAAATGCTGCATTTCCCTGAAAAGGATCATGATGTCTCAGACACTGACAGGAAAGGCTGGATCTTTGCTTTGTACCTCCGGTGCACGTTGTGCCTCCAGCTGCTGCAGGAGGAACAAAGGATGAGGGAAGGCGAGGGATTTGAGGATGGGCTTTTGCCTTCCTCTGTTAAACTAATTGATACTTCGATACAACTGACACTGCCTCAGATCTGATTTTAAGCTACCTGCCTATAGAGCGAGCTGATTTAATAGATAATTAATGTGGGAGAACATGGATTAGTTCATTTTTCATTTTGTGAAGCCCTTGGTCTCTGAAAAGCATTAATTTGTATTTCATGAGTGATTCTGAGAAAATAAAAAGAATAATGAAAATATTGGTCATATTTAATGAACCCAGAAGTATTTTACACCAGCAAAAGCATAAATTTGAGACACCGGTAAGAAAAATACTATCCTCATTTGCCTCATACTGCTTAGTTTTCCTTTAAAATATTTTGGGTGAAATTCTGTACTATCGCACCCAGAGTGAACCTGGAAAAGGACCAGGAATTTTTAAACGGCTGTAATAAAATGTGATAGTATTCTTGGATGGGAAATATTAGACAGATGGAAGGAATCCTACTAATGCCCAACAATGCATCAAGCAATCTAATTACATGCTGTAGCCAGGGTCCAGTTACTAATGCTTTGCAAGGCATAAAGGTATATGGAACCAACTATTTTTACAGCTGTCATAAAACTGCATTCTTCGTAATATTCCTCTAACTTTCTTAAGATGTTCTGTGCATTACAGTAAGTAAAAATTCTAGGTACTAGCAAAGAAAAAACAGAAATTACAACAGGACAAAGTCTGTTTTAAACCCACAGCACAAGAGATGGCGTTGTGCCAGTGTGGTATGGTATATACAGAAATCCCCTGATCTAACCCAGTAAAGTGTGTTTACCAACTTATAAGCAAGTTCTTAGCAGTTCAGGGTTAATCCAGACCCATCTTAAAAGATAGGGGCAGCCTTTTCCTAGTAAATGAACAGGATGCCAGCAGAAATCCCAGAGTTATCCTGTAAACACATATCGCTTGGCACTGCCAGGCTGGTGCACCCCTGGGTTTGTAGGGAAGATGCTGCTGCTCCCACGTCTTCCACCCTGCCCACGCTGGTGCAGGTTTCCTCAAGGAAAAAGCTCAACTTCTTTGCGTTGACTCCAGATCACAGGTATGGGTTTGCTCTGCACAGAACTCCAGTGCTGTGATTGCTCAATTATGAAAGTGAACTGCGTAGCTGGCATTCTAACTACTTGTACCTCCATATGCAAATAGAGCCTTACTACAGCTGCATCTGGTTTGCATAGTGTATTGAATGATAATCATTCTAGGTTTTTCATCTTTTTATATATCACACATATATAAATAACTTTAAAAGAATATTTTCTCTTGCAGTTCACGTTTGCTTCTCACTTTAATTTCATTAATTCATTTAGCAAAAGATCTGCTTCAGATATGAGGAAGCCAAGGAAGAGATTAGAAAGTAAGGCTCAATGCTCTTTATTGCACATGGTAGCATTATTTTCTGGAAGACTTCACATTCTTCTCTTAATAGTTTTTCCATTAATTTCAGTCTCACTACAGCTAAGTTATAAACTGGTACTTGCTAGAGTCACAGTTACTGCATATCTGAAGTATATAATGATTCATTATATAAATTTAACAAATCATTATATACCAAATATACTATTAGCTATTTAAATTTATTGTAGCCTTTTCACATTTCAGTATGCTGCTGTTCTAATTCAGTTCATAGTGATATAAATGATACTGTCTAATGACTACTGCTAAAGAGGTCACGGAACTTGCTCAGATAGTTTTTCTTGGCCATGCTAATGAAAAACTCAAGTTCAGAGGTGAACAAGAGTCATTCCTAGTTTTATTATTTTAAATGTATGCTGGTTGGCATTGTCTTCCAGGTTATTTACACAACAGTTTTCCTGATTCATGTTTTGCCTACCTGTATTACTAGAGTTTTTCTTTTGAGCAAGTTAAAAGATACAATTGATATGATATTGTTTTATATGCCCCAAAAAGAAATATCTAAGTCCTTCAGGTTTCTCCTTGCACTGAACTCTAGCAATATTTTTATTAAATAATTTTCTAATTGAATCCACGCAGCATTTGTTCTCTTTTAAGAGAAGGGAAGATGTCATAGGGAAGGGAAGATATAAAACAATTGTATGTTTTATACCTGGATGGAAGTGATTAGATAATTAGATATTTTCAATAGAAGAATCTTCTAGAATTGCTTCTGTGGGGTTACTTTGTCTGTTGTCCCTTTCTCTACAGAGATTTTTGCTTAGTAGAAATATGTCCTTGGGGTTTTCTTTAACAGGCAGACTGAATATTGCTATTGGAAAGTTGTGTTCCACACATGCCAAGGAGAAATTAAATATAAACAAAAACACTAGGAGAAAATTATAGGAAAAGATTGCATATGATGATAAACCAGTAGCACTTTTACATATATAGTACAAAGCACACCCTGCACTAACACAAATGCCAAACAGAGCAATTTCTATGATCCTCCAGGCATATTCATCACCGATTTTTTTTCGACCTAGAATCAGCTTGGATAGTAACAAAAATCAGAGGTTTTAACTTGATTTCGTTTGCAGAGATTAAAGCAAAAAGATTAAATGAATAGCAAACATTGCTGAAATTGAAGTTTGGATATCAACATTGTCATTCTTGCAAACTTTTCCAGTGCTATAAATCTTCCCACATTATGCTCAAAGATTTTTATTTTTTTTTTGCAGTGGCTTGATGAAAGGTAGCAGTACTTTACAGATATGATGAGTTGCGTAAAATAATTGAGAGCCTTGGGAATTCTCCTCTCTTTGAATGACATTTAAAATTGATGAAATTTAATTAAAAACACATATATCATAATTGCTGTGCCTAATTTTCCTCAACACTTTGCTTTCACATCTAAACCATCTCATTTTCTATTTTTCCTACACAATGGCTCTCAGCTGGCTGGCATGAACTATTATGTCTATGTCAAAAGTAGCCGGTGCAATGTCAAAGCTTTTTTTCCTTTGCTAAACCACGTCACAAGCAATTTAGCGCAATACAACTGGGAGTTCGTAATCCCTAACACAGCACACTGTAAGCATTAAGCTACTGACCGGAGGTCTCTGTAGAGATATTCAACTTGTATAATCCTGAAGATAGCTGAAGCCTGAAGGCTTTAAACCTGTTTCCTAGCAGACCAGAAATCCCGCTTGAAGCACATTGATGAATGGTGGGGTTTGTTTCATCTGACACTCATAACAACGTAGATTACATTTTAGAAGGCTACAGATAAAAATGTTTCCAAAAAAGTGTGTGTTTTTACACTAGCACATGCCTTCATTACAAGGATGAGCATGTTTTGGAGAAAGCACGTGATATTAACTCTTATCTTTTTCCATCCAAAGAATACTGTATGCACAGTAGCAAAAATAGAGATCGTAATGTTGCTGAGCAGCATAGATAAAATAAATCTGAAAATTTTGCCTGGATATTGGTTTCCACACCATAAATCTCACATTTTTCCTTGTCCTACACCCAGAAATCTTCCTGACAACACTAAATGAAATCCATTTCATTAGATCGCTGTGAAATCTCCTGCTATGTGTCAGAATCCCTGATAAACCTCACTGACGTAACAAGTCCATGGATGCAAAATAGATGGAGATCACACTAATATCTTTTCCTTCATATTGACTCGGTGAGAACTTGGTCATTTGTTCTTACCTTAGCATCTGGAAGGGATGACTTTGGTAACACCGTCACTGCTCTCAGCCAGCACCGCACCTGCAGCTTCATCATTTCTGGGCTTTACATCTTCGTACCAGCACAGGTGAGGGAAGGGAGTCTGGGCTGGGAGGCCTGCTCCTGGGTCTCTCGGTGGTTGCTGCGGCAATCGTAGGTATCTCACACCCTTCTCCACACTTCTGTTTTCCTCTCTGTAAAACAAGAATCACAATACTGACCTCCTCTGTGGTTTGTCTTGAAATCCATTGATGCAGTTACTGCTACTCTCAGAACCTCTTTAAAGCTGAAACTATTTCCTAAATCGGTTCACTTTTAAAAGATTTTTCTTAAATAAGAGAATCTCTTTTCTTTAATTTTAAATAGTTCATTTAAATTCATATTTTATGAGTTCTTGTAGCTTAAACTGTCAGAGCTATTGCCTCTCGTTCTTAGCAATTCTTGAAGTGGTAAAGATATTGGTTAAATATTACAAAGTAACTAATTAGGCCTTCAATTACCATTAAAATTGTTTTTTAAACTGCTATCTACTGACATGAGAACCTTTTGATCCTACAGTAGGGCATGAAGTATCTCACTGTTCAAAATACAAGATCAGGTTACTCTTACATTAAATGTAAGACTGTATAAATTATATTTATATATAAACTGTTTCTAACTAAACATTACAAAGGAGCTTGTATTATCACAAGCAATTATTTAAGAAATAATCAAAAGACTTTTTCCTTTCAAAATGAAATTCGAGCCTTGCTATAGTCAAAACACTTCCCAACTTTGTTTTCGTTACATTAGTAAAGACTTGTTAAGAAGTCACCTTCAATAAGAATATCTGCAGAATGCCTTCTATACATTTAAAAGGAAGGTTATTTTCTTGAGGAAAAAAAGCTCCATGCTTATCTTTTGTTAGCTTAAGGCACCAACTGGAACGTATTACTTCTCTGGGAGATGTCCTAATTAAAAATATCCTCTCAAAACAACTTAACAAGGAGGAGGTCTCCTGTTCCTTAAAAAGATACTGCTGTTGCTTGATTGCCTTTTTTTTTTTTTTTTCAAACCCAAATGGCTGCCTTAATTACAGTCTGCAGTAGCTTCTCCCCAAATTAAAGGTTATTGTCAAGCATTCTCTGCAAGACAATGCTAAAGCAAACTGAAAGATATAAAAATCCATCCTGGAGTTTATGCAGTTGAGACCTGGAGGCAACAGGCCTAGTTTTATGGTGAAGAATAAAAAGCACCATTCTCATTAACAATCATTGTGTCTGCCACTTTCTGAATGGAGCCAGTAATTGCCCAGCAGTCTATATAATTAGCTTTAGCACTGAAAGAGGGGAGATTTAGATTAGATATTTGGAAGAAATTCTTTACTGTGAGGGTGGTGAGACACTGGCCCAGGTTGCCCAGGGAAGCTGTGGCTGCCCCATCCCTGGAGGTGTTCAAGGCCAGGCTGGATGGGGCTTTGAGCAGCCTGGTCTAGTGGGAGGTGTCCCTGCCCAGGGCAGGGGGGTTGGAACTAGATGGTCTTCCAGGTCCCTTCCAACCCAAACCATTCTGTGATTCTATGAATCAGAAGGATGGCAACTACCATGTTCTGTAGGTCTTAGGCACATAAGGAGCTTCTAAATACCTTACACTAGAAAGAAGGATACACTTGTTATTAATTAAAAAGACCATAATAAAGAATAATAATATTAGCAACTAGGTTTGCATTGATAGTGAAATCAGTGTCTCCCTCTGTCAAAAAGCTGGTGGTGAGCAATCCAGAAGCAGCGGCAGGGAGGAAGATGCGTACCATATGGTTTCTGGGGAGGCAGCCGAGCGAATCCCAGTCCTGCTGCCAGGGTTACGGAGCATTGCGGGCAGGTTTCCATCTCTGGAGCACAGGGAGGACAGAAGGACAACCTCCTCTGCAGGAGAGCTGCTTCTCCACGTGGAGCTGCTGCTTCCCGTGGCGTTGCAGTGCTGGCAGGCACCAGCTGCACTCATACCCATCCCTGTTTTCAGCCCATTCCTCTGGCTGGTTTTTTGTTTTTGGCCATTAGTCTGAAGAGATTCAAACCAACACTTCCTGTCTATGAGGAAGAGGGCCCCACTACAAAGGTAAAAGGGGATTAAAAAAAACAGAAAATAGAGGGAGCATTTCCAGGACCCTTCTTATTACAGCTGTGCTTTGTGCACAAAATAATTTTCCATCCCTCTAGAGAGACCCCCAGGAAGCAGCATAACCGTCTAGCTGAGACTCAGATGCCTCTCCCTGCAGCACTAGATGCATTTTTCAGGACTCCCATCCATGCAGAGATCTGCTGCGACTCGGTTTGACTTGTGAAATCTGATCACAGCATAAGGTGATATGACTTAAGGCAGAGCCGGGGCTCTAAGTCAGAGAGAAAAATTATTGTAGTACAGTAAATAACAGCACTAGAAGCTCTGTACAGCATAACTTTCAGACAGATTAAAGCTACCTTAGACTGCAAATTCATATCATCTTCTACCAGTTACATTAACTGTTTGGAAGCTGGCATTGATGGAGTCTTTAGGGCAAAAGAGTGTAACTAACTCCTGAATCATGCATGCTGAGATCATACACCAATTACTTGATCTCCTTCTGCAGTTAGCTCCAAACAGATTACTGGGATTATAAAAATGCATAATTATGTTTATCTTAGAGGAACAAAGACATTATTTTCCATTATTATAAATCAAGTCAGCAGAGTTCACCGTACCATTTTCTTAGAAATAGAGATTACCTTTCTTTTCCTCAACACTGATTGTAAACAGTGGTTCTAATCGTGCATTGATCTAAAGTTAACTTCAATGAACCTAGTCTAGAAGTACAGTAGTATAAAGGGAATTTGGTTATACTTGAGGATTATAACACTGACGAGTGTTCTTGGCAGTCCCAGATGATGTCCCCATGTACTTTTGTCCCCGCATCAGTCGTTATACTCTCTGCCTATTGGATGTGCCAGGTTCCAGGCTTTCATATTTTTATGGCCGTGAATCTGACTCCCCTCAGTCTGACCAAGGAGGATAGGAAATGCTTGAGAAAATATGAACTAATACATTCTGGGGAAGTACCCATGCTTCAGTTTGTTTATGCTGAGCAGAAGCTCTGAAACTTTATACATGGGCAGATAAGACACCCATGATCAGATTTTATATCTATAGGGTCCTTGGAATGATAAAATCAAGAGAAAAATATGCAAGAGGAGGAGACGATTCTCCTTCCCCACTCTCTTTTTCCCTTTGGTCCTGTCCCACTTGCTTCTGAAACTGCACCACCAATTCCCATAAAGCCAAACGGTATCTGTGCCTCTTTACTCCTCTGTAATGGACTCCAGCCAAAGTCAGAGAGCGGAGCAAGGAGAGACTGGAATGTCCATACTTCCAAGCGATGTGGACAAAAAAGCAAGCTAAAAGGAGGCAAAAACCTCCTTGGAGGTGCAAACCTGGCACATCATAGATTTAGGAAGTCCATGTGGTGAAAAGACCCAAAGATTAAAGTTGGGTGCAGATCAAACTTTTGGTTTTTGAAGACTCTGGGATCAAACAGCTGAAAGCTACCCTGACCCAGAAATCTAAAGAGGAGGAAACTGCATCAGATCAGCTAAAAAATTCTGACTGCTCACCTCGAGCTCTAGATTTTTGTGCCTGTCTTAACCTCTGTTTTGACTTTAAGTTTTACTCTAAAAAATTGCAGTAACGAAATTACAGAAGGAAATGCTTTGATGATTTCGAGCTTCGCAGAAAATTAAAATAGGAGATTGCTCTGAATCTCTGCTTTCTGCTGAACATTTTCAATTTAGATGAATTGCCACTTCCAAGAGAATTGTGTGAACAAACCAGATCTTCCCTGGGTCTTCCAGGAACCCCAGTGTTCTCAGCAACAGAACCTGTCTGAGATATGCAGCTTTCCAAGACTTTCTGACTGTACTTGAATCAAGATAGAACTTGAGGAACTAATCAGTTTTACCCAGAGGCACCTTCTTAATTGTAAGTGTAACACTCTGTTACCGTAATGTAGTCTGTTGATAGTCATATTACTATAAAATGGACCAGAAGGACAAATGACGTGCTTCTTTGCTGGTCCCAAATGCCTCAGAGCAGTTAAAAAAGAAGTCTTTTCTAGTTTGGAGGTAAAGATAGAGTGAAGAAAGCCTCGCACAGATTTGCAGTGGGACTGGGACTGCATTTTGCAGGCAGCGCTGCAGAAGCGAGGATGGATTTGTACTGCCGAGCGTGCCAGCGACTGCACTGGATGCTCACAGAGCTAATGGGGAACATGTTCAGAGACAAGCTTGCACCACAACAAAGAAGTTAATCACAATTTGTTGGCATGAGTCTGAAAACAATTTCTCTGGGTCTGTATTGACTGCAGTTATATTTGGCTTTGAGTCTCATCAGCATTTATAGTTCTCAAAATACTGTAATATAAACATTATTTCACTGAGGCCAACTTCCATTAGATTTAAGGTCCATGAAAAGAGAGTGCGTTTATCTTTGAAACAGAATCTAGATTAAAGCGGTAGCGACTTGCCAGAGCAGTCTCCGATGCCATGTGTTTAAGAAAGCCGGCAAAGCCAGTGGAGCAAAACCAGCGTAAAAACCGGATGGAGCGAAGTCTCGGGGTTTCTCTCTGTAATCACGCCTCGGGATTGGCATACACCGCAAATTTAGCACAGCGCCACAGCTGGGACGACCTAATGATTACAGTCTGAACGTATTTAATCTCTTAGACACAAGCATCTTTTCTTCTCCTTAAACGCAGCTCGAGTACCGGATGGGCCAAACAGCATGAAAGGATAGCTGAGAGAGAGCCTGCAATCAGTTTTTCATCGGTCCCTCAGGATGAAAGAGGAATATGTGAGTCATTTTCTTGTACAATGGCGAAGGCTCAATCCCACTGCTTCTGGTTAATACCAAGGACTGTCCAAACAGTATTCCATTGTAATTTGTCACAGACTACAATGCGATCATAAATGTTTCTCAGAGTATTTTTTATGGGTTTTGAACTCAGCAATAAAATACTGTTCTTGGAGTGGAATTTCAGTTACAGAACCCCTATGCTAATGCCTAGTAATAAAACAATTTCCTCGATAAGTGATAACTGATTGTGATTAGTCCTGCACCTACACGTTGAACAATAGAATACTGAAGCAGAGTGACAGAGCCGTTCACGTGGGCTTGAGTTTGTTGGGGTTTGTGCCTTTTCAGACTCATGTTTTGAGTCTTTTTACACTGATGTTTCATAAGTGGCTCTTGCAGCAATAAAAACAAAGTTAGGGAAAACATTCAGGAGTTTTTACAAATTATATCAAATTGTTCTTTCTGATATGCGTGCAGTCTGGTGGGAGGAAAGGGGCTTGGGGTTTGCTTCTTTTCTTTTTTAAAACCAGTATGGAGATTCTTGCTGTGTGAGGTAGCTTTCCCTTTTAGTCAGCCTGTTCCATGTTTGTAAGGATCCTTCACCCCCCGCCAGCCGATGACTGGCTGATGCAGTAACAGTTAGCTAAGCAGTATTCCATCATGCTCCGTTTGGATTGCTTTAAAGTAAACTGATCCTCACTTTACAGTAAAATTGGGTCTGAAGAAATATTTGGGTCTTAAAGTGGTGTGTAAAATGAGCAGATACGTTGTTCTGGATTCTCCTAAACAGCCTCATGATAGAGGGGAAGTTCTGCCAACAAGCTAGTAACTACCAGCCTCGAAAAGAAAGCGGAGACGGGCACCATCCTAATCACAGCATACACCTCCCACTGGAAACTAATTTTACTGATGAACCACAAAACCATGTGTGAAACTGAGATAAAAAGACCCAGTTCAAAGCCCACGTGAGGTGGAGACAGCGGGTCTTCACTCTACATCAGGCCACCAGGGTCTGAAAGAGGCTCACCAGCGATGGGGCCGCTCCGGGCACCCCGTGCTGTTCCACCACCCCAAGACCAATGCAGCCAGGTCTCACTGCTTAAATGTGGTCACATAAACCCGGCTGGCAGGCACAGAGCTGGTGCAGGTGTGACAGGGTGTGCTGGTCCACGCAAGGCGCAGCACCAGCAGGCCTCCACTGCTTCAAAGGCTAGCTTGGAAGCATTGCCTCCATCCAATGGCACGCGGGCTGTTTCTCCGTTTTCAGGAGACAGAGTGCAAGGCAGTAGCATATAGAGAAATACCTGAGGTCCCATGGGATTGCTAGCCCTGCCCTAGGGCTGGCACCACAATGCTGCCTCACGATCTGCCCTTCTGGACAAGAAGGCCAATGGTCTCTTGGGGTACATTAAAAAGAACGTGGCCAGCAGGTCGAGGGAGGTCATCCTCCCCCTCTACTCTGCCCTGGTCAGGCCACATCTGCAGTACTGTGTCCAGTGCCAGGCTCCCCAGTTCAAGAAAGACAAGGAACTACTGGATTCCCATGCACATCCTGCAGTATTAACATTCAAGCGAGTGAACCTGGAGAGTCCCAGTCTTTCACTAATCACAACTAACAGAGAATGAACTGTCATAAGCGGTCTGCGCTTCACATTTAGACACTCATGCTCGTCGAATAGCCCTGAACGACGGAACTTATTCCTGGAGAGCCAGGCCTCCCTGCAGCCGGCGGGATGGGAGGTGGGTCGGGAGTTGCTTGCAGACAGACTGCCACTATGGAATGTGCTTTGGTCTGGTGTCTGCCGGCGCTTGATGCAGCGACGTCACTGCAGTCCCAGCCATGCTGCACGCAACAAGCTATTGCTGGTCTTAATTGCACAATAGGCTTAGGGAAACATCCCCAAAATAGAAGAAACCCACTTAAATTGCCTTATGTAATTTCAAACTAATGAATGCATGGATTAAAGTCCACATTCTAAGGGAGCGGTCACACTGTGCTAGCATACTTTCATAGAATCATAGAACGGTTAGAGTTGCAAGGGATGTTAAAGACCATGCCCCTGCCCTGGGCAGGGACACCTCCCACTAGACCAGGCTGCTCAAAGCCCCATCCAGCCTGGCCTTGAACACCTCCAGGGATGGGGCAGCCACAGCTTCCCTGGGCAACCTGGGCCAGTGTCTCACCACCCTCACAGGAAAGAATTTCTTCCTAATATCTAATCTAAATCTCCCCCCTTTCAGTTTGAAACCATTACCTCTCGTCCTATCGCTCCACTCCCTCATAAAGAGCTCCTCCCCAGCTTTCCTGTAGGCCCCCCATTTAGGTACTGGAAGGAACTATGAGGTCTCCCTGGAGCACTCTCTTCTCCAGGCTGAACAACCCCCACTCTCTTCAGCCTGTCCACAGGCAAAGACCAAGCCTCTCTCTTCTGAAAAACATTTTGTACCTTGAAGCATTCAAAATTTCATAAAATTTCAGCTGTCAAGAAAAAAACCCACACCCTGTTATCAATTCTGCTGTTTCCTTGTCTCCTAGCTGCCTACGTGTTGCCTGGGGTTGGTAGGTACACGTCGTTCTGTTTGTCCGGCTCCACGCTCAGCAGCACTTTGCCCCCTAATTAGGATGGCTGAGTGAAGAACAGAGCAGGTTTAATTGAGACTGTGGTTTTGCCATGTGAAGAACAGTGCCCGCAACCCAGAGGTCCTGCCGGAGTGGGAAGCTGGAGGAGCCAAGGAATACTTTGACCATGGTGTCAACTAAGTTTTGGAAACTTGTTTTATTTCTAAAGGAGTAGATTAGGAGTGTGGGGAACACCAAGTTTAAACCAGCTTGACACTACTTGGCAACTTCTAGTCATTGTCCATGTGATCTATGAAAATCACAGAGTAAAATGAAAACAGATTGAAAAGACAAACAGTCATTATTTCTGCAGGTTAAGAGCTTGATCCTGGGAATATGGCTTGGCAAACTGGGAGTTTAGGAAATGCAGGAGGGAGTAAATCTGCTAGATTAATTCTCCTTTTCACTCAGTTGCTGTCGCGCTGCATGGCGGTACTGCTGAGAAGTGTGATGGTAACACTCCCTTGCACCCGTGTTCCCCTTTGTGCACACTTTTAATTTTGAAAACACTCGTTTTTGAGAGTATGCATTCCTTATTACTGACATCTGATGGCTTTGACTAATAGTTGAAAAGACAGTGAATCAATATTCAAGTTTGTTCATGTTGTTGACTGGTAATAAGGAAACAATAACTCTTGATATTTTCCCTCTTGGGATTGTCTTGTCTCTATGCAAAAAGACCTACTGGCTTCCCTGCGAGGATCTGCGGTAGCGCAATGTTTTTTCTTGCTTGTTGCAAAACAGGTTTTTAGCAGATGTGAGGAAGTTCTTTTGTCTCAAGTAATATCTTTCTGCGTTGTATAAAGTTAATATCAAGTGCTCCACATTTATTCCGTACCAAACAAAATGTTTTTGACATACAGAGGTCTGGTATAAATCTGCTTAGGGGTTAAAACCTATGTTTGGTAGATGATTGCTCAGTGATCTTACCCTTAAAGAACAAATATTAAACACTTTTTAAAAATTACAATGTGCTTTTTCCATCTCAGCCACTTGTTCCTGGCTGATTTGGTTAATATTGACCAACACATAAAATATTAAAGACAAAGACACTGTCTCTGGAAATCCTTGAACCACAAACTGCTGGAGAGTATTCAGAGGAAAACGCATTAAAAGTTTATCCTGTTCTTATACTCTTCTGTTCACATCTGATATTGGTCATTGCTAACGACAGGTTGCTGGGCTGGATGAGTTTCTGATGTGTCCTGAAATGGCTGTTCTTAAATTCATCATCCCACCTTGGCAAAAGGGAAAGATTTACCTTTTATAAAAGCAGGCTTCATGTAAATGAGCCAGCAGTGTGAGCCAAAAAGCACTTTAATATCAATTTAGAGGCAGATTCTGCTACTTTTCCTTCAAGTGAAGGGAACTGCACTCCTGACGTCCTGCAATGGAAATTGGTGCAACTGCTCAAGGAGGGAGTCTCTGCCTCATGTAAATAAGAAATGTCCCTGAATAATTTTGCTCATTTATTTCACACATTAAAAAAGTAATTAGCAAAATCATTACAAAAACAACTTCATCCAGTCCTATTGTGGGAAATCTCACCAGAAGACGGGTAGACTGAATTAACTATGGTGTTACCAGGGCAAACATGGCAACAGAGCCAGAGCAAAGGCACTTCTGCCTTGTCCCTGGTCTGCAACAAACACCTCCTGCAGACAAATGAGGAATCCTGCTCTCAATTATGCACCCATTAATAATCTCCAGGTTTGTTCTAGTAATTCTAAGTTTGTTCTAAGTTTTTTAGATGTGGCAATTAGTGAACTGTGCTTTGAAGACTTCTGAGATGACAAGAACCTGTCCCCCCGCCACGTTTTCTCTCATGCAATCAAATCCTGTACATCAACGCTCCTTACGCTCTTTGCTCCTGCCTTTCAGAAAAGCGTAACTGGAAAGATAAGTAGGCAGCTTGGTCCTATCCAGCTTCTGAAAAATGTCTATGCTTTGAACATTGTGCCTGTAAAAAGATCTTGTCTCTCAGTACCATGAATACCACCAAATGACAGCCTTCAGAAACAGACAGCCCCATTAGTTTGTCAAAAGACCGACAGCTAAGCAAGGCACAAGGGAGACAGGAAATGTTACCAGAGATAGTAACATTCCCCTTGCTTTATCTTTCAATCAATTCAGAGTATTACATTAGGAGAACGCGAAAGCTGGCACGCATGCTCAACACTGCTTCTCACAAAGTCTGAAAAACTCTGCGGTCTTTCCATATCTGTCAATCACGTTCCTTGATAAGTCTAATTTTTTTTTGCAACCGGGGTTTTTGAAAGATCTGATCGCAGTAGCAAAAATGAACATGATGATGCACAGAGCTTAGTGAGCTCTTCCCCCATGCCATGCTCCTCAAGCCCAGACGCAGTGAGGTTGTCCTCTGCCCAACCTTACACAGATCTGGGAGCTGAGAGGCCTCCAACTCGGAGCTGACTCAGCTCCGACACAGCTCCAGCAGCTGGCCAAAGAGCTGGAGCCGGCGGCAACCAGCTGTGTGGACAGCCTCCAGCCAGCCAGACTGCAAGTGCAGAAAAAGCAACTAAAAAAAAAAAAGCAGGAGATGAGTTAGCGCCAGACAACAGGTTATTCAAGGCGGCAGAATTGCCTAGTGCTGGGAGAAACCTAGGGGCTTTTCCTGATTTGGTTTTTGGCCTCTTAAGTCACTGACACGACTAGCATTTCTTTATCTCAATATTCCTCTTGTCTTTTCTGGAAAGTGTTTTGGGATTTACTAGTAAAAAGTAACACCTTATAAAGAGCGATACGGAAAAACAGCAATCTAATTATTACATTATTATTATTAAAGCAATCTCGAGCATTGTAGCATTGCATTTAGTCCAGATATACTGCTGAATAAGACTGGACTGTTTTGTACTTTGGGAAAATACAACAGTAAACTGAATAGCCAAAATAAAGGAAGAAGACAGAATAAATCATAATAAAGGTCCACTCTGTCTTTGTCATCTATGAATAAAGCTTTGAATTTTAAACAGTCTCCCTATGAGGTTGCTTAATATTCACCAAGACATAGCAAGTACACAACAGCTGTGCTCACAGCCTTAACTCATAATGGAAAGAAGAGAATTTTATTACTCACATGATTTATTTTTTTAAATTTCTTTCCCCCTGGAGATACAGACTGAAGACAAGTTACATCAAAGAAGTCAAAGGGAAAAAAAACCACAAAATGAAACCCTAACAAGCTTATTCTGTTTTGTCCCCTGAACTCTCCTCTCTGGAATCTTGATATTTTCAGACTATCAACTTCACCAAAAAATCTGTAGTGTAATCGGGAACTGGGAGGTTCCTTTGCTGACAACCTCCTTTAATAAAGGCACCATGCATCTTGCAAAGGATTCTTTAAAAACTTCCTGCCCTCTCCAGCAGCTCCAAATAAAATAGACCGCCTTTCTCAATACAGATCTGGCAACGTACATTATCATCACCATTCTAGCAGTAAAAAAAAAAGGAAAGTCTTTAACATGGTCAAATGAAATACTATGACTATTATAAATACTCACTTTAACTTTCTCTGGTTTGTCCTTTCCATTACACCCCTCGCCTGCTAATTTGACCAACGCTTTTCTCTGTGCTTCTCTTTTGGGAATACTAGCTTTGCACGCAGAAAAAAAATAAATGTAACAGCCTACGTACAGGTGCTGTTCCCCAGCAGGAAGCGTTTATGATTTGTCCTAGGTCTGTAATGAATAAAATTTAATTAGAAATACAACCATATCTTTAAATCAAATCATAACCCTACTGTCAGGCTTTGACAGGGGAAACTGCTATAGGTGCCTGGGACAGCTTTCAAACTTCTTGCATTTTTATTCGCTCCCAAACCAACTTGTGAATCAAAAATTTCTGGCCCTAAACCCACTAACTTATTTAGCTGAAACTTTAGAGTTGTGGTTTTGAGGCTTTTTGATTTGCAAATGCCTAAGGCCCCTTTATGAATTCAAGTCGACTGATAATAGGTTTGCTTTTTTTTTTTTTGTTACTTTTTTATGAAGCCCTTAAAATTCATTCATGAATCATGAGGGTTTTGCAGACCACAGCTGGAAAACCACTGTTTGGGGGGCAGCAGCTTGCCCATATCATGCGAGCCAGAACACTCATCTTAACTCTGTGACCTATCATCATTTAAAAAACAAAATAATAATAAAATTTAGGAATAGTAAACAGAACAGACTGAGATGAGGGTTTCTGGAACCTGGGCTATTTAACACAGACCAACCACAAGTAAACCAGAAGAACCTCTGCAGCAGACTAACAGGCAATAAGAACAATGCTGAACACAGTTACAGACTTGAAAGCTAAAGACTGTAGCCCTCCCAAACCAGCTAGTCAACCGAGTTGAATACTGCTCCTTTGTAAAACCACTTTCTTCAAGAAGATTCTCGGGAAGAATTTATTCTCCTTCCGCACCCCAAAACAGCAGACCATGTTCTGAATAAATATAGTCCTTCAGCAGAGATCGACTCTTACTGGCAATGCGCATCTATCTGATATTCCCAGTGGCCCTGGGTTGCCTGCCCTCTGGCTAGAGATCCAACACGCTGCTGCCAGCGGGCCGTCAGGGATTCAGACGTAAAGCTTGAATTAGTCCTTCAATTAAATAAAAGAAACCGTTAAACCAGAGATAGCTGCTTGACACCTTCCAGATTTGAAGAACTAGCAATTATTTTTCTCATTAGCTGTATCTGGCATAGCTGTTCCCTGCATCATCCCTCCCCATCTCCCGGTTTTTCAAGGATGTGCAAGAACAACGGTGGAAGCTACAGTAGCTCGGGCAGTCCCCTACGCAAACGCGGGAGCAAGCCCCAAAAGGCAACTACAGAACAGACTGGGGAGTCCAAAATGAAATAACGAGACATGGAGCTGAAAAAAAAGGTCACAAAACAAACCACAAAAACCTGTACTGTCTTCTTAATCCATCAGAACGGTTACAGGACGCAAACTAAATTCCTGAAGATGCAAGATTTTATCACAGGAGTCCATTAGAAGTTATTTTTCTCTAGCTTAAAATCTACCTGTAATAGCAGTTCTATAACTTGGCTGGTCTAATACAAACTTACAAGAGTAAAAGTGAGAACAGTAGGTCTTTCTGGGACACCAGCAAATTAGATTTTCGTTCTAAAGGTCAATTTGTTTATATTACCTACATATAAATTTGGAGACTTCTTTAACAAAATGATTTACCAAGGAGATTTTTCAGTCCCATACCCTATTTCTGTGACTCTTTGTAGCATAAAATGATTAGGATTTAGATCAATACCAAATTCTCATTGCTGTCTCTCAAAGGGCCTCCAACTGAACAAGCTTTAGTTCGCTGTGCCAACTAGTCCCAGCTTTCTTTTGCAAAATACAGGTAATACACAAGCCAAATTGTTGCAAAGATCCCACAGAAGATGGGATGCATTATACAGTATGATTGTTTATATTCCATAGAATAAGAGATTAAAACCAGGTGTTGAATAATTTTATTTAAATATTATTACAGTGATTATCTGAAGAAAATGTGTATCTTTGGAACATAATATAACTTACTCAAAGATTAATTCAGTGAAAATGATTCTTTGCCTCAATGAAAAATAGCCACTGAACTAATGCATCTCATACTTCGTTACTTCAGACATAAAGAATTTAACCAGAGGGCCAATAATTATTGTGAGAAACCAAAGAAATATACAGACGACAAGTCAACAGTTACTGACAATTTTGTTTGTCATTCTCCTAAATCTTAGAAATCAGTCGACCCTTGAGCACCGACCGCTGGCAGCAGTGTGTACCTGAATACATGGAGATAAACCTGACCCACCATTTGCAGAAGGCACAGCCAAACTCTTCCTTCACACTCAACAACTCTCCGCAGTGAAATCATGATGGGGATATAATCTAAAGCAGACGTGAGACAAGGGACAAACGGGATTATCGCAATGACTGGAAAACGTCTCTCTCCTATTTTTTTTAATAACAAGTTCAAGACAAATGAGTAGCCACCATCAGCAAGTGAGCTTTTGCTTAAACTGAAAATACTACAAAGAAGCACTGATCAAAGAGATAATTAACAAATATCATTTGAAGTAGCAAAGAACTTACAGCAACTGAAATATTGCATGTTTTGGCCCTCCTGGTATATATGGTTTATAATAGTCATTTTAAACAAAAGAACACACAGTGAATTTTCTCCTGCAAATGCTCACGGTTGACTCAGATTAATATGAAAAAGGTCAGCTGAGTAATAAGGGAGTTCACAGGAATTAACATCAGGGTCTGACTTCTGCTAGCCCTCACTGCCTACTGGACACATACATCATGTTTCATTAAATACCACACAAGTGTTAAGTTTAAAAACCTTTTCCCGAGATGTCCCAGGAAATGAGGTAGTAAAATTAAAAGAGTTAGATGTCTGCTGAAAAGCAAATATATTTATTATGCACTTTCATATACACAGGGATTTTCGCTTAATATAATACAAGGAATAAAATAAAAATTTTACAATGTGAAATTCATTCAATGTACATTAAAGGCTATTTACAACCCACTCCAGGAAAAACAGTCCATCTGCAAACCAAGCTAACTGAGGAGTTCAGATGGGGAATATTAAGCATAACAGACATTTGCATAGCAGAGTAACTGATGAGGGAAAATACCTTTTTATTTTTAAATAAATGGTAATGTTTTCAATACTGATCACAGAGAAGACAAAAATGCATCAGTTGTGCCTCTGTATCTCTTAATGCATTTCTCTTTTGAAGAGTTTTTCCACATGCATACAGTATTGATATCAGTGTCCACAAAACAGTCTTTCCCCTAGCGCTCCCGTCAAGAATTTTAGACGTCTTGTGGAGATGACCTTGGAAGGACCAGTGAAATGGGATGAAGAGACACAGGATTCATGTTTTATTTGGGTTTTTTAGGTCGTGAGAACTGTTACATAGCCAGAAAAAACTGTGCTGAGTCACAGCAATGCAACTCCATTCACCTCCACTTGATTGTGCAGATGTGAAAGAGCAGAGCAGAACAGAGCAAACAACAGGGGGAACAGCAACTTTTCTTTGTACGCGAAACCCTCACAAATGATGATATTAAAAATCACACGCAATAGCAACGTGGAATTACACAGACCTTCTAAGAAAGGAGATGTTTTAAAGCAATTCATGCTCTGTTCCCAAGTGATATTCAAAATCTGTAAGAATTGTCATTCTGAAAGCATTTTCAACAGGTCTACTTTCTGGTGATTTGGGTATGAGCTTTCCCCACCAACTGTTTCAAATGTAAATATTATTCACACAAAAACCATCAGGCTATCTAGATGTTGTGGCCCCTTGTGAAACTGGCCATATTTTTATGTCCTCTGTCCACAAGGTGCAATTAATAACAACACAATAAAATTAAATAAATATAATCCCAATGACAGTCAAGGTCAGTAGAAAAATGACGGCATTCAGGGACCCCTTTCTACAGAACAAAACACATCTAATAACTAAGAAAAGTTGTATTCTTGCACAGTATTGCAAGTGTACTGTACTTGAGGTTTGGAACAAGTTTGCTGAGAACATTTTGGTACTTTCTCTTTGCTGAGCCACTAACCCTCTTTAAGGCCATTCTGCCAGACTCCTGTTATGTTTATTTTATAATTGTCCCACGGGGACAAGAAATTCAACACATGAAACATTCAGAATAATCACTATTGCCGTGTGTCAACTTTTAACATCTAATTTTACTATATGCTGAATGCCTGACTATAAAAGATTCTTTTTACATTTAGTAACAAGCAAATAAGAACGGAGGTGCAAGATATTTAAAAAAAAAAAAAAGTTCTGATGATTGTTAATCATAATAACAAGATACAGAGCCCTTTAGTGCCTCAGAATATGCACTATGTATACATCCAGGGGCCATTTATCAAAGTTTAAGGATAGCCGCACATCTAATTAATCCTCTATGAAAAATAACCTCAGCTTTCTATCACATTATTTGTGGAATCATCAGAATTAGAGTATGAAAAAGATGAATCCTAAGCCTTTAGAAGAAATACTCACATACAAAAATAGGCTTATTTTCTAAAGAGCAAGGCTGTGTAATGGTGAATAGTAGAATATAGCTTGCATTTTTAGGAGAAAATAACCCACTTGTTTCATTTTATCACCCACAGAGCTGTGCAAGATGTGCACATTCAAAGGAAAAATTCACACTGTTCACTTTCACAACAATGGCCTTGATTTTGCTCTCTTTCATATAAATAAAATTCTCCTGCCGTAAGAGTGGGGAACCAGCTTTACATTATCCATAGATGGACTATCCAGGCTGCTGATTAACCATGCTCCAGGTACAGAGGTACTCACGCTGGCCCTACCTAATCCACCCGAAGCAGTAACCACATTCATACAAGTTTGTGCTTTAAAGAGTTATTGTCTCAGGACTAACTCAGTAATCTCTGTACTCCCCAGACAACGGTATTAGTAACCGTTTGCTTTTCCACTGTACTCTCACTGTCTATTCTCTCAGCCTCATCAACAAAGCACCTGTATTTTCCATGGTTTGTTTTACTGACATTCTCAATACAGTCCTTTACCTTGGAAAAAACAAAGAGCTGTTTCTAACATATAAAGATATACATGAAAGCAGGATCAGACCTTTTACTTTAGCACCTAAAACATACCCATATTCAGTTACCTCATTACCATAAAAATAATGGAGGCTATTTAAGATCAGATGTCCAAGACCAAATTTGCCTATTGCTTTCAGTGGTCACAGTCTGGCATCCAGATTTGGTGCTGTAGTACCAGATAGTGGATTTTGCCTTTTAAAAAGCCCAAAGAGACTGCAGATGGTTGCAGTCCGACTCCTTTACTACCACTGAATGGCTATTACGCAGACAGAACACACAAGTACAGTATTTATAAAATACCGTTACAAGACTTGTATTTCTGGAGAGAACTTTTTGAAGTACACAGGGAACTGACCATACATTACAACAATGCAAATGTGACATACTGTTTGCTTATTTTCTTTAGCCACAGGAAAACAAATACAAAAAGCACTGCCTTTCCATACACAGTTCGCTGTGGCACATGCACCTCTACCAAGCATTCTGGAATAGGAAACCAGAATTCCTTGTTCTTACCATTTTCAGCTGTTGTCAGGGAAATAAAGCATATATCTTTCTGCAATTAAAAAAAGTGCTCATTCTGTGTATTAAATACAAAGTACACAAAATAAAATTTTGAAGCACAGAGGGTTATACTGAGAAGGCAGCCTGAAAACGTAGGCATGTTACAGTAATTAAGGTAACTGTACTGCAGTAATCACATTCTTGAATTTCTAGGTGGACTAAACAAGCATCGTATGCTTTCATCCCAGCCAGCTGATAAATCACTCAGAGCAGAAGCGCTTCTGTTCATAGCATCATGGAATTGGCCTAAAAGTAGAAAATAGAAACATTAAGTTTTGCAACACTCTGTAATACACACAGTTTGTCAGAGCGAGAGCTATATCATTTCTAATTAAAGTTAAAAGCACACAACAACATACCAATGATGAAAAGTATTTCCTGTCTAACTCAGATCCTGTGATTGATTCCCTGTGCTCTCTACCATCCAAAGCAGCTACAAGGTCGCCACAGCAGGAGAGCTTCCTGAATGGAGCCTGGAAGCAGCAGTCAGGGAAGAAAAGCAATTCCTCAGGTGCTCCAGTAGAGTATTTCTGATGTGATTCTCCACAGGTGACTAATTTATTCACTGGTCAGGGAAATTACTGTTTTTGTGCTCGAGACTTGGCAAAAGAGGAGGTAAATTATAGCCTGCGCCAAGCAATTCATAATCCACATAAAATTGTTTTAAATGTCCATATTTAAAATGAAGCTATGAAAAATGGTTAGAGAAAAAGCAAAAGGAACTATTTAGTTATCCATCACCTCATACGCTTAGCCACTTGCATAAGTAAGTACTTCAAAGAGAAACCTCCTGAATTTTCAGTAAAGCACTATTTGTTCCAGATAAAGAAAAGCCCAATTTGAGCTTCAAAATTATATGTGGAATGTTCCGATTTTTTTATATACCTTGTTTACATTTTAAAATCAAGAAAGATGGAAAATTCATCAACGCTAGTCTTTTGATGACAGGTCAGGTCAAATCAATACATCCTACGTCAGAGCCATACAATTTATTTACCGTAAAGCGTAACATGAAAGCAAGCACTGAACATCAGAGGCAGTACAAGAGAGTTAGGAAATACAGTTCTTAATTATACACTTTAATATGTTTTACGGAGGCAGGAAAAAAAGACAAACAAATTTAAATCCTGTTTGGACTTGATGTAGAAGTGTGGGAATCTAAAGTCCTTTTGACTTTTATGAAAATTTAGGGCCCATTCTCTCTTACCTGCTTATTCCTCTCCATGCCTGATCCCTGTTGTCCTGCCTCTTCACTTTTGTCTGCCCCACAGCTCATCTTACCCTTTGCTAATATAATTTTACAATAATTTTAACAAACGTGCAGGCGCTAGTATATAGCTTTTTGAAACACTGTATCGTTTCAAATATTTTAATTTAACCAGAATGCCAACCCCAAGAAACCATCTTGGAGACCTGCACAGTATTTTAACGCTCTGCAATTCACAAGAGACCTGGCTACATCCAGACAGATGCACTCCATTAAAGTGAAATCCATTTCCAGGACATTTCAGGAAAAACCCTGTCTGTGTTTTTGACAGCTGAAAGCAACCCATTTGTGGATTCTGCACCACCTGCAATTGTCCTAGAAACCTGCAGGCTTTGATGACTTGCAGCAGAACCGAGTCAGCTAGCAAGAACATTGTTGTTCTAAGGAGCAGCAGCCTGGTCTGTCAAAAATGCAGCATTTACACAAACAAAAAATATGTTTTAAAAAATAAGGAAATAAGCAGTAAGAGATGTGCATACATTTCAGAAAGATGCTGCTTATTTGAAATTCAAATTAAAAAATATATTAATTATTAACACATTCTCAATACCCTAAAAAAGATAAACCTCATCAGAAATAGGGAGAAAACCAGTCCTATTTTAGCTGACTCGCTGTCAATTCAGGTCTGAAAAAGCTAGATAAAATTCCTTTTTCAGCTTAAAATTCAGTATGAGAGGGAAAGTGAGAAATCTAAATGAACTCCACTGATTAAGAACTACAGGATGGTCAGAAAATTGGTACCATAACATGGCTTCTAATCTTGCTCTGAGGAATGCCATCTCTCTTACAGGAGGGTTACCTTCACAGTAACAGAAATATAAAATCAAAGCTTTAGTATAGTATTTGTAGATAATATTCTACTGAGGTTTTACATTTAAAATCCAAATTCACAAAAGTGGTTGCCTGTAATTTACAAGAATCTTCAGAAGCTTCCTGAAAAGCACTTTTCTAAATAATGAAATAATTACTGCATCTAAAAATATCACGTATTAAAATTCCCAGCTATCCTTATGTTTGAAAAGAAAATTCCAAATCAATGCTACATGAAACTTGCTGTATTATTCAGTCACATATCAAAGACAGTGGGGTAATATTTGAGCAACCAGAAATCAACAGAAAATATGTAGATGAACCAATTCCTCTATGGCTGATGCTGTTAAACAACAGCAAAACAAGTACTTGCCAGGTTAAGATTTTAACATTAATGGTTTTCATTAAGAAAGCGATTATGATGATAAATGACAACGAACCCTAATTTTAGCATATTAAAAATGCACATGATGAAATACACACATTTGCTTCCTTTGTGACTGGATAAGTTACCTTTTATAATGGTGTTTCCTTCTTGTAGTTGAAACTTGGGTCGCTACCTTCAATCTGAAGTTTTAAGGCTTGCTTAAGGCTGAGTTCTGTCTCTGCAGGAGGATAGCCTTCCAGTACTTCCTGATGCCCTCTATCCTGCACTGTTCGTGGCACAGAAACCCTACCAAGAAAAACCTGATTGCTCTGAAGATGGTAATTTGGATTCGTCATAATTCCATTTCTCTTCTTCTGCTCTCCACTCTGTTGGTGAATCAGGAACTGTTGCTGAGATCGACCAACTTCTTGCTGGGCTGGCGGGACCAAAATTTTGCACTGTGGCTCTGGCGGCATTGATTTAAGTGGCACACTTGTGCCAGATTTGGCAATAGGTACTCGTTTATCAAACTGAGTCATTTCATACTCTAACACTTTGGGTTGGGAGGAACTACTTTGTTTTATTTTTTTTCCAGCCGATCCAGATTTGCTGGAGTTGTCCGTTTTCCCCCCCTTGTTAGCTTTAGTTGATTTCAAACTAGGTTTTACTTGGCTCCATTCAAATTCACTACTTGGTGAATTATGATTTTGACTTAGGGAATGAGTTGTGGAAGAAGGAGAAACAATAGACTGCCTACTTCTGCTGCGTGGCAGGGAATGCTGCTGAATTTGCTCTGTGAATGACAGGCTGTGGAAACTATCAATGGGCACTGTCTGAGCAGTCGCAGTCGATGATGTGGTGCGGAGAGAAGAATTTTTGGAACTTTTCAGGGAATTATTTGATAAAGATGACTTCTGACGGTCAACCGTAGAATCAGGCGACTCTGAAGGGGAACTGAAGGCATGAGCAGGCCCATTAGATAAGCCACGCATACTAGGCTGCATATCTCCACCAGTACTCCCTGAACTATTTGACTTCATTGTTAAAGACTGCATTTTAGAGGAGACCGACTGTAAGGGTTTTTGCTCCATTGTGTGGACTGGAGACGGAGTGCAACCATTCAGAGTAGATGCACCATATTTTTCCAGTAATTTAATAATCTGAGAGTGTCCATTTTTAGCTGCAACACGCATAGCAGTGCGCCCAAACTGGTCGGCATGATTTGGATCAGCACCATGCTCCAATAATATCTGGACAACGTCAATGTGCCCTTCTTGGGCTGCAATGCAGAGTCCAGTAGCACCTTGATTACACGTATGGTCAACCAGAGCTCCATGCTCAATGAGAAGCTGCACTACCTTCACATGACCTTGCCATGCAGCAGACTGCAAAGCAGATCTCTTCTCATTATCTGCAGCATTCACATCAGCATGGTACGTTATCAGCACCTGTACCATCTCCAAATGGCCCTGCCAGCAGGAAACATGGAGTGCTGTTCTTCCTTCAGCATCACTTGCTTCTACGTTTGCACCATTTTCTAAAAAATACTCCGCCATCGTAAGCTGGTTTTCTAATGCTAAGATATAAAGTGTTGGCCGGCCATCAGCATCTTTGTAGTTTACATCTGCTCCATGGCTGAGCAGTAGTTCAACTATATCTCTGTGACCTTCTAAAGCAGCAACCCGGAGAGCATTTCTCCCATCATAGCCTCTCTGATCAATGTTGGATTTATTTTCCAGTAATATCTGCACACAATCATAGTGACCTTCTTGTGCAGCTAATATAAAAGGTATACGTCCATCATTATCAATTTCATTTGTTCTAGCACCTTGTTCTATAAGAGCTTCACATATCAACCTGTGACCTTCAAAAGCTGCCATGTGCAAAGGTGTCCAGCCTGCATCATCTCTATGATTTTCATCTAGCCCCCTGTCCAGCAGAGTCCGTACTACTTCAACATTGCCTTGTGCAGAGGCTATGCTCAGAACTGTTCTCCCTTCGCTATCAATGCTATCAACAGCTGCACCCCAAAACAAGAGAGTATTTACAACTGAAGCGTGGCCCATGGAGGCTGCTGCCAGAAGTGGTGTACGACCATTGTTGTCTGTGTGATCAACATCAGCTCCTCCTTCTAGAAGTAGATCAACAACATCTACATGTCCTTCATAAGCAGCTACCAGCAGCGGAGTCATGCCGTCTTTATCGCAATGGTCAACTTCAGCACCACGGTCAATTAGAAGACTAACCACGGAGGCATGTCCCTTACTGGCTGGTACACAAAGCGCTGCGACAGACAGCGCAGTCCTTCCATCCACATCCTCGTGGTTTACCTCCGCACCATGATCCAGCAGGTGCTCCACGATCTCTTTATGCCCCATGTAGGCAGCTGCAATTAAAGCTGTTCTGCCCTCATTATCAGCTTTATTAACTTCAGCACCATGTTGAAGCAGATTCAGCACAATATCTTCATGTCCTCCCCAAGCTGCTGCTCTCAGTGCCGTTCGACTATCAGCATCTGCACAGTCCACTTTGACTCCAGCATAAAGGAGCGCAGAAACCACCTCCGTGTGCCCACCCCATGCTGCAGATCGCAATGCTGTCCAGCCATCATGATCGGTGTGATTAACGTTAGCCCCACATCCGATCAAGCAGTTGACAACCTTGGTATGTCCCTGTCGAGCAGCTAAAGTAAGTGCTGTTTGCCCATGAGTATCTTCTATCTCCAAATCTGCTCCCCTTGAAACCAGTAAGTTAACGACATCGAGATTGCCGCTGTACGCTGCATTGGCCAAAAGCGTTCTCCCATTGGAATCACACTGGTTTACCGATGCTCCATTGTCTAACAAGGTGCGAATGGAATCTTCTCTCTCCAGAGCCTGACGAACAATGCAAGATGTGCGGTCATCTTCACTGTTGACATGAGCACCAGCTTTTACCAGCAGCTGTAATACTTCTTGTTCTTTAGGAATTAAGGTTGACAGGGAATCTTTCACAGGTGTGCCATTCCATATCATCCATAAAGCCAGCTCGGAAGTCTCTAATTGTAAGTTTGAATTAATTAGATGCAATGCAAACTCTTGAGCTTCTAATGGTGTTAAATCCTTTGCTCGGCAAGTGTAACTCATTGCCAGCATTCTGTGTCCCTCTGCTGCATTACACAAGTATTTCTGTGTACAGTGTTTTACATCTAACAACCATTCTGCAAAACTGTAATGAAACAAGATTTTTGTATTTCCAAGTCCATCAATAAGGACTTTTGACAGGACATCCAATTTGCGTTGAAAGTCTTCCATCGTCAACATCATATTTTTGGTCCACACTGCATGATACAATTCCGTTGTGGTTAATGGCCTACAGGCTGCGAGAATGACATTAAGAATAGGCTGGACTTTTGCAAATTGTTTTCTCACAAAAAGTCTCTGACAGAGCCAAAGGTATAGGCCATTTAATGTTCCTGGAATATCACGGATCTCTCGTAACATAATAAAATTCTCCACAACTCCATCTAGGACACGTTCCAGGTACAAAAAGCAACCACTGCTTTTGATGTGAAGCTGATTCAGCATTTCTGCAGTTTCTTTTGTGAGATGTTGTCTCAGTGCTTCTTCCTGATCTAAACGATGCAGAATATATTGTTGCACATCTTTCACAATATAAGCCTTTCGTAGATCATCCAGACTTATTTTTCGAAAACCTATTAAAAGGGAAGAAAGTTATTATTATTTCTGATCTGGTTTCACTGTACTGAATGTTAAAAAAGAGACACATATTTTTGGGTAGGGAACACCCACAATAATATATTTTGTGTGTACACATGGTGAATGTAAATTAATAATAAAAGCAGAGAACTTTGGTAATAGACACATTTTTATCATAATCTGCTATAAGAAGAAATACATGCTACTAACGAAGAAAATTTTAAAAATCACTCTGAATCAGGCATTGTGTGTCTACCTTGGACAACAGCGAACACCTAAGCAAAACCACCAGAACTGCAATCAAATAAGATTATTAAGTATTATTATATTATTAAAGGAATAATCCCTTCTCCAATGTGGTCGACAATGGAATTCCAAATAATTTTCAGCTATTTAGATTAAGACAACTATTATATTAATGTAATTATAGAAGAGGTTATTCACACCTGGTGCATATGCATGACAAAATGTGCATAAATCACTTTAATTTGAGCACCTTAGTTTCTTTGAAAAGCTTTTATCATATAGAAGAGAGAGACACTCAAAAATAGTTTAAATATCTTCACACCTCTGTGCACTGAAAAATTACCAACTTTTTCAAGTAAGGACTGAGTTTTAGATAAACGCCCCGGTTCTTTGGTAGTTGACTCGCTGTATAAGGAAACAGGTTTTCTCACAGTTGTATGATCTCATTGTTTTTCCAACCTGCTTACTCTTTAGAGGAAAAAGGGAAATTATTTCATACATGCATACTGTGTACATCTCCTCCCTACGCATGTACATTCCCCACCGCCCAAAGCAACGAAGGTTATTCTTAGCAGCACGAGCAAAGAAGTCCCTAGGGCAAGCTCAGTGGCCAAAGGCTCTCAAGAATGAGGCAGAATGAAGATGTAGCTGTACAGACTACAGGGCTACCTCTGTCATTTAAAACGTTTGCTTTGGTAGTGCCAAGTTAAGCATTTGAGGAAGATCTACCGGTCTTTGATTAATGACACATTACATTGTTTGAACACTACTTTTCCGGAAGCTATGGGAAAACCGCAGAGGTCACAGACACAGCAACTTAAAACTACTGTGTTTTGGGCCAGAATTGTACCTCACTTCTCCAGGGACAGGCTGTAATTTCTTCCTCCAGTACAGCAGATTGCACACATTTCTTTACAGTCCGATCAGCTACTCATAAAAACCCCCAACTTTGGTATTCAAAACAAAGCAGTTACTAACCTCCAAATTATATTTTAAGGAAAAGCAACTACAGAGCAACGCATTCAATGCAATTTTGGCCCCATCTCCATGGCGCAAATAATTTTAAGTGAGATTCTGAAGAATGTTACTTTCAGATCTGTATTTTTATTGTATTTAAACATTCTGTGGATCAAACTGCTCAGTCTGTGACATTGTTCTGACTGAAAAAAATTCAGGCTGATAACAGAGATGGTTTTTTTGTTCCCGAGTGTCTTCAGCAGAGGTTCTGAATGTCACATTAAGCTCACTCTGTTAATTGTTTAGTCTACACAAGTATTGTACAAACACAACAGATTAGAACTAAGAGGCAAACTAAGGCAATGTTAACTAAAATATTTCTGCTTCCCTTACTAATTATGGTAGCATTACAAATGTAACAGCACTAAACCAACACAATACCTAAACCATAACCATGCTTCTCCCAGAAGTAAGATCCCTGGATAGGATGCTTTTGCACCGTCACTTCTCAGGCTAAGACTACACTAATAAGATTGTCTAATTCAAGATTTTTGAATGGGAAGGCCAGGAGGCAGAAAACAATTATTTTGGGGGGATCCTTCTCCACTCCACAGAGGCTTTTTTTTTTTTTTTCTTTCTCGAAAGAAACACAGAACCATCTTTATCCACCATAATCTGGCACAACTTCAAGTAATGTACTAACATGACCTGCAGAATGGCATAATTCATTGATTTACTATGTATTTGATTAAAATATTGTATGTAACTTTGTAAAGCTCATAATTCATGTACATAAGCCGAGTAAGAAACGTCACTGAGTAAAGACTGCCAGTGCCCTGTGATTCTGCAGATCCCAAACTTCCACTTCGAGCAGAAAGCTGTTCCTAGGTTACGATCCTTCAGAAGATGCATAAGTGAAAACAAAGGCATTAAAACCAGGGCGTTCAGAGTTGTACGCATATACAGAGCTGTAATCAGACACAAGCATCCCTTTGGTTATCTCACATGTGCAGGGAACAGCTACGTTTTGCTCAAATCAGAGCATTCACTCACCTTCCAGTTCTTTGAACCTCTCTGCTTCTCCTAGTCAGATTTGTACCTGTCGCTTGGATGAACAAGAATACGTACAGAGCTCTGCAAACTCCTCATCAATGTGTTCAGACATAAGTGACTGCTCGCATCTCTCACATTAATCCCATGCCCACATCCTTCCTTCCGTCCTTCCTTCTGTATACATAAGTTATTTTCATTTTTAAATTACTCAAGTGTTTTTTCAGTTTTTACAGTAGTTGATTTCATTTCCCCCCAATGAGAATTCCCGATTGACTCAGATGACAGCAATCCTGAGATTTCAGCTAATGTTCAGTGTTGACTGACTAATGACGACACTTCACCTCCCTCAACTCCCAGCCTTCACGTGAAAATTTGCAGAGTGAGAACAGTTTAAGCACCTCAGTTCCTCTATGTGTGCTTCAACAGCAAAAGACTTGCTTATCTTGCAACATCATTTGAATACTAATTTTGATTTTGCTTCCCAAAATGAGTGGCAAAGTAAAAAAAAAACATTTTGGATGTCATAAAAAAAACCCCAAGCCCTCCAAAAAAAGTAAAAAAGGAAGGGTTTGTGTATTTGGGTCCCCGCCCCCATATTAAATGAGGCTGTATCATTACTTTGTTCCATATTTGGGTTAAAAATATTGCCCTACTCTGTACTTGTCTGAGACACAACAAATGCCTAAGCACTTCAGCCTGCCAAATAAATTTCAGAAGACTTCAGTGCACTGACTAGTCCAGAAATCAGTAATTTAAACAATTTGATTGGCTGTATGTTCATGGAAGCGAAAAATAGTTTATTTTGCAATATTTCTAAATGTTCCTTGTTAATGAGATCCTACATACAATATCTGAAGACAAGGTTGTATTTCAAGAAGCACACTGCACTCGTACAGATCTTCACACATCCCAGGGATGATACACTCTTTAAGGGCTGAGATTAACAAACTGCCATTGTAACAGACTTTTGAACAGAAATAGGCTGTCCATTTTAACCACTGCACCATGCCATACTATAATAAGCAAACAATTAAAAGAATGCCTTGCAGATAGAATTTTTTTTTTTAATCAAATTCTTGTTGCTAGCTTGAAGGAGGAAAACAAAGCCATGGTTTTTTTGCCCAAACATCTGTCTAAATGAAGTCATTTTACATTTCCAAAGAAAGATCCTGCAAACTTGCTTTTCAACCCTACCAGCTACAATAAGTCACTTTCATGGACAAGAAGCACCAAAACATTAAGAGAAAGCTCATTTTGTTTCAGATGCATTCCCATGAACTACTTAGTGCAGTAGACAGAACTTGCAGTCCCACGACCCTGCTTTTTGCATTGTTAAAATTTTTCCTACAACACATCACTTTCAACCCAATGGGAGCTCCAATATGGATTTTCCTGACTTATTAAATTTCTGGCAGTTCTGTAAACAAATCAGTTCCAAATGTATTTCTTGGCAAGATCTAGGGTCATTCAAAGGAAAAAAAAAAAAGGAAAAAAGTATCTTGGCTATATAAATCCTTTTACAGTATGTCAACCTTTTCAAACTTTAATAATAAAAAATAAGCTATTAACTAGCAGGTTCCAGTAAATACTCAAAAACATCCTTTTACTTTCATATCTTTAACTACATTTGCATAAGTAAATTACAAAAGTTTAAAATACATTTTAATATATTTCATTTAACTGAATTGTTAACTTTAAAGTAATCTAAATGATTAAAAACATGGCAGCGTTTAGGCATTAATTTACAGTGCCGATCTAAGCATATATTAATGAAGTATTTCTACGGCCATTTATGCACACCTGCTCAAAAAGAATTAACGTACTCAGCAGAGTGAAATGCACCTGAAAATTCAAGCAGCACACTTGGCTTTTGGTGTATTTGCAGTATACTGTGCATTACAAATTTCATTGCATCTACCAGATGCTAAGAGACACTGAGGTTGAAATCTGCTGCTCTCACTGGGCCGTGTCACTGCACAGAAGTTTTAGTTATATTTACAGGTAACAGTCCATTTAAAACAATTTAGTCTTCCCTCTTTAATTACAAAGCAAATACGTTCAAAATTCACCCACAACTTTTTATTAGGAAATAAGAAATTCCCCAGTATCATGTTTTCAAAGCGGTAATCAGAAGAAAGTGGTAATGAGAAGAAAGGAAAGAGTCACTAAGAGCTCCCAGTTTATTTCCCGAGCCTGCTAAATATATTTTTTTTTCAAAAACCAAACCAAACCAAAACACAAATAAACTTTTTCAAAGCTTGAATATTATAGAAGTAAAGTTTACAACCACATAAATATATAAGAATTATCTTTTATAGTAAAAATACAACTCCCATAAAGACTTTAAAGTAACATGAAACCACCCAAATAAATTCCAACCTATAATGAAAACTTAAGAGGACAACTTAGATTTTCTATTTTTAAGTGATTTCTCCTGCACTGCTCTCAGGACATTTATCTTCTGGAATGACAGATAATGAGTAAAGGTTCAGTCCCAAAAGAGGCAACTGATTTGATTTGGGGATTCAGCAATATGACTACCTGAGTAGCTTCAATTACCAAACAGTATGAGTTTTCTGGATGGAGAGAAGTTGGGTTGTGATTTTTACTATATTTCTCTAAAGTTTTCACATTTTTGCTTATTTTTTAATTTTAGGCAAGGCTACAAGAAAACCAACCCTCCACATCTATTCAGACCAGAACCAGCAAATAGCAGAAATATGAGAAAGACGTATGCTTCCAAGATTTCTCATCCAGAATAAGTCTGGATAAATATCAACTTTAAAAAATATCTGGCTGTCTGGAACTGAATGATAGATAAAAGGAAGAGTGAAAAATGTACAACAGATACGATTCTATGATGCTATGACTGTTTGCTTTTGCCTATGGATAAGTGGGTGAATGGAGCTTAACTGCCTCTGAGGATAAAGTGAACCCTTTCACATCCACTTGATTCTTTTTATTATAGTTTCCAGTATCTTTCCGGTATCTAACACTAACTTTATGGAAAATGCAGCTCCCTGAGGTGTGACATCTGCATGGGTTGCACCACACTGGTGCAACTCATGCCTCACGCGTGAGAAGGAATTCTTTGGATGAAGAATGTCAGTGTTTAATTGAGGGGTATAATCAAGCACCGTGTCACAGATACTTGATTTCTGTGTGCAGCAAAAAAGAAGAAATTAAGTAAATGCCTATTAAAAAAAGCCTCTTTAAACCGATAAATAAAGTATTTGTGCATACATAGTTTTGTCTACTTACCTTTATGCTGTTAATGAGAAATTATCTGCTTTTCACTCAAACTGACCAAAATAAAATTGCCTGTTTTTAAAATACCTAAAGTTTTTCAATTAATATGATGGATCTTTAAAAAATTAATTTAGTTTTGTAAGAACAACTGCTATGCTTTCAAGATTTAGCCTCATTTTAGAAGAAGCATTTTTATTAGCTAATCAGCTGAAGCGTTAAAAGAATAAATAAATTATGTTCTGTGCCACTTTCAGGTTAGAGGGCTTTTTCAGTTATTTAGAAATACAAGGAAACTTTTTCTAACATTCTAATACAAAGATTGGAAAGACTGTGTATAATGTAACTGCTTAACTGTCCATACTTGTAGCCAAATGATAACAAACGATGTGGAAAAAAATTTGGATAATTATGGGTGCAAGACAGAGAATTGTTACGTTTAGGAAAAAGCCTGTAAGAAAAAAAAAAACAGGCATGATGTGGCAGTTGGTGACAGCACACATGCAAGAGAAGGCAGGAGGACATGTATTTTCTGTTCCTCTCCTTTTTCACTCAACTGGCTGGCTTTTGCTCACTGTGGAGGGTGACCGCAGACTCATGCAGGCATCATTTTACATTTGGTTCATATTTTTGAGGTTGTCTCTGCAGCCACAAGAGGCAAAATCTTTTTTTTTTTTTTTTTTTAATTAATGAAAGCTGAGACTCTGAATAAGGCAAAAAATCTGTAGCACATTGTGCTACTACAGAATCTGGGAATACAGGAGGGCCCCGAACACCAGCTGCAGAAGATACAGGCACAACTATTCAACTTTCATAAGTCACCAAAAAAAGTGAAGAAACAAAGAGGACCAGAATAAATACCCCTCCTCCTTTTTTCATTCTTAAAGAGTGGCAGGGATGATGTATTCACCACTGGCAGCGGCAAGATGACATTGGATGAGAAAGACTGGACTCTCTCTTCCACGTCATCACTATTTTTGGCTAGGGAGATGTTTGCAGAACTGTCATCTGTACTGGATACCCAGAAAAGAGCACTGTCAGGACCAGGCCACTGCAGGAATCCTTTTCCCAGTCATTGATAACAAACAGGTTTAGCTCTCATTTCAGCAGGTATCTGGAGGAAATTTTCACATCATGAAAATTTTAAGTGAAAACAGATACATACTGATTGTAAACAAATTAATATTGGTTAATATAGATTTCATATCATACTCTAAAATCTTTAGCAGAAAAAAAAATAGACATGGGACACAGACATGGGACACATTTTCCTAAAATATTCCTAAAAGGATTCCAATCTATCTTACTAAGTTACAGTGAAACTGATTTTTTTTTTCCACATTGAAGAAACACATTTGAAGAAAATGTACAGTGATTATATTATCATTATGGCTGCAAACACTTATTTGCCAGGAAATGGGAAGTATTAGAAATACAGAACAACAGTCTCCCAGCGTGCAGTGCACATTATACACCATTTATTTCTTCAGTCATGAGTGCAAAAAATACTTGTCGTTGATCTTGAATTCTGCCTGCCCACCAATTAAATAGCTCTATAAATTGGCTCGGCTAAAAGTAAATGTTCAAATACCACAAAGGAGGAGAAGGATTTGCCCCAGAAGTGTTAATGACATTCTATCCTTTTCAGGCTAGAACCAGAAAAGAAATGACCGTTATCTCAAGTTTAATTACACAAAGTTGCAATGTATCTGAAGTTAACAGAAGCTTCAGCCGTGCTTCTCACATCCTCACTATACCTTTCAGAAACTTGAATATTAGCTGTAAACAGGAAACTCATCCGGCAGTGTATTAAGCAGGTAACCACCACAGTGGCTCTAATGTCACGTTTTCTTTCATAGTGGAACAAAACACAACTTCCTCCAAAGAGACCCTAAAATTTCTTCTCAATTTGTGTCCAATTACTTTGGGGATTCATTCTTTCTTTGCTGTACCTCTTCCACAGTGAAGATGGGATTATAATATCACAAGCCAACTTCCTTTATGCTATTCATCAAGTCATTCTCTGTGGAAATGAGAAATTAACTCATGCAAATTAAATTTATTTTAAAGGCATATCCATTAGTTATGCTGATTTTTCCTGTCAGGAATTCCATCTGGAAACATACTTTAGAAGACAACAGCAATTTTTTAGGACTAGTCTGAAACATTATATGATTCAATGGAAACGAAATAAAACCGCTCTGAAGAAAGTTTTGTCTGTTTTTTTGGCAATGACAACGTACCTAATCAGCCAAGCTTTGACAAAAGTATTCCCATATGAATGTCCAAAGGAGCCCTGTGAAGCTACCCCAAAGTTTCCTTTAGTTCTCACATACTCCCAAATACCAATCTTCATGTCTGCTGCTGATTAATACAGTACTTCATTCCAAAATGCAATTATCCCATTGACCTTTTGCCACTGTGGAAACGAGCAAGCCTATGGGTCTATGTTCTGTAACCACATTTTTGTCCTAATTGTGTCCTTAATACACACAGGCTTTATACATAGGCCTGGAATCCAGTCTAGATATTGCCCTTTATTAAATTTCAGAGAACCTCCAGTAACAATGTCATTATAGTGAAGAAATGTTCTCATGACACAAGAAAGCCTGGATGAAGAAGCTGTAAAGAATTTTTTTACTGTGCAACCTTTGCCAAAAGCATACTCCAGGAATTCACATCTACATTGTTCCCCTCTCAAATTGCACCTTCAAGGATTATTGCCAGCTTTCTGAAAATAAGGGGAGATATTTTAACGGGAGATGAAAAAAATAATCTTCTGAGGTTGTAAGGAATGGGTGTATGCAGTTGACATACTTACGTACTTAACATGTCACATACACTGTTTCAAAACTTTTTAAAACTAGTAAAGCGAGAGGCAAACTCAGAACAGCCATATTCTTTGCAGATGTATCGCAAAGACACAATTTACCTCCGAAATACTTGGCTGATTTAAGCTTTCTATAGTCCTCAGTAAACTGGAATGTGTGTTTTTTAGAATTACCATTTTTGTGATTTTTTAGAACTAAGCATATATCATCACTTTCAACCATCACCAAGGGTCTTATAAATACTACGACCTAGTTCCAGGCGCAGGTAACAGACACTTCTGTGCTCTGTACTCACCTGTAAACATTTTTGTAACAGCTTTACTCTGCTTGCGGGCAGAACACAGAAGGAGCAGCCAGGGAGGGAAGAACTCAAAGTGGCCAGCTAAAAGCTCTGCTATTGTTCCAGATAAACTTGTAGAAGTCTGTTCACCCTCGGCAACGTTACAGCCCTCGTCAACTGAATCTACGAGCAGGAAGAGGCTCTGCTGAGGGGGCTTCATTCCCAAGAGAGGGAGCAGAATGCACCTGTAAGGAACATGAAACAAAATCAGTATTTTAAATACATTTAACAATACATTGACTATCATATAGTCGTTCAAGTTGAAGCTATAATCAACTTAAAATGCAAAGTTATTTTTAAAACAGTCTAAGGAATTTTTTTTAAATAGTTACCACAGAAAATACTGAGATAGACTGAACTAATAGAAATAGAGATAGTTCGAACAGTCAGTGAGGTAATTCTTGCTTAGGCAGTATTACTTTTTAATGAACTTATTTATAACAATACTTCAAAACAATGTAATGTTGTTCAAAGCTGATTAGAAGACTTGGGATAACGTTGCTTCACCAAGAAAGAAGCTATTTGGCCTAAAGTTTAAGAACTTCATTACTGTTGTTGCCACCAAAGCTGTTATTACTGCTTATCAGAAACTAGTAGTGAGCAATAGTTGGTAGTGAAACAAAAGTTTAAATAAAGACACATGAAATATCAACACTCAAAGAGTTTAAGTCTGAATGAATAACAGTTTTACAAAGAACAGAATTTCTGACATACCTTCACAAATGAAATGCAAATTAATTTAGTAGCTGACTGATTCATTTGGTAGTGACTTTGATGTATTAGTTTTTATTTATACTGAAGTTGCCAACTTCCTATTATGGGAAAAGGATTATCTGCGTCCTCAGGATGCTAGCATCTATACCAATGCATCTGATTGTGCAGTTAAAAATCTCAAATTTGCACGTATTGTTGCCAACCTTAATGGTACTCCTTAAAACTCCTTAAAAATATATTTAACTCTGCACTTACAGTGTCTTTAAATAGCTACTACGTAACTGCCATATATATATCCAGTATTTCCATGCTACGTTATGCTACACTACTGGTTTTTGGGAAACTACATAATGAGTTTCACTGAGTAAATGATCTTTAAATATATTTGGCAAGTAAACTTTGACTTTATAGAAGAAAGATTCAGAAAATGAAACGAGGCGAGAAAAATATGTATCTAACATGTTATTTGCACATGTCCAGAAGGCGTGCATATCATTGAGTATTTTTTGTTTTACTCAAGACCATAATAATCTTTTTTCATTTGTTTTACAGGACAAATTTGCTTTCAGAAGACTTTGGTCAACACGTTATTACCTATCAAGCATTCAAACTGGAATATAGGCAAATCCTGCCTGTTAATGGAAGAATGCAACCCACTTCAGAAATTATTTTTAAGCCCTGTTAGTGGAAGGTTTGTTATATTCTGGTTTTCTGACTGAGAAAAATGCAAAATGGAAAGAGAGTGGTGTACCTTTCATGTCTGACGGTAGTAATAGAATCTAGCACGGCAGACCAGGTGAGCTATTACACCTGGAGAAATTCCCCAAAAGTATAAAAAGGAAGTACAAAATACTTGTGTTTTGAAAGTATTCAGTATTAGATGGATTTTAAATCTCTAATATTGCCCCCCTCCCCCCCCGCTTTTTTTTTAATTATTATTTTTTTGAGATGCACAAGACTACTGAAAACTCTTTGGTACTTCCACAGCTAGTTACTCTTTCAGAAGATGCCTGAAGTACAACTAAAATCTCTGTTCACTAAGCTGGGAAGTTAAGCAGCTACCGATTTACAGAACAGGAAATTAAAGTAGCCATAAGGTTAAAATTACTTTCCTGAGTGATGCCAATCCCACAATGAAAGGAGGCAGTTGGAAATGACCACATTTTCCACCCCTTCCCCCACAAGAATGCTGCCTTGCCCCCTCAGCTATTTATGTCAAGGCATTTCCCCTGCAACATTTCTTTTTCTATCAAAACTAATTTTCTTTTCACATAGTTCTCTATATGAAATTACTTCTCCAGTATGAATACTACTATGAGAGATGAAGAAATGCTAATGGTATCAAATTAAAATCTCAACTTAAAATCTCTGTGACCCTAACAAAATGCCTACAAAATATCTGAGGAGCATCCAACAACGTTCTTGTGTCAGTGTTTACCTATTGGGAATACCCCCAAGAAAAGCTAATCATCATGTCTGGGAAAGAGTCCCAAATCATTCTGCTTAATTCCTGCAGTAAGTAGCAGTTGGCTGTAGTAGGTCAAATCAAGAGGTTCACCCTGCCTCCAAACAGGGGTAAAAGCAGATGTCTAAGGAATAATGTAAATACCGGGCAAGCACTAAACCATATTTTCCCTACTCTCAGGGACCACAGCAAACAGCGCTTCCAGGGACTTTCTGAACCAGAGATTCAGCCTTTACATTTAACACCCCTTAACTGACTCCGCTTCCACAGGTCTATCCAAGTCTATGAACCCATTTAAGCCTCCGGCATCCACAACATCCCATGGAAGGTCTTCTGCAGCTTAGTTACACACTACGTGAAAAAAAATAACTTCCTTTTGTAGTTTAAAATCCAAAACATCCTGGTTTGGTTTGATTTGATACCCTTTTGCTTCTGTGCTGGAATGGAAAATGAGCAATTATGCCATATGCACCTTCTCCATGCCATGGATAATCTTCTGACCTGTACCACAGCCTCTCTGAGACATTTCTTTCCAGACAGAAGAGCCCTAGCATATTGATGGTGCTTCATAAAAAGCTATTCCACAGACCTTTGTCTCCCTGTGCTCTGCCTTTTTCTACTTCACAATACTTGTGAAGTAGAAAATATTCACAAGCAGAATACTTGTGAATATACGCATGTATACACACATATACATGCATATAAGAAATAAGGCACAATGACTTCTCCCAGCTTACTTTTAATACTATTATTAATTAATATTATTAAAGGTGTGTCATTGACAAGACATTGATAAATCTTTCTCTTAAAGCGTGCTTAGAAGCCACTTGATAAAATTCTGTTCTTCCTAGCCATTTTATGTTGCTTAAGTTCAGAGTACATGCCAAGTAACATAATAGTGAAACTTTTCAGAGACAGTAAGTGCTTTGCTAACTTGCCAGAAGTCACGTCATGTTTACCTCCATAATGTGACTTAGTAATTCCACTCCCCTAGAATTCCTTGCCTGCATAGGAAACTTACATAAATCAACATGAAATTAACAATGTCTTAAAGTACTTCCGTAAATGCTGATTCATCTACAGATTGTTGTAACAGATTGCTTAATTTGCAGAGTGCCTCTCAAAAGATTAGAAGTTGATTTTCTTTACCTTCTGAAGGGATAACAGCTTTATCTTTGTAACTTTTATATTCAATACAGATATAAAACCAGTTATCATTACAGAAAATTTCTGAAACAGAAATCGTGATTTAAAACAACTAAATTAATTACTCAGTAAAAATACAAAATCTCTAGAGAAAACAGCACAATTAGGTATTTTAAATTACGGAATTAATTTTAATGGCAATGTAATGTAATTACTTATTTATGCAGAGTAAAGATGTTTTACATGCTCTCTAGCAAATAAGAAGTCCTCAGAACAATGAACCATCCCACAGAATTCTTCAGGATTGCTACTGAGTTGACTGAACCCACACAAACATGATTTTCCACATATGGAAGGAATATATACAGACTATGCTGAAGTTCTGCTTATGATTATCCTTGAGATTTTTAGATTGGATCCACAAAAATACCAAGACACAACAGAACAAAGTAGAAAGATAGTGGTGTTGTCCAGAGTGACTGAAAAGAGTCACAGTGTAATGCACATACTTGCTTAAAAAAAAAAAAAGGCAAAACACATGTGCATGTGCCAAATAACAATTAATGAGTGGTTCTAGAAGTAAAAGCAGTTATAAATCCTAGTTTCTTATGAATGTGTTCCTCATATTTGATTGTCTCTAGCGTATAAGAAATTCAGTTATGTCCCCACTTAAAATGTTCGATGTCTGTTACAGCATAAAAGTAGTTTATGCCTAAAAGGGCTCCCTCTTTTCTGTCCAGCTGCTAGCATTCACCACTGACAAACACCTAAAACTCCTAAGCAAGCCAGAAGAAGCAAGGAAAAAAAGATGCCCCCACACACACACTTTGTTAGAGTTCAAGTGCTGCTACTTTTAGCAAAACACAAAATACTTCAAATTTCGTGACAGAAATGGCTGTTTTGAAAATCTGCTTTACTACTACTACAGCATTTACGTTTCTTTTTCTACACCAGTACGACAATTCTTTAACAAACTGCCTTTTGAATCACCTACACGCCAAATGGTTATAGTTTAACACTTGCATTTCAGTTACAGCCAACGATGCCAAAAAGAATCATCCCAGAGGTCTGCATTGGGAATTTACAAACTCTGCTTTTTTCAAAGGAAGTTTGTAAAAAAGCAGACAATATCATTACCCCACACGTAGCTTTCTTTGCTTTCTCCTCCTGCTTTTTTGCAAAAGCTTCCACACCAGATTCCTTGAGGAAATTCACCAGCTATTTGTCATATTGCTAATCCCTGCATATTAAATTAGTCTCTTCCCTCTCTATTCCTTCCTTAATTACTGAGTAGTTAACTTTTCCTCCTCATTTTAAACTACCAGATGCCTCCAAACATTTTTACTCAGAGGAAACAATCTCTGTTAAGATACAGCTAGAGAACCAGCTGTGCACTCACCCTGCCCTCTCACAAGGTGGAATGCAAAACTGTTTTTGCACCCGCAGACCAAAACCATAGCGTTTTCACCACTGTTACGGAGTGAAGCGTACTGTTTTCTTTCAAGCTTTGCTGCTACCTTCACCAAGCCTGTGGTGAGCCTCCGAAATGGTGTAAATGCCATCAGAGCTCCGCCACAGCCTGACAGGCCTCAGCCTACAGAGCAGGCCCCCCTGCAGCCCCTCAGGCCCCGGAGCAGTCCCCCCCAACAGCCCAACAGGCCCCAGGCCTTGAAGCAGGCCCCAGGCCATGGTGAACACTCTTTTGTACACCAGGCAACACTAAAGAACAGGTCAGGGATATACTTCTGCCCCCAAACTGCTTCAGGAGCTGGATTACCCCCAGCACGCAGGCCGTACATTTCAACTGCAGCTGGTTTATGCCCAGACTTTGCACACGTTGTCCTCCTCTCCTGCTCTGCCTGCCTAAGTTTTCCTTGTGTATCAAGAGAATGGCACTGTGCTGCGCGCTCGTTCTGGTCTGGACCATCTGCAACGTTATCGCTCTGAACACAGCTGGATCCACAGTTTGGGTTGTGTTTTTTACTGTTGTATTTTGTCAGGTTGGAAAGAGCAACCTCTCTGGCTGTGCTGCAAGTTAAAAAACGCCACTATAGGACATAAGCACAAGAAAACAAGGCTAACATGCCAAACTGATTTTTAAAAACAGTGCTAAGTGCTCCGAGTGATGTTTGTTGCTGTCAGGTAGGGTTGCCCTTACACTCTACTTCAGCTCATCTGTCTCCCCGACTGTTTGTGGGAGTTCTGAAATGTTAGGACATTGACTGTCTCCTGCTCGAGTTCCCCAGCACCTCCCTGCCTGAACACCTTCCTTCCTAAAGACTATTCGCATTTCAAAAAGGAGAGCAATATTCATTGTCAGTAAGACAGTTCATATGTGATATTGAAAAGTAAGTTAATATTAATGCCACTATTCTGAGTCACAAGAAATGGTGGTGCCAGTAGGCAATCACACAGAATAATATGCTGAAAAATGTATTCATAATACCATGGATGAATAGGTTTGGCAATTAGTAGCAACACAGTGTAGCTGATCAAACAATATCAGCAACTGAGGTTACATCAAGTTTTACCTGAATTTATTATTCTATTAGCAAAAATTTGCCAAGAGAACCTCAAAAAACATTCACTTTCCATGAGTGACAAGGCAGTGCTGTCCTCTGTGTGAGATCTGAATGCCTCTTAGAGTTTACAAGGGAATTGCTCATTTGCACATTTGATCTAAAGAATTATTGAAGATTAAGGTAATGAAGGAATATGCCTCTCTATATATATACGTTGGATGGATATCTTTATATATTTCTATATAAAGAGTCTAACAGTACCTAGCGTATAACAAAATAGACAACTCTTCAAATGCTATACTCAATCTTTGGAAAAGCAAACAAGCATCTTCCTTCTTATGCGTGTTTTACAACATGACACATCACAACAGTTTAACATGTAGTTTTTAAGACACTCATTTCCATTTATATTGTATCAGAAAATGAAGTATATAGAGAAATTGCAAACAATTGCAGAGAGCAATTGTCTCTCACACACAGAGACCTAGCAAAAATCCTAACCAGTGAGTGGAAACCTGATGCTGTCTCTGCCAGCTCTGAACCAGGTACGGCAGAAGCTCCATCTTCCCCAGCCCGCCGCCGAGGGACATGCAGGGAAGGAGAAGGCCCTCTAGGGCAGTTAGGAGCTGGAGATGCTGCAGGACAGCAAAAGGGGAAGGAATTCTGTGATACAGGCATTACAGAAGGGAGCCCCAGCCACTGCAAGATACCTAAAGACACAAATCTAATGCACAATAGGGTTTTCGCTACTTTCACTGCTCACGGAATAAACATAAAAGCTTTAAAATGTGTAAGAATAGAAAACAAAATGCAAAACTCCACATTTTTTTAATCATCTGTACTTAAAAGATTTTCACAAGTGACAGCAAATACCCCACCTCACTCCCCACTGCCTCATGAGCTTGCAGACACACCTTCATTTGTATATTACAATAAGACAGGGGTTGTTTAGCAGAGTATAATCTATTAAGGCTGTACCCCCTCCCAGTTTCCAATTTGCATTTAAAAGAATGAAGCCAGTGAAGATAAAGCTGTTGAAGACTGTTAGAAGCTTCAGCAAAGACAGATGTATGCCAGTAGCTGAATTTTCCTCTTTTGTTTTCCATACTGCATATGGGGCATAGGTCAAAATAAAAGAAGAAAAGGTAAATTTCACTTCTAATAAAATTGACTGTTCCCGCTGCTCAGCTGGTGAAATATTAAGCTCTTTCCAAGACGACTTGCAGCAGCTGTATTCACACTGAAAGAAAAAAAAAGCATCTTTACAAATTACTTGCAGTACTGTTTGTAGATTAGTGAGTTTTACTTTGTCCTGTGACAAGGCATTTACGTCTTAGGGATGACTGACAGTAAACAGTTTATTTACCTGCCTCGTAATGCATTCTGGCTAATGATTAAAAGCGAAAGTATTATACAGCTGCTTTCTGTATAACATCACCCCAATTCTTGGCACTATGTACATGCCTAATACAGGCCTTTACTTCTTAGTAATCGCCCAGCTGCTCATACTGGTTATAGCATCCTGAAAAACACACACACAGGACTCTTAACTAACAGTGGAAGTATTTGAGAAATACAAGGGCTGCGAAGCACAGTGCACTTCTACACTTATAAAGCTGCAAAATAAAACTTATGGCTAAGTATGGCGAAGTGAAGTTTGATGTGTGCACACCTGTGTACACACCAACAGATTTGATGGGGTTATTGAGGTACCCGTTCTGTCATTTTTCAACATGATAAAGTGTACTGTAAGTGATTATGACTTTCTGACGAAGTGCAATACTGGAATTATGCATATGCATGGACTACAGTATAATATAGATTATTGTGTCTAGTAAATTATTTACAGGCTGCACAGAAAGACAAACTGGCTCTAGCAGTTCTACCCAACTACAGTTAGCCTTATGAAGGAAGAGGCAGAAACCAGAAAAGAAAAAAATGCCCCAAGAATCACCTGGTGGGAAAGCTCTAGGTTCAGTACATGGATGTAAATCTAGGGTCTGGTCTTTTCTGAAGCGGTGAATCAGAAACAGCAGGCAAATCTTGTGCAATTCACTACCTGGTTTTGCAATGTCTTGTAGCAACCTGAATTTTATCTGTAATTGTAAAGCAGACTTGCAGTCCCACAAGGAGGGCACAAAAGCTAGCTCCAGGGCATCAGGCCAGACAAAAGTGTAGTTTATCGTAGAACCAGCGCCATAGGTCACGCATAAGCAGAGCAATTTGGACCCCTGTGTATTGATTAGAGACCTCCTACTATATACAAATATATAGGCGATTTTTGTCTATAAAGCATTCCCAGCAGATCTACTGGTGGATTTACTTGAAATCTCAGAAAATAGAAACCTTAAGAGCAAATATTTTGGTGTAATAGTTGGACTGCCTAGAACAGTTTGCAAACAACTCAGCTATTATAAAGGACAGACAACTGTAGCTGAAAACCACTTACACCTGCTACCATGAGCAGGTTGACTCTCTCTGTATATTTTTAAATGGAATATATTTGCCATATGTGCTAACATATACAATATGTTCTAAACTACTCCGAGTCTGACATACAAAAATCTGTGTCCCTACCAAAGGCAAAGAGGAGGAGAGTACAGGAAACAATGCAAACATTTTCCTGAGCACATACTATAAAATAGTAATTTTACAGCAACTCTCCCAGTTCTGTTTTTTAGTGACAGAGAGGTCATCTTGTCCAGTTCCCTGCCTACAGCCTGATCAGCTCTACATCTGTCATCCCTGAGAGATACTAGTCAAGGCATTCCTGAAGACTTCCACTGACTTTGTCTCCCCAGCAATCTATTACAAATCTATACAATATTCTTATAACTGGGAAGTTTTCCCCTTCTCCCCACATGTCTAACCTTAACCTGTTTTCCTGCAATTTAAACCTTGCACTTCTTGCCCTATTACTTGTGTCCCATGGATAACACAAGGGCCATTACAAGGAAGCCAGTAGTATCCAAAATTTATATCCATTTCCCTCTACTCAGCCAGATCATTAAGGGACACACTGAAAAAAGACAGATGCAGGACAGACCTCCGTGAAACCCAACCTGATGTGCTGTGTCAGTTTCAAAATGAACTACTGATAATCACTCTCTAAGTACACTTACTCAGCTCTTTTTGCACCTAGCCAAATACGGTTCTACCTTGCACATGGGCCTGTTTGCATGAGTCTCATGTAAGCATCAAAGCCTTCCTGGAATCAAAGTGACATTTACGGTTATCTCTTATCCACAAGTTCTATTACTCTGTCTCTTACAAAAAGACTTTACATTAGATTTGTCAAAACCAAACCATGTCATACCACGTTAGCTGTTTTTCAACTCTTTGTTCCAGCTGCTTGCAAATAGTTCCAGCTTTTTTTTTTTTTTTATTTCAATTGACACATTTCTAATTCCCCAACACCTTTTGTCCCTTTTTAGAGGGACTAAATATACACCTTTCTTTTTAAAGTCTGAATTTTCATTCATCCTGATAAAGATAACACGTCCTTTGAAGATAATCAGTAACAGTTCGAAAATCTCTCACCTATTCTATGTTGAGGGGTTTTGCCTGGGCTATATTTTCCTGTGATCTTACTTCTTTGTGGCTAGTTTTAATTATGTTAGCTGACGGCAAAATGACTGTTTTTAAGAAAGGGCAATATACGCAAGCATTGAACATTTTAGTTTTCCCAGTGCTATGAGTTTTTCCTCCCCCACCACTTGGTGGATATTGTCTTCCTTCTGCTAATGTACAAATAGAATTATTTCTTATTACCATAGAATTATTTTTTATTACCAAACAAAACGCACATCGCAGGAAACAAACAACACACCTTGAACTTTCCGTTTTGCCCTCATTTTCACATTACTCTTACTTTCATATTTACTAGTTGACTTGGGTTTTTTTCTGCAGTCCTCCTCCTTGCGTTTAACACATGAAAGATGAGAAGCTCGGTTTAGCAAAACTGGACATTTAATATACTGCTTTGAGACTTCAGTGTTCTTTCCAGCTAATTCCTTTTTTTCATTATACTTGCCCTCATGAGATCTTACCCACAAATTATCTTAGGTCACCAATATCTCCAAGTCCACTGCTTTTAGTTTGCCCTTCTTTCTCCTCCTCTTCTAAACATCATGTATTTAAGATAATTTCATAGTCACTATCTCCAAAAGTTGCCTTTCATTTTCTCAGCTGGTTCTTTCCAATCTGACTGAAGCAAATCTATGTCATCCCACTAGCTATTTTCTCCTCTTCGACAGTAGAAATACGGTCACTGACAGACTCCTGCTAACATCATGCTTTCACAGCTGATGTTCATCTCCTACATGTTTTGTTATTCAAATTTTTCAACTATGCAGACATTATCGTCCAAATTCTATTCCTTGGATAATTCCATCTGGTATCTTAAAGAAGCTTAGCTTACTTGATCTTGCTGGTTTGGTAGAGCAAAACATATGTATTTTAGGAAAGACACGGTTTAGAGTTGTGGGAGTCTCTCTTAGTTACTGAAAGTTACTATACATTGCCAAAGCAGGTAAACATGATGGTCTAACAAGGTAGTTAGTAGGTAGTTTTGTTTACAGTCCATAAAAGATAACACTTTTACGAACAAATCTTTGAGTAGATATCACACATGTATAACTTATCACCATGTGTAGTGCGTATCTTTAACTTACAGATTTTTCAGTGGCTTTGACTTCTTTAGTTTATTCTAGAACTACAAGCAAGCACAGGTTATACAAAGCAACTCCAAAACAAGCTACTTTTTTTTTTTTTAAACATACCAGTTATACAAGTTATCCTGAGAGATCTTTTAGAGCATTTAAATCAATCTTGACTGAGTACTAATATTTCCAGTTCTGCTTGTTTACCCCATACCTTTTTTCCATTAGTAGAAAGACATCTAAGGCATTTGATTACAACCTCACTTATCTTCCTCTTTGTCCATCCCATGACCCTATATGAATAACCCTATTTCCTCTCTTCCTCCACCCCCAGTTTTCGAGCTCTTGTCTAGGTTGCTGTTATTTATATTTACCCCTGGTATTTGTCATCCACCAGGTGTTGTTTAAAAGCTCTTACTTACTAGGGTTAAAAAAAAATCACTACTTTTCCTTCTATTAAACATCAATGAAATTCTCATTGTTTGTTTCCACAATTCAATCTTTCTTTAAAAAAAAAAAAAAAAGGTAAGAGGCGTCAAAGAAAGTACACTTTACATCAAATGCATGAGATGAAAGCACCAAATCAGACTAACTGAAAACTATTACTAGTTGAAATGACAGAATTACCTATACTGCACCTTATTTTCTGTATCTTTACAGTTAGTATAATAGCTTACTTTGTAAATATTCAGAAGTCTGTGGCTGAAATGCAACATGTAGGAGTGGAGAACCACAAGAAAACTAACAAGTTTTTATATATATGCAACAGAATGCATTAAAATCACAAAGTTTTGTTTTGAATCATTTATGAAACCAAAGGTACAGAAAAGTGAAATATAGAGTCTTTTCAGCTTTCCTTATTAACTACCTCACTCCTTAGTCATATAAAAATTAATATTTATTTGTTAAACAAAAATATATCTTCTATGAGCAGTGTTATCTGAACACATTAGCATACCACTGAATCAAAATTCTTGTAGCTTTACAGGCATTTGAATTTGTTGGTATTATTCTACGTTTTGGAGAGAGACAAAATCCCTTTCTTTCTTCTGTCTCAATTTATGCAGAGCATAAACACAACCGAAGACACAGATATTGCTTTCCATGTATATAATTGTATTTGTTGACATGAGAGAAATGCTAGCCACAAAAAAAAGAAACAAAAAAACTCAACCCAGATGAGACAGGTAGAAAACTGCACTGAATACATTCAGTTGTGTGGCTTTTGTCAGGCTATATTCTAGTTTACTGTTCAGCCAGCCCTACATTCTATTATTCCATGACAGCCTAACAAAAGACAACAGCATAATGCACATGGTACAAAAACAGGCACTGTCATTAGCACAGTTCAGTCTGACAATCCCCAAATCGATTAGATTTTTCCTATGCATTTGATTCCAACAGAAAACAAACAAACAAACAAACATTACTGATTGGGAAGCACACAGAAGAGGTGCTGCAGTAAGCTGTTTCTTCAGAACAGGGAGTTCCTGAATTGCCTGCCTGGAGGAACCAGGATAAACAACAATATACATTTTGAAATCTTGATCATTCCCTCGTCAAGTTGCTGTATACCTGCCTTTCTCATTTCTTGCACATCATCACAAAGCACCCCACACTTCAACTGTTGAACTGATTGCAGGATTATACTGCCCAACCTCATTTTCAGAAAATCCTCTGCACAAATACCAGATGAAAAGCTGTTAAGATTTTACCTTAGTAGTCAAGCACTTAAGACAGCTTTTCTCCTACGTTTGCACTACAACGTATCTTTTTCCACCTTATTTTCTCAAGTAAAAGGGACTATCCTAACCTTTAATTGCACTGTCTTAGTTGAAGAGGCAACAGATGGAGCGGCTTTCACGTGTCCCATTCAAAATTATTCTCCCATACTCCCCAAAGTAGAATCCACAGCATATGTTCCTTGTGCATCACTCTGGATCCACATTAGTTACTTTGTGGTTTGGGTTTTTTTTTTCCTCCCCCAGCGCCAAGCAGACAGAGTTTCTCTTAATTTGACTATACATTTCCTATTGATCCTTTCTGTAACTTCTCTGTAATTTACTTTAAAAAAACACTGTTAGGTTAGCACCATGTGAACCTGATTCTATTATCTTACAGCAGTAATGCATTTAGCTTTGGAACTGATTCCATAGCTTTATATTTAGTAAGATCTATTTTTATCCTTAACAACAATAGAGCAAGTGACAGAAACTACATTCTCCTCTTCCCCCCTCCCCCAACAGTTTATACACAAAATGTTTACTGTGGATGGCAACTTTATCATGATTTGAAGTAGAAGGAGGCGCTACGGAAAAAAGTATACCTCAAATCATAAAAAGCAAACTTAATGTGAATGTGCAGTACCTGCTACAAATCTTCTGGGGGAAAAAATAGTATTTTTTTGTATTTTTTTAAGAGAAAGTCAGTGGAGTGAAACTGAAGCAAAGGAAGTGGCAACACTCTCCAATACAAAATAAAGCAATTGAAACCAAACTGATGCATACAGTTGTCAATGGAATGCAGTGAAAGTTTGGAAAGTTTACCAAAGTGTTTCTAGACTAGTCAAAACTAACGTGTGTTGGTACCACTGCCATCATGTTCAACACTGCAACAGCAAGGCAACCTAGCATAAGACTTCATAACGTTTGTCTTACTTAAACTCTTTGTATTGCTGACTAAGTTTCCATCCGTTAGAGAAGGCAGAGTTGATATTCCTTTGCTAATTTAGGGTAACTTAAAATCATATAGGACACAATTTCTCTTATTGCAAATCAACTGCAGTTTCCCTACAAACAGAGCTTTTTTTCCAATGTCCTGCTGAACTCTATTTCATGAAAGTGTAGAAGGAGGATAGACAGCATAGTGATTGTATCATGCTCACCATCACTGCAGGAGAGCTAATGTAGTTAAACCAAGATTTGTTAATTAACTGCTTTAGGATGGAAGTCATGCTGTAATCCCATTCTCAACAGTTTTTCCTCATGAGGTTCATTCATATCTGCCTGTTACTGGCTTCTCTATACTGCTGGTATTTTCCTTAACCAACTCAGAGCTTCTGAACAGTTTCCTGTTTCTTCCAGGACAACTCCATGAATTTTCAAACAACCTTAAATAAGATGCTGCCACGCCCCCTTCCTCTTAATCTCTCTCACCTACTAAAATATCACGAATCTTTAGCACACAAGCTTGCATCTGTGCAGTCAGATGCTCATCCCCCTGTCTTCGCACATGCAGCACTATTACCAACCCTTATTAGTACGCGACAGAGAAAAAAAAACAAGGAAAAGACACTGTTGATGGGCTGTGGACTGAAAGTCCGCTCATGTATGATCCTTTATTCCCATTCTTCCTCCTACTCCCATCAATTTAAACAACAGCATCCAACACCCAGCCAAGAAGTCTGATCACCTTCTATTAACAGCTAAGACTTTTTGGTCCTTGCTTTGCATGAAGGTATCTCCAAACATGCAACATAGAGAGGACTTTGATTGCAATTGTTTTGCCCCTTTCACTTCATCAACTATGTAAATTTCTCTGTTTGCTTTCTTTTCTTGATCTCATTTTCAGTTCTTCTTTCATGCTATCCCATCACATTTCGGTATCATCAAGTGTACCAGAAACCTACCCGCCTACATTCTTTGCAGCACCTCCTCTGCAATACCTTGGAACACCTATATACAACTCTTCTTTCAACATAATTATTTTCTTAAACTTTTTCCATCACTCTTGCCTTTTTTCTTAGTTATTTCTTTTTGAGCAGTAATTCTTCAATCACAAAGTATTTCTGCATTAACTATTCAAAACATTCCTACTCCTAGACAAAGACAGAAGATTTCTCACCATTCCTAGTGTATTGTACACATCACCACGCAGAAGAAACTGAAACCTCTTGAATGCATTGCTTCACTAACACTTTCAGGAGGCGATATTTCAATACTATCTTTTCCCAGTATATTAGACACACTAAGTCCTTTCTACTTCACAATCCGCCAAATCCTTTTCATTTTTTCATTAAAAAGGAAGAAAAGAAAAGAAACTTAAAACCTTGCACAAGCTATGAACATGTGCATAGAAAACTGGAGGGAAAGGGAATAATTAACAAGCGAGAATTGCTATGAAGGTCCATCTAACTAAACAGCTTATAGGAAAACCTGTAAGGTTTAAGACTGAGCCACATAGATTAAAGGCAAAATGTTAATGCCTATAGAAGTAGAAGACAAAAAGGTCTATGTAAGTTGTCATTATTAAAATGCCTTAGGGAAACTTTCTTATGGTAATTTAAACTGAAAAGGTTAAAACCTTAAATGGTATTATGTTCAGCCTGGATGCAGTGCTTCCATACAATGAAAAAAGAACACACAACTTGCTCCTGCAGAAACACTAACTGTTGCTATGTGACCTGTTAACTCCACAGATTTAAGGGAAAAGCCTAAAGAGAAACATACCACAAAGTACTTAAGCTTCAGGCAATGCTCAACTTTCTAATAGTCTACAGAGCCCCAGAACACACCATCTTCTATGAAACCTAGCGTCAGTTAAAAGTCTAAAGCATCAGTTCCATGTTACGGGTACATACTAGGAATCAGAAGCTCCATCAGAGTCAAGATGCTCTCACACCAGTGAGTTTATGAAATACCAATTTACCTTCTGCAACTTCACTTTCACAGAGCTGGAAATACAAACTAAGTTGGTAGATTCTTTTTAAGCTCTTACAAAAATAGTTTCTCATCTCACCCATGAATTGGTATGATTTTCAGTCAGTGTCCTGCCTCTATCATTTTTTGAGTATAAAATAAATGACATTACTGAATAATTAAAATGTAGACAAGTGTGGTATTTACTAGAAGTCACTATAATACACATGACAAATATGTAAATACTTATAAATTAACAGACTCATACCACACAAAAATGAAAGTCAGCACAGAAACTGTATTCGTAATTACTTGAACTGTTTTAACTAGTAAGCTACATTGAAGACAAGTAGCATTTTACCACACATTTAGCATTAATACACTGTAGTTGCTCACATCTTCATGGTGCACCACCACACAGGAGATGGTATTAAGGTTCAGTGAGATACATTTTTTGTACTGTTCCTTACTTCTTTCATACAGAGTGTCTTGTTCACCATTTTTCTTCATTAGATCTCAAAAGATCTTTTGATCTTGAAGATATCAGCTTACATGTAGCTGCTTCCTATAAAGAGTCATAAAAGGCTTTGTGCTGTGAAGTCTGTCTGCTATTTTTAATATTTTATGTCTCTCCCTACACAATCACTAAGTGTAAGCCTCCACAGTATGAAGATCAATCTCCTAGGGAACTGAAGACTGTAAAACTGTCCAGTCTTTCTGATGAAATCTATAGGAGTAAACTTTTTCAAATTAAAAAGCACCTCAGCCACCTCATGTTGAAGGTACATATTTTTGACACAAACTTTCTTCACCACAAAGAAGACAGTAAAAGCAAACTGTAATTATTCCATTATTATTGAGTACGTAGTACTGTCAGTGAGAGAGAGAGAGACATGTATGTGCTCCTTATGTTTTGGCATGACTATGTTTGACAGCCTTAAGTTTTTCAAAAAGCAGAGACTTCAATCCTTTCATGAATCTACCTTTAAATCACACAGAATTGAGAGCCTGTCACTCCAACTTCAGTGGAATCTCAAACTGAGACTAGAAACAGGCATAAGACTACATGGGAGAGACCACTGAGAACAACCCTTGCTAGAGCACTACTTACACTTCTCCTTTGGCATGCTGTAGATATTGGAGAACCCATCAATGCACCACAGGAAGTCTACAAAAAGGTACCTAACTCAAAACAACTTGCTTGTAACTAAAATGAGCTTGCTTTTAACTGAAAATGGCTGTGGCTCCTACTAAAAGCAGAATTCAATCTTGTAACAGAGCAAGCTCGTCTGGGCTAGAATCCAACTAGCTTCAGGATTCTAGTCAAGTCTAAGTGAAAGATGTAGGAATAGACAAAATTCTGGGAAAGTACAGAAGTAGAATGTTACATATTTACACATCTAAAATGTTCCGAAGAAAAATTCTCTTTAGATACTAAAAACTTTCTTTAGCTAAGGGATTTTTTTAATGTCACATTCTTAGGTGTGACCTCTGAGGAAAGACTAACAAGTTGGACTTATTTAATTTAAAGACAAGATGAAAGAGAAGAAAGTGGTATTCAAATACATAAAAGGCTGTCCCAGAAAGGAAAGAAAGAATCTATTCTCCGTGTGTCTGGAGAACAACGTAAGTAGTAACAAACTTAAATTATAGCTACAAAAAAACCTCAGGTTAGACACAGGGAAATTTTTTTCTGTTAAGAATTGTGAAGCGTCACAGCAGATGAAGCTGTTCTCATCTCTGGGAAACAGGCTTGGTTTCTTCTGCCTGGGGAAGGAGATAGTGGACTTGGATTTTCTGAGGTGCCCTTCCAACCTTCTCTCTCGAGGTTGAAATCAGTCACTCACACATTTGAACTTTACATGTAGCAAATGAATAAATACACTGGAAACTTAACAACCATCTTCTTTAAAGGGTCTCGTAAATTATTTCATTGTGCATTCAGACCTTTCTTCACATGAAGCAGGATACAGTTAGTCCTTGGCTTTGTTTCTACCATTTATAGCTCTACGAAATTAGAGAGTCTTGAAAGATCTATGTTCACACCCTCCTTGTAACCATTGCAAAGCTACAGCTACCAAGATTGTACTGGAGCTGCAGAAGCAGAGGGAAAGGCTGTGTAGCAGCCCTTTCCAGAAGAAAGGAGAAGATTAGAGAAAAAGATATAGATCACTTCCAGACAGTCTTTTCGAGACTTCAGTGAGGAGAGTCAAGGCATTTCTTTTCTATAGAAAGATTAGTACGGAATTACTGATGTTTTATATAGAATAAATGGATAGAAATCCCAGCAGCTTTCAAGTTTGCAGTAGCCCAAACTCAGGCATCTATAACTGTCCCCAACGCGCTGCCTCTCAGTGTATCTTTTATTTCAATCACTCCTAAGCTCATGGTAAAACCAAACTTTTACCAAATGCATTTCATTAAAAAAAAAAAATATATATATAGAAGCAAAAGTAGTATCACATGCTACCACCTCATCCCCTCCAGAGCAAAAATTAATACTGCTTATTTTCACATCAGTTTTCACAGAACTTTGGGTGATGCAAACAGCAGCAGAAGCATGTGGTTAATTCACTAGCAAGGAAAACTCAAAGTTTGTACGGTGAAGTACCAAAAACTAACCCCATGAAAGTCAGGATACTCTAATTAATCTCTGGTCTCAGCCATTAAAGTGGATTTGAAATTTTCTGTTAGCTAAAGACAATGTGAAGGTAAACAGTTAAAACAGGAACAACAAAAAAAAAAAGAGAGAGAAAGAAAAGGAAAGAACTGAAGAGGAGCTGGCCTTCAGCTTCTCAGATTTACTCCAAAAACCACTTAAGTTTTTGCAGTTAAGAATAAGCTACTCCAACATAGTGGAAAGCTCACTAATTAATTGTTCAATAAAGCCTACACAACCCATGATAATTTTAATTATATTACTGGCTTCAAAGATCATACAAGAAGTTCTAAAAAGAACATCTTCTTCACACATCATCTGTTATTGCATACAACTTGAATTCTAAACCTGTTCCTTCATCTATACTAAAAAAATGGCATTTTGGTGCTGCAGATTTCGAGTCCCCAGACAACCATCACAGAACATTTGCTGAACAAACCTGTACTTTCCTACATTGTCAGATAAACAATCCAGAACGTGAAATAAAACTCATTTCCCCTTATCATTTAGATAAAGGTAAAAGCGCTCTCAATCACCTACAATTTGGAGCTTTCTGATGATACACTACTCTTAAGGGAACCAGCGAAGAAAAAAAGAAAAAACCACGGAAAGCCAATACAGGTGAAGGGCCGGGGGGGGGAGGAAATGCTTGTTAACATTGCTTGAAAATCATAGTCTTTTTACTCTGAATTCTGCTGTTTATGAGATTTCCATCATATTGCCAAATACCAGAGGCTCAATCCTTTGGAGTTCTCCTCCAAACAGGTAAGAGTAACTTTACATAGATAACAGCTATTGGCACAAGATTTGTTGTACTTTAATGCTGTCCAAATGAATGACTCATGCGAGGCGGCTTTCAATTTTAATCAACATAAACCCCTGCTTCAAACTTACAGTCAGCAAAAAACCTTACATGACCTCTCACACTTCTTACAATCAAGCCAACAGATTTTTCTACAGAATTTGCATATTCTAGAGAACTATAAACATCCAACAATTTTTTGTTGCCATTATTGTAAAGTTTCGGGTGTGGATGCCTCTTGTTACCTGTTCAGCTTAGTTAACTATGAGGTTTCCCTTTTCAAATATGAGTAGCAGAGATCAGGAGTTAGAAACAGAAGAAAAGCTGTGATTGTCTGGGAACCTGCAGAAGGAGCCATGACACTGAATTTAGCACCAGCGTGCATAGAATAAGAAATAAATCTGGTGTCCTTTCTTAAAAAAAAAAAAAAAAAAAAAAGGATACCTAAGTTCTGGGGCACAGTTTCCACTATGTTCATTTTTGGTAAAGAAGATGTAACACCAGCTTGAGAAAACTTCTATGAAGTTCTTAAACAATCACAAATTTGTTCAGCAGCTTTTTTTTTTTCTTCCCCCTTTTAAACTGTTCTTTTCTTGGGTCCCTAGTGATGAGGTACAGCTACTTGCATGCGAATGCAATTTCAGCAATGCAAATATGTGGAAATCTGAATTCATAGCTTCATTTCCCCCCCAGTAAAAATCTGTTTGATCAGACCACCTTACATTAAAGTCATTGTGTTAGAAATACTTTAGTAATTAAGTTTTAGGACACTTCACAAGTAAAAATCACTTGATCATAATCCAATATGTGAGAAATCAGTACATGAAAAAAAGTCACAAGATTTGAAGTTTCTTGAAAAGACATGCAGAAGACAGCAAGAAACTTCATCTGTGAATGACAACAAAATAGCTCCATCTGCACCAACCTGCTGGGAGATGTGGAAATTCACAAGTCTTTTGTGCTTTGTTAATTTCAGCAATTCACCCAAGCAAAAATCAACTAACACACACTAAAGGTGAGTTTAGTGCAAGCTTAAAAACATCATGTTATTTAAACAGACGTATTCCATCTAAATTCTCTGAAATTGACTCAGGAGCTCTGGTCACAGATGTCTTTCGAACTCTGAGCAATGGCTGCAAAAGAAATCAACTCTGCAGGTAGACTAGGGCTACACTTCTAGTAATGTCCACTTTCTGGGCTGTGAATTAATCAAGCTCTGCTTTCCACCACCACCAATCCTAACTGTAGCACAACATATGTGAATTATGTGCCTTCCCCTACTGTCTGAAGGTGTTTCATGTCACCTCCGTTGTCTGAAAAACATAAATCAGAATCATAAGGGTAAATGTCTTTTCGCAGACTAGTTTGCACAAATTTCAGTATTATCCACGGTTTATATCATAGTCCACTATGTCCTCATGGCCTTGGGTAACTGATAGCCACCTGTATTCCCACCAATTGCTGGAGGTATAAACTTGCTACAGCAAAAACAAAACCAACCCCCATTCATAACCCTAGAGAAAGCATTGCAGAATTTGGTTTGTTCTCATTTTGACTTTTCTGTTCAAATAGGGAAGAATAGCCTAATAGACCTTTTCAATTAAATTCTTTCAGTTTAACACAACATTTCTTCTTACTTTTAGAGTCTGTAACACTCCTGACATTTCCTTTACACTTTCTCCTTCACTTTCACCTAAAATTTGAATATGAGGCTTCAGCACTCTCCCTTACGTTTAAGACTGCCTTCTGCTCCAGTACTACATGCACGAGGAGAAAAGTGCCTCAGAAGTGATGCTGTAAGCAGCTGTCAGTGCAGCAACAAATGCATATTTGTATAGATTAGCCCTTCCAGCTCTTCAAATCTGCAAGATCTGCCCCTGAAAGAATTTTTAGGGCATGTTAAAATTATAAATACAGGAACAATTTTTAAGAGAAGACATTCAGACAGGAGGAGAAAAGTCTTAAGTCTCTGGGTCATCACTTGCACATGTATCATTATGGCCACCAGGGTTGCTGAAAACCTATTTAAAAAGCCTTCTTCAGAAAAAGATTAACTATTTTAACTAGTGAACTTTATATTGTTTATAAACTGGCACACTACAAGGCATTAGAAAGTTTTTCTTACTAGTTCTAGGACAATTAGCACAAAAATAGAATGGTGTAATCTTGTTTTAGCACTTATGAAGAGAAGTCTTTCCATTTTAGGCCATGAGTACACAGTTGGAGCAGCCGTTCAAAGCAGAGCAAAAATTTGACAGTGTCTTTAAAGAAAGATCTTTCCCCTCTTCAACTGAATAAAGAAAATTAAAATAAGGTAAAAAAAAATAATCAGTGGAGCATTAAGATGAGAGCTTTATGCTGTTTCCGTGCAGCACAATGCAAGAGGCGATCAGCTGACTGTTAAATCTTCCGAGAACTCATTTCGCATTACAACATTCATTTAACAGAAAGCATATATAAACACACCAGACCAGAATACTGAGGTGCTCAGTGATGTCTTAGAAACCATGAAAGATACTAACTTATATTTTTGTTACGCATTTTTTGCATGCTTTATGTATTAACTAAAGTTCAATTAACAAATGATCAAAGTATTTGATGGTGGGAAGGGGACTGATTGTCAAGTTCCTCTTGTTTGTGGACAGTGATTGTACCATACAGGCAGCAGCACAAGCTCACAGCACTGCTGTCAACAGCCATCTCCTGGTCCCCTGCCACAGTGCTGAAAACTTATATTCCCAGTACAGCACCTTGTCTCTAACACCTCATCTCCCTTAAATCTGAAATATGGGAAGGAAGACTATCTACCACAGCTGCTTTTGAGAGCAGATCAAGGTAGGTGGGCAGCAAGGGAATACATGAAGGCTCCAAAAAAAAAAAAAAAAAAATCTCCTTGACTGAAACTCTTGTACTACAACAAAAGTATTTTTAGCGTAATAATAGGAGTTCACATCACCACTGCAAAAATTGAGAAGGGAAAGACTAGTACCAGATGTTGTGTCATATTTTATTTTTCCAGAACAAAACCAAGAACCCTGTATATTGACCTAAATATTCAGACAGCCCATCATTAAACCCTGCATTCATAAAAGTCTTACTTAAAAAGCTAAGTCTGACTCACGAGTGTCTTTTATATTCCTATATTGCATTTTTGTCTAAAGAAGTTTACCTAACTCCTGTTCTTTTGAGTAAGGCAATCATGGTTAGTACAGAGGAAGGATTCCAGTTCTTGGAGATAGCTTGCCTGTACTAAATTAGTATGATTTCCTTGTAATAGACTTTTAAACATAAACGGGCTCTTACCAGATTAATCCACTTCCAGGATTTTAAAAGACTGCCCAAAGCGAGATGGCCAGTCTGCTATTCCATTTATAGACACTTAATTTCACCCAGTTCCTAGTCATTAGAACTTGAGAGGACTTAATACGTCTGAAATTAGGACCTTAACAGCTGCTAGAAGTTGCATCTTCACTTAGCAACAAACAAAAAAAATCCAGAATTAGTATTGGTTTAGACTATTTGTTTTAAGACACTACACTGAGAACAATGTAGATGTGCATCCTGTTTATTCAGCAGGCAAGGACGTAACAGCCATCAGAACTGGAAGGCTCTTTTACACCACCATGACAATATAAGCATGCACTACAGTTCAACCTCAGTACTTGTTTACCCACTCTTAGTTGGCAGGGAAAACAAAGAAAAAAAGAGACAGGATTTTTTTTTTTATACTGCAAACATCATCCAATAAACCCTTAAGTACCACACAAAGTTATGTCACTAGACTATACTAAAGAACTTCAGTTTAACTAATATTTCAGGAAACTTTTACACTAGCAACACAATCCACTGAAGATCTGTTGCTAGAGACACGCCTTATCCTTTCTGGATTTTCCTTCACTGTGACCCAAAGGCATAAAGACCAATATACACATGCTTGTGAAGGCTGTGCTCAAGACAGCACGTTGTTCTAAATGATCTATGGATATACACTCTCACATAAACATTAGCATCCTTACAGAAACAAAATTCTCAGTGACATACTGAAGAGACTTTGGTTTGTTAAGGAACACTAAGTTAAAAAAATATAAATATTTTCATTCAGCTTAGACAGCTGACAAACCTTCTAAGGGGCAGAGTGAGCCCTCTCGATAAATTTCTGACCCACTCAACACTTTGGAGTACTTATTTTTTAAGTAGCAATACAGATTTGACATAACCTGTACACATTGTGAGAAGTAACATAAGGAGTTAATTGACATTTTCCTACCACATACTTTTAGACAAACATAAAACCGATGTGCTGGATCAGACCCAGAGATCCGTTAGTCCAGTTTCCTCTCAGACAGAGCACAATATTGGAAGATTTTGCAAGGGTCCTGTAAGGTCTGTTTCAGGTCTATGGAGGACAACTGCCCTACCTTTATGGCACATGAAAGCCACTGACTAGGCATCTCCACTCTGAAGTAAATTACTTTAAAGTCTTTTCAAAACACTGGTTACAACTGAGGTGTATTAATATACAAACGTAAATAAATTCACTATTAATAATAAATTTTGTTTACAAAGTAAATATTTATTTATGTCAGCTATAAGGACAAACTTAGATTTTTCCATGGTAGGTCTGCAAGCTCTGACAGAGATAACAGCCATGAAACAAACATGTTTTCAACAGTCAGACTCTTTGGAAGGAAGACCTAAATAGAAGCCAGCATTTTTTTTATTTGGGTTTATTTTCGATATTTTTTTTTAAATTTGTTTTTACCTTTTAAATGCTTCAGCAGGGTTCCTCTCACATTCCCCGGGTTGCAAGAGACTTTGAATAGCAGGATCTCTTAGTTTGTCCTCATATCCCTGGATCAGTCCACTGCGGCAGATTTGTGTAACTAAACCTCTAATAAACCCTCCAACACACAGAGTGTCAGAGTCTTGGGCCCTGCAGAAATGGAAGGCTAGAGCCTGATGATGTAAGCCTCTTTGTAGGTTTGCAGGTGAGCTTGGCCACAGTAACTCAGTACAGAGGGCCGTCTTCCCACTACCGGGCCCTCCTACCAACAATACACCCCAGGCAGCTCCTTTCCCAGAGACAACACCGGTATTATTCCCAGAATTCGCTACAAGAGATGGTTTGTTGGCAGCACTACTGCTGCAGTTAGCTTTCTCCTGGAGGCAGTGCTGAAGCTTGTGGAAAACCCACTCCCTACAGTAAAACTGCTTTCCCTGCAGCAAGCTGGTTTGAGCCATTTTATAAAGCTTCTTCTCTTGGATTTGTCATAAGCAGCAGTACACCTTCAACATCTCAGGGTAGGGAGACACACATTCATCTTGCACAGAAAAATCTTCTGCACAGAACTTGACAGAGGTTATGGTAATCGGTTAACCTTTCTTGTAGAACTTCAGAGCCTTTTCTCAGGAAGGGCGTCACTCCATTTGTGGGCTTTATTATGATTTGCATAACACAATCACAGTTCAGCTGACATCATGAAGCGGTGTCTGATACCAATGCTCAACAATACTTCTCATCTGGCTCAAGAGTTCATACAGCTCCATGGCTGCATCTGTAGTTTACACAGTTGTGTGTGTTCCCAGTATACAGGGGAGACAATACATCTGGAAAAACTGAGGGAAAGCCAACTTTTCAGTGTATACTAAATGCTTTTCAACTCTAGGCATTAATCTCTCTGGATATACATCCAGAAAAAGCTGTCCATAATAAAATGTTCCTTCTGGGAATTTTATAGAGAAAGTGATTTTTCTTCAGAGTCCTATATACATACCACAGATGTGGATAAGTACCACTTACTAAGAAACGGGCAGTTTGGACAGCGAGCTTTGCAGACTTCATACATCTGGGCGAGTGTCTGAGAAGTGCTTCAGATTATGGTTTCTTATGCAGTACAGATGACAGGAAAAAAAAAATATGTTTACAGCTTCTTATTTCAATACATTTGTAAGTGTCTTCTTCAGGAACTTGGATTCTTACTGAACCTGTTCTCAGGTATCTTAATCGCAAGATGTCAGAAGAGACAACATCTTCCCCTAGAGCTCTGAAATAAAGAAGACAGCACTTTTAACCCTACATGCAAGTCATAATTCAGTCAATTGCAAATGCAGACAACAAAAGAGTAAAGTCAATGGCTTTTATTCTTTATTTTTGCTTATACTATTCAACCAAATTAATCTAAAAAGCTGTTTTAAAAAATAGTAAGTTGTTGTTACAAGGTAGGATTAGCCACATGTAAAAAAAAAAAATAACAAAAGCCAATAAACAGATATGACAGTGGCTTCAAAACCATAGGAGAAATAAGCCTTGCATTTTCTCCTGAGAAGTGAATACACCCCTTTATCTGAGAAACATTCTTCCTAACAAGGCTCCATCACCCAATTCTCTCTACACCCCATTTTTCTACTGCTGGCTACAGAGTTTTTTGGGGTGGGTTTTTTTTGGTGGTTTTGTTTTTGAAGTTTATTGTAGAGGGGAGAGCTGCCGATGGCTCTCTGCACACTTCTTTGTTCCCGGCTGGCCGGCGGCGGGGCGCCCGGCCGCCCCCCGGGTCACGGTTCCACACAACACACAGCCCCCCCCCCCCGCCGCCGCCCTTGTCACCGCTCCTTCCCCACCGCGAACAAAACCCTTTTATCCCGGGCTGGGCTTTAACCCCACGCTCCGGTTTCTTTCAGCCGAGACACACACGGCTCAAAAAGTCACTCCGATCCCTCTGGAGAAAAATAAAAGCCCACCCTGAGCGTAGCGAGCAGCTGGGCAGCTACCCCCCCCGGCGCGCCGCCACCTCCCCGCCCGCCCTTCATCTGCCTCACACCCCCCCGGCGCGGAGCACCCCCGCCATGTCCCCCGCTCCCCTCCCCCAGCACACACACAAAGATCCCGGGCACCGCACACACACCCCGGTTCCCGCTGCCGGCCCGGCGCCGGACAACAACCCCTGTCAGTCCCCTCGCAACGCCCGCCCGCCTCAGGTACGGCCGGTAACGGCCCGCCCCACCACCAACCGCCCCAACGGCCGCCAACCGCCGCCGGGCGAGGGGCCTCCCCGCCGCCGCTCGCTCACCTCCGCGGCTGCTCCTCCAGACTCTCCCCGCAGCGGCGCGTCCCTCTTCCTCCTCCTTCTTCTTCTTCTTTTTCCTCCTCCGGGCCCCTGAGGCTCCCGTCGCCCAGCGCCGCCGTTCCAGGGCCGCGGCTGCCCTACTCCGCCGCCTCAGCGCCTCTGGAGCGCTCTCCTCACCGCCTCCTTCACCCCCCCTCCCACCTCCCTCCGCCCGACCACGCCCCTCGGCCACGCCCCGGCACGCCCCCCTCCGCGGCCACGCCTCCTTCCCGCCCGGCATCGCGGGGGGGCCGAAGTAGTCCTGAGGCGGAGGGAGACGGGCGATGAATACCCTTCACACGCACTCCTCCGCCGCACCCCCGCTCGCCTCTTCCCTCTCAGCGCCGGCGGCGGCGGCGGGGCCGTCTCGGCCCCGCTCTCCCGGCCCGGCCCCGCAGGGGGCGGCAGCGCGGCTCCCTCCACCCCGAGGCGGCGGGACGGGGCTGTGGGGAGCCCGGCGGGGCGGGCGGCGGCCCAATCGCGGTGCCTGAGACCCGTCCCCCCAGGCCCGGCGTTACCCAACCAGCCACAGCCCCGCTGGAGAGCAGCAAAAGTTAGAGAAATAAAAGGGGTTTTGGCTGGAGACAGACCAGACGTTCTTTCAGCCTCTCGATGCCTCACTGCTGAGTCCAACCCTGGTGTAAAACGGCATCCGCTGGCCCTCTAATGCGAGACGTGATGTTACTCTTTTTTTAACCAAGCGCGGGCCTAATAGCTTTTTTTTTCCCCCCTTTTTACCGCACCATTGCCTTTTCTCATTTTGCCCTCAACTGGCCCGTTTCAGACAGAATTTCATCGCTCTGACGGTGGACGCACAGCCTCACAGGATACGTGCAGCAATTTTTAAAGTGTTTTTTCCCCCTCCACTTTGTTTCTGGTGATACAAAGCCAAAAATCATTTTTCTGAGTGGCTTTGCCACAGCCAGGGCCCAACCAGAGGGACAAGGAGCAGCACCTGCGTCTTAAAACACCTAAATATAGCGACCCTGGAGCTTTACAGTTTGCGGATCACCACAAACTATTGAAAACATTGCCCTTAACATGGAAGAAAATAGGGTAGAATTTGCTCCCGCACACCTTTGGTTCCACCCATGAGAAGAAGGAGAAAGCTCTGCTTCATTTTGGCAGCGCAAGAAGCAAGGAAGGGAAGGATTTTCATGAAAATGTGCTCCCCTCGGAGCCCCCTGCATTATTTATGATAAGGCACTTTTCCCATTAGCCGTTGGATCAAGGTCTTTATGATTACTAAATAGTGCCTTCGTTTTAGCACGGCTCTGTATGGTTTCATACACCAGGTAATTAAAGTATTGTGGAGTACACACTGAATATATCCATATGACACAACAGAGTGATTTAGGGCCCTTCAAGGAGCGTCCCGAGATTCTTTGTGGGAGCGAAATGAAAAATTAAATAAATTCAGTTGGTACACTGAAGGGCTTAGAAAAACAAGTCTGCCTGCTTCTGAAAACCAGTAGAACAAGTTTGAAGAACCTTTGGAAGCAGTGAATTACAAATTTGCAAAGCAATTGGGAGTGGGGGAGAAGCAGAAATAAGATTAGTAGTAAGAAAAAGTTGTGTGGTTGTTTTATTTTGAGGGTTTTTTTTTTTAAGCTTTCTTCCTAGGTTGGTTTTTTTTTAACCATACACTTTAGGCAAATAGTCTTCTCTAGGCTTTTTGGTTTTCCTCCCAGCTGCACCACCCTTCCATTTTGAAATGTTGTGGAAACTCAAAAGACTTCCAAAACTGATGCTAATACAAGTTCCACGAGACTTTGAACTGTAAAATCTTTTAGGTTTTCTTCTTTTTTTTTTTTCTTTTATCAGTAACGGAATAGAGACAGATAACATTTGGAGTGATGGGATTGCAGGTCTGGTCAGCTGAGTTGACTAGAGACAAAACAGAGGTTGACAGAGGGAAAGAAATTGTAAAAAACCTGCAAGAAACAATTGCAGATTCAACACCTTAAGAGACAGATCTTAGGCATAAACATTAGACTGGTAGATGATGCAGGGGGAAAAAAAAATAAAAAAAAGGATAAATTGGACAATAGTGAGACCTAGGGGAAAGTGTGGCTTCTGCCTTTCTCATAGCCAAGACACAAATGAAAACCCAGTTTACATGAAAAGGTGCTGTCGCATTTCACAACATCCGATAGGAATATACCGCAGCAGGAGGAATAATAGCATGGCTTGCTAAAATCAGAGATATTTAAATGTAATCACGACAGAGTTCTAGACAATAAGTGTAAAAACACAAACGTTCCCATGCTAATGTATAAATCCTACAACCGAACAGATGACAATAATTTGAGTTTAGCATGGGACAGGGGACACGAAATAACTACCCCCCAAAAAATAACTTGTGGGTACATCACCTGAGCAAAGCTTCCCTTCAGGATATCACTTCTACAGCTAAAATGAGTTGTGGGAATGACAAGGGGAAGGAGGAGAGCGGAAGGGAGTGGGGAATAGAAGTTGGAAAAAAATGCAACAGGCTTACAATATAATTATGCCCTTATCGCTGGTAGGATTTTTAGTCTTTCTTTCAAAAGAAGGCAAAATATTGCAAGATCCAAAGTATGACCTGCACACTTCTTTCCGCAAGGACCTATGTGTGACCTAAAGGTGAAGGTTGGGGGTGGCCTTACATTGGCCCCCCTGAATTACTATTAGGAAGCAAAAGCATATAGGCACTTTCAACGATAAATCCTTTTTTTTAAAAAAAAAACAAAAAAACAAACCACAAAAAAACCCTAAAAAAGTTCAAAGGGTTAAAAAAAATGAGATTGTCATGGAGCAAGAGGCACAGCCGCTTAGGCTGGGATCTTTCATCTGTACACAAAAAGCTAAGACCCTGAAGTCAACCTTCAAAAGCAAGGAAGGCATTTTGTTATCAAGTCTATTTGCATAGTACCTCCTATATATAACGTGACAGCTTAGATGACATCATCCTAGTGAATTATTATAGCTAAGAGTCAGATATCACTGATACAATTGTGCAATGTTGTAGTTAATGAGACGGTATCAGGATAAGAACCAAACCTTATTTTGTGGTTTTGTATAACTTAGTTTGACATAGATAGCAAACCATCCATGATCTAATTGGATGCAACCTTGCAGGCTACAAGACTGACAGATAAGAGCTAAAAGAGACACAGGATAGATGAAACAGATCAAAATATCCTATCCAAAAAAAAACCCAAAAAACCACCGTCTTTTTTTCTAGCTTCAGTGGTCTGAAGCTGTAGCAACCTCCCTGCTTAACCCGAGCCACGTTGCAGCACCTGGTTTTAAAATACGATGGGAGGTTTCTGTCATGCCTGGTTTTAGGTACACTTTCTGTACGTACGCTAATGAAATACTAGTTTAGGCTAAGAAAATGAGAAGAAAATTTTCGTAAAAAGACTGCACAAAAAGTTGTAACATTTTGAAGTCTGTGGTGACACTGAAAAACAGAGCGCTGTTATGCTTTCTAAATGACTTGCAGCATCTTTTTCAGAATATTAGGAAAGACTATTATGTGTTTTTTCAATTATTTTAACAGTTTCATTATGATGTTATTTGGATACGAAAGCAGTCAGTCCTGAAGGGCAAGAGAACATAATTTATTATAATGAGAAAGGCGGCACAAAGCTGATACTGAAAGTCCATCAAAATCCAAGCTATCATTTGTAAACTTTTGTTTACTTGGTAGTTTGAAGCGTTACTATGAGTTTGTCTCTTTTGTCTTGCATGCGTGACTCAGAGCCGCTGTGGGTCCTGTGGTCCGGGCTGCACCCACCATCCAGCCAGTTCGGAGCCGGCTCCGCATGCCAAGGGAATGGAGCTGCAGATCCATGCAATAAAGCTTTTGGTAAGGAGTGATTCACATCCCAAAATAAGTGTTTTGCAAGGGTGGGCCTGAGGCATGATTATCTACTTAAACATGCAGTAGTCATTTTGACTGCTTTTCTAACTGTTAGTTACTGATTTTCATGCATAATTACATATTAATTCAGATACTTTCATTCTCTGACAGGTAAAATTAGTGAAGTTGATGTTAAATAAAGATAGTGTAGACTTAGTATAAGAACATTATCATAAAAAATTTATAATTTCCCAAGCAAATAGCGGAAGTTGGGGTTGTTCAGCCTAGAGAAGAGAAGGCTCGAGGGAGACCTTATAGCAGCTTTCCAGTATCTGAAGGGGGCCTGCAAGAAAGCTGAAAAGGGGCTTTTTATACAAGGGCATGTAGCAATAGGATGAGGGGTGATGGCTTCAAACTGGAAGGGGATAGATTTAGATTAGATATTTGGAAGAAGTTTTTCACTATGAGGGTGGTGAGACGCTGGAACAGGTTGCCCAGAGAAGTTGTGGCTGCCTCCTTCCCTGGAGGTGTTCAAGGCCAGGCTGGATGGGGTTTTGAGCAACCTGGTCTAGTGGGAGATGTCCCTGCCCAGGGCAGGGGGGTTGGAACTAGGTGATCTTTAAGGTCCCTTCCAAGCTAAACCATTCTGTGAAGTCTTATGGCAAGGCATTTCTCCAATACTGATGTTTCAGGTCTCTGTTCCAAAGTCTACCTAGGGTGAGATGAGCTTTCATCTCGGGCCTCTCGGTATAAGATGCCTCTGCAAAATAATCTTGGAAGCCCTGTACATGGGGGGCTCATGTTCAGCCTGGCATCCCTTTCGGCGTGATTGCTGCTCCACTGGTTGCTTCTCAGCCTGAAGAGATGCCTGGGGTTGCTCTGTCCCACGCACAGAGCTCTGCACCTCTCCTTGGGTTTCACAAGGTTGCTGCTGGTCCAGTTTTGAAATTCAGCAAGCTCCATCTGTACTGAAGCTTGCTGTTTGCCACGCCAGTGACTTCTCCCACGTAGTGCAAAGTTCTTCACAAGTTGCACTCTCTGTCATCATCCAGGCTAGCAATGAATAGGCTGGAAAATATCAGCCCCAAGTATTGATCTTGGAGCCCCTGCTAGTCACCGTTTGCCACATGGACCTTGCACTACCAGTCATGATTCTCCGAACCAAGTGGCACAGCCAGTTTCCAGCCCACCTGATCATGCATTCCTGCAGGCCATAATTCCTCAGCTCCAAAATGAAAATGCTACAGGGGATGTCAGAAGCTTTGCTAGGGTCTGGTGAGCTCACATTCACCAGCCACAGGGTTACTCATGGCCAGTTGTGCTGGTAAAGCACAGCTTGCTTGATGACTGTGGCACATTACTTGGGAATGGACTCCCAAGAGGATGTGCTTCATGAGCTCCTCAGAAACTAGGGTGAGGCTGACCATCTAGTTCCCTGCATCATCCGTCTTGCCTTTTTTAAATAGGAACATAACACTGTGGGATTTTTGCGGCCCCCCCCCTTTTTTTTTTTTTGTAGTTATCAGGGACTTCACCTCATCGCCCTGATTTTCAATAGATGAAGGCAATAGTGTTCTTTTACATAAGAATATAGCTAGGAAGTATAATAGTTCCTTTCAGCTCCTTCCTCAAGCCTTCCTCATTACCCAGTAATTTGGTAGGAGTACTATCTATCCCATCTATTGAAACTGGATCTCTGTGAACAAAGGACACAAGAATGATTGAGCTGAAACAAAATTAAACAAAAGATTCTGGATAGGATAATGCGGTGGCTGGAACACTCGGCCAGGAGAGGAGGGAGCTGTATTCTCTCATTCCCCCTGAAGAGGAAATTGTTCCCATTTCCAGGCTGACAGCATTCATTTCTAGGTCATTACAGGAGCTGCCATCACAACATATTCTAGTTGTACTTTGGTAGAAAAATGGCTACTGTGCTTTGGATTAGAAAAGGCAATTACCTGCTCCTTGATAAACAAGGGCCAGGATCTGTGCCCTCTTTCAGATACAGCATCTCATCTGTCCTGTAGCTGCAGAAAAGGGAAGGGAGGAGGTTTGCATCCACATGTCCTCATCCTTAGTGCAAATACATAGGTGCAATGGTGGATGGTCATTCTGTAGCTTAAAAACAGAATTGAGACAAACTCAAAAAGACCTGCTGTGCATGCCTGGAAGAACATCACATGGAGTTATAATGGTGATGGTATCTACTATTATGTGATGCTATCATCCTAGAGGTACAATTGCTTATCACCGCTACACCGTCAAGAAGAAGCTTCTGTAGATGGCTAGTCAAAATGGGAGCCTAGTTTAAAAGCTCAAATTTGCTTCTGGAGTAGCCTTTTTCTTCCTCTCTTTTGAGATGAGAGCACCATCCTCCCAGTGTGGGCACTGGGATTGCACACTAAATTTAGCCAATGGCCTAGGAGACACTTAGGCTTCTTGGGCAAAACCCCAGGCACTGGCTTTCAAGATTTGCTGCAGCATCTTTTTTTTTTTTTTTTTAATATATATATACAAAAACATGCATCTGCACAGAACTAGGAAGAGATGAATCCATTTAATAATTGATACTCAACCTCTGATACTTGTAGGGCACGGGTTTAGCAGGGTGCCTGGAAAATGCATTGCAATTTTTAGGCAGCTAAACAAAAATAAATTCCAAAACACCTGCTTTTAGCAGCGAAGAAATAAGTGTTGATGTAGTGCTCTGGAGTGAGTGCTATAAGTCTCTCCAAGCTTGTGTCATTCTAACCTGGAATACTGCTCTGCATATAAGAACACGAATATACTTCGGGTCCCTCCTACCAGAGAGTAACATGTTATCCAGTATTTGTGCATTATGAATTACAGTATAACATACCACTCTGTTTAATAACAGTTGACAATGCATGAAGCCAGTCAAAATTAATTATAAGGTATAATATTCTGGACAACAGGTGCTGCAGTTGATAACTAGTTCTATTGGATGAAGATGTCTGAGGAACTGGGATGAATTTAAATGTCATTAAAATGATGGCAAGAAAATGTCTATGGAGTGGGATGAAGAAAATCCACAGCAGTAGGCCATAAGAGAAAACTAACTCTTTTTGATCTTTTATGCGAGTTGGATCAAGAATGTATTCAGTATCGTTCTCAGACTGGGTATGAAAAAGCTAACCAGTTGCCTAAGAATATAATCCTTATATTAATAATCAGAGTTACTACAGTAACAGAAGACTTTATGCTGGCACAAGATTTTGTAAAAACTTGTTGAACTCTAACAAAATATTTTTGATTTATGTGAGAAATTAATAAGCTGTAGACTTTGGGCAATTTTGTATATAGATACCTTAAGTACATACTATATATTCCTCGTGTAATCTCACTGTTTTCATGAGTTTGTGTTACAGGCGGTGTCTGAATGCTTGCCCTGACCTGCTCTGTGAGCTTGAGCAACTCATGTCACCTTAAACTGCTTCTATTTCCCCATCAGTACAATACAAATGGCAAATCTTTCCTATCTCCTTTCTTATGCTGGGTCACACGGCAAGCTAAAGCAAGATCTGCCAAAGTATTTTGTACCCCTTCAGTAACGCAAGGTAGCCATAGACTTGCTCTAACCTGCGAAGTTTGACTGATGTGTCATTGACTCAGCATAAACTATCCAGTCTAAACCATAAATAATAAATAAACAAAATACTTTTTGCTGTATGTGCTCTTACAAACCTCTACCCTAAGCCTACGGTAGCTCACAAGCTTTTGTGCGAGAAGCCGTGCTGATTTACAATAAAGAGTCAATTTATCTCATTTTCTCTCTGCGTGGTTTACCCTGTCTCAAGACCATTTCTTGTTGTTTGTGAATTCATGCATTTTAAACGCTATTCTGCAACCCTTATGCTGGCAAGTCGCCCATTTGACAGAATCCCCCCAGGTCAGTAAGCACTTGCTGTTGCACCTCTGCTGTTCTTCTGAATTTGTGGGTGCTCTGCAAGTCATGTTAGAAGTGAGAAAAATCGCAGGATTTAATGTTGCCTGTCCTTTTGAACAGCCTTCACCCAGACAGGGAGCAGCCTGCTCCACCTGAAGCTGGGCAGGCATTCTGCCATTTGCTGCATTAGCTGCAAGACTGCTGCAGCTATCAAATGCAAATTTGGTTTTATCTGTAAGCTAAGCTTCCAGAATTATCAGCATTTTGGAAAATAATATGCAATGCAATCATGCTGGCTTTATTCCTTGATGTGAGGCATGCTTGAAATAGGAAATGCAGGTATTCCTTTCTCACAAGGAGACTCAAGGAACACAAAGCACATACAATAGCACTGGAGCAGGCTCAGAGCTGTCTTGGTGGCCCTTGGTGGCAACGTGGCTCGTAGGGTCATGGGACAGCTCTGGCCTTCGCTTTGCCCAGGCTAAGGCAGGGAAGAGGAGGGTAAAACTACTTCAGCATCTTCCATCACTGCACTCAGCTCTATTTGAAAAGTCATATCCATTGCTTCTAGAATTATGTTTATGCTTATAAATACAAATAACATAATTCTAAAAAATTGTAATATAAAATATATTTTTTTACAGGCTGGGGCCACTACAATGTTACAGACACTCAGAAAATGAAATTATTCACGACAAATTGCAATCAACAGGGATAAAAATACAAGAGATTTTTTTATCTGACTGCATCTATGACATCACTTGGTTAGTCCTTTTCTAACACATTTCTTCGCACAGAGAAAATGCACAGTGAAATGATGAATATTTTAGAGCATATTTGGGGTAAGTTTGCTCGAATTAATTGCAGGTCTTCTGAATTTAGAAGAGGAGGCTAAAATATATTCCTAGAAATGTGCTGTTAGGCTTTGAAAATAAAATGAGACAAATTAATGCTGATTGAAAAAAATTTGCATTTTGTGTAGAAGTTAATTTAGTTTGATCGTTAATGTCCTTTGATAAGCAGAATTTTATTCACTTCCCTAAAAAAGAAATCGCTCTATTTTCCATCTTCCAGACTGTCTATTCTAACGGGTTTTAAAAATCCAAAATAATTCCTTTTATAAAGGGAATAAAAAAGAAAGAATCAAATTATGTTTCCTTATGCAACACAGTACAATAACTCAAAACTTTAGATGCATACTGGAAGAGAAGACTCCTATCAAAGCAACTAACTTTTCCACTTGCTTTTTTTCCAACACGACAAAATTGGTGTTTTATGAGCTAAAATTTAGTTTGGTACATAATAGTAAAATGAGATTTTTCTGCACTACAGAAGTCACATGGTTAACTTACACTTTACAAGGTGAAGGTAACTCAAGAGAGATTCAGAAAGTACATAAAGTTGATTCAGGGCAGATACTAACTTTGGATCTTAAATGGTATTTGTAGAAATTCACAAAAAACACTGCTCTCCAAAGTGCAATGCCTGCAGATATGTAGGTAGCATCAGTGAAGATGCATATAGAGCTGCATTAAACACTGCAAAAAAAGAAATGAAATAGAAAATACAGGTAGCTTTCCTCCACAGAAGCAGCAATCAGAGGAGAATATTCTTTTCTGTGCCTGTGAAGTGTGCAGAAAGCCACTGCAACCTAAATAGTAGTAATAACAAGAGCAACAGCTTCTACAAATACCCTTTTACAGTAATTGGAAAAAGTTCTCCTAAACTGACAGACAGACTTTTTTGCGGGTCCAGAGGAGGGCCATGAAGATGATCAGAGGGCTGGAGCACCTCTGCTATGAGGACAGGCTGAGGGAGTTGGGGTTGTTCAGCCTGGAGAAGAAAAGGCTCAAGGGAGACCTTAGAGCAGCCTTCCAGTATCTGAGGGAGGCCTACAAGAAAGCTGGAGAGGGACATTTTACAAGGACATGTAGTGGTAGGATGAAGGATAATAGCTTCAAACTGAAAGACGAAATTTTTCACTCTGCGGGTGGTGAGACACTGGCCCAGGTTGCCCAGGGAAGCTGTGGCTGCCCCATCCCTGGAGGTGTTCAAGACCAGACTGGATGGGGCTTTGAGCAGCCTGGTCTAGTGGGAGGTGTCCCTCCCCATGGCAGGGGGGTTGGAACTAGGTGATCTTTAAGGTCCCTTCCAACCCAAACCATTCTAGGATTCTATGATTTTCCAAACTAGTTTTGATTTCAGTGGTGTTTGTTTTGGACCAGTATCCCGGGAACCTGGAAAACAAATACAATGATGGCTTTGAAAGAGCTTTTCAGCAGCACTGAGTGTGATGATACATTACTGAATATCTTACTGTTCAATATACTATCTCCTACTGTTCTCTATTAACTATGTCCTGCTGTTCAGCTTGCATTACCAAATACCCTGTCTTTGCTACATTGTGTTAGCACACACACATTCCAAACTCCAAAGTCAAAATCCAGGCTGCATCTTTGGAGCTCAAAGGGTTTAGGTGCAAGTTGTTTCCATGAGTGCCTCATCTTCATAAAATCCTGTTAACACTTTTATGAAGGGGACGCTGAAATTGAAACCTGTGAGGAGAGATGAAGATCTGGCTTATGCAGCAGATGGTTTATGATGATGGTTTATGACTATGGATTACATTGCCCAAAAGCATTAAAGGATATTTCGATATGGAGCAAGACTCATTGTTTTATTTTAAGCTTTCTCTTGAAAGCAAGTGTCATAAAAAAACTAAAGGTAATACATACAGAGTTGAGGTTAAAAGAGAAAAAAGCATTAATTTGGTGATACAAAAAAATATTAGTACTAATCTCTATTGAAAACAGCATATTAAACTAAACAGATTGCCAGTCTGACCTATTTACCTCCTTACAGGCAAATTCCTGCCATCCTGAAGCTGCAGGAAGAGTGGGAAAAAAGCACAAAATCCATTTTTTTTTTTGCATAGTCATAAGCAGCAAAGGGCAAAAGATAAATTGTTTTTGCTGGCTCTACTAAGTCTTAGCAAGAACACTCCAGTACCTTAAAGCTGCATATACTTAGCCACATCAAGGGGTGGCACATAGGGCCTTGAAGCTGAGGATTTAGCAGGAGGAAAAAAAAAATAAAGGATTTAAATGGATTAAGTGGATGATGGGACTCAAGCAGAAGGAGGTGGAGATAACTTTAGCTATCTGGTAAGTGAGAAGAGGGAGAGATGATAAATGGAGGCCTGAAGCCTCCACAGATTAAATTATCTGGGTGGGAGGCAGGTGTGAATTACTGAGGAAGTGCAGGGACTAAAGGGATTTTTGTATTTGCTGGTGTAAGATAAGTTCCCTTTCCTGTGACACAGTCACAGCGGTGGAAGTGCTTGGAGCTGTGTCTACCCATATGCATATTATCTAAAGACTGGGGAATAATTCTCAGTGTGAGAAGAGGAGGAACCTGTAGTGTCTCACTAGAGGCTCAGTAGAGTGAAGCAGAAGGGCAGCAGAAACTTCAACCTTGACACGCATAGGGAAAAACTCAGTAGTCACCAAGGCAAAGGCAATCTTAATATAATGGAGAGGACTGAAAGCAGTCCAGCAAAAACAGGAAGCTGCCGGTACAGCAGAGAAATGCTGCAAATGTTGGAAGAAATCAATTAGATATTCATGACACCAACAGGTTTTCAATATCATTGCCGAGAGTCTCATTTTAAAATACTTTCTGCAACTATTTTCAGACTGATCTGTATTTCTCAAGTGGTAAGAAGCTGTTTGGTGGCTGTGACTCCATTATCCTATCTATCCTGTTTTGCTACAGCTTTTAGCATGTATTTATTTTCTTTCTCTTTGACAGCTAATCAAGAGGGTAATCACTGTCACCCTTACAGTAAATCAAAATGAACAGATTAAAGCCAGGTTTATCAGAAGTTCTGTCAGGTTTTTGTCAGAAAAATAGAAAATAAATTCAATGACTTTCTAATTAAGAATGATAAATTATGGCCCTAGAGTAAGCCACTGTATTAACTCCACATATTAAGACACTAATTAGCATCACTGCCATAATAGAAAACCAATAATTACTTCCCTCCTTTGACAAGCGTTCCACCTTTCAGGAATCACCAATAGAAGGCCAAGTAGACACTTTTCACTTTGCAACAACAGCTTTTAGGGAAAGTGAAAAATGAAGCGGCTGTTCTCAAGGAGTTTTAGACTCATCCGTGTTTCCTCTTGCACTATATTCACAGCATTAAATTCAGTGGAAGAGGATTAAATGTTTTACTTCTAATTCAGAGCATTATTACCGGAGGTAACGGCATTTATGTGTATCAGCTGCTTTACAATCCTATTGACATAAACTAAAGTCAGATGTGACCAGTGTACAAGTGCAGTGGTGACCACAGCAGTTGTCCCAGCTTTGTCATCCAGCAAGACCCTTTGCTCTCACTTACTATAAATATTTTTTCCAGTCATTTCATACTTACATTTTCTTCTCATTTAAGCCACACATCCTAACCGTGTGCATGGGCTGGTCATGTTTTTTTAGCGCTTCGCGTGCATTCTCAACAGAGGGTTACAACCACTAAATCCCCTACTAGCACATTAAGTAGCTAGCTTCATTTTTCTAAACACTCCTGGAGATCCACCCACACCATGAAGAGTAATTCCCTCCAAGTGAAATCAAATTATATTTAATCGGGAAATTTAATTATGCCATGGCAATAGGTATTTTTCAAATGCCATAGATTAGATGGATTAATCAGATGCTCAGGAGGTAGGCGGTTGATATTGAAAAGGCAAAATCTGTTTGCACTGTATGTACAGACAATTCTGAAATTGCCAGCCAAATGAGAAAGGAAGGATTTGCATTGGTGCTTTTGATGAGAAGTAGATTAGTAGAAGCTGTGCAGTTAAAACAAAACAAAACTAAAGCAATCGCCTTTTTAAGCCAAGCTGAAGAGTACAAAAACAGTGTGAATTTTCAATACAGCATCACTGGATGCTGACTGACACTTTCAATATTATCACATTATAAATGTATAATAATTAGATGGAGAATTCAGCTTTCTGAGGAACATTATTAACTATATTACAATTGCAATCAACTCGGGAAATCGGATTCCTGAATACACTGAAGCCAATGCCTGTTTTTATACACAGTATCTGGGAGGGAGAAGCGATAATGAGCGCAGGCGGAGTTAGGGCAACACAACACAAGTATTTTCGGAACCTAGACCCAGATTTTCCTTAGCTCATGTCTGAACTGGAACTGTTTCCAGTTCCACAATGGGGTGAGACCCCAGTACAAAAGCAGCCCCTGCCCTGGAAGCAGCTTGGAGCCAGAGCAGGCAGAGCAGCAGCAGCCCTCGTGGGTATGGAGAGAGAGGAGAGTGTGTGTGTATATAATTATATTCATGTTCTGATTATGTAGCCAGATGACTCAAACACATGTTGCTGCCATTCCTAGGAGCATAGAAAATTTGGGCCACACCAGTTGCCGCAAAAAAAAAATAAAATATATATAATGACTGTAATCACACTGGTTTGCAAGCAAGGCACATTGTCACCTTTATGAAAATCTACCTCATTAAGAATAACATCAATGTGACATTTTCATTTAATCCTAATGACTGCATAATTATTAATTACAGTAGCTACAGAAGCAAAATCCCAGGGAAGCTAGACTCTCACTCATATCATTCTTCACAGTTGCCAGGTACTTTTGGATTACTTTACCCAGAAAACAAAAAAATCATTTCACTATTATTTTTGAGAAACAATCAGGAATACAGGAATTCTGCCACAGTCACTGAAGATTCTTCTACATCAGGATTAAGTAAAAGAATTATAAATAACATTTCTTTTTAAAATTGTTCCGACAATTCAGTTTATTCACATTACACCTTGAAGTGTCAATATATTGAACGTACACATCAAATAATATTGTTAAGCATTGTACTAAATCCCTCCGAGTTAATAAGTTAGGATGATTCTCATTGTCAGTGAGTTACAAAATTATATTCTATTACTAGTAGAATCTATGCTAATTTAAATATGCTGTCTCCTATTCAAGCTTTTGGTACTTCAAATATTTCATTTAAATTAGTGAAATAAAACTATTTTTTTTGTTTTAATCAGTTTCAGATCATTTGAGCTGTGCTTATTGCAATTAGAAAAAAATGCCCTTTTAGCAAGTTGAAGAAGAAAAATTGAAATTGACGACCACACAGTATATTTTTTATAGTTAGTTTTTCGAGATTACAGGTTGAAAGGAAGAAGGGTTTCTGATGCTTTTCAAATTTGTCAATATTTGCATCCATTATTGGTTTGTTTTTTTTCCCTTTTTGGTGCATTAAACAGATGATATATTTAGAGTAGAAGTTGAAGCAGAGGGGGTGGTGTAACTCCAAGTATTTTTCCCATACTGAAGTAATGAGCAAGATTACCAAAGACAAAGATAAAAGTGGTTGAAAAATGGATTAAGCTACACTAATTGTACTCAGTGTGGTGGTCTGAAAATATATAAATAACCATAAATTCTATTTTTTTCTTACAAAGGTTTCACATTAAAAATAGCATTTTAAGACCTCTTTGTGGAGTTAATTTTGAAGAATGGCAGTGTTCACCTGAGGTAAGCCTCAGCTAACTTTCAAACTTCCATTTATGTGTTTTAGATAGAGCCATGTTTCAGTGGCTCTATCTAAAACTTTAATCCTAATTAAAGTGAAATCTCTGCTTTAACCCTTACTCACATGTCTAACTGTATGAACGTATCGTCTCCCAGAGTCCTGTGGGACTATCAGTTCTTTAAAGCTGATTTGGATCTGGCCATGGACCCTAAATAACTCCGTTCCTGTTTGCCTGTGGAGTCATATCTGGCATTTGTGTATATATATGTTTATGTCAGAGGAAGCTACATGCAGCTAGACATTTGATGCATGTTTATCTACCACACAAAAACCTCTGTCTGCCTATGAGGACCCAGGTTACTCATGAAAGGATACCTCTACTGAAGATACAATGGATGACTTATTAAAAATTAGATCCTTAAAGCTGAACTGTTTTTCTTTTATTTAGTATATGCATCTGCTCAGATTTATACATATTAAATATATTCATACATAAGATACTGTGAATCTTCATGGAAATTTGGAGCCCTTTGAAACTTCACTTAATATCAAATTTGTTCTGTCACGGTCTATTAACAATACAAATAGGAACACTTTACAGACTGCTTGGTCAAGAAAAAAAAAGATTATTAACCAGCAAATCTTTGCTTAAGAGTGAGTGCCCCTTAACATACCCATGTCAGCGCTGGGAAATTGAAAAATGTTTCTGAGCCAGCACTCAGTGAACACCAACACATTTCTTAAATGGATGCTGGTATTGCATCTGTTGATGCAATATGCATCTGTTGAGATTTGTACATATTAAATCTATTCATATGTGAAATACTATGAATCTTCATTGCAATTTGGAGCCCTTCTAAACAAAATATTGCAGCTATTGATGCAGTAGATGCACAAGTGTATCCCAGCAGAAAACAGTAAGGGTATGCACTGCAGTAAGGCGTGATACAGCAGTGCAGCACCAAGAGCAAGGACATCTTTAAAAAACCATGGGACTAGAAATGCTGTGACTACTGTGAGGGGTCTATGCAAGCATTTTGATGAGTTAGAGAGAAGGCAAACACAGGAATATGTGGAAAGGTGGGTTTTATGGTCATAAAATGGCAAGCAGGTCTGCTACAAGGGTGTCTGTCAAGAGCAGTGTGCCAAGGCTGTTGATGTACCAAGGAAAATTGAGAGGGGAGAAAAATTAGGAAGCCTTGATAGGGAAATGTGAAGCCTATAAAAACCATGATTGGATTTGCAAAGCTTTGTTCTAAAGGTGAAAAAACAAGGTCAATAATAGTAAGAAACAAGATCCCGGAATGGGGAAATTTAATTACAACACCAGTTATACACTCTGTAAAGAGTTCTGGGACATGGAAGACAGGAGAGCGAAAAGGAGAACAGTTTGGGCTTTAATTAAACACAGAACATGGAACTGGCCCTCTAAATCAATCATTATTTCTAGGAAGCAAGGACAAATGCAGAGCTGTGCAAATGTGTGAACAGAATTTTGGGTAACAGCCCTGCAGATTTCTCCGAGGAAAACACTGAGACAGATGCCAAGTGGGACTACTTCTCCTTATGTTGAACCCAAAGGCAACAAAAAAAAAATTAAAATTACTTCATGGTATCCAAGAAAAATCTAAAAGAAATCTTGATGTGTAAGGCTCAGAGTTTATTTTTTCCCTAGGTCTGGAGTGATGTATTGGAAGGAAAACAGTCTAATGGCCTGATTCAGATAAAACTCAGACACTACTTCTGGCAATTCAGGACAGTTTTCTTCCCACGCAAAGACTAATTTTTCTGCTCTTGTTACATACATAATCACGATTAAAGCATTGATCCGGCTTCTTCATGCAGTTTAAACGTTTCTACATCCATAAACATGAACAGTAACATGCTTACTTACCTTTGGCCAAGGATCTTAGTCCGCTTGCCTTCTGTGGTAAGTGGTCTGAAACGGCAGCCTGGCACTTTTTTTGCTCACTATCTTCATTCCAAAATCCTGTCTGAACAGATTTCTCGGTTATAAACTGTCACTGAGTCTTTTTCAGGAGAGTTGACAAAAGCATTTATTTTTAAAGCCATGAAACAACAGGTTCTTGGTGATGACAATTGAAAATGCCTATGGTTGAAATGGCGGGAAAGGGAACACGGTGAAGGTTTGTTCCTTTGCATCCCACTGTTTCTGGGAGTAATATTTCTACTGCGTATTTTTCACGAACCTTGTCCTAATATAATGTGACAACAACAGTCAGAAGTAGCCAGTGGTCCATGACTTGAGGACACCAACTGTGACAGGAACAGACTTTGGATGGGAAAGCAGATGAGAATAAGACAAGACAAAATAGTTCTGATGAGAACAGCAGGAGACTGGACAGATGCTGTGAGATACACGGATCCTAAATCTATCAGAGTTGCATAGTTAAGGCTGTAGGAAGGAGAAAAAAAACACTGACCATCAGTGAATGCAACTCAACTGGGACAAAAATATGCACAAGATTTCCTCATGTCGACTGTGACTGGAACACCATAATCTTTATACCTCTTTCTAGGTCTGCTCTAGAGCTAAACCACCCTTGTATGGTGTCAGTGGCACAGCTGGTTGTGACAAAAATACTTGTGAAAGGAGAGTTCCACCTCTGACCACATCCAGCATCAGTTGTCAGACAGTTGCCTTTGCACCTCTAGGATGCAATGGAAATTGTTTGTCACTTTGAGTAGATTATAGGGGGTCAGAGGAATAAAACTATTATTTACCCCCCCACACACATATCAGTCTGGAAAGGTTATAAAAATGTGTACATTTAAAAGCTCACTAGCTCTGCACAAATTTATGGTCATTCATGAATAGGAAGTATTTTAAGCATGTAAAGTGCTCAGTCACATTCTTAAAAATTCAACCATCTGTAGTAAAATTAACCTTTGTTTCTCACTGACATGAGCCCTGTCCCATGCAAGTAGTTGTGTCCAGGAAAAAACCCCACACCATTTATATAGCTGTCAGTTAGAAGGTAACTTCTATATTTAAGGTTTTATATGTAGTGTCTAGCATAAGATAGTGGTATGCCAATATTTACTCACACTTCCTTTGTTGACTCTCATGTCTGGTTGGCTGCTCAGAGTTGATGTGTATGGTTAATTCTTGTAAAGAAAGAGTCATTTGACTAGACATAGATTTAGGGTTAGAAGACTCCACATTTTCCAAGAAAGCATTCTGTAACCCATTTAACTGTAGGAAAAAAAAAAAGTAATCGGGAAGCCAGTCAAGTACTTCTAGGACATGCTAAAGTCTTCTGTTAAGCCTTGTTAGGTATTAGTAGTTATGGGGGGAAAGGCTTTGAATCAAACATCTGGAAGGAAATCAGTCACAACATTCCTGCAGCCTTTGAAGCAAAACACATAGTCAGAGTGGAAGGCGGGAGAGAAAAATGAAACCTTAGAGGATGAGTTACCCTCTTCCAGTCATCAGAAACTTATCCATTTAATTTGTCCCAGTCATGCCGGTTTGCTCAACCAGTGAGAGTAAGCCACACTGAGGAATCACCCACAACTGACCACTACAGATAACCATAGATATTATGCCACATCTCAATTACAATGGTGTGTATCTTTCAGATCTCTATTTCAACACATTTGGTGGCACGGATGTTCTTGTACCTGCTATCTTCCACAAACATTTTCCATTCTCTTTGAAAAAGTACTTTCCTCCAAACCTTTCTTCACGGTAGAGGAGAGAGCTGGAATGCACAGCTATCCCCTCCGGTCAGAGCGATAGCTAGTATGCGCTGGATCACTCTGAAGTGGCAGAGACCTACGTGCTTTAGGAAATATGGAGTTTCATACTTTAATCAAGTAGCTAACTGCACATATATTAAAGCAACGGAAGGTGAAAACATGGTTTCCCATGGCTTTGCTTTCTAATAAAATGCAATAATCTATTAAAGGTTTCCCCAACAGCTAGACGTTCCTGGTTCTCCCATGTTGACTATCTGGGGTTCAGTTTACATTCTAGCCCTTCCTTCAGCACAGACACTAACACCTCATTTTGCAAGTTCCCCAGAACCCGCAGAAACTTTGCATTTCTAGGGCTACTGATCTTCCATCAGCTCTGATACAAAGTGGCAAATGGACTCACAAATAATGAATTGGAGACAGACATTAAGACTGCCTGATTGCATGAGACATTTGCCTTAGGAAGCCTCGTTAGGAAGAAGGTACATACCTTCAGAAATATAGCTCCTCTTTTTTTTTTTTGCTCAAGCAGCAAAACATACTTCCCAGTTCCAATGTAAATAAAGTATCTAAAGATAAGGCTAAAGGAACATATAATTACACAATATCAAACAACCATCCAGAGATACCTAATCTACAGCCATGGAGAGAAGAGTGACAGAAGCATTTAAAAGAACGTTAGTTTAAGAATTGCTTCATTTTCTCCATTTTAAAATTAACGTGTAAGATAACTCATTTGCTCTAAAATAATTTTTTAATATGATTTACTGGCTTGTCAAGGGTTCCTAAGACAAATATCCTTAGATCTTTACACGTCCAGGATCTGAAAATCATATTTAAATCTTTTGATTACTTTTTCCCCTGAAGAAATGAATCCACTTGTTATTGTGTAGCTTGTGAATTAATCCTCTACTATAACTATTAGGTTTCTAACACCATCATTAGACATGCCAGCTTTTTTTTTTTTGGAATAGTAGCCAAACTTTAATTCTAATAAGTGTATCATATAATGACATTATGTGAAGTGCAATAGTGAAATGGAGCTTGCTAAATCATTTCAAATATGTTAGCTGTCATAAGTCAAGCTTTACTAGTACAGTTATACCAGTGGTTTTAAGGGGCAAAGGATGGGTAAAGACTACTTTCTGCCAAGGAAAAGCCTTTTCTTCCTAAGGAAAAGCCCGGTACAGCCAAATAAGCAGGAATTCATAGAAATAATTACACTTTTCTGCCTTGACCCTTTGCATAACATGGGGCAAAGTATTTCAGACCGAATATTTTACTGCAATTTTGTTACATTTAACTGAATAATTTAAAGAGAGATCTTTTATTTCCATTTACTTTAATGTCTACAATCTCCATTGCTAATAGCCTGGGTTTTGAGTTTACTTGCAGGGACAGGTGATTTAATGTCATTATATGGTGTAAGTCCCTTTTCCAGGATGAAAAGAATCCCCAGGGAATAAAGGAAAATTCCCTTCCTTCTTTATTTGTCCTGTCTTGTTCCTGCAGCGATATAAAGTTTCACTTTTCAAAAGTACAACCGAGAATACCTATGCTATGATCACATAAGAAATGAATGAAGATTACATGCTCATATATGCTTTAGCAATTGTGTATTTCCAGTACTTGAGCTCTTTTATATCTTCCTGGGGCACACGGAAAAGCCCCCTGGAAAAGTAATCTAGAAAAGAAAGTCTTTTGAGAATCTAAAAAAAAAAACCCCACCCCCTCATATCAGCAAATGGTTTTTGTTCTCTAGCTACCCAGGCAAGTCTTGACCATGATTAAGGCACTTAAAGTTTGATTTTAATAATCTTTCTGGCAATAAATTGCGTTATATTCTACAGATGGTTCCACTGAAGGGGAGTGAATATTATATACTTAGTCCTAAGAGAACAGGCTGTTAGGCCTTCCCCCTACGTCAAATTTAGAGTAACTTCAGAGAGAGGGTATTAAATATGAGTACATTTATTCAAAGGAAGGCTAAAGAGTCACAACTGAATGCAAGTTGATCAGTTTGGCTTTTTCACTAACAGCATAAATAAGTAATTAGTATAACAGATTTTCAGATGATGCACCCTCCTGAATGCTTTCCAGCTTCAGAGATTATACTGAGCAGCTCATGTGAAAGGACCAAATTAAACATCTATTTACAATATACTTCTCATCTTCGGTCAGTCAATACGTCAAACAAAATATTGTTCAGGTTTCTAAGCCTGGAATTTTTAAAAAAGAAGTACTTGCATTACAAGTTGGAATTTTGCCATGAGTAATAGATTAAGAGCCATGAACTGTTTCAAGCAGCGCTGCGGTAATTCGCAGAAGCACATTAAAAGCAATGAAGACACCTGAATGTTTCCTCTTAAACAACAGTAGAAAGGCAAGTTCCAAAATGTAAATTAAAACATTTCTAGAAAGATCTAAATGGTTTGCATTTCTCCACCCTATTGAGAAGCTGCATGACAAATCACATTCTCGATCTGTTTTCAAATAACCACGAGAAGGGTTAACTCATGAAAGTCGTATCCTGTACATGATGTAAACCAGATGCAGGTGTATTACTGACTTATTTCAAAAGAACCGGGTTTTTCGTACTATCTAAAGTTTTCCAAATTATGTAGAATTTAAGATAGAAGTGAATCCATTGGTAAAATTTCTTTTGCTTGTTAGTTACCTGCTTGCTCAGAAGTTTCTGTGAATCCCATTAGACACTTGTTTATACTTCTAGGTTCCCAAGTGCTCTTGCAAATGTGGTCTTTCATTGTCAGAAATGCCTGGCTGAAATTTCTATGATTAGGCTCTTTTTAAGTGAACATTTGCTCTTTAGCAAGATTACTGTATTCAGGCAGGAGTTATTACTCACTGTGAAATTACTACCTTTTGATTCTCAAAAAACCCACCACATGAAGAACAATCACATTACTTTTGAAAAAGTCCTATCTGGCAGGTCAAAGAGGATGGGCTATGTGTCATGCGGCATTGCTTCTGATTCTTTGGCTGCCTGAAAATTAGCAAGAATTACTTTAATTGCATTTCAGAGGACGGCAGGAGGCATGATGTGCTCCTTCTACTTGCAGGGCTGTAGCAGAAGGGAGGGGAGTACACAAGCAGGAGGCAAAGCACTCCCTTAAACCTCTTGTGTGCACTCAGATCGTGGGAAGGACGAGTCCTTGTGTTTCTGTAGCTCTGTATGCATAAAAGAGTCAGCCCATCCCTGTCAGTCACCAAAAGCATCAAGGTCATCTCTTTACTAATAGAAATATTCTAGGCAGGGAGGGATACATTTAGCTGAAGACAGGCTGGTTTGGTAGGTCCTCCAGGTTCAGATAGCCGAGATAGGCATCTCGGTGTTTATTCCACAGTCTCCTTGCTGTAGCCTCCCCCAGTCCGAGGCTTCCCCCTGTGCCAGCTGCCTTGCAGCATTTTTTTTGGTGATGGAATGGCTGGTGCCTTTCCAGACCTGCTGCAGAGGGGTGGCAGCGTTCGGGTGGCTGGGTGCTGGTGGGAGGCACGGCTGGCTCTTTACCTGCACCTACATCACAGGAGTCACCAGCCACTGCTCTGCTGGCTTCCAGCTGCCTTTGATTCGGTTACCTCAAATCGAAATTAGGAGCAGCTTTCCATATGCTGGCATACCAGGCAGGGAGCGAGATCTTCCAGGGGAAGGACCAGTGGCAAAGACAAAGTGCAATCGTACTATTCAAAACATGTGAGGAATGAAGTAATATGGGCTATTCCTCCCACTCCTTGCAGGCTTTCATCAGAACTGCAGCCAGCTGAAGGCATTGATCTCAGGCTGCAGTCTCCTTGGAAGGTAGTCCAAAGAGCAGGGAATTCATTTACAGAAGAATTAAAGCCTGTTTCAAACCTCAGCACTCTCCAGTCCAAGCACTTTTTACTTTTTTTGGCAGCCTTTGCTTCCTAGAGCCACGCAACCTAAACAAGCTCAGATATTTTCCCCTGAGGAATGCAGAGGGAGACACTCATTACAGATGTTATCATGTAGCTTTACCGTCTATTGAAATACAATGATTTACCACAGGTATGGGTGTACAAGAAAGCGAATAAAAGTGGCATCCACTGGTTAGCCTCCTAATGAATGAGGAAAGGGCCAAGCCATGATTAAAGTGCTGTGGCAGGAATGCACTATTTTGCCCTTCCACATACTGGAAAATTCAGGTCAATGATAAATAATCATTTGGCATCATGCTTTACCATTTACAGCAATGAACACAGTAGCTTTCAAAAGCCAGTTGTAGGTATCGAGCATCCCCCATATACCTTTTAGTCCATCTGACGTGATTCATAGAATCACAGAATGGTTTGGGTTGGAAGGGACCTTAAAGACCATCTAATTCCAGCCCCCCTGCCCTGGGCAGGGACACCTCCCACTAGACCAGGCTGCTCAAAGCCCCATCCAGCCTGGCCTTGAACACCTCCAGGGATGGGGCAGCAACAGCTTCTCTGAGCAACCTGGGCCAGTATCTCACCACCCTCACAGGAAATAATTTCTTCCTGATATCTAATCTAAATCTCCCCCTCTTTCAGTCTAAAACCCTTACCCCCCATCCTATCACTCCAGTCCCTGATCAAGAGTCCCTCCCCAACTTTCCTGTAGGCTCCGTTTAGATGCTGGGAGGGGCTCTAAGGTCTCCACAGAGCCTTCTCTTCTACAGGCTGAGAGAACCCCAATTGTCTCAGCCTGTCCTCACAGCAGAGGGGCTCCAGCCTTCTGAGCATCTTCATGGCCTCCTCTGGATCCGCTCCAACAGGTCCCTGATGTCCAACAGCTACTTTCCATTTGTCTACTTTCAACAGGACAAACATTTCAAAGACAGTTGGATGTTACGTAGGTGTAACATCTCAAAAAATGCAGAATATACAGCAACAGGACGGCTGCAGCAGTAAATATGCAGCGTAGCTATCAAGGCTCCAAAGCTCTTTCTGATCACACATCCCTTACATGTATACAACACTGAGTCAGCTCCACTACATGAAAGGGTTCATCCACTATTTAGAGAAACAACATCCCGAAATTTTATGAGTTCCAGGTTTAATACTTGGCTTTAAAACCCACAAAATATTTTAATTTCCAAATTTCCATGGCTCCTTTTCAGAAAGTGTTCCTGGTGATGTCCCATTGATACTGTTTTGTGTTAGGAACATCTTGAAAGAGAACAATATTTGCAATACACTTTCTGCATGTTTTTGTCTTTGTACTAATCAACCATCTGCATTCACAATCCAGATATTTTATCTCTCAAATTCTTTTATCATGTCTTATGGTTTATTCAGATGAACAAATGATAACATTCAACTCTGACTCTCGGATCTTTTCTACGAGACCCAGCAAAGCATTATACCTACATAAGGTTTTAAATAATTCTTAGCGTGATTCCCCAGTTCATGACATCCATAGATCATTACTTCTTAAAGCAATTTATAGCAGTAAGAGGATTTTGTTCTACATTAGCAAATGCAAGTCAAAGGAAAACAAAACAAAACACACACAGAATGAAAAAGATCTTAAAGCTACATATTTTCCAGACAGAAGATTGGAAGATCTCCAGTGGAATCTTGATTTAATTCAAGTACTGGAGACTGCACAACTTGGGTTGCTATTTCTCTGTTCCATACAAAGCAAATCCTTCAGCCTGACCTTGGAAAAAACATCTAAAGAGGCTTTTGTCCTTTAGAATACAAATGAACAGAATTTTGTAAGTTGTGATTATTTTTCTCATTATTCAGTCTTGCATTTAAAAATAATCAACAAAGCCATAACTTTTCCTTTGATACTTTAGGGTGAGAAGACTAATGATATCAACAATAATTTGATCTTGTACTTGTCAACATTTGTCTTTATGTGGTTTGAATTTGCCTTCAGCACACTCCAAGATGAGAGCCAAAGAGTCACTACCAGGAGCTGCAGAATTCAAACAACGTATGGATTCCTGAAAGCTCTTCCTCATGCCAGTAAATAACTAATTTTTCTAAAGAAGCAAATGGCACATGACTATCCACTTGGAAGATCTGTCAGGTTTCAAGTGGAAAAACTGGACTGTAGGATTTATCACCCTGAACATCAGGAAGACTTTACTCTGGTGGGAGCTTTTTTATAAGGTCTTCTTTTAAGGAGCCACCCTAATTTAGGAAGTCAGACATTAGTTCCTCAAAAAAGCTTCACAAATTAAGTTGCAATGGTACTTTTCAAGCTGGAATTGCCTATGTATAAACAAAGCCATATTAAAAACAAAGACACTAATTTACACACTGTCAGCACATGTGATTCCTCCACTATTTAATTAGCATTTAGTTTTACTATACCTTCAACCATCCTCCCTGAAATCCTTAACCTGTGAAGTCTTGCAAGCCAATCTTATGCCAACAGAAGGAATTTAAAGAAATCCTGGCTGCTTCAGCTGCATTGCCCCTCTAAGCCTGAGGCCTCCCAGTACTACACTGGGATTACATCAGGACCTAGATTTTGCCACTTGCTTTAAAAGAATCACAGAACCTAGATCCAGACACGAAGTACCACCAGTTCCCCTGCCAACTGCAGTTGCTGGGACTTACCCACAGAAGGGACAGCAATGGCAGCAAGTTCCCTGTTTCCTGAAGGAGCTGAGAAGAAACGATGCACTGTCCTCACATCCAGAGGGCAAACCCAGGAGGCTTCCAGAGATAAGATATTCAGCATACCGCACCAGGAGCGCCAAACACTAATTTGGGAAGAGCCCTCAGAGCAGACATCCCTGTAGCACTGCTCAAACCAGGGCTATGGCTAGGGCTGGGCTGAAATACCCTGCGGGGGGTAGGGTGGGGGTCCCAGGTGGGGCTGTTTGGCCAATTAAGGCTTATTAGTGACCTCAGGGCACCAACACTTGGTGCCAAAGCGTCATAGGTTGGTCTTTTAGTTATATGAACTGTATAAACTTGATGGAGTGATTCATTCTAAGGGTTTTTTTTTTTAAGTTTGGATCGGTCTTGATAGTGCTGTGGTCTTTGCTGTGTCCTGTGGCTCTGCTCTGGCCCATCCAGGAGGCAACCACAAGAAATAAACCGTGTTTCCACTGAGTTGCTCATCAGCCCTAAGTGCGTAGAAGCCATGAGAAGGAGAGTAAAACACAAATTGCACTTGTAACACGAGTCTGGTGTCTCAGCCTTAGCTCCAAGACCATCCCATGCATTTATTTTTCCCCTTCCCAAAATATTCTGGGCTTTTCTACCATCCGCTTCTGGAGAGTGGTTTGACCCATAGATAGCAAAGCTGCTGTGCCGTCTTGAGAGGTGTAAAGCAGCTCAGAATTGAAGATATTACTTTATTTATCATTGTCTATTTATTTATCATTAGTCTTCAGGAAAATCTCCTCATGCTCCCGTGGATTAAGTAGAGGCATTCTTTGCTTTTGGCAAAATGTGGAAGGAAATTCCCTTCCAAACTTTCCACAGGTCTAAGTATCCCTCTTAAAACTGTCAGCAATTGAATTTTATTGCACAACAGCAATGCTCTTAATCTCCCTCAATTTACTGCATTGTAATTAAACCTTGTGAAAGACCCAAAATATGGTGAATATGAACAGCTTAAATTTAAGTGGCATAAATGATGGATGTATTCACACAAAAGCTCTAAACTTCTAAATTTTCTTTAACAAGATGCTTACCATCTCTATAATCTTTGGGGGTTTTTGCTTCTTGTTTTGGTAGTGGTTGTTTATGTGGCAATGTTAACTGAGAGTTGATCATTCTTCTGATTTTAATTACTCTTGACATGTTTTGTTTAAAATTCCACATTGCTGTTGTAAGACAGTTTTACTGTAGACACTGCTTAGTGATATTTTTCCCTGATGAAAACATCACAGTTAGGGGTCCGCTAAGGTCAAATATTTCCTGCTGCAGTTCTGGAAGTTCAAGAACTTCCCATCACATTTATTAGTATTTTGTTTTCGGATAGACTTCCCACAGAAAAAAATACAGACCTTAAAAGTTAACTCATGGTATGTCATCAAACAAATCTTAAGGGATAATTTAATGAGGAAAATTGGCAGTTTTGTTTTACTTTTTTTGCTTGTTAGCAGGATGCGTAATCTTTTTAGGTTAATTTATTTCCGTACTCCAGTTTCCTCTCCAGTTTCACAGGACCATAGAATAAAATAGCATGCAGCTGGAAAAGGTGATGTGAGTTATTGAATCAAGTATCATATTACAAATAATCCCCATCGTATATCTTCCATCCCCTTTAAGGTGGTGAGGTGTATTTATGTGCAGATGCAAGAGTGCACAGAGGGACAGTTTTGTGTAGGCTCTGCAACGTGAAGTCTTTCAAGCTTCTCAATATTTTCAAGAGTCTTAAGGGCACCTGGGACCATTCATTTAATCCAAGGTCCTGTGAGGATACTTTCCTGTATTTATAATACAGAAAGAACATCTACATTTGTTAAAGGAGCTCGTTGCTTCTGCTTTCCAAAGCAAATCTATTTTCATTTCACTGGACGTTCTGCATTTTATATATCTCACAACAGCCATGAAAGACATTACCACAGCATCTTGACAATGGACCTAGTGATTTGGTTCAGTTTAGTTTTCCCATCCAAAATTTAAAAAGTAGAGTCAAAAGAAATACTTTAAGTGTTGCCTGTCTACAGCATTCTGTTTTATCCAGATGCATATTTATTGCTGGTAAGGATCATAAATGAACAATAGAAAAGACTGAAGATGGCCGAGTGTTTATCAGAAATGATGAAAAGCATTCCTGTATTCCTGCCATATACAGGTTCTAGCTTTTTTTTTTTTACAAGTTTTATCTTTTTTTACATATTACTTACCTAATTTGCACAAAAATCTTTTACGTGGTCATGTTGGATTTACTATATTCACATCTAATTTTCTTAGCGTTCTCTTTGTTCATACAGCTCGGTGACTCCAATTCTATGGGCAGAAACGTTTTTTTCTTCCATGAGCTTTCCTCTGGACAAAACATCAGTGAAGTGGATAAAGTTATGATTACCAGAAAAGTAATTTTTATTATTAATAAATAATGTCAATAAATTCTTTATATTTGACCAAGTAATCCTGAACAGTTTTGGTGTGTTTTTTTAAGCTTTTCCAACAAAATGTTCATGGTCTTCATATGTAAGAAATTTAACAAGCCTTAGTTTTGGCTGGATAAATACATCTGCTCTGGTCAAAAAGTAAGTTCGTAGTGCTTTTCCTTCTGTTTAGTTTCGGGAAGCAGAAACAGTGCCCCAGTAGAAAGAACTTAAAACTTTGGCTTTTACGTTATCTGTCTCCTCTGAAGACAGCCCACAAATACATGCCAACGAAACCCATGATTCGCTGAAAATACATGTGCTAGTGAGCTCACGTCAGTGTTGTTTCTCGAGGAGTTTATAGACTGTCTTCCTTCATTAGGCACATTGTAAAACAGTTTAGCGATGTAAACAGATTTTTTACTATCGTGTCCTAAAGTCTAGTTAAGTCAGTAGGGGTCTTCCCGTGGATTTCAATGGGTTTGGGATCAGGTTATGGCAGAGAAACCTCTGACTGACTGGGGATTATTTCTCCCATGTTTATTTTGCATGCCATGTGGCATAATCCTCTGGACTACACTACAAGAGAAAATAGGAAGAAGAATAATACACGTTGTCATCTACCGTCTGAACTAACTTTGTAACTTAAAATTTGGTTTACTGTGAAATTGTGTGGAATGAAAGTAGAATTTTTTCTGCAGACTGTAACAACATTGTCTATTTTATCCTGCTGCTGTGTCATGAATTTCGTTTGTCTATTCATTTATTGAAACAAAGGATGTTCAGAATCAAGTGTATTTTACACTCTGTATTAATTTTAGGCACAGGGCCACTCAGAGCCAAGCGCAGGATAAAAGCATCTACGTTTCATGTTCACTTGGATTGGAAATGGAAGAGCCGTGACCTTCTCATCCTCATTCCTTAACAAATGCTGCAGTGTCTGAATTGAGGATTGAAAGATGTAAAGTCTCAGCTCTTCAGCATAAATTATAATTGAAAAAAGTAAATGTTAATTATTTAAAGACTTAGATATGCTACTGTACTATGTTTTAGAATTAAACAACTGTTTACTTTAAAACAAATCATACATGTACATTTGTCAAAGAATAAAGAAAAACAACTAAATACATTATTTTTAGAGTTTATTTTGACTTTTCCTTTGGTTTTTCCTTTAATGTGCAGGCAAGTGTGTCTGGAATGTTATATTACCTTGGCAGGTAGTTTTACAAGTAGCTAACCGGGTATGCTTTTCAATATTGTTTTATATTTATATACTGTCTGCTATCCCAAAAGAGCCCAGACCTGTTGTGCAAACAGCAAAAGGGAACTGCAGCTGCCCTGGTATAAAATTGGCAGACAAAAAGCACAAAGTGCAGTGCACAGCTGAGGAGGGAAGCAACAACTCATGCCATTTAGAAAAATGCTGAGTCTTGTAAAATACTCTGCTGGACGGGAGATGTTCTGCTGGGGGCCAAAAGATAGCAAACCCAGCTGCCAGCTTGAATCTTGAGTTATTTAAAAAAAAAACACTTAACTAGTCTTCAAGGAAGGTCTGAAGGGTCTGGGGGGCCTGGGGATGGTGTCGGGGAGTCTTGCTGCAGGGGGGTGTTGGGTTACCACGTGCTGGATTCAGAACACAGAGTGAGATGCCAAATTCTCTGTATAGTAACATATGGCGAACAGCAAAACAGCCTCTGTGCTGCTCAGAGAGAAACTTCAGTGGGTTTGATGTTAAATGCTGGACAGGAGGGTAGCTAAAACCGCTCCTCCCTCGTCGTCTTGAGTATTTACCCAATTCTTACTTACATGTCTTTGGGAATTTAAGAGTCTAAAATGACTTCACAGCTGGAGTCATCTCTGTGGGCTCTGGGAACTAACTCTGCTTTCTTTGGAAATGCTATGGTGAGGTGGGATCCACCTCCCACCCCACAGGCCAGGGCCATAGTCACTGAGATAAGAGCTTAGACTGTGCTGCAGGAGATGGGGAATGTTCTTGATTCTTCATCTTGGAGGTAGAAGAAAATAGCTCGCTATTTCTGGGGCAGAAGGTGAGGGGAACCATGGCTGAAGGCACACATCCGGAGGAGGAAAAGGCTGGAGTCTGGTCTCTGCTTCCAAGATGGTTTTGTGCCTTTTGCACTAATAAATAAATAAATAAATAGGGACTCATATTTCTGCATAGATAGACAGATAGATCCTATCCCCTAGATTTTTCATTCTTACAGTCTGTCACTGAGAATAATATTCTTTCCCCTGTATCTTCATCTACTTGAAAGGCAAGTCCCTCGGCCAAGCCAGTCATTTAGGATCTGTCTAAAGCTGTTTGAGCTCCTGCAATAAAGAGAAACGTCCAGGAGAGATGCATTTCACTTAGCTTAGGCAATTATCTTTGCATGGGAAAAATACCCTTTGGAGGCACTTCTCTGCATGCCCTTCCTTTAGCTCTGAGAAGGAGCCCGGAAAGCGAGATGTCGGTCAGGACCCCCGCGCCAGCTGATGGGTCCCCTCTCTGGAGACCGCTGGAATCTCAGCTATTTCTCTGCCCTTCCTTTTTACAAGTTGTTTCTTTTCTTTTCTTTTTTCTTTTCTTTTCTTTTCTTTTCTTTTCTTTTCTTTTCTTTTCTTTTCTTTTCTTTTCTTTTCTTTTCTTTTCTTTTCTTTTCTTTTCTTTTCTTTTCTTTTCTTTTCTTTTCTTTTCTTTTCTTTTTTCTTTTCTTTTTTCTTTTCTTTTTTCTTTTCTTTTCTTTTCTTTTCTTTTCTTTTCTTTTCTTTTCTTTTCTTTTCTTTTCTTTTCTTTTCTTTTCTTTTCTTTTCTTTTCTTTTCTTTTCTTTTCTTTTCTTTTCTTTTCTTTTCTTTTCTTTTCTTTTCTTTTCTTTTCTTTTCTTTTCTTTTCTTTTCTTTTCTTTTCTTTTCTTCTGCCTTTTGGAATGTATTTCAAAGCAATTTCCTAGCAGCATGACATCTTTGTGGAATGTATGGTGATCTTCAGTAGTTTCCTTCTACGTTCAGAAGAGGCCTGACATATCTCATCTGGATTTGAAACTAGGCCTAGATAATGATATTCTGTATAAAAATCTGTTTTCTTGTGGCTCATTTGTCAGTTCACGTTTGGGTAAGCAAGCTTTATTTTCAGCTGAGGTTATGCAAAAACATTGTGATGAGAAATGCAATTTAGAAACAAAGTCTTCACACCAGCGGCATTATCCATTAGAAGTCCACTTTGAATCTCATTTTTCCTAAGTATACGCAGGTGATTTGAATAATTAAAAAGCTTAGTATAACTTAAACTTCTGCATACAAAAAGTCCTGAGGAAATTCAGTCAACCCAACTGGTGAACAGAAACAACATTTTATAAGTGATTTCATCCGTCTTACGGTGAAAATTATAATTTGGAATAAATATAGTGACCCATTATTAAGAAAGTTAAAAGGTATTCTTTGGATATCCACTGGTCAATATTAGAGTCATAGCTTTTTGCAGAAACAAAAGGACTAATTTTGTCAGACACTTATAATTGGACAACATGATCAGCTTTGAACAGCTACATCTACGTGCTCCGTTAGACATGTAGTTATGTGTAAGCTACTTACTGACTGCGACGTTTGGCCGTACCTCTAAACGTAGCACTACATAGACAATATGTTTCTACTGCCATGGAAAATTCTTCTAAAACAAGGCAGTTTCTAAAACTGAAAAAAAAAAATTAATCAATTCTCTGACCAAAAAATCAATTATACCATAACTGGAAGCGTTAACAATGAAAAAGATCCCTCAATTACAAAAGAAAGATTAATACAGTAATAATATGGACTGCAAAACTAAGAGATTTCCATTTGCCTATGTAATTATAATACTTACATTTACATACAATACTTTAAGAATGCAAAATTCTCAGATACAAGATCAGAGGAGAATTTAGTGATGATTTGGCTAGTTCCTAGAAAAATATACTGGATATACAGTTATCAATAGATAATTGTAAAGGCCTAACTAGTATACGTTTAAACAGAAGTCACAATAGTTGTCATCAGTTACAGCTTTTTATGACTTCTGAAGTCGTAATAACAATTCAGAAACCACAGAATTTTAAGTTGATTCGCTATGGCCATAAATAATGGGCTGAAACTGGTATGAGTCCCAGCAGGCAGCAAGAGATGCTTACCAATAGTAAAGGTTTGGAAGCACTGAAACAGGTCACCTGGGCAGGGTTATAGTCCTCATCACTGAACCTCTTGAAGAAGAGGTTGGATGAACATCTAATGTAATGGATATGAACCTAATTGGCCTTCCTCAGATGGACAAGGTGGCCTCTGAAATGCCTTTCACTCCAAAGATGGTGGTGGACAGGAATTACACATAGCTACTCGCTACCCGTGATGTTTACCTCCAGATCTGAATCCAGACTTGCACGGTGGTTTAAAGCTGTTCAGATACCATGTTGGGCAAGGTATCGTCTCTGACAAAGGCAGGATTCTCCATGTTACAGACTGAATTTAAGTAGCCCTGATTTGGGCTGCCCCTCAGTAGACTTAGTTTCAGTATTAAAAAAAGAAAGCCTGTATTAAGTTGGTTAAAATTGGCTCGTATAAGTTTGCATTTGAGCTTCTCTGTTCTGCTCACTGTAATGAGCTGATCAAAGGTACATATTGCTTTGAATTGTACTCGTGAAATATGAGTCCCCATCTGGAAAATTTAGAATTAGCCAAAAATATGTGTGGTTGCATGCACCTTGGACTTCAGTTCAAAGCAAAAAGGCAGGGAAAGGCCAGGTGATTTCTGACGTGAATCGGTAAGCTCCAGCTACAAAATGCACTGTAAAGAAATCCAGGTCTCAAACCCATCATTCAACCAGTAATCCCGCTGGATTGAGCAAGAGTACTTGTCTAGGGAGTGCTTGCAGAGAGTAACTTCTCTTTGTCTATTTGTTTCTTGGATAGAAAACCCACACACACTGCATGCATGTGATTAATGAGTTGGAACTAATTAGTAAGTGCCTAAATTCTCATCCAGGCATCGTGTCCGTGTATCTCTTCCAGAGGGACCGCTAATCCACCTAGCTAACTTCAAGCTTGCCAAAACTCCCTACTTGTTAGAAAGTACGATTTGGGATATTTTCTTTTAATTAATAAACTGTGAAGGCTACAGCAGAGGTAACTATTACCATAAGCCGTTGTTTAATTATGTTTCAAAGGAGAGTGGTAACTTGTTTGAAGTAAAACGAGCAGAGTGGTAGGCTGCCGTGGAAGCAGCGACCGTCCATCCCTCGGTTGCATGAATTTCCCATAACAGCTACGATTTGGGTGCGTCGGCCCAAGAGTTGACTGCAGGCGGTTCGCCAGCCCGCCACAATTACTAACCAAGCTCCGTGACCTGTTGGCACCCCGCCTAATTATGGTTTTGATAACAAGCCGTAGATATAATTAGAAGTGTAAGTGCAATAGAAAGAGATAGTAGGCTTGTTTCACACCCTCTTATGAACGGGAAAATAATTGGATTCAGGATGCTGTCGCATACCATGCTGTGTGGCTGGTTTCTAAAGCACTGCGTTACAGGGAAGTAGGATTGTCTGATTGACTCTGGAAAATTGTGTTCAATCCCCAGGCCCTCGGAAACATGATTTCCTTTTTTATATGAGAAATTTTAGCACTATCTGTGGGGAGTTTTTACCCATTTGGGGAATTACGCCATTTTTACTTGGTGGAGAAATAGGAGTGCCTTGATGTCTTAGAGGAAAAAATAGTGGGCTACAAAGAGTGTGAGTAGCTTTAATCATTCAGATGTTATGAAGAGGAAAGCCTAATCAATTAATATTTATTGATTCTTCAAACGTAAGTGTCACACCAAATATCTGTCTGCGTGAAACAATCTTGGATACAAGTCCTTATGGATTCATCCTTATTTTGCTATTGTACGTGACCAGTGCCGTGCTTCGTTACTACGTTTGGGGTTCGAACAAATCTGCAGCTTTAAAGACTTGTTCCTTAAATGTATAGAGTGGGTGTGAGCTGCCGTTTCTCCTGAGGGAAGGAGAGTGGCAAGAGATGTTGCACTGTTTTTTGGGTTTTTTTACAAAACTAGCAGGTGTTATGCTGCTCATGATAGCTTCCGAGATTGTTTTGTCTCCTGGGTCAGAACTGGGCTGACTGGGAAAATCTCTGGGAGGTTACTCCCCGAAATTCAGAGGTGATGATTGTTTGTAGAGTAGGGCCTGGGAGGGGTCCTGTAATGGAAAAAATAAATACGGAAAATGATGTGCTCTAATGTACAAAAAAAAAAAAGAAGAGGAAGGAAAAATTTACTTTATTCATATTCATAGCTATTAACACCCTGCTCTAAAGTCAGAATGACTTGTCCAGGGACTGTGACAATTTGCGGAGTTAGAGTATCCAGTCCTTGATCAGCTGAATTATACTGACAAAAACTGCCTAGATACCGATATGTAATAATCCTTTTCAGCACAGAGACTTAACCAGAAATGACAGCTTTCAAATGCTTATAGCGTCATTATCGGTGCCCAGAAATAATCTTGGGGAAAAAAAGACACGCGAATCCCTACCAAAGGCATTTGGAAGCAAAAGAATTGAAAAGCAATTGCGCATTGCTAAATTCTACAGAAAAAAGCTTTACCATATATTCTGCAACGAAGTGTGACCTGCACACGTTGCATATGCAGTAGATACATTGGTAGTAAGCAAATCTCCTCGCTATCATGTTTCCTGCTATATCAATAAAAAAGACGTGAAGAGCAGACAGGCTACTATAAACAAGCATTCTCCCAGGGAGCGTAAGAATGAGTTATTTGATGGAAAATTACCATAGGATCTATCATCTAATATAAATTATGGCCCAAATACATTTGTTTGTCTCGTTTAGGTGATACAGCCCCATTCCATTTTTATATGTCTCACTGTTCTCTGAGTGTCTCTAGCAGAATGCAATTGCATGGCAAGATAAAATTAAGGACAGCATCTTACGCATGATATTAAGGAATTCCTCCGCCTTGGAAATGAATAATTTACGATCGCTTGTACTTCCTCTCTTTGTCACGGTATTCAAAAGGATTCAAGAACCAGACAGACGTGTCAGGATGCCCTTCGTTGCTCTCGGTGCTGAGCACGAATAGAGCCCAGCCGTCAGAAAGCCTTGACACGGTGCTACTCCTCTCTCTGCTCCCTGCAGCACTCAGCAAGCCGTAGCACATGTTGGCAGCTCTTTGTGTCATTTTTGTCTGATAAATCAGTTTACTGGGCCCTGCTGCCTCCTTACACCTTCACAAACTGTGTTTTTTCCTACCTGCGGTCGCTATCTGAGATGATTCTCTGCGTGCCAGAAGGGATTCCTGATGTAGCCTGGAGGTGGCTGAGCAATTCAGCGGTCAGAAAGAGAGGAAAAAGAGGGAAAAAGGTACACATAGCAAAACTGTTGACCCATGAGCTTTGTGCCCTCTTGAAGTGTCCCACCGCACGAGGAGTTTACTATGGTGTCCCTTCATCACGATAACGTAGCCCAGGTGTTTCATCTGCCAGACCTTGGTGTCAGGGCAAGACTCAATGGCTTGGGATGGCGGTGGCAGGGAGCCATCCTCCGTATGCAAACGCCTTTCGCCTTTCTCCGTCTGGAAGGAGGAGCTTTGGGCTGGTTTTGATTGGGATGTGGTCATGGTGTGGCGAGGCGAGGGGTGAAGCAGGGGAGTTGTGCGTGGGGTAACAAGTCCCTCGGGGGCAGGCTGCAGCCCTGGCCACACGCGTGGGACATGCCGCGGGCATGGGGGCTTCTGTAATTGGCCCCAGGGCTCCTTGATATTCAGTGAGATTTCATCTGGACCCTGCAAGTGAGCTTTTGCTTTCTGGTGCAGCCGTACCATCATGAGCACATGCAAATTTTTGCACATGCAAAAGTGCTCGTACATCCATCGGAGCTCTTTTCTGTGACCGTGTAGGGATGGTGGTGGCAATATTGATGGCAAAGGGACAACGGGAACTTGCAACAGCAGAGAATAAGCAAAAACACTCCAAAATCAATAATCATGCTCTTCTAGTTATATTTTCATCTTGCACAGTCTTGGAGTTTCTTATTTTCATAGGACATCTGCATTTTTACTCCATCTCCAGAGAAGGGGTTAGCTAGCAAACTTATACAATTTAAACCTTGCACTCAGCAATTCTTTAAGATCATTTTTATGCTGAAATATGAGCACAGGTTCCTTTTTATTTTTGTGTTGCTGGCTTCTGCGGGAATGCATAGCGTTTTATTAAGGAGATTAATGCCTCGGGAAACTGTGTGTAAGAACTCAAGTTGGCAGATATTTAAATAAGTTAATAGAAAAATAGGTTCACAAATACTGCCAGGCGTAGACTTTGTGCTAGAATACCCTTGCATTGCCTGTATTATTTTTATTATGTTGGACTTCTTCTGGCTGGAATTCCAGAAGAACCCTGCTGCTCAAGTTACATCATTAGCCCTACAAAGTCGCACACTGTGGGCCTCCGTCTATACCTTTCCATCCATAGGTCTTTTGTGATGGTGATCCACAGAGCAATCAAGAAACCAGTGATTTGATGAGATCACCTATCCCAGTTCTAAAAATCCTAACAGAGCTAAATGCAGGACCCACTTTCATACAAGAAAACCAAACCAGCAATAATTCCTGATCTCCCCACCAATTAAGCTACGCATTTCTGGATGCCTCCCACAAACATTTTATGTTGGCTCCTTATTTCCAGTCTTATTCTTACCTGGCAGAGCCAAAAAATAAATGCCCATAACTAAATAATATACATATTTATAAAAGGGTCTTTATCAAGATTAAGGAGCTGTTTGAGTATATTAGAAGATGCCTCGCCATATCCCTTGGGTAAAGCTGATGTCCTGTTATTCTAATAGTTCTGCTGGAATTCGACAGTATCTTGGAAGAGAAGATTTTTTTATTTGCTTTCATTCACTGATGGCAATAAGTAATTTAGAAAGAGAGAGATTGCCATGCAGCATCAGGGTTTCAAACTACAGCCAGGTATGTGAGAACATGTAGAAAACGTCTCGGAGGGATGATGAGTGCTTGGGAGGCTCTCATCTTAGTCATTCTGCTGTTTGGAGATTGCTGTAAACTTTGAAGTGTTTGTATTTTTTCCAGTGCTTAAAAAAGAATAATACCTCTACTATCAAAATTTCCAATGCTTGTTTAACCTATGCCACTATCAGTTCCACCTTGCCAGATTCAACTTCCCAATATATTCTTTTATGCAGCTTGAATTTTCTGTTTCCCATTTTCATAAATTGTCGTAGCTTTGAATAATCACAGAAAACAGAAGTTTCTCATATGCTTCTTTACCTACTCCCCTTACTTCAAATATTTCTACAATTACGTCAGTGTTGTTAACTTCCTTAAAGGAAACAATCCCAAAGGTTTTAAAGTTATTCTGAACAAGGTTTTTTTCCATGCCACTGACCATTATTACATGTTTCATCTGCAATATCTTTTCTAAAATGACCTAGTGAATATTCTACTCATCTTTTTTTAGCTGAAGCCTTACTCTGAATTTTGGTATCGTTATTTTTCCCTGTGAATTTCATCATCTGACCCATTTGTTAAATTATTTCCCTTTTGGATGGGTATGTCCATTATAGGAAGGAGTGGATACTCGTGTGTCATTAACAACAGCTGTATAGTGATTATCAGGTCCCTTTCTTAAACTGAAGCTTTTGGACTTAGGCAAGTAGACATTTCCCTCTGGTACTGAACTTTGTGACTTCTCATGTAATAACTTTCCGTCGTCATCAAGTAGTCTTACTGCGCTGCTCAACTTCCATTCAGATGATTAGTAAATATATTAAGCACTGAATCTAATACAGAGCTTTGTAGTTCTGATCAGAAACAGCTTCTGATTCATGAAAATACTTTGCCTTTACTGTGCTAAATACTTCAGGACAGGATTTTTTTGTTAAACCCGAGCAGATTGTGTCAACCAGTTCTTCTTTTACGAATTATTTGCTTTTTCCAGTTTGAAGCTTCTGATGAAAAGCGAGATGCTTTTTTCCTTGCAAAGACCATTGGTTTAACTCACTTCTGCTACAATACCAGACAATTTGTTATTCTGTTTGTAAGTAACATTTCAAAGGGATTTTCAAAGGTACAGCTGTAAGGGTTACCCACGCTAATGCTTTTGATTACCTCTGAATTCTTTTTTTAAACATTAACTCTCCACCAGTCCTGCGAAACAGTAGTTGTTTTTAGTGAGAACTGCATATCTTTGCAAGCAGCTCATCATCTTTATTTCCCAACTCCTTCAGAACTCATAAATGTATGACATCTGGGGATCCAGAGTGATGGCAGAAGACAGCTTGAAAAAATAAAAAGGAGCCTTGTCAGTAAATCAGTCTGGCAAAGTGCCACCGCCTCAGTGGTTCTGGAAAGCCAGGCGCTTAGGAACCTTGCAGCGCACATTTTTCTTACCGCAGCATGTGCCAGACAGTCAGAGCTGCTAAACTAGGCTGTATTCTAACCCATATTCTCATAACATGTATGCTATTATATAATAGAATTTATATATCTATTCATTATCGGTTAGATCTATGTATGTGTGTGTGTATATCTATATATAAAAAAAGATAAGATAGAGTGAGGAATATATTCTATACATTTTTAGATCTCCATTTCTGTAATACCGGTCATCTTCTGAGAGGAAGTGTAAGTATCTTTATCCCTGAAATGGAGATGAACATTTTAGCTGTGCATGTTTCTGGGAGGAAGCTCTTATTCTTCAAGATAAAAAAAAACAAAAACAAAACAACAAAATCCGCTGCCAAATAACACGTGTATTTCCTGATTTCAGTAATGCTAGGTGCTCAGTTTGAGAAAGTCTCTCTGTATAGAGACAGGGATTTTTTTTTTTTAATAGAAAGTCGATATAAGATCACAGCACAAACCCCACTGTGCCCTGTGCATTGTTTTGCACATTGGGAAAAATGTGTGATTTTTCCCATTAATTAAAGATGCATGGTTTATTTTTTTCCCCTAAGCTTTCTTATATTCACAGATATAGTTTCAGGTAGCTGAAGGTGGTTTTTATCCCTTTCTTCACTTTTCTCCTCCTGTTTCATTGCAGGACGTGAGGTGACCACGTACCTTCCACCAGGAGAGGGGCGGCAGTTCCCATGTCGGTGGGGAAGGTGGCTGAGGACAGAATCGCTGCACTCGCATTTCTGCAGTGAGCTCCTGATGACATTTTTACCCTTAAAGTACTGCAATTTCACTCCTCTCGCTATAGCTCAGGGTTTCCTGGGTGGGTTTTGAAGCTCCCAGGGGACTCTGAATGATATCAGGAACCCAGAAGATCTGAGAGAGGATATTCAGGGGGCAAGCCTATGAAGAGTCTAGGTACTGGCAGCACTTATTTAAAAATCAATAAAGAATAAACAAGTGCAGCATGCGCATCACAAAAATGGTGAAAAAAAACATTCAAGAATGCAGAAGTGTGCCTGAAGATAAACTCTGTGCAAGGCAGTTCAAAAATTACAAGCAGCGCCTGAACTAGTGGAGCGCAGTTTTCTGCCAGAGTATTTTTTTCTAGCGGAAAAAGATATTTCCACTAGAAATTTCCATTAAACTACCGTTTTCTTCTCAAAAATACTGCCAGGGAGAGTCTAGACACTCACTTGAAGTGGGGTCAGCATTAAACTGAAGAGGAGAGATTGTTGTTTCAGCGGCCTCCTGTGTTGGAACCAACGAAACGTCGAAATATTAAAATTTGCCGAGGCTCACAAGTTTTAATTTCACTCTTTGTCACAGGAAGCAGCTATATGTGGTCAACCAGATGTCTGCAGGCATGCATGGTATGATCATGTGATGATCAGAAGGTCACATTTTTCTCATGTTTCCAAGGCAGAACTTCCAAGTCTTTCATACGTCCACACAGCTCCAAGAGCTCCAGGTTCAACCTGTGGATCCCGTTGTGGTTGCACTTCCCTTTGGAAGAAGGGATGATTCATTGCGCTGCTTCCTTGAGAACAAACTTTTGGCCAAGCATCTGCGCTTGAGCAGGAAAACAGTCTTTTGCCGAGAAGATCTAGGGGATGCGTTTGGAAAGACAGAATGCAGCACGCCGCGAGGAGCAGGCTGCAGCCCGAGGCTTCGCTGCCAAAAAAATTAGTTTGTACAACAAGGTCAGTTCAAGGCTGAATTTAAGTGCTCTCTAAACCTAGATGATTTAAACAAAGCTGCTATAAAGCCCTGCATCTCAGAACAGAAATCAAAAGTTAGCAGATGAAGACCATTAGGTTTTTAACGCTTTGCAGTAAAGCTTGTGGCCTGTTTAGACAGAGTATTTTACCAAAGTTTATGAGACTGGGATCATGCCTAACAAGTTAAATAGAAAGGGACAGGGAGATCTGCTGTCTTTACCACCTCTGAATTAGAACTAATATTAATGATTACAATAAATTACCCCTAAGTAAAAAGCTTTGTTTCTGCTAAAGTTTGAACTGTTTAAATAATCAGAACCCCCGTCCCCTGAAATGCCAGAGAATGGACTGAGAGCAGCCCTGAGGAGAAGGACCTGAGGGTGCTGGTTGATGAGAAGCTCAACATGAGCCGGCAACGGGCTCTCGCAGCCCAGAAGGCCAACCGCATCCTGGGCCGCATCAAAAGAAGTGTGGCCAGCAGGTCGAGGGTGGGGATTCTGCCCCTCTGCTCCACTCTGGTGAGACCCTACTTGCAGTGCTGCCTCCAGCTCTGGGGCCCCCAGCATAAGCACACAAACCTGTTGGAGTGGATCCAGAGGAGGCCATGAAGATGCTCGGAGGGCTGGAGCCCCTCTGCTGTGAGGACAGGCTGAGAGAGTTGGGGTTGTTCAGCCTGGAGAAGAGAAGGCTCCAGAGAGACCTTAGAGCAGCCTTCCAGTACCTAAAGGGGGCCTACAGGAAAGCCGGGGAGGGACTCTTTATCAGGGAGTGGAGTGATAGGACGAGGGGTAATGGTTTTAAACTGAAAAAGGGGAGATTTAGATTAGATACTGGGAAGAAATTCTTTCCTGTGAGGGTGGTGAGACACTGGCCCAGGTTGCCCAGAGAAGCTGTGGCTGCCCCATCCCTGGAGGTGTTCAAGGCCAGGCTGGATGGGGCTTTGAGCAGCCTGGTCTAGTGGGAGGTGTCCCTGCCCAGGGCAGGGGGTTGGAACTAGATGATCTTTACCATCCCTTACAACTCTAACCATGATACAATTCTATGAAACCCAAACTAGCAAAGAACAGGTTGACATAATGTTTTATTTTCCTCAAGTCCGTTTGCTTTCGTTAAAATGTAGCATATTTCAGCTTACTGGATTTAAATTTTAATGAAGGTGTGCTAAAGCAGATTGGTGCTTCTCGAAGTGCTTCTTGTGGTGTCCTCTTGTTCACCCAGGAGAGTGTGGCAGAAATACGAGCACCATCCTCTAATCTGCTAATCTTCTGTCGGGGGAAGTGTATTCTCTGGGACTCGGTTTGCTCAGGTGGAATGGAGCTGATGGTGCCCAGGTGCTGCTCTGCCTGCAGCCCGACCCACGGCACCAACGCTAAGGGTAGGGAAGGGAATCTGACAAAAGCCACAGTGTCACGGCAAGAAAAATCTTCTAAGGTGTTCCAGTTGTTTTCCTTATGCCAGCTATCCCATGCCCAAATCGGATGCAGGTGTACAGTATTTTTTCAACATAAAGCGCTGAAAAAGATACATATAAAAAAATAGATGATTTTGATACTGAGCTACTTGTACTTTAGTGACAGCGCAAATCCCTCGGATGGGATTTGAGAGCTCAATACCAAGCACTACACTCAGACATGCTAAATGGGATTTGCAGCTAAGCAGACAAAAATAAATATGAAATAAATAAAGAAGATGGGCAAAAGAAGATGAGTGAGGAGGAAATCTGGACTGCCCAAACTGGAGACAAAGGTACCTTATTTGGGGGGATGCTGATTCTCAACATTTGACAAAAAATCAAGCTCCATTAAATTCTCTCCAATTGGGCAACCTTATCTGGAGGAAGCTGAAATCGTTCATTACTTCTGACAGCCTTGCCCTGAGTAATTTACTCATGGAAATACAAAACCCCTTGCAATATTCAGGAACTGAACTTTCATCCTCTAAGCGTGCAGCCACTTTCTTAACCGCGGGCTATCCTTCATCCCTGCCAGAAAGCAGTCCACTGCAGGAAATCAAACAAAGTCTGGTTAATTTTTTTTTCCCTTTTAATTCCAGAGTGCCCAAAGTGTTGCTGTACAGCTGCATCAAACTAAAATTTGATCCTCGGCTGCTTTTTTTCCTGTGACCGCAGAGCCACAAGATTGAAGACTTGCTCCTGAACTCAGCCACAACATAGCTAGCTACCAAAGGAAACTAAAGAGGGAGCAAATATAACAATGCTTTAAATAGGTTGTGCTCGTATTTTTAGGTATGGCGCTCCGTAACTCTCCTGGTAAGAACTAATACAATCTTGGAGCACCCTTGCTTTCTGTTTGTCTTGTCTACGATGCCCTCCAGCTACCTACAAAGTTTCAGTTTTAAAATTAAATGGTGCTTAAAGTAAATTGAAAAGAGATGAGTCATAAAAGGTGGATGTGTTCATAAGAAAAAGAGTTGTTCCAGGGTATTTAACCGTTTCTGTCCTGTGGTTCCCCAGCATCCAACGGACTGGGGAGTTCTGCTAGGGGAAGCTAGCCGTCAAAAATCTGTTTATGGCTTTTGCAACAAAGCTCTGGCGCTAAACTGTAAAAACAAGTCACAGGGAGCGAGATCCAAAATCCCCGTGTAGCAAAGTGGTGGTTTTATTCCACATTTCACATCTCCTCGGGATTACTCCATTGTCGCCGTTTGAGAAACACAAGGAAACACAAAAAGATCCTGGCTAAAGGATCTCCTCCCCTTGAGTTTAGCCTAGAAAATGACAACACTCATGTTATTTAACTGCTTTTTTTTTTTTTTGACATCATCTTTGATTTTTGATGAGCTATGGATACAAGCCTGGATTGTGGTGCTGTGTTATCGTTGTGAGGGTTGTTGGCTTTTTGTTTCTACGCTTGTTCGGCGTAGGTTTGCAGTCTTTAGCAGTTAGCAAGTCTATTAGAGGTGCCTTGGAGAAAGCCGTCACCAGACATTTCTGTGGGGTTATGAATGCACTCGGTGTCTGGACATGCTCCTTGGCTTCTATATAGTAAACCTGAAGAAAAATAAAAGCTCTGTGTTACTATAGTAACCTGTATTGATATATTCTGGGTAGATAGTTTCCTTTATGAATGACAGATGCAGGACACCGGTAGCTCAGCGTTCGTCACACTGCCTGATTGTGCATATGCCATCCTGTACGTTTCTATCAACAGTACTTCACGTTTAAAAGATAAATATTTTAGGGCGACATGGCTGGTTTCTACTTTTTTTTTTTTTTTTGAGTTCACATAACTCAAAGCACTGTTTAGAAAAAAAAGAAAACCAAGTAACAGTTTAGACTTACCCATGGCAACTAAGGCCAGCATAAATATATGTCTATTTTTAAACCATAATGCTAAGCAGCTCCGTGACATATGCTCATCTGGTTAGACTCAGTAATAACCATCCATGTGTTGCCACTGTCCTTTCACTCCTCCCTAGCCAAATAATATATGAGGTGGTGTGAAGTTTGCCCGTGCGGTTGTGTCAGCGAGAGGGACTGCAGGAGCCGGAGCTGGACCAGCTCCAGGGATGCTCAAGCCCCTCCAGCGTTTGGTGAAGCAGAATTGTGGGGGGGGGGGGTGCCTGAGCAGCCGTGAGGCCGCCCGCTTCGCCTGCACTTTTGGACCACGGGTCTGAGTTGCTGAGTTGCCACGTCTCCGCCTGGGAGCCCGCAGAGGGGCTGCCACCCCCAGACTTGTGCTACGATTGACGTGGCCGCAGCGTTTCAGGGCGTCTGTCTCTCTAAGTGTCTGTCTGTCCGTCCATCTCAAGTGCTGATCCAACGAAGCACGTGCAAACTCAAGTACAGCTAACATCAACATGTTAAATAGAAGTACAGAAAAGGGGAGTTTAGAGATGAGCCACGAGAGAGAAAAGATGCTTTGAGTACAAGCCCTTCAGTATATTAACTGCTTTGAGCGGTTTCTCAAAGCCAGTGATTAATTTCTTTGCTGTTTTTAGGCTGACATGTTCCATCCGATGCCTAGGACACCACTGAGTTCCTGGAAAAATAACCATTTAAAACTGCACCACTATCTGAGTTTGAAGGTTTTTTTGGGTGGTGGGGAGGGGTGAAGGAAAGAGAACAGCACGGTTAAGCCCGTTCCTCTGGAGATTTTATCTCCCTGGAATTTGTTGGTCCACCTTTCATCAGAAACAATGAGAAAGTTGCATGTAATGCTAAAAATTGCTTTGGTGCTCGTCACCAGTCACTGTCACAAGTAACAGCTGACACTGAATTGTGCAAAATATGTGTTTCACTCCAAGAGCATCCTACTGTGGAAGGAGTCAGGGATGAAGCGAAGGTAGGCCTCTAGAAACGCGTGTGGGAGGAAGCCCCCGTAATTTTAACTAGTATAATTAGTGCTGCAAATTGTGTCGAAACAATCAGGTGGAATCAGTGGAGGTTACAGTGTTCAGCAGTGTTAGGTAGGACTTGTTTGATGCTTCCAGTTAACCTCCAGCTCATGGCATTGCTGCCTACTGCCCCAGCATCCTTTTCCCATGTCAGGGATGCTGAGCAGAGGGTAAATTCCGTTACTGATAGTAGGAAGACAACAGAGGTGCTTGGCCTTTTCAAATTGAGCTCATGGAAAAGCTGTCCTTCGTTTGTGTTCTTGGTGGCCTTTTTTTTTCAAAGTTAAAACTTGAGAAGAAAAAACATGAAAGGGAGTTCAGAGAGAAAACCACAACAGAAGGAAAAGGTAAATAAATAAGAGCCCCACTTAATTTAAGGCCCTGACTTTGTAATCCCATGACATAGCATGCCTCAGTATCCCACATCAGAGAACTTTCTTACGTATCTTTTTGGGGTAGCTGTTCCAATGGCTATAACGTGGAGCCAAGGTAAGGTTTTAAACAGGAATTATTTCTCTTTTTTTGTGGTTTTATTTTGAAATTTTGTTTTATTTTAACATCGTTTTCCTATTTAGATTTTTTTCTGGATTGTTTTTCCAGCAACCGACATGAGACACCTTCTTGTCAGAGTAAAGACATTGCATGTATTTGCTTTTCCAAGCATAAAAAAGAAAGAAACGTGTAGAATTGAATTATAATCAAACAACATCCTCTTTAACTAGTATGTTAGGTCATAATACAGATATTATTTTAAGTAATTGAAATTCCTGCCATTTACAATGTCAGATTCAATTAAAGTCACAGGAACACACAAAGTACAAGTTTGTTATGCTATAGCCTAGACATTTGCATTACAAATTTTGCTTTATAGTGAAGCGTACACGATGAAAATTATTACTGTTGTTTATGTATGCCATGAAAAACAGTAATCCTCTTTTTCAAACACTTTTGAATTGTTTCTCCCCTTAAAGGACCACAATGAAGCCTTAGTGCTCCGTATTTAAGAAAGCCCAGGCAAAATAAGGCCTTGTTCTTATAAACACATGAATGTTTGACTTCATGCACATGACTGTACCCATAGGGTCTTAAGAAACTGCTCATGAATGTAAAACTAACCATGGATAGATGAGTTTATAGGACAGGTCCTTGCCATTAAGATACATTAAGTAGTGAAAAAGGTTGGTCAAAGAGGTTCTTGTTAAAATCTCCTCAATCTGAACCAGAAAAGCAACAATGAAATGAAAAATAGATTATATTTTTAGAGAAGAATAAAGAACCGACTGTTATACTCACGAAAATACATGAGTGCACATATATCTATAAAAATATATATAAAATTCTAGCCTAAGTCAAGTAAATGGCTAGACAGTAAAAAGTATAATCCCCAAAAAAGTTCTGAATTCATATTGACTGTATACCTGCAACTATAAAACTAAGTAGAATTAATTCTCTCTGCACAGTTAAGGAGGAAAAAATATAGTTTGTCTTCCTGGGTGCTGAAGCAGCAGTCTGTTTTATATACCAATACGAAGAAAATTGATAGGAGGAGGGGGAAGCACATTGCTTTTATATCACAATGGTTTTCAATAATTGCTGTAATTTGCTGGCTGCCTTGCAAATGCCAACTGAAATCTGTATAGCACGTGAAACGTAATGGAAGATAATTTAAAATGCAATGCCTATCATAATCACTGTTCGAGTACGCAGTTAAAAAATTACATGGACAAGGCTATATTTCATTGTAGCGCGTAATCTATCAAACGGAAGACAAGCTGTAGAATATAGGTGACTGCAGTTCTCGTCAAGAAATTGTTAAATAGCTGGATGTTTTTACGCAGCAGCAATACCCGGTGTCTGAAGGGCTACATGCATCACAGAAAACTTGCTAAAGTAGTTTCAATTCCGGAGAGCACAAGGTAGGCCTGAATACCCCTGATGAGCAGGTTAAAATGTGCCTTATATCCAACTCTTAGGTGGACGTAAGCTCTTACTCGAGAAAACTTCCAAAACAGTCTTTTTTTTATTTTCCTGAACCAGGCACTGTACTACACTTACTCATGGCTTCAGTGTAGCCAGTGGCATTTCCTCTTTGCTGCGATGCCTTGCTGGCCTCAATACACAAAACTTTGCCATGCTCCCTGTTTCCCATCGAATCCTCTATAGAATGGAGGTGTCAAATAATCCCCTACTGTTAAATAACTCCGAAACATGATAGAGTAAAGGCAATCACCTGCACATGATGTGGGAAGCCGGGCTACTGGCATTTTTGGCAGCAACTGTTATTTTTTTGATGCTCGCATCAGAATTAAGATGACAAAGGAGACAAAATTCCCATAATCACATGCAAAAATATTCAGCTGTGTCACACAAACTGTCATTCTTCAAGCCCTTCCCAAGCAGCGAGCTTGTCAAAAATTCTTGTCAGGTGGTTTAAAGTTACTGTGCGGTAGCGGCTCCTGAAAAATGAGGATTTTTAATACTCAGAAGAGCAGAATTTGCAAAGTCATTTTCTCTGAAAGGAGTAGTTTTTACCAACTGTCATTTTTGGCAGTCTGTTTTTGCTACAGACATAGTAATTGCCTGAAACCGAGTGCAAGAGAGAAACTGATGGGAGAGTCTCAAGGCAGAAATAATTAGTTCAGAACAAGGTAAGAGTTCCCGCACCAATAAAAATTGCTGATTGTGTTTGAATTACTGAAAACCATATCATTATTTTTTTTGTTAGTGAATCATGTTTGTTATTAATTGTTGTACTGTTATTTGGACAATTTTAACGGTACAGTAATTACTATAGATTCTTCCCGTACAAAATAGTTTTAAGAGCGTTTGCCTTGAGGTACACTCGCTGGCAGCACCGTGCTTATTTTTCTCAACTGGACATGGAAAGCATCCTTTTGGTTGTGTATCTGATAAAGGTCGAAGTCTCCATAATTTCATTAGTTTCTCAAGCGGATAAAGCTAATGGCAAGCGTACCCCTGGCACTCCAGACTCTGTAAGGAATTAGTGGAGAGAAACATATTATCATGAGTCTTTGTCTTTTCATATATTAGAAGTTAAAAAAGACCCTTGACTGTCTAAAACCAAATAGGTGTCATTATCGTATGGTCATACGGAGCAGAGCTCTGAAGTCACAAAAGATTTAACTAGTCAGTTGTTGTCTTAAACTTTATTTCTGGTGCCTTGAATGAGAATTTTAGAACTCGACGGCAATGCCTTGTGTTTCCTGCGTGAAGGATGTGACATCTATTGCTCAGGGTCAGGAGATAATATGTTAGCTGATATGTTTGACTCCGATCTTTCAGCAGCAACAAAAATTAACTTCCGAGAATACCCTCAGAAAGAAGAATTTTCGGTCCAATCCACCTAACCAGAGCAGAATAGAGAACGTGGGTTATTTGTGAAGAATTGTGCCTCTCCGTTTCCACATGGACATTTGCTGAATACAGGGAATTGTGTAAAATGCTGTCTCACAGTGAAACAATTAATTTTGTAGTATTAATTCTCTCCCTGTCTGACTGCTGACTGTTTAAACATAAAAATAAAATGTTCTGTATTCCCAAAGTGTTTACACTTAAAAAATAGCCAATTTTCTCTTTCGCACAATGCAAGAACAAGAAATTGTAAAGGGCATTGCACTAATATAACATCCTAGAGCAAAATTTCTTTTCTTTCCTGCTGCAGCCATGTGGGATTAATTATGGACCCAACTGTCTGTCTCCAGAGCATTTCGACTTCTTTGAAATGGCAAGAGCCAAGCAGGCACGCAGGTAGTCTAACTGAAGGGGAGGGTAAAACCATTGCATTTTTTTTTTTGGTCTTGCATTGCTAAGGTCTAATGTCACTTCGGTGTCACTTTTGCAGGCACCGTTGCAAAAGAATGGCTAAAAAATAAGAGATAGGAAATCACCGGTGGTTGAAGGCAGATGCTCTTTATGGCTGTAAGCGACTGCAAGGGACGATGTTTTCTTAGTATGGGAAAGGGACTGGTAAAATCAGCCACTGTTTTTGGTGGCTGATGCTCTTTGCCACTTGAATTTTGTGTTGTGTTCCAGCCTCTTCCTCATCCCCACTCCTGAAACAATAAAACTTCACCTCTGCCGCCTCTTTCCTCCTGCCTTCAAGTCCCTTAGCTCTATTTCTGCATCATCTAAGCCGTCGTTGCCCACACGGGCTGCTCTCTGCTCACCCATCAGCTGCCTCTTCCCCCTCTCATCCTTCGTTTTTATGAATAGTTATGGGCTGTTATTGACCAGAAAGTACAACCGGCCGGTAACAAAAGTAGAAAAAAGAGGGAGAGTCAAATTGACTGTCAATGTAGGCAGCAAATGGGTGAGAAATTGGTGAAAGTGTAATTGATCGGTCTGGGGGAAGAGATGGCTATATGGGTCTGAATGAAAGAGGCAAGAAAAGAGCTGATATTTGTGAACTCCAGTTGAGTGTTGTCACATCCAAGTACAGCCCAGGGTCCTTCTCACAGTTCACCGCATGATTCTTGGGTTATTTTAGGTCACCTAGGGAGCAATTCGTGAGCTTAAATGTAGATCCTAGGTATCCAAGATATCTGCATGAGGCTGACAAATATAACCGTGAAGCCAGAACATAACCCTGCGAAACCCAGGAGTCCTGGAACATCGCTGTGAAGTATCTAAAATAGTACTGATGCCTACATTTAAACAACTAAACCACCCTCGCTACCTCTGTCATCTCACATGTAAACCAGGGATAATGGTCCTTGTCTGTCACAAAAGAATATTACGAGGTCGCTCGACTATTTTATTTGGGTTGTTCAAATGGGTTTACACATAAATATTCTGGTCCTTCTGCAGTGAAGCTGTCCAGAAAAAATATCTTCTCTTTTCTCTGCAGTCTATGACAACAAAATCTGTCTGTGTCATAACCTCTTTTAGCCTCTAACGGGCATTTTGTCATCAGTGCCATGCAGGGGCTCGTGTTGGCTGGAAGCAAGGCATCTCTAGATCATGTTGTCGGGTGTCTCTCATTTTCCATGTGAATCGTCACATCAGCAAATCTCTATGTTTTCAAGCCATAATTTCTGCAAGCAGAAGGGGAGGGATTTTGGTCTGTCTTCACGGAGTAACCCACGTTCCAGGCGTAACTGAAGCCCAAATAGGAGGTGCCAGGCAGGACTGCTGGGCTCCTACTCATGGCTCTTCCACCAAAAAGCTGTGAAATTAGGTGGTGAATGCTTCACGTCAGGAATTGTCTCTGGCTGTACTTTAATTTTTCTCAGTGCAATGAGACCCTAATCCCATTTGTTGGGATATTGCGTTACCGTCAAACATTAATGCAATATTCATCCTCAGAAATAGCGGCAGTGTTTGGTTTAGTTGAGGGACAGTAACTGCTGCCTACTGTATCGAATTTTTGGTGCGGTAAAAATCAGTGACCAAGAAGACAACCCAGGCAAATTCTGACACTTAGCATGCTTTATACTATCATAGATTTGACTATATGTTAAAGTACTGATCATCCTGATTTACTCTCTTTCAGTAATTCTCAAGTTGAGATCATGCAGTGGCTAAAAGATATCAAAATTCTTGATATATAGCCCCAGAAATATTAGCTCATTATTGGCATTAACTTATAAATTAACACTTCAGGTTAAAGAGTCAAATAAAGCGTCAATGCCCCTTGAAATAGAACTTACAGGCCTCCAACCTGTAATAAAATAACTCCCATAACACAGATCTTTATCAGGTTTCTAAATGGCTGTATAGGAGAACTGCAAGTGAGTAAAAATTTCCAAGGTGGTGTTGCCACTGAGCTAACATCTGTCTTTTTAAAGCCTGCTTTGAAATAACTTGGCTGCCCATTAGCGTATAGGATGCTAATTCGACCAGGCGGGTGGTGCACAGCCCTTCGGCTCACCGCTCGCACACAGCCCGGTGTTTGGGAAGTGGTGGAGAATGAATTTGGTGGAGGGTAAAGATACAAGAGCAGCGTGGTGACGGGATAGGCTGTATGCTTACACCAGACTTCCTCAGCTTTAAGATCTCATAACTGACTCAAACAGAAGCAAAAAGCATCTAAAGGGAGTGAGTTTAGTTCGATTTGTAATTTGTTGGCCAAACAGAGCAGTAGCCTGAAATGAAGACGGTCCTGGCTGGGCTGGATCCTGCTTGTATCAAGGAGATGCAAGAGCATCTTTCTGCCAGGGCCCCTGTAGCCATTTCCCCCATCCATGTTGGAGGGTCGCTCTGCTGCCAGACACCCTCAAATGTCTTCTGCAGGGAAAGAGTGCAAGGCAATTCCCAAACTACCAGGGTGGAGATATTAATTTGGCCTCACCGAACCATCTTTTGCTTGAACATTTGTCTACCCAGGAGGACTGTGAAGTGCCGGGTCTTGCCTCGTCCAAACGAAGAGGGACGAGGTCACACGAGTCAGTGCCAAGGTCCTCAGTGACCCCCGGGGTGGGGGGGGTTTACAACCATTTCTTTGGTTGCTACAGTAACTGTGCAGCACCATCTCTAATGACAAAATATGAGCCATCTATTCCTTTCGGCTAGGGACAAACGGCGTGTTAATTTTAAATATCCCTGTTTAATATAAGGACTGTGGCGGGCACCAAATGAGAGTGAGTGGTGTCTGTAGAACAGCTTTCTCCCATTGACTGGCCACGGATAGACCTGCCTAAACCAATCGTTAAGTATGATCTTACTCGGCATGACGCTCTGAGGAATTCTTAATGCAGCAGCCAGCAATTCATTCTACTTACAAAGAAGCGGACATTTAGAAAACATAATTCACGGTAAGTCTCGTTTAACCATAAGTTGCTTTAAAGACCCAGAGGCAAAGGTCTTTGGTAGGAGAGCTATTGCTCCTTCACTGTATTTGAACGGTATCTTTAAAAGCCACTCGTGTAAGGAGTCTTTGCGAAAGGTGCCAGGCTGATAAAATTTAGTGCCTATGACTTTATAAAAAAATTGCTACAGGCTGAGCGAGGACTTCAGCAGTGTGTCTCATCCCTGAACCAAACGGTCATCAGGGTGAGAAAACAGGTTGGCGCCTGCCCTTTGTTTCTCCTCTGGAAAAGTTCGTTACCAACATTTTCCAGTTTCTGGGTGGATTTTATGTTTTTTATTATGCTATTGTGTATATATAAGGACACCGTTTCTGGATGCATAACAAGTCAACTAAGCCGAATGGGAGATATGAGAGCAGAATGTCATTACACATGATAAAGCAGTGGCACATAACCATTTTGCAGACAGCATTAAAATTTCAGTCATGTCCTGTGACGGAAAAAAAGAGAGAAGAATTTTAAACAGATCCAGAAATGAGCATGATTAAAGACACAGGGGTCTTCTGTGTTAAAAGTAATTTAAAACATTAATATTAATTACATTTGGAGGGGAGGAGAAATATAAACTAAAGGATGATATCAAAAAAGTGAGTCATGGACTCCTATTTTGCTTAGTAGGAAACTATTAAATTTAAGCCATTAATTTAGAAGAGATATGGGAAATATTCCTTTATATAGCATATCACACTACAATGTATCACTCTAATGTATGTAAACTGGGCAAATAGCTTAGCAGAGCTAAATGAATTATCAGTAATTTGATTAAGAATGAATGTTGCTTTTACATTAGCCGGGTTAAAACAATATTACCCAAGCCACAAATCGCCACATTTCACACATAGAGATTGTTTTCCAGAGTAGAAAAAAAACCAAAAAACCCCACAAAAACAACAACAAAAAAATCCCTAACCTCATCCTCGCTAAGTTCTTCTATTTTTTTTAGCTTGGGATAGCCTTGAGGAGTTGATATCCCACATACCTTCATACTGCAGTCAGGTGAGAAAAGGCAGTGTTTTCTTATTAGCATCTTAACCTTGCAGTGAAATCTACATCCTAGGGGACCAGTTCTGGCCAGGCTGACGCGAACAGGAGTTTCACCTTTCCATAAGGGAGATGGAGGAGGATCCAGTTGGGAACTGGGTGGAGACTGCAAAATAATCCCCATATATTCCCTCTTGTCAGCAGCTGCCAGCTAGGGTCAAGGGGAAACGAAGAGAAGGTGAATGGGTGATGATGATGGCAGGTAGGTTCTCGTTTAGTCAGTTGAGCAGTTAAGTTAGAAAAGACACTGGCGTGTCATTTGTAGGAATCTAGTTCAATAATATGGGCCCAAGATTTTCTTTCACTTGGATTTAAAATCAAATGCAGAAACTGAATCTGATTTACTAGAATGTCTCTAAGGAACATCTTCATAACTGCATATAGGCCAGGCAAAATGTAGATTGTGGAATACTCTGGATAATGCGACAGAATATATTTACGGCTAACAAACTGAATTTTTCTAAAATTGACTATGCAGAAATGAGCATTTCCTGTTTTGAAACTTTAATTGGTCATAGGTAGACTTGCAAGAGAAGTCTTGGAAGTCATTGTTCCACTTAAAATGGGCAGAAACTGCAAAAAGGCACTAACAAAACAACAGGCACATCCCTCCACTGCTGGGGGATGGAGTAGGCGACCCAACAGTTCTGTTCTGCCTCTCACTGCTGTGATTTATTCTCTGCAATGGCTTCGTGTTGGCAACAATGGTGCTGAGATTCATTTTCACCATCTCTCTTCTCTGACAGTAATTTTGTGACTGCATACGACAATGACCTGATTTTAAGCTGAAAGACTACTAGGGTTTTTTTAGGGTTGCTTTGGGGCAGGGGGAGGGGGCTATTAGCGTCTAGCCCAACTTTGTGGCATTGTGAAATAACCAACTTGTTTATCCATCTGAATCCTCTCCTTATCTGTTTCTTTCTTTGACTCTCATTCATTACAACTTCTTTTATGACCTCATTACTATTTATATTTCAAGGTGTATTAAATCTAACTTCCACACAGGAGAAAAAATTATCTCAAATCTATCTATATGAAGAAATTCACAGAAACTAATACTACACAGAGACAGTGTGTTACTTGGATATTAGTGCTCTATCCTTATTGATTTCTTTGATGTTATTTATAGCCTCGTTTCGAATCAGGGTTTAAGTAAGAATATAGTTATGGTTTATTTTCACTACACGATAGCTACTTCAGAATTTAGCATAATTACATAGGAATAATTAATCTCCAGCTGAGATTTGTTAAGCATGAGGGAAAAGGAAAAGGTGTCTGATTGCTACCTTTTTGCTTTTCTCATCTGAGGAGTGTCTGGAGCCTAGGGTGGCCTCTGGAATAATTATGCACTGCCTTGGGGCTGTCGTAAATTGGGCTTACCTGCCTGCCTCGTAAGGGACTGCGCACAGAGCGAGAAGCCGTGAAGGACAGATAGAGGTTGAGCTGAACCTCTCAGCCAAGCTGAGATGATGTAGGTAGAGCTCATCTGTTCAGGCAATTCCCCCATGTTGGGCAGATCCTTAGAAAATTGGAGCATACTGGAGTTTGAGGTCCACAGAGCTGTAGAAAGGCTGATTCGTACCAGGTTAAAAACTTGAGGTCTTAGCAACAATGAAAGTGGTTTCATTAGACCTTGGATGTAAACTGTTGAGTAAGCTGTGATACACCGTAGGGCTTAACGGTAGCCAAAATGAGAAGAGATGACTCCATAGTCAGAGGTGGAAGAGCTCGGTTAGTCCCTGGCTTGCCCATGTGGTGTTGTTCGTTCACCAGAAGTTAACTGAGCGACTGGGATTCTAGCACTCTTGTACCACCTGGCACCCTCCACATTTAGGAGATACCGCAACGTTCAGGTTCATAGGATTATACAGAACAAACATGCCCGGGGATCTCTGTGCATCCTGAAAGCCGCAAAGAAGATTATGTTCTGTCAAATTTTCTTCATGCCGTGCTGGAACATAGTGGGGAGTTCTATGGTGGGTTTAAGCTAAAGCTGCTGCAAGAATTTCCATCTAGGAGTTCTGGGGATGGAAAACAAGGTTTTCTACTGATGTTGTTTTCAGTACACCTGCTTTTCTGTAATGACTTTTCCTTGTGAAGAAAAAATACCAGCTTTTGAAATCTGAACATATTTTGGCTGAAAAATAACAACTCTCTTCTGCAAGAGTAGATTTAGGAAGCGTTTTTTGGGTTTTTTTATTAATGTCAGAATCAAAATTAGAAAGTTCCTTCAAAGTAGGTTGGATGGTGCTTTTCAGGAGAATGAAGCAGGATGCCATCACCCAGGAGAAATAAAGATAATCCTTAAAATCTGTGTTGAAAGCAGCTACTGTTTGTTTGTCTTGTCCAGTTAATTTTAATCCAGATCAGTCTCCTGATCCAATTGAGTGGCCACAGCAAATGGTTATGCTAATAAATGCTAATTCATTTCAGAAGTGAGAGCATGGGGGAGGGACTACTTCATTCAGCAGCAGTTGTTTTCCTATTATTTTAAAAGTGCTGTATTTATTATGTATTACGATTTTCATGTCGCGCTGAGTACATCATCAATTGATATCCTTTACAATAGACTTGCCTGAAATTACCAAGTTGTCCGTAAAACTGCTTTGCTAGACAGTAAGAATATGGATTACTAGAGATGAGCGAGTCATCCAAGAGATAAACATCTTTAATTAGCCTCGTCTGTTTGTTCACAGATAGCCTGTAAATTAATATTCACAGCTGACTATCATGATCTTTTAATCAATAGACAGTTCATGAACAAATCTACTGTGAATATTTGGTTCTTTACGGCCGAACTAATACTTGAGTTATGTAATTGAGATTATCAGATAGGATACTGTATGCTTCCTGTACTCTTGTGGTATTGATTAAATTTATTATCACAAGTGATTGGGAAAAAAAACACATTGGGAGTATAATCTTTCAGGAAAGGTAATAGGAAAGAAAGGAATATCAGATGCTTCTGTTATCAAAAGCTGTTTTATGATAGAGAGATAGATGAATAGATCAATCAATCGATCTTGGAGGAATTCACAGCTTCTAGCAGAGGTCCGTCTCTCTTTTTAGAAAACGCTTACACCACCGTTAAAGCCCATTACCATGTGGAGTCTGCTTTATTTTAGTCATTTCAACAAGAAGTTGTGAAATTACATCATAGAAAGTACACAAAGCAGGGAAGGGGACAGCATTTACTTGGTAACTTTTCTGGGTAAAATGTTTACCAGACTACGCTTGGTAGAATTTCCAGGGACACCTTGGGTTTTTAAAGTATCTTCAGATTACACGATCCTAGTTACGTTTTTCCTCTCTCCACGTTCACAGAAAGTAAAGATGTGCGGGCAGTTTTGATGCCACTTATTCAAATTAGCATCTAAATTTTTGAACAACCTCTTTATCCGAGCTCAGGTAAGAGATTATGGGAATCATGTTCTCTTTCTATTCGTGGCTGCCAAACATTCCATAAAGCATCCTTGAGACTGCAGGTTATCACCCCAATCACTGGCAAAAAGTAAATGAGTGTGCTTTTGTGATCCAAGCTGAGAAATACAGGCTCAGCGGCTTGTCTCGCTGTCTCGGTGAAACACCTCTTCTTCTTGGAAATGTTTATGCTCTTGTACAACTCAAAGACTGCAACGTGCAGTAAAGGGAATATCTGCTATTTGTATTAAGTCAAGATTTTCTTCAGAATCTCACAAGAATAATTATCTTTTTTTTTTTGGATAATTGATGCCATGGTTGTCTTATTAAGATGTCTGTTCTTGCCTTCATTTCACGTTATTCTTGATATGACATATCTCATTAGATACTATTTTGCTGGCATTAACAAGAACGCTACACTGAACTCTGAAGCTGCTCCCTTTGTCACAGTTTCTCTTGTAATATTAATGGCAGTCAAAAATAACCAGTTCTGTTTTATCTGTTTCCTCTGTATCGCCTCCTGTGTGTGCTGGCTGCATTTTTATTTGTGTCCGTGGCAGACTGTATGGGTCTCCTACAGCGAGGAATTCACCGCCCGGATGTTCTGCCCTTTCAAAGAAAGCCCTCAATTCTTCACTGCTGAGTGCGTGATGGAGATTTTTCTTTCATTATTTATGAAAACAATCACACTGGTGCTTTCCACTCTCTTCTCTCTGGTAAAAGAGTCATTTTGTTCTTACAGGCCCAGAAAAAGTTTTAGTAAATTGAGGTTTGGTTTAATTAGAAGTGAGTTTCGTTTGCTTTGTTGGGAAATCTGGGCAGCTGGGCTTTCGTAGCACCAAGGTGGCCAGAGAATGGTTTTCTTGGCTACCTACACAAATGTTTCTAGACTCCAGCTGGACATGGGGTGTATCATAAACGCTTACACTGGTGTCCGGCCTGGGATCAGGATCAGCCGTCATCTCCTGTCGTGGGTCGGGAACCACGTGAAATTTCACAGCCAGGGGCATCTCCTGAGCAGTCAGAGTTCAGCTGGGGTGGTTGGAGACAAGCATTTCTCAGTATTACCTCCAGAAACACTTCCATAAGTGTCAGGGTGCCATGTAGTGACAGATAAATAAACTGGCAGCAAGACTCTCTTAGCCTCCCAAATCTTCCAGTTCACAGAAAAACCAGCAGTCACCAGAAAGGATGTATGAAGTACATGCAAATGAGTGATTTGGAAAAAGTCATTTTGATAATGTATATCTGCGTGCGGGGTTGAACTGATAAAATAAACGTTGTGAGCCTAGCTATAATATGACTCTCTGTAAGCATTTTTTGGGGAGGGAGGACATACGCTGCCTGTGAACAGAGGTGCAGAACCGGTGCGGTTTATCAGCTTTCTTCACGTGAGGGCTCCTGTAACCGGAGCAGCTCAAATAATGGCCAGGGGACGCACCGTTCTGAATTGCACAGTACCCTGAAAGTCTTTCTGCAGTTTGCATTTCAAAAACCTCGCGATTATTTTGTGGGTATGCGTTGCTGTTGAAAGACAATATATTTAGAGGCATATATTTATTTTGCTGCTTCAGCCGGAAAGATGCCGGATGGCCTCGGTGCGTGTCCCTAACCTACAGCTGTAGGTGTCTGCAAATTGACTTGAATGTTTCATTTTGCTTTTTCAGACTAAAGCCTGAAGTCATGTGTTCCCCTCTTACGTCTTTCCTCCCTCAAAACGCCCTGCCTATAATTTTTCTCGAACAGAAATTTTTTAATTGATCAGCTGGAGTTTTCGTTTCGCGCTGCAGTGAAGGAAGCCCTTAGCGGCGTATGCAGTTCATTAAGCCCTTTAATTCCGCCCGCTGTCGTGCCCCACGCAGCTCCGCGTTGCCGTTCGCGGCATAATCAGCACTGAAGCAAACTCGAAGAGGAGGGGGAAGGGCGAGCTAAAGTCTGACACCGCTGACAGCAGACAAGATCAAATATAAATAGATGTGAATTACCACTGTGGCATCACTATGGGAGAAGCGTGTCATTTTTTTGTTGCAGGAGACACTGCAGCTGCACACGGAGGGGAGGAATTCACAGCAAACACAAATCCCTTCTTGGCCAAAAAAAAAGAAGAAAGAAAAAAAAAAAAAAAGATTGTTTCCCTATTGTCCAGGTGTGGTCTTCATATTATTTATAAATAATATGAACATTATATACATGCATATATATGTATAAAAATATAATGCAAATATATATAAATTTTAATGCAAATACATATAAACTCATAGAATACACACACACGCACACACATATATAAACTCCTTAATATACATAAACTCCTTAATCCCATGCACTATAGAAAATTTATATCAGTTGGAGCTGGAAAACACCAAAACCATTGAAGTGACACAGGCTAAAGCTGAGAAAGAACATACTGCAACCTGAACGGGGGTGGTCTCAGGAAAGAAAATTGTATTCGTCCTCCAGAGAGACTGAATGTATAAACATTAGGCAGAGAGAGGAAAAATGCTCCACGTGCTGGAGGAGCTCAAGTTCATACGACAAATTTTAATTAGAGAGCAAATTCAATGTTTCAGTAGGCTGCAATTGCAATTTTGGAATTTTCTTGCTTCAGCAATTCCAAATATAGCCCTCAAGACATCCAGTTTCTCTGTAATAAGCCTATGTTGAAAGCTAACAACGAATGCATATAGTAAAGCCACAGAACACCTAGGAATAGAGCCTAATAGTCAGCATGTCGCCGGGTCACTCCACATCCCTCTCTCGTTCCCTTCAGCTTTCCCTGTCTCCACGGGACAGCTGGGAAGGTCAGGGCAGAGGGGGGAGCTGCAAAGCCATCATTTGTGCAATTCCCAAAAGAATGATGTTGTGTAAGGGGAAAGTGGTCCGGTGGGGAGGGATGGGGTGGTATTCGAGGGGGGGCTGGACGGTGCTGCCTTCACAGCAAGGCAAGGGAGCGCCCGTAGCTGGTTCTACTCTAGCGAGGAAGCGGGCAGACAGTTAACTTGATGGAGACGTTACTGGGCTGCTGAAAGCTTCCCTTGCCTGCTGTACGACGGAGCCCAGAGTCCTTTTATAAGGGCAGTTCTACACAGCGTGATAAACTCTTACGTGCCTAGAGCTTCAGAAGAGACCTCGTTACCATGCACTTTAAATAAAACGCAAGCATTCTCATAGTCACAGAATGACTTTTCTATTAAAAGCAAATGTTCAGGTCTGCATAAGCACGTATCCAGCCCCATCCGCGGCTCCGTTAAGCCTCCAGCAGCACTGAGCCCCCGCGGGAGCTCCCCCAGGGCCAGCTGAGGCTCTCGCGTTGACGAGGGCATGAGTCCAGCCTCCGCATCCGTCCTCCCTTCTGCACAAAAAAGTGCAAACAGTGAAAGAGACATAGCTGAAACTTCTGTGCAGCCCCTTAAGCCTCAGATGTATTTTTTTGTCGCCGGGGACTGGTGGTTTTGCCATGATTTAAGGCAAGCCAGCTGTAGTTTGAAGGCCAACAAAGTGCAAAGCCAGCTCGCAGCCTGCCCCTGTCTCTACATCCTGGACGGGCACGGAGATATTGATGCTGGGGAGTGGGGGACAGGTGACAGGGCAGGGGGAAATGTTCTCATTCCATGTTTTCCCAAAAGGTCTGCTCAAAAAAAAAAGCAGCATATTTACCCTAAGGTGGTTTATGCAAAATTGGCAGTGTGTTTTTCACTTCGCACAGTGAAGTTGCTATTAGGAAAGCAAATGTAATTAATGGCTCATTTTCATAAGAGGTAATTTGCAGCAAAGAGACGATGTAATTTCAAAATTCTTGAAAACTTCACTTCTGTGCATTTCTAAAAAGGTGCACTTGTATCTGATGAACCCCCTTTTCAAAACCAGGTGACAAGTAAGCACTCGATTTTGCCGCAAACCTTACGTTTCCTCAAGCGTGCACCGCAAAAGGAGGAGGAGCAATGGTAGGTCACGGTGCAGCAAGGGCAATTCCAACTGGATGTCAGGAGGACAATTTTTGTAGTGGTGGTGATCAGGCACTGGAAGGGGTCGCCCAGAGAGGATCACAGAATCCTAGAACGGTTTGGGTTGGAAGGGACCTTAAAGACCATCCAGTTCCAACCCCCTGCCATGGGCAGGGACACCTCCCACTAGACCAGGCTGCTCAAAGTCACATCCAACGTGGCCTTGAACACCTCCAGGGATGGGGCAGCCACAGCTTCTCTGGGCAAGGATGTGGGATCTCCATCCTTGGAGACTTTCAAAACTCTTCTGGACAGGTCCTGAGTGACCTGACCTAACTTCAAAGTTGGCCCTGCTTTGAGGAGGGGGTTGGACCAACCGAGCTGCAGAAGTCCCTGCCAACCTGAATTATTTAATAATTTTGTTATTTTAAACACCATGGGGCCACACGTCCCTTCCTTCATGCCCAGTTTTCTGCATTAGAGGGACTAACATTGCTGCACATTCTTATCTCTCGGGCGGCAGAGAAGAAAGAGCAGTGTACCAAAGAGACAATGCCTTTAGTGCAGCTGTCACACTTGCATGCTATGGCACCTTTCCACCTCATTTCAGGAGCAATAAGTGTTGTTAGAAAAATAGTCTGCCTTTTTTTCCTTATCCACAACCAGCATGTCAACACCATATTTAATTTACATTGCTCTGAATGCAGCATTTCATCTTAATGAGTTCTTTTCCCTCATATCTTCTCTTTATGGGAGAAAGGATTTTGAACCGTTCCCATTTTCTCTCCGTGACCACTGGCTGTGGGTGTCTGTTGTAGCTTAAATGGCGTGGGACAAGGTAAATTTCAATCCAGCCCGGCAAATGGCTGTCATCAACATGTTACAGCCTCAAAGTCATTGGGAGGATTCGGAGCAGCGTAACAAGCACCTTGCAGAAGAGGAGTCAAGAAGAAACCAAGTTAAGAATAGCACACGTTTTGTGAATCCACTAAATGTGACCACACGTAGGTCACCCCATTTTCCTGTGCACCAGCTTGGCTAACAGAGGAGAGGGATTTTAGATATACTATCGACCAGGATGCAGGATACCTATTGCAACAGACCGGCTGTCACTTTATAGACTGGATGCCCCTATTGTGTATTGATTGCATTTCGCATGTGATGTGGTAAGCTCCGTGGGGTTATTTCTTATTTAGAGCCGCAGTAGGAGACCAGGAAACCTTTAGAGGACCCAGCAATTTGTCGACTCATACATTTTTTTCGAAGCGGGCCGCTATTCATGTGATTCATCTGCACAGCCCAGACACAACGTCAGGTTCTGCTGCACTGGGCAGGACTAGGAAAGGCTAAAACAGCGGCGTAAATCTACAAGGAAATCATTTTAACACATTGGCTGCGTAGACTGATAAAGATGGAAGAGTTATTGCCAAACAAGATTGCTTTTTAATCTGGAGTGGTACATGTAGTGTCCAACGTAGTTTGAAACAATTTAATTGTGGCTTTTTTTCCCCCCTGACTCAAAGCACATCCAAAGTAAAATAATAAAAAAAAAAAAAAGCTGAATGAAGTTTGAAAGCGAATTTAATGTCGACAGTTCCTGTCAGAGGCTTCCTGAGTCTTCATCTTCTCCCATGTGTATGAGTTAAAGTACTGATGTTTTTGTAACCTTGCCTCTGGTTGCTGTACCTCCAGTGCAGCTTCTCACCATTGCTTGGAATTCACTATAGCGAGATGGATGTGCTTCCATGAAATGTAAAAAGCAATTGATAGCCAGCCAGGTCAGTAGGGCACTGATACACTGCCTTCAGATGTACTTTGGGGACTCTCCAGGAGAGGCTGGAAGTCAGCTCGGCAGAGCTAACCGTGAGCGTGCTATTTGGGCATGCATTTCTTATCCCGTCGTGGTGCACATACGCAAGATGTACAGGCATGGACATGCTCTGGGACTCTCCTAAATTTAGAGTTTGGCAGGCTTTAAAGCTCTGTTCTGCACGCTGCTCTATATTTAGAAGCTGTGCCTCCAATAACAACTCCTTTCCCCTCTATTCCCTGCTTTTATACCTTTTGAGACATATTTATACTTTGCTCTATATTACCTATTGACTAAACACATGGAGGTATACTGCTTTCCTGGTATTTTTTATAGCAAACTAAATCTTCAGGTCTGAAACGACAACCGCTGTTATAACCCCTAGCATAAATATATCACCGAGGTCTCTGGGTGTTTGGTCCATTAATCCCTTGCAAAGACCAAGAGGTCTTTGAAACAACAATTTTTGACTTTGAATTTCCAGCTAACGTAGCTTAGGTAGGGCCTTTGTGCATGTCCAGGTTGTTTTTCTCAATACTGCTCCTCGTGTACTAGTGGCACAAAAGGTTTCACGGACAGCTGAACTCCACCCCTGCTCCCTGCTTTCCCCGAGTGCCACAGCTATTTACCTGTCCCAGTGACGGTCGGAAGCATTTAGGCCACTGCGAAGAGAGTGGGGGGAGCAGCTGCAAGCCGTTTCCCAGGACAGGTTCTGGTGCTTCTGGTTGCGAGTCCATTCCTCTGACATCACACTCTTCCCTTCCCCGGGACTTGAGCTGTTTTCTCTGCTCAAATGTGAAATGCTTTGACAGGTTTTGACTAGAAATGTTGACAAAATATTTTGCAGGGCTATCTAAAATAGTGTTTTGTTTAGTTCGGTTATTCTAACCGAGTTGGAGGGCCACCTTTCCATTTTTAATCCCATTTAAAGGCTGTCAGGGAAACTTGGCTCACACACTCCTGGAGCACCCTGGAGCTCCTTACGGCATCTGTTTTTCTTAGGAAGACAGGTAACAACCGCTGGGAAAGTCTGTGCACGCCAGAGGAGCGCGTCGGGAATGTTCCTGAGGAGCCCCTACCCCGCACGCAGGGAACGGCACGCGCTGTGTCCGTCGTCACCCCGGGTCCCCTCCGACAACCGGCGTGCCAGAGGAGTCCACACAGACAGACTCTGCCTCTTCTTTTAAGCTGGAGGAGGCTGAGCTGGGGCGGTTCTGCAGGGAAGCATCTGTCTGGTGTGGCCAAGGAACTCTGCTTCACCCCCCCCCCCTTCTCTCTGGGATTATCTCATTAAGGAATAATAAAGAGGAGAGTGCCAGCAGGCTGTTGTTACATGGTTTGGGCATGTTGCTTAGCCTTGTGCCTCAGGTACCTGCGAAGGGTGCCAAACCCTTACGAATGTTCGTCTCCGATTAGGTACCTTAGCATGAAATCGCTGATTAAAGTTATACCTCATTCCTTTCTCGTTCAACATTTCCTTCCCTGAGGAAAGGCGTCCGTATTGATATACGACTCAATGGGAAAAGCCGCTATCCTTTTCCTTAGATAGCTTAAAATATTTGGCTCGTTTTTCTTCTCTCATTTTTCTTCTCTCATTTTTCTTCCCCTTCGAGCTCCCAGGGCCGTATGGAGCCCCACAACACGTGTAGCGCTTATCTGCTTCCACGGGGATGCAGATATCCTTTAAACAGCGGTTGGAGTATTAGGAACTCGGAGCAGAGCAGAGGAGGGCAGTTCAGCAGAGCATACAGATCAGGCTGGGAATCCGTGAAATGCTAGCGTGTCCTTTTTTCTTCTGCTCCCACTGTTCTGTCTTTCTGCCTTCCTTTCTCTCCCTCACAAAAAGATGGCCGAATGAGAGGTGCCCATTTTGGAGGATGATATGGGAGAGCTCTGCAGGATAACTACCAGGTAGAGATGTAATCTTAAAGCAAGTTGTTTTTTTTTTTAATTTCAGGCAAAGCCTTAGTCCTCTGCACAGGGGAAACAGCATCCATGGGCTGTGTCAGAGCAGCTTTCACTGGAGTCAGGGGACACCATGGCAGAACTGGGTGCTTCTGCCTCCAGGTTGGTGTTTCCTCCTACCCAGGAGCTCCCAGGGGTTCCCTGCTGGTCTTGGTCCCAGTCTCTTGTGCACCGCCTGGGAAACACAAATAAACCCCCGGGTTTTCAGGCTGGGTCACAGAGAGAGGTTCCCTTCCTTACAGCTGACAGGGGAAAGGGAGCTCCTGCTTTTCTCCAGCAACACATGTCCTCGCACAGGGAGGAAAGCCTTGCAAGGAGGGCTGTTAGCAGAAATGGTATCCGAGCTCGCTTTGAGAGAGAGGTGAGAGGACCTCCCGCCCTGTGCCACGGCTCTCCCACCAGCACCGCCAAGGCAGGTAGTGGCGAGGTAGGACACCCAGTGTCTAGCAGGCTTCTCGGCTCTCCCCAGTCCAACCAGCACCAGAACGTTACTTCAGCTGACCCCTTCCTTGCTTTGGAGGAGATGACCTTGATGAGGCAGAGGAAGCGCAGGCTCCACGCTTGCTACTGAAAAGCTGTGGCTGAGGGTGGTCCAGAGGGCATGCCGCACGTGTTCCAGGGAGAGAATGAAGGATTTATTTTCTTCTGTCTCTAGCCCAGAAGTTTCACAACCAATAAATTAAATGAATACTTCCAAAAACAAAAAATTAAAAAATCTCTGGCCCACAGAGCCCTGAAAAGGAATCACATAATCTTTCAAAAGATTTTTTTTCATAGTCATTCATTCAGATAGCACCCAATAAAAATGCAAAGCTGGATTGTTTTGAGTGGTGGGAAAAGTTTTAGCTTAGAATAACATTAAACAATCAAAACACCGTAAAAGATAAATACCTGGAGTGCAATTACATTTTACCAAATGCAGACACGGTCATATATGTATCTGACACCTACAGCAGTTTGGAATTGTATGATCCTGTAGTATTTCCCAGATAATTAAACGCAGCTAAGGTTTGTGCACTACACAGCAACCTGAGCCCAGTTGCTGCTCGTGAGCTCCTGGATGCTAGGGAGGGGTGTGTGTGTTTTCACAATGAACGCCCAACTGAATCGTCATAGTGGTCAATGAAAATCTGAAGATAGAAAAAGTCAACAGAATGCCAACTTCAGTTGGCACTTAAGTGGTCATCTTTAAAAGTTTTTTCTCCTTAAAATAAAGGAGATAAAGAAAAGAAAAATAGGTAGGATAGTTTAAACCTTTCAGATTTACTTTTCCAGCGTGTCTTCAAATTCAGAGGGGAAAAAAAACCCAAACCCTGCATGGGTCGTTCAGTTCTTCAAAGATCTAAGTCCTGACATGACAAAACACATAGACCTGGACATGAAATGAAATTACGGTCTCTGCATTCTGCCTACGTACAGAACCTGAAATTCAGAAGTCATTACCATCTGGGAAGGGGGATCTCTCTGGTTAGAGGATAGTTTCTGCACTCAATGTGTAGCACCCGCTCTATCTGAATTGCCCTTTGAGTGAGGACTACCTTTCAGGTCTTCCCATTTTATCCCCTAGGTTAGAGCTCTGATGACTTAGCTGCGGAGTCATGCTTACTCTGTGACGAATAAGGAGCAAAGACAAGAAGCAATGCGCTTACATCATAGTAAGGGAGATTAAACCCCAGCAAACCCTTTTAAAAGATAAGGCTGGTAAAGCACTGGAACAGATTGCCTTACGAAGTTGGGAGACCTCCAACATGAACAATCTTTTAGAGCATCTGCTGGAAACACTGTTGGCGTATTTGGTCCTGCCCCCGGGTGGGCCATGAGAAGGTGTGGAGAAGGGTAGCTTGGTAAATTAATAGAAGTTGTCTCAAAGAAACGGTCTGTGCAAAGTTTGTTGGGTGCCTTTTCACTGTTGTTTGTAGAGTCCTTATTGTGCGGTCTTCACATTACTAAGGTTTGAAGAAAATTTCCTGAAACAATGGATTGTACTTTCAGATTCTTATAAAATTGTTCCTCCACTCTTAAGTGTTGTCTCAATATGTTTATATTTGTGTGTTATATATTGAGGGATTGCACCTCTAAATACACTCAAACGTTACTCCTGAAATACAAATTCATTTCCCCAGAAAGTGGTTGTCATCAAAGGTGCAATTTTTGACAATGATTTCCACAAAGTGGTTATTTTCCATACCAAAGCTTGATGCAAGCTGCTAACTTGGTTGACACAGGCTGTCAAATTACTAAAAAGTGTTTAGTTACTGCTGAGCTGTGCTGAATTAGATGCTGCGAGCTAGAGGTAAAAGCTCTCTTTCCAATCCCCCCTCTGTCTTCCAGAAGACAGGCAAAAAGCACAGAGCGCTTCAGAGTGAGCCAGGAGAGGAAATGTGGAGATGGCACCATCAGTTTTGTGAGAACACATCTTACCCTGTGAGAACACATCTTACCTTGACATTTCCTAAAACTTTTCCATAAAGCTCCTATTAGGGCAGTGGAGACGAATGAAAGTGAGGAGTAAGAAAGGAACCTGTTGACAGATGAAAGTACTCGCTACACGGGAAAGCTACACAGGCTTTGCTGTGTTGGCCCGGGGAAAGAGAAGGGATGTGTCTCTCTCTTCTTTTTAGGCTATAGACATTTGGTTGGGTTTCAATACTCCACCTTACAAGGGTGGAGCTTCATTGGCTTCAGTTAAATTATTACTGGTTTAGATATTGTTATGCTTTTGGCGACCCTCCAAATGCAGTTTAAACCACTGAGTTTTACATGGCTTCCACTCAAAACCATTAACTGGCGTCGATGCATTTGAAACTTGGTCAAAGCTTGACATCACCTTAGCATACGTTTGTGAATTTGCAAAATAGGAGTGTTGGGTGATACATGTCCTCATCATTTCCATTACTTGCTAATGGTAGGTGTATAACAAGCCAAATCTTCAGTATAGAAGTCAAAATAAATGTATTAAATCAATTTATATTTGATGCTATTCTCATACATTTTTTCAGACTATGCTATTGGTCTGCATGTGTTTTAAGGCATAGGAGCATCGTGCCCATGTCCTGAGAGTGCTTATGGACCAAATACAAGTCAACAGATGCTTAGCAAACAGCTTCTGTCATTTTTCTCCAGTGAACAATGTTTAGTTAGCTAGAGTTTTCCAGAAAGAATGACACTAAACTATATATATTAGATCTTCAGAGCTCTAAAGGAGGAGAATAGTTGGCAAAAAGAAAGAGAAGAGCCTTCTTTTGAATGTATCCATTCAAAAACTGGAGGGGAGACAACTGAAATGTACTTGAGGAGCTTGCCGTCTTGATTTCTCTTTGACTATTTGTGCTAACATCAAAGATCATACCCATCATGAAATGCGTAACGTAAGAAAAATGCAATAGCAGAACAACAACCCTGGGTATTTTGAGGATTAAACCCTATTGTTTACTTAGTAGATTGCAACTTTTTTTTTCCAGAAGGATTTGGGAATCTTTATGGAAAGTTCAGTAATTTAGTGGATTAATAACCTTTCTCAGAAGTTCCTTGACATGCGTAGGAATATAGGAAGGACAAAACTAAAACCCCAGAACCATAGATATTTATGCTTTCAGTCATTACGGAATAGGAGAATTTCTACGATGTCGTAAGAAAAACATAATCCCGCAGATTAAGAAAAATAGCGTCTATCCACTACACTCCTGCTTTCATTGAATATGGTCAACAACCTGCGTCGACTTGGATGAAAAGGCGGAATTGTACCTCTGTGAATATCTTAGGCTTATTTCTGTGCAAAATATCTTGGCTGCATGCTGGTGAGCTCCCTGCCTAATATTTGTGTTATCTGTTGAACGAATAGACCATTCCCCTTCTCCGACAGCTTATAGCCCACCAGCGATTCCCAAGCCACGGTTTGAGAGCCAGCGATATGCAAGGAGGAAGGTGGTGGAGGAGAAGGACCGTGAGGCTTTAAACAAGGCAGAAATGCTAATAAAGTCCAGAAATATGACTCAAGGGAAGCAGATGTGGGGGAAAGGTTCCATTAAAGAGAGAAAAAAATAACAAACAAGAGTAGATAGGAAAAGGCTGATGGGGAGTCCAGAATGAGAGCACAGGATCTTCAATGGCTGTCCGAGTGACAGGGCTGCCTGACAGCTTTTGGGGGTAAGTTCAGGACCTTCTGTCACTGCAAACTGTAGCAGTTTTCTTATTTAGTGCCTGGCTACTGACTTATTTCTCCTGCTGTATGATTGCTGATTTAGATATTTTTTTCTCTAGTCTGGTTTGAAAAGCTATGGAATACATCAGCCTTGTTTGAAGAGGAGGATTATCACAAGGATTTCCCTGAAGCACTCCAGTTCTCCGCGTGGTGCTAATAATCCTCCCGCAACATGCAACCTTCCAAAGTATTTCAGAAGCGCATATCATTAATACAGCAAACTTAGCAAACATACAAAGAGAACAAATATCTTTTCCTTTCCCTTCTTCCTTTTTTTTCCCCACTCTCGCTTTAAAGATGGGTCAAGAATTTTGCAGGTGGGGTTATAAACTTAATGTGAAGCTTTAATCTAGAATATAACGTATGGAAATATGCTTTTAATATCTGTGTGTGGAGACTGTTTTTATCAGAGGAAGTATTCTTCTGCCCTGGGGTTTTTGTTTGTTGCTTCGACTGAAGAAAATGAGGCTATTAATTTTGAAAGCTTTAAATGACAGCCCAAGCCAAGCCCAACTTGATGAGGAAAAACTTTGTGCTGCTGCTAACCATTCTCCCGCAGAATTTAATAACTGGAATAATTACAGGAATAATACAAAACGCAAGCAGGCAGCGGCATCTTTGTCAGCTGTTTTTATGAAGAAGGCAGAAAGCTTTGAAAGGAGAACAGCAGAGGCAGGTACACTGGGAGATGGTCCTGGTCTGTACGAGGCAAGGGATTTAAGGCTCGCTTTTCATCAGTTCATACCAGCAGTTAATTTCATCTCCAAAAGCCAAAAATTTTGGTGTCATGCGCCTCATTTCTTGGAGCCTTTAACGGAAGTCTCATCCTTTTTGTGGAAGATAGGGTGCTTTGAAAAGTGTAACTTAGCTGTCTGATGCTGCTCTGCTTTTATGTTAATATAAATAAAGATGTTCTGTTTTAAGACTCATTTTCCTTCTGCTCAGTGGTTTGCACCCAATATTAAGCAACGCTCATTTTGTACGACTGTGTTTCCCTGGCCTCATGGAGAGCCACGTGGCTTTTGCCCACTCTGTTTTACTAACAAGAGATGCGGCTGTAGGCGATCTGGGCATTTTACTCAGCGTATACTAAATTCAAATCCATTGCTTTTTTTTCCCATGCTTAGCCAAATTTTTGGCTGTGTCAGAGCTTGGCTTGTGGGTCGAGGAGTGTGTGCCTGGCATGCTGGGGAGCGCTGGGGGAAGGTGGGGGGGGACAGCTGAGAAACATATGGCTTCAAACCACCTTTTTGCTTTCCTTATCCTCAAGAATTGCAGGGGCTGTAAGTTTAGAGAACCGCCCCCCCCACCCCGCCCCGGGCTCCTTTAAATTGCATCCAGCTGCCATGACCTCTAATGGGAATAGTCCATCATAGCGGTCAGCAACATCAACACTGCTCCCAGCCGCACTTCCAAAATACGTGGGCTGTTGGCTGGATTATGGCCATCCCCAGTGGCTGTAGGTATCGTTATTTCTCCAAACGTATTGCTGAACGTTGTGCTATTGTCGTAGAAAAGTAAAGAGAGAGAGTACTACAAGCACCCTATATTGAGGAACCCTGACAGGTGACACAAAATGACAAACTAGGGCATCATCGCGATGTAAAGAGACCTCACGCCATCAAGGGACTTTATCAGTGTTTACAGTGCGCTACAGAATATGTTCTTAATAGGATTAAGGTCACCCAAGTGGTATGTGGAAAGCAGCAAGCAAATCTATCTCATGGTGTGTCAATAGCCATTATTCAATCATTTTCAAGAACAAGTTAACAATCAGGGAGCAGTCGCTCATGAAACCACTTAATAGACTTGAAATAACAGCGTCTTAGCCTACTGTAAACATGGATTTTTTTTTTCTAAACTGTTGCAAAACATGAACAGTAAGATACACACTAACTTAGGAAAGACATAATAAACGCTATACTTAAACAGAAAAGGAGCAAATGAAAAGGCTTGGGTTGTTGAAGCGCCATCATCTAAATCTAGCACAGAATCTGAATTAAAGGTGTTGCAGCATGAAAGGTCAAAATCGTCCAACAGCTTCTCAAAAGACTTGTTCTGTACAGAATATGAATTTTCTTACAGGAGCCTGGAACCTCTTTCCCTCCATCAGCTCCTCCCCCAAATCCTAGGAATATTAAGAAATGCACAAACCAAATGACCTATGCAGAAAGATGAATGAAGCTATTATAAAGAGATGATGGTCTGCAGATGGGGAACAGTCTTCCTTATAGTTGCTCCCCCCCTCACTGTAAAATCTAGGGATGAAATCATGATCCTGTTAAAGCCAAAGTGAATGCAGCCAAAGAAATGATGGGTCAGGATTTTCACCATTGACCTCTATATGCCAAGACTTGACAGTCTCTCTTGACAAACCCAAATAAGTCTATAGACTTTTATTATTCCTGAGCTTGCAGAGGTTCCCATAGCTCATGCATTTCTCTTCACTGTCCACATCTTTGAAGGCATCTGTCCACCATAGACCCTGGGCCTGCCCCTGTTGTCCCAGTCCCTGCTGGTGTGACTGGTCACCTACCTTCCACACAGCGTCTGTCCAAGGGCAGAGTGAGCACACCCTGAAGTAACAAGGGCTAGTTGAGTCCCCAGCCTTTTCCCACCTCGCTTCTCTCAAAACCAGTCTAATTTTACACTCTTCCTCCCCCAGAATTCATTACTCACCCCACCAGACCTCTGGCTCACAAGACGTTTTCTGCCTCCCGAGTCCTGGCTGGAGGCTATATCAGAAGGCATATGGATGAGTAAAAGGACAATTAAGAATTCGTCTCTGTAATAAATTATTTCACATTAGTAGTCTTGGCAGATATGTTTTTTCCGACTACTGCTGAGTTGAAATTCATTTGAAAAGTACTTTTGATCATCAGAAGTTGCAAGTGATTAAAAGAAAATAACCTAACACTACACTGATTTATATACGGAACAACTGAATCAGAAATACGGTAATATAATCAACGGTCCCTGAGGTAACACAAACTAATCCTGAACGAGTGTTGCCTATAAATGTCACACATGGCCCTCTCACAGGTTTCAGGATGCAGGGAGAAACTCCCATGCTGCAATACAGGCAGACTCCCTGAGATTTCTTCTGCAGAAAATAGCTGGTTTCGTACGGGAGCCTCAGGAGCCACAAGCAGGTTTTACCTGTGGCCTCACATCCGTCTCGGCAGCTGTGGGACGGATCTACCAGGCATCGCGTCTTCACTGCATCGTGAGATGTCACAGGGTTCTCCACGTCCTCAGTGCATTTTGTGTGGACTATCCCAAGGCCTGTGCTGCTGTTGAAGGTTTCCAGGATTGTGCAGTAATTTACTTGTATTAAAATAGGCTTTTTTTTAAGCTAGCAACCTGACCTCATGCCTCAAGTTTGCTGGGGAAAGCGTCGGGGGTAACTGCGCCAGATACAGCAGGGGCAATGAGCACTGAAGTTGCTTGTACATAAACAATACTATTATAGTGTGGATAAAATAATTATGTTTCTGACATTAAACACTCACTGATTTCTGAGGAAGAACCACCAGTCCCTATGAAGGGTTAAGTCCCTTTTTCCTTACTCCAGTGGGGCTCTGCTGAACTACAACATCACGGGTTGTTGGTTGCAGTGAAGAAGAGGCACAGAAATGATCAGGATGTTGGAAAGAAGATCTGATAAGCAGCCTTTGGGAGTCATCCCTGACCCCCTCGGATAGCTTCCCATCCACGTTGTGCCTGATTTGGAAGGTGGACTTCAAACTGGGCCTGCTGTATCTTAGATAAATGCCTGCCTTAATCACCAGGGGACTTGCTTGTTGGCTTTCCAGCTCTCCTTCTGCCTCCCGTGTTTTTTTTCACAAGATACTTTTGGAAGGTAAAGTAAAGCAATATGTGACATTATGAAAAATAAAAAAGTTTCCCACCCAATACTCAGGGATGAGAGCATGCAGCTGATGGGAAATAGCTGAAAAAATGTGTCTTCTTTGATTTGCATATTTCTGTGCCCTTTCTGTGTTTGTGCTGCTTCAGCAAATGGGGTTGGAAGCACTCTGAATGTTTTATTTTTTTTTTTAATATTTACACTGCAAACACAACATGAAAGCATTTTGTTTGAGACGCCAGTCATTCCAGGAATACCAAATTCAGCCTGGTTCACCTAAATTGTAGGCTTGAAGCCTGATGGGCGAGACCAGCTCAGATTTGAATCTCCAGCGTATTCTTCAATGATGCATTGAAGTGAGAGCAGACCTCAACCCTGTTTTTTAAAATTGCTTATGATTTCAAAGAAGCAGTGCAAAGTTGGGCTTTTGTTGCTGATGAGCCTCATGCTGTAGAGTTTTCCATAAAATGAAATGAAATTAGATTAAAAAAAAAGTCTTCAGTGGTTCACCTCACAGTATCAGAGTCAGCTATAGTCTGATGAAAGGTTAGTTACATGGTTTTCTTTTCCTTACCTTGGTTTCTAACTTACCTTGCTTTAAACTTTCTCCTAGACAATGCACAGCTGTGTGAGCCGTGGTTTCCTGTGTCTCCTCTGACAGTGTTTCAGGGCTCAGGAGGTCTGACCAGTCTTTCCACGTCTTCTTTGAGTTGCTCTGGCATCACGCTCGGTGCCATTGCGCCCTAGGTTTTCATCCGTGCCTGGTAAATCACTCAGGCTTCTTCTGACTTTTGAAATAACTCTTTGTGGGAAAGCAAGGGACTGCCCAATTTGTGGAGAATCCAGACTTTTAGCTCAAGTTGAGGAGCTGAGGAGCAGTCTCCCCAAACTTGAATTGCTGTCAGAGCTCAGGCCGGGACTTGCAGGCACTTGTGTATTTTTAGGTGATTTCATAGTTGAAATACTGAAGGGTAGGGAGTCACGGTGATGCTACGGGTGAAAGAACCAAGGCAGACTGATAAATGAGGGTGGTTACCGAAGTGGGCTGAGGGAGACATACAGTCTGTCCACATCAACGCAATGTTCCCGTTTAAAACCCTGTGTAAAGTTACTCTTGAGGATAAAGCAATAAAGATGGAGACCAAGAATGAGACTCCGAGGACCTCTGTAGTGGGTGTGAAGGGCACAGTATGTGGAGGTGACTGCAGAAAGAAGAAATCACAGAAGGACCAGAGTTTGGATTCAGTCCAGAGAAGAGATACTACTTGCAGAAAAGGTGCTCCGGAAATGAAAGTTATTATTAAACATACTCCAAGATCGGAGGAAGGGAAAAGGAAAGCTGTGTGTTCCCTAAAATGAAGCAAGTCACTGGCTGCCTTGAAGAGGCTTCACAGGGAGCAGAAGGTGGAGGAAATCAAAGAGGAAATGCTATTTTAATGTCCGCAGTTCATTTTTATATACAGCACAAGAATCAGTCACTTACATTGTTAAATGCACTAAAAGTTAAAGTTTCAGCTTCTTTTTCTTCAACAAGGTGATTCACGGAGTTCTGCGGTGCCAAGACAAACTGTTTTTATTCTCCTCCATCGAGCGTTTCGCTTTTGCTGCAGTGTACCCTGCAGGAAACCGAGGCGTTATTGGGACTGCCAGGATTTCTCTGTTAGGCTCCATCCATTTCTATTACTTCTTTCTGTAAACTTTAATTGTTTTTCCCTTTTCTGTGTTACTTAAATAACACAAGCTATAGAAACGAGAGCAGAACACTATGAAAGGAAAGGGAAAAACAATGTATTTCCTGCATAGCCTGTAGGAAATACCAGCCACTGCAGCTCTTAAGTTACGAGAGGCCACATAGTGTTCTCCTGACTGCAGCATCTGCCTGTTTTAAGAGCTCCCCATAAAGAAGAAAACACATCTTCCTGGTCGTAGGCCATCAAATGGAAGTAATCCATCCCAAATTATTTACCGCTGTGCGTAAGGAGATAGACGTGCAATGAAACAAGAATAATAGTGCATACTGTCAAAATATAAAATGCCGTAAAATGAGTTTTCAAATCAATGCAATGTTCGTACAGGAGGTTGAATTTCACATTAGAGTGTCAGCTAAGTTTTCTGAATCAACAGAATTCGTTTCTTCATTGGGTTAGAGATATAACAAAGAAAGGATGAGGTGGTATAAGGAATAATGATGAACAGGCTACTTCATATAGTAACGTGACGTGCCAGGATCAGCATCTGTAAATGCATAACTAGCTATTTCCTGGGGATTATAAACCCAGACTACTGTTTAACCGATGTCCTGGTTTGCATGAAAAAAGCAACAGAACTAATACAATTTATCTCTCCGAGTTAAGCAAGACAAATGTTCTCCCGAGAAAGGCTGAGCTTTCTGAGGACGTGCACGCTTGTGGGGGTACGTATATCTGTGTGTGTGTGTATATGATGCCATGGTTAGCTGCCAGACTACCTCCTACAGAACCAGTCATGCAAGAGGATAGAAGGACTGATATGAAATAAAGCTGAGGTTGTACATTATTTCAGTATTAGAAATAAGAATGTTTTATATAATGGATTATGGATCTTCATATTCAGATCATTGACTCTCACAGTCCAAGCTGTGATGAATGCTCTGCTTTAGAAACTATTAGGTGTTCCCCGGGTTACGGAACGAACTCCTTTCTGCCACCAGAGGAGTGCTCTAATTGCCAGCCCTTGGGGCCAGTCACTTGCTTTCCATCTTTGACTCGTGTTGGAGCTCTTCCACTTTGCGAGAATGCTTAAATATTCAATGGGTGAAAAAGAGACAGCCCATCGCCTGACCAGCAGGGTGGTCGTCGGAGAGCTGGGGAAGGGGTCAGGTCAAGCAGGCTAAGGAGGAGAGTATGGGTTTTCCACTGGCTTTTTGGAGAAAGGTGAATTTTGACAGGTGAACTGTGTCCAGCCCTGGATGGAATCCTTCTCAAAGCAAAAGAGAGGGTCACCCCAGAGAACCCCCCTATGTCACTGCCAATCGAGTGTGTGCCCAAGGTGCTTCTCTGCCCGATTTAGGACAGCCTGCAGGTCTGAGTAGCTACCTGACATGCTTTGCTGTTTTCTTTGAACAGAAATTCCCTCCTGGACCTGAGAAGTCTGTCATAAAATGTCTGTTTTGGCATAATTAACTGAAATTGCTGTTGGCCACCTTCTCTGAAGATGTACAGAACACCTTCAATTAACCTTTATAAATTCTTTACTACTATTTTGTTATAATATAAGTACATGGGGGCTGGCACTGGATTTCTGTTATTTTATGAAAAAATACATTATTCTAATTCACCTGTGTATAGGGTGATGCATTGAGCTGCATTTTTTCAGGCTTATACATTTCTATATATCGGCATACAGCTACTTATAGCGTTTTTGCATGTCCTTCTCCGCATCATGTTTTGTTCCAAATTACAGATCGCTATCTCGTGTCTCTAAGCAAATCATTTGTAGTAATAAACGCTCTGCCATCTATTTATAACAGCTGGTAGGAACAAGCTGGCTTGCTAATCCTCTGCTAAAATCCTTAGTTATTTTGCTCAGGATTTCACCCTCAGCAGCGGCTCTCGCAATTTCTGCCTCGTATCTCAGCAGCTGTCAGACTGCGAGCTACTATGTTATTTGCTTGTCCCAATCAGACTCCTATGTATTTAAACTTTTTCACCTATGCTTAAATCGTGTATAAATTCTCATGTTTGAATTAAATAGAAAAAAAAAAAAAGAATAATTTCTATCTGAAAACAGCCCCAAATATGTTTTTTTTTTCCCATGTGGGTGGTCGTTAAAGCAAGATGTTTAAAGACAGGTTCGTTCAGCGCAGATCTCCAACGCATCCATGGTCTGAGGCTGAAGCCTCTGTGAACCATATTGGCCGGTTGTGAATTCTGGGAGCTGAAGCCTTTCCTGTGCCCCAATTCTGGGGAAATTAAACCACAGATCAGTGCTTGGAGGAAAGCCGCAGTGTCTTTCAGTTGGGGGACCAGGACTCCGAGGTGTCACTAGTTCATGGTGCAAGCAGCTACATCAGTCACAGATTTCTCACAGTTCACCACTATAATGGATTTTAATTCCCTTTCCTTGTTTCTGGAAGCAGGTCTGCTGGGAATATCAGCTGTTTTACTGGACACTACCTGTCCCACCTCTCATTTCTCTTTGTATCAATTTAGTTAGCATAAACTAGTTCATGCTAACTAAACAAAATAGTTTTTATCTTACAAACACATTACAAAATACTTTACAAATATTTTACGGGTACTTTACAGAAGTTTTCTCACAGTCTTCTATTTGTGGTGATGTTTTTTCCTCGCAAACCCAAGAATTGCTTATGGTGGCAGTGATTATACACTAAAAAACTTGCTTATCTTTTCCTGAGAGGTATTTTAGGTACCAAACTCAACCCACGTGGCAGCCTGCCCTCTTTAAGGATGCTGACTGTGCACAAATGGCTTCTCCCTTTTTAGGAGCTTCAGGCAGAACCTTCCTGATGCATTGAAAAAAGGAAAATACTTGACAAGATGTAGGTAAGTATAAAATCATAGAAAAATTCAGGTTGGAAGAGAACTTTGGAGGTCATCTATCCCAGATGACACATTCAAAGCAGGACCAGCTTCAAAGTCACATCACATAGAAAAGTTTCCATTTCTAAATGTTCATCTAATTAGACATAAATTAAAGGGTGCAGCCTTTGAGTGGATGTATTCTGTTTCATCTTCCAGTAAAAGGTTTATCCACATCCTCTCCCCGTCTCCTTCCTGCCGGAGGGCAAGCAGAGCGCTCCTCCCAGCATGGGTCAGCTGGGTTCTGCACCCCCCCGCCTCCCTTTCTCACAGGGCTGTTATCACTTTCTGTGGCAATACGTTGGCATTTGCACCGTGTTCAATTTAGAAGTAATAAATGTTCCATTTACTTTCAGGATGACAGTCAGTTCATCTTCTGCAGCAACACTGTTTTGTGCACCTCGGAGAAATCCCCGCGATGCTGCTGTTCTGTCCTCCTTGTCTCGAGTGCCGTTGCTGGTGGTTGCACACTGTTGGAAAGTGCTGTCAGTCTTGGTTCTCACGTCTCAGCTTCAACTAATTTTCGCAGTAAATGAGGATCATTGTCCTGCTTCTGGGAGGCTCCAGGCTGAGCTCCATGTGACCTAGAGCTCCTGATCTGTGAAAGATGTCTGGATTTTCCCTCCAGTCCAGGAATCTGCAGCTGTAAAACGAATTTTTAAAAGTGATTTATTTCCAACCACCTGCTTGGTAATGCCATTTTAGCACCCACAGGAAGCTACTGGAGATGCTGGCGTATAGATCTGGTTTGTACCACGGTGTCAGGTCAAACAAGGAACCGCCACAGTGTTTCAGCCTTTTTCCTGGCCAGTGAAGGAAAACTGCTGCTTCCACTAATGTCTGGGTGATTTTACCTCCGGCATCTATCTTGAAAGCTGTCTGCAGAAGCAATAGTGGAGGAAAATTAAGGATATTGTCATTCCTGAGTCTACATTTGGGTTTTCAGATTAGCAAGTATTTAAACTAGCAGTGTTTCGCAGATAATGAGGGATAGCACTTATAATTAGCATTTCACTTCATAACAAGTGATGAGCTACGTGCCCAATGTTCCCAGAGTTCAGAGAAACTTCAAGTTCCAGCCTGGCAAGTCGATATCTCCAACAGATTAAGAAAAGCATGCCAGCTGGCAATTAGAGCTTTGGGCCCTGGTCACAGCAACATCTGCTCTCCTTACCGTGTGCTTCAGTTCTCACGTAATGGTGCGTGGCTTTCTCTCAGTTCAGAAATCATTCAAGCGTGTAACAGATAGAAATCAGTGCGTTGGAACCTCCTGCGTAGGCTGATACCTTGTCAAGAAGTCGTCGAGTCACTTCTTCAAGTCACTGAAGATTTCTTTCCTGATGATGGTCCCGACGGTGACTAAATCACGCAGCATCTTTTCAGTTGTCTGTCCGTAGCAGTGAGAAGCAGAACACAGAAACGGAGCCACAGGAAAGCGTGTGCTTTGTCTGCTGTTCCCTATTTCACGCATCCTGTTGCTAATTTTATTGTCAGTATGAGTGAACTGCTGTTACTGCTGGATTTGGGGTTTTTTTTTTGTTTGCTTGTTTTGTCTTGTTTTAAAATCTGTTCATTGCTGCACCTTGCTGTAAGATTTAGGAGAAAACAGTACTTTAGGTGCTGTAGATGTGGATAAAATTACACTAAAGGCGCCAATAAAAGTTCCTACTAATACAGTTAGGAAGATATGTATCAATACTAAAAGTGATGGATAATAACATTTTACTTCAAATATATCGAAGTTTAATTCCTTGATTTTGCTGCTTAAATAACGTCACCTGACTTATCAAGAAATCAAAGAGTCTTTATTTCCTCGCTCAAGGAAACTCAAGATTTCACAGTCTTGAAAGTGTTCAGGGCCAGGCTGGATGGGGCTTTGAGCAGCCTGGTCTAGTGGGAGGTGTCCCTGCCCAGGGCAGGGGGGTTGGAACGAGATGGTCTTTAAGGTCCTTTCCAACCCAAACCATTCTGTGATTCTATGATTCTATAGGCTCGCATATTAGCACTGCAGAAAGCAGCATCACTTTTGTAGCAACTTTCCAGGCAAGCCTTGAGGAACTGGTTCAACCCTATTTTTGACCTCGTCACTTTCCCACTGGTTGTCCCACATCTCTTCCAGAACTACTTTGCTTCTTTCAGATTTAGGTTTTGGTTTGTTTTTTTTTTTCAACAGTTCCATTATTAGTGTGGAAATCGGCTAAAATGAATAAGACCGTGCAAACAGGCGGCTCTTACTGTTTTGCCACGAGCCACACAGCCCTCCTTCTTCTAGAATAGGAATGAGAAGGCTTATCGTGAGAAACTTGTTCAACGGAGAGTTAGCAAACCTGACCTAAAGCACTTAAAGAAAAATTTTCTATTCCTTACTATAATTCATACAGGCAGTAATTACAACTGTCCATCGTTTACACAGTGCTTGTGAAATCACTCCTCGTGATTTCAGAGTAGCGCTTAGACCAAGCGTAAACTGTGGGATAAGGATCCGGATAGCAGTGGAATTTCAGGGAAGATGTAAACAAATCCTCCAAGCGGGCTTACAGTTGTATGACCTTCGAGGACTTTGCCTTCTGCTGACCTTAAACTCATCAACCCTAAAGGGGTAACTGCAGAGGACACTGGCAAATCTGGTGGCATCGGACTTTTACAGGTAGCGTCACTACTAGTCGCTGAGGAATTAAGTAATCCAGTCGGCTCACTCAACCTTGTCTTTCATTGCCATTTGTAGTGAATTGGGGCTTTATGGCACTAAATCGCTGGCAGAAGTCGAAAAGTTTAAGTTTGCATTAAGGCTTTAGGGCAACACAGAGAAAACAGGAATAAAATAAAATCCTTGAAACTGCAATGGTTTAATGTATCCCTAAAATCAAAACACAATGAAACAAACGTTAAATAATTCTGGATGGAGGATGCATCTGGGGAAGCATTTTAGATTTTAGCATTTTTCTTATTAAAAAAAATGCAAAAACAAAACTAGAGAGAGGCAATGTATTCCTACGTATGTGACTGCTGTGGTCAGCACTGGGGGAAACCACTATGAACAATATTTCAGTGGAAGATGGCTGGAAAAACAGCTCTTCCCTTGCAGATTTCAATTTGTGCTTGTCTTTAGGCAGTAACCGAGACCAGGGAACTTGTACTACTTTGTCCTGGGCTGACATGGTTGCCCATGTAACCTCACCAGCATCCTTTGAAGTAATCAGCAGCCTAGCCGAGGCTGCTCAGCTTATACGTGAAGGTACGTGTATAGAGCTAGTATATATCTACTCTTTCCCCATGGAACAGCCCTGAGTACACGCTGCAAGGAAAACGGGGCTCACTCAACACAGGGATGAATGCGATATGGATGATAGACTAGGTTAAGATAGACAGAGACAATATTTGTTGCTGGCAGGCTAAGTAGCAAATGGAATTAGAAACACCTATATGTCACGTACACGCATCTCTCCTCAGATTGTTGTTCTGCTGATAGAAACTGCTTGTATTTGAGATGGGGTGCAGATGAAGCTAAAACAATGTTCAAAAAAAACATCTCAAAAGGCCCTTCATGTGTTTTTTTTTTTCCTTTTCCTCAGGAAAGGGAAAATACGGCTGCTGCAGTGGCATTACATCAATGGTGCTAAATGCGATACGCTAACCAGTCGAGTACGGCAACCTTTCCCAAGGCAGCTAGACATTAAACAGACACTTCTTGGATCAATTAGCTTTGGTCCCCTGATTAGCCAAGGGTGCATGAAAGTATCAGAGATTTGAGCCATTGTCAAAACATGATAGTCAACGAGCGTCCAGTTTTTAAAGTGCTCCTCCAAAACCATGCTAGTATACTATGTGGGAATGGTACCTACAGATTCTGTACCTGCAAATGCTTCTCTTCTTATCAAAGTAGAGGAGCTGCAGGGACACAGTAAATGTAAATACATTCGCATCCTTCTGTAGTCAGCATCCCTGCATGAGGGCAAAACTTAGAGAGCAAATGGTACAAGGATGGTTTCAGATGATGTTATTTGATTGCCTGGGCCACTATATCCACCTACGCTGATCATCAGAGTAATACCCGTATTGGAATCCCGTTCTGGGATTCCTGCTACTGAGCATGTCGTGTAAAGAGATATTTGGCTTTACTCCTCATCTGCACACTTGAGGTTAAGAGTCTAAGAAAGATATCCAAGGAAGCGTCTAAGATTTCTGACAGTGCTGTGAAACTCACGTACCAGACTTAAAGTATAAAGTGTACGTGTTATGATCCTTGACTTTGTCTTTCATATGTCTTCACTTTCCAAGATATAAAGCCACTGTATAGACATTTTAGCAAAACTGTTAAAAAACGCGTGTGATTAAAGAACTGAGCATGTGCTATATTGTATAATACCATACAATTTCTCTTTTTTTTGTAAAATCATTAAGACACGCTTGAAGAAATATAAGATTCTCTTACATAAATGCTTTTTTTTTTTCTTTTCTGAAATTGTTTCAGATTCGTCCTTACAGAATCTGAAAGTTGTGCTGTAAACAGTGTTTTTGCAGATGTTTTTTTCAGTGAGGTGGGACCACCTTGGGCCACAGATGGAAGATACTGAAGAAAATGCCTGACTCAAAAATGCACAATCTTCGCTTTTTGAAGTGAAGACATAAGAAACAGTGATGCAACTATTTGATATGAAATGCATCTTCTAGAATAGATCTGGAAGCACAAAACTTCATCACCAGAAGTAGAAAAAAGTGATTTGTGTGTGTGTGTGCGTTCCATACGTCTGTCCCACAATTAAGTTAATAAATTAAATAGAAACAGCATCAAACAAGTAGAAAAATGCTAAGAATGTCTTTAGTGCTACACTGCACTCCTGACTGTCTTCACAACGGCAGAATTCTCATTAATTCTCATTATGTGAGATGAGTTAATGGAATTAACGGTAATGTTGTTGTGTCGTGATACCCTAAGGATATATGGAGGCAGTTTGAAAGGAAAGGTAAGAGAGTATTTTGAGCGAAGCCATACAGCTGCAAAAACCAGACAAGCTTTCTGGCGCACAAACCTTTCCTCAGGCCTGTAGAGAAACATCAACAAAATTGGGCCATTTTTTCTAATCTCCGGAAAGGCTCCTGTGCCCAGAAAGAAGTTCATCCATTTTTTCAACTGTTTTAGCTGGCCGAATGAAAGTTGTTACCTCTCCCTACGAGCTTTTCCAGGCTTACTACACCTAGGCACTGAACACAGGTATTGCTGATACCAACCACAAGAAGAAAAAAAAAAAAAAAAAAGAAAGCTATTTCTTGCTATGAAATCTCCATTCTTGTGTCTTCACTGTCAGGTACAGGCTGCATCATAACTCCCACCTTATTAAAGAGAAGGAATTGAAGTAAAGAGATAATAGACTCATGTTTCTATCTATCTTGCAAAGCCCCACTCATCCAGATGATACCGTAGCAGAGGTAGCAAATACTTCACAGTAAAAATATTTCCAAACAGCGGATTATCTTTTCTGGCTGGCCATCCTTATGGATATGCATTGCTTATCACCTGCTCAGCTGAGAGAGCCTGCTGTGAAAAGCAGTTTATACATTATTCAGGCTTAGTCAACTGATAGAGTAGATTGACCTTGTCTCCTGTGAAAAGAAGCAACTTTTTCTTTCTGGTGGCTTGCAGAAGAATAATGGCCGTGATGATAATGAATAGTTTATTCATATTTGAGATGTGAAATTCCAACAGCATGCTAATTAGAGGAGGTCAGAGCACATGGGAATACAACATGAACCTCTTAACCTTGAAGAACGATTAAGGAACTTTTATCTTTTGTTAGGAAATTCTAATCAGCCTTGGAACGGGCCGCTTGATGTTCTCCTCTGCACACCATCCCCCAAATCCTTTTCTAGGTCACAGCTACTTCCTTGTCTTGCCGGAGTGCAGCTGGACCCAAGGGCCACATGTGCTCTCAGGTGGCCCGAGAGCCCCTCAGACAGCTTAAATATTTGTGAAAATGAACCAGATCAAAGAAGGAATAGCTTGGTGCCCCTGGGACGAGAGAGAATAGGAAGACCAAAGAAAGGAGTTACAGTCCTGGTGCACATCCTTCATGCCATATCGGACAGAGCGATTTGCACGGGGAAGCCCAGCCCAGAGCTGGAGCCCCTTCCCAGCTTGGGGAGGACAAGATAATGCCTTATCTCTGGCAACAAACTCTCCCCTCCTGAGGGTGATGGAGCAGGGCTGAACTGGCGCCCTCCAGGATATAACTCTGATTTGCAGCCATCAGGGCAGAAATTTTGCAATCCGTTCAGAGGGAAGCCCAAAAGCCATCCAGCTTATGACAGATAAGAGCAATGATAGTTTTCAATTACCAGTGTCACCTGCTTTGACTTGTTTATTAGCTATGCCAAAAAAAAAGAAAAAAGTTATTTTCCCTGAAATGCTCCAGTGGTTATTATACTAACTGGCTTATTTGCTATTTTCGTTTAAAGGTTTGCAGAGGTCTTTTATTCAAGTGTCAGAGTCCCATATCTGACTCTCTACATCATAATTTCATATTTTCAGTCTAAGGCTGTATGGTTTTCAAAAGCTGAAGCAAATCTGCTATTTTGGAATCGTCTGAGCATGAAAATTGTAACGTTTACACCCCGGGAGGTCTGATCTAACCTCCATTAAAATCGACTGGAAAACTCCCACTGATTTTAAGTGGGAGCTGGGCTGGGTCCCCACAAAATGTCTCTGATACCTTTTTGTATTTTGACAGCTCAAAAGTGGCATGGATTTAAGTTTCAGAGATGACAAATGGTATAGAGCGCTCAGTCTTCACTCAATAATGTAAAGGAAATTTCCCAGTCTGGAAATGATTGGCATGCAAAATCAGGAGCTACAAGCTTGTGAGGAGGAGTGACTAAGGTTCTTTTTCTTTTTTCCTAGGCTATTAAAGAGGCTGAAGCAGGGAACCGAGGTGGCCCGTTAAGTGGGAGACAGCAGTAGGAGAAGCAGGCACCCCATCCCAGGAGGAACGGGTGGAAGGAGGGAGGTTCACATTTCCTACCCTCTCTATGTCTCCTGCCTCTAAATCAGGTGTGGGGAGGTGGTGGGTGGGTTACGACGGGAGTGAGAGCTGGTTCATTCCGTCAATAAGTGAAATGAGTTACCTGTTGGTTACAGAAAGTGCAGAGGTTAATTAAAATTGTAATTGCCGTAGCCTTGGCAAACAGGTCAGAGCTTTCAATCAAGTGCGTGGCCGGGGGCTGGTGGTTTATGTCCCTGCTGTTGGCTTGTGTGAGCAGCGTACAGAAATGCCTGGCCAGCCGGTCCCCTCAGGTAGTCTCCTGTGCAGAGGCAAGCCGACGGCTTAACGCACGAATGGAAGAAAATTGGTTTCTGACCCACTGCAAAAGGATCATCATAAAGGGAACAGAGGTGAGCCGGGTCAGCTGGCAAACGCGGTCTTTGCAGCAGGCTGCTCCCTCTAGTCTGTACAAAATTGCTTCTCCTGTCTCTGAAAATTATCCCTGGCCAGAGGGAAGAGGAGTGGGGCAAGAAGCAAAGATGGGTATGCTAGAAACAGTGGTCCCTAGCTGGTTCTCCCATGACTGGGAGATCCTTGGGACCTACAGCTATGAATGATTTAATGTTGCCTGAAACACAATTTTCACAGGATCCGTCGCTTCCCTCTCCCCACACTTACAACACTGCAACCAAAAATCTGGGCTCGTGGTTGCATGTTGGTGTGAGCCCACTCACCCTCTCAGCCTTGAGCTTGCTTTTAATGGCTGTGGAAGCCACCACTGGCAAGGCACCGTCACTTGGAGGTGTGGTGATGGGAAAGATGTTGAGAAATCTCGGATCGCTCCTGGTTAATAAGTGAGGAATATTTCACTACATAAAAATATAAACTCTTCTTCCCTCTCATCTACTAGATGATGTGCTGTCCCATACCACCTGGATCCCGACTGGCTTAGCCTGCTCTTAGGTCTGACCTTCTCAGAAATGAAAATGGTTACGGGAAGTAAACAAATTTCCCTGCCGTAGAGGTTATTTACCCGTATCAGAAGTACTTTCGGCAAAGCTGAGTGAAGAAGTTCAGGTTTTTCTTTTCAGCAGAAAGGAAAAGGAAAAAAAAAGTTAAAATGCCGAGAGCCATTCAGAAAGAACAAAAGGGCATTTAAGACAAACAGAAAGCTTTTGAACTACATTTTCAAAGTGGCCTGAGCCGGGCATAGAGGCTGTTGATTTTTGCTACTCATGGATAGAAAAAAACAAGAGGATCCATGTACGCAACATTGATTTTCACTTGAAGGGTACAAGGTAGCGCACAAAGATTTGGCCAAAAAAAAGAAAAGTCTATCATTTAGGTGCACAAAGAATAGTAGCAAACCACCACGTTTGAATGTGAGGGTGAAGGTACAGAAAAATGAAGGAAACTTTTTGTGAATTGGAATCTTGGAAGCAAGTGGGAAAACACATATTAACGCATGGGATGAGTATATGCTGGAGTGTGGCTTTGATTAAGTTTTGGTTTATTAAAAAAATACCTTTAAAAATAAATTACTCCGCTACTGCTAAAAACAAAAGGCATCCAGTAAAACAGTACTTATTATTTATTGCACCTCCATAAAAATGACTAGCAAGTGGTGAAATTTGGTAATGGCTTCAACCTTTGTTACCAGCATACTATAATTATATTTTTTGTTATAATTCATTTACTGTCCAGCTGGCAATGAAAGATGTTATTTCTAGCAAAATGGAAAGTTCCTTGATTGAACAGAATGGTTTGGAATACAATGTTCCTCCCACAATAGGTCGCGAACCTTCCCGAGGGTCAAGGTCTAATTGCAGTAAGCAGTTGCTTAGACACCCAAGGGCACAAAGTATAATCATGGGACCCAGCTTCTCCTCATGAAAGATCCTTGGTCTCTGCAGCATCCTAAGGAGGAGTGGGGGGGGAAAAAGGTATACACAGCCTGTGTTTGCCATGCAGATGTTACGGCATTAACAACAGGTCATTTACAGCCCCCAAGTGAATGTCAAAGCTTTTGTTTGCATGCAGTGAGCACTCGGCGTCGGTGGAGCTGCCAAAAGCAATCTGTAAGGAGCTGGGAACGTCATTGACACCCAGCGCAAAGCCAGCACCAGGATCAATACCCACGCGGTGGCTTTCATGGCTCCGCGCTTGCATTAGAGCCTCCTTCCGCGACTTTCCTTTGCTGTAAACAGCAGCAGAGAAAAGCATATTGTTTTTGCAAGTCATACCACAAAACCTTTCTCCTCGGAGCAACAAAATGAGTCAATCGATATGTTGCTTTTCCCCTGCCTGGTGAATGCTCGCTCTTCAATATTTAATAGGCTCCTGGCAGCTGTGCATCTGGTGCCCTCAGCCAGGAGACCGTGACCGACAGGCTCCTTTCCCCTCCCGGCATCCCTCGTGTCGCAGGACGGCATCCACCAGCAATTCCCTTCTGGCAAACCTCTCTTTTGCTGCCTGCTTTGGGTTCCCCCATGCCTCTCATTTCCCTCAAACCCTGGCTGCTGCCAGGTGAAGGGTGCCAGGCTGTTCAGATGTTCAGATGCGACCTTTCCTCACCACGTTGTGCAGAGGTTTCAGTAACTCTTCCACAAGGCTGAAACCCCAGCCGTGGTCCCCCTGTGCCAGCTTCAGCAGCCAAAGCCCCTTCAGATGTAATTGCTCCCAAGCCACAGGTATTTGCCTGTAACTGATGGGGTCATGAGTTGAAGTGTGAAGAGGCCAATGTCTGATGCAACTTCTTTGACCTTATCGCTCTCTACAACTACCTGAAAGGAGGTTGTAGAGAGATGAGGATCGATCTCTTCTCCCAAGTGACAGGTGATAGGACAAGAGGAAACGGCCTCAAGTTGCGCCAGGGGAGGTTTAGACTGGATATTAGGAAAAATTTTTACACTGAAAGGGTTATTAAGCATTGGAACAGGCTGCTCAGGGAAATGGTTGAGGCACCATCCCTGGAGGTATTTAAAAGACGGGTAGACATAGTGCTTAGAGATGTGGTTTAGTGATGTTTTTTTGTCAGAGTTAGGTTGATGGTTGGACTAGATGATCTGAAAGGTCCCTTCCAACCTGTGTGGTTCCATGATTCTATGATTCTGTACCAGTACGGTCAGTGGAAAAAATCCTATTGACATGATTGGCTACAGATCAGGTCTTACATGTTCGAAGGAAACAAAATACATTTTACGTGATATTAGTAAATTCCTCAAGTACCTGGGCTGAGTTGTTCCTGTAATATTTTACTAATAAAGCCTCTTTACATATTTCTCAGAAAAATATAGCATCAATGCTAGCGCATATACCAATTAGCTGTGGAGTTTATTCAGCATATATGCACATTTATGAGAAAGATTTATGACATGCTTAGGAATTCCCTTAAAGAAATTATGTGCAAAACCCCCTCACATTGCTCTCAGGTGAAAAGCATAAAAGCTACAGAGTATGTATACATGCTCCAGACGTGGTTAATTTTACTGAAATCAATGGACTAGCTGTGGATTCGCAGCAGTGTAACTTAACAAAATTCAATGCATGTAACTTACGCAGTGTGCGAAATTTTCTGGAACACTTCAGAACAAAAGATGTTGAGTTATCTCCACTACACGGAAAATGTGTGCTTGAAAACTGTTTTTCTAGGGAGCCACAGATCTAAGGGAGAAAACAAACTACCTGTCCAACTGGAAGTAGGTGCTGGCCTGAGAGTCATCAGTTATCATAATCCTCTACTCAGCGACAAGACTGGATGCGTACGAGGATGGATTTATTGCCGCTGATGAGATCTCAGCCAGAGCGTTGTCAGAGCTCAGGCAACAGATGGTTCTCCAAGGAGCTTTCCCTAAGAAAACAGTACATATAAGTAAACGGTGCCTCTGTGTGTATATATGTTTATTCACATGCACATATATATACATATATCTCATTTAGTGTGGCTCTTTTTTTATCACCTATGAGTCTCTGAATTTTAAATAAACTGTGGACTAATGGTTTGATGGATAAAACACACCTATGCAACTGCAATAAAATTTTGCCTTTTTCTTGTCCCTGAGGTGGTCTGATACAGCAATGTTTCCCATCAGTTTTCCCTTCATTTGCCTATCTTTCTGGTAGAAAAGAGAAACTGCTTTTGACCTATATAATTTTGCATGCCTTTTCTGGACTGCTGATGACCTGCAGTTCCTCCAACCTGGTACCTTGCTGATAGCTGCACCACCCTCCCACACCCACACACTTAGGTGTCTCCATGCCTGGTTTTCTCTAACCTCAATGACAACAGTCTCTGTTGGTCTCTGCCATGTCTGTTTGGAATAATTTTCCCAGAAATGCCCCAAGTCTAAAGCGCTGACGCCAGACCACTTAAAGAACATCAACTCCTGCCTCCGTCCTCTGTAATATTACCTGTAACTCCATTCATCCTGAATTATTGCTGCCTTAAGTCTCATGCAACTACTTAACTACGTCTCCCTTGCCCCTCCTCACATCCATGCATGCTGGGGGAGCGTCTCGGCCTGAGACCCAGGGGAATATCCTCTGTTCTCAACGGCTCACCTGGGATCAGGCCAGACTGGTTCTCAGGTGTGGACAATCCTCCCCGTGGGACCAGACAAGCAACATCGTATTCATTTCATTTTGGCCATAACTCAGACCTCTGGGCTGTTCGCGTTATCTCTCTATGCTGTCACAACTCAACGGATCTTTTCCCAAAAGTCTCAAGGCTATATTTTTCAATCTCTTTCCAAGCCTATTTGCACTGTCTGCTGCCTTTATTCTCCTGTAAAAACGAATGACCTATATGTTAAAAGACAGCTGAGCAACCACAACAGTTCTTGTTTTCTGAAGCCACCTGCTATAGCAGCTAGGCCTGGTCTTGGCTCTGCTGCCTTGGTGGAGGTGGGAGTATGACTACAAAGCTGAGATATTGGGATTCCTCCCCTCAGCGTGTTGCACGTATGACTGCATCATCTATAGGACATCCTACATCTCGCACATGCGAGGTTGTCCGTGCCCAGCGGGTGCCACACCATAGCTCGGTGCAGGTCACAGATTTCTAATGTCATCCCTGATATTAGGGCGACAGTATTTGCTTGGCATAAATGGAAAATGCATCTCTTCTCGGCATAGGTAATAAGGTGGAGCATCCTTAAAATGGAGGATTTCCATCCATAATCACTTTATGATGGCCATGGAGTTGTCACTTGGGGGATTCGGTTGCCAATTTGCAACTGTCTTTATTATATTAGTATTTATGGAGCCCGATTAGTTTGGCTCTTTGGCACTTTCTTGACAGTTTGGAAAGAATATCCCACTGTGCAAGGAGAGACTTCACTTAGGTGCTGACACACAGCAAATATTTTTTAATCTCGCTACCTACATGTCATTAAAGGCTCTGGTGCTGAGGCTGTGACAACTGGGAAACAGAGAACTCAGTTTATAATTAAAGATCTCTTTTTATTTCCAACCAGCACCACATGTTAAGCACTGAATAATCGCTATAGTACCAATGATTATTTTTTTTTTAGGTATTGTTTCTATTAGAAATAAAATTTCTCCTGGGTAATCATCACTCTGCTATCACCTCTTTCTTCCTCCGATGCTGCGAACCCCTATTTGTGGTACTGATGTCACTCCAGCAGGAATGAATGGTGTGCGACAGATAACAGCAAATGTTTCCAAAGTCTGTTAGAAGGGGAGAAAGTGTCCCACTTGACGTATCTGCATCCAGCTCTCCATAGCCATCAGCAGGCCATAGAAAAAAATTCAGACCCAGTACCAGAAAGCGGAAGACTGTTCAATACAGAGTGTTTTACGTTTAACATATTATCACTTACTTCAACTGTAGTAAAGATTTTTGTAAGCTCAAATAAAAGTGGATTTTGTCCTCTGCTATACTTTGGTCTTCTTTCACTGCAAGGAAACTCTTCATGCAGGGTTTTATCTTCTGGTTTTAAATAATTTTCACATAAGATAGACATGTAATAAATTCTACTCTGAACACAGGGATAACAATGTGACCGGCATTCCTGCAAGTCCATCCAAGACCTGCTCTCAGCCTGGCAAAAACATCCTCAAAAGCTCCGAGTGCTTATTGACTTAGAGGGAAAGGATTTGGCCCTGAGATGATCTTTGGGTGGTCATTTTCTGTCCACGTGGCAAAGCATCGTAGTGCTTTTGATAGGCTAGAAGAGAGATTTCCCACAGCACGGGTATTCCAAGGTCTGCCACTCTTGGCAAACAACATATTTATTAGCAAAACATTGTTTTTCAGGATAACGTCCAGCACTTTGACCTTTCCCCCTCTCTCTTATACAGTCATTTTTCATCTCCTTTTCTTCTTGCCAAGCTGAAGACACTGTCACAGATTTTCCAACGCCGTGTAACAACTGACCAGCGCAACAGAAATTGTGGTCAACGCAGTTCAGGCCTTTGGGAACATAAAGGCATCTTCTGGATAAATAAACCAAAAATAACAGGCAACTCACAAGAAGGCTCTAGAGGCAGCTGGAATTTAAAACTGCAGAGAAATGCAGAAGGGAGGGGCCCGGGGAGCAGGGGGGGACACACTATGAAAATAGCCAGTAGCTTTTTTTTATTCATACCACTCCTGCGTCTGATGTGAACTTCTCACAGATGGAGGCATGTGATAAGCTGGCACCAAGGACAATTTTCTCTGTAAAGCAGAAATCCAACGATTTTCACATACCACCAACTAAATCATGCTGATGGAGCGATGTTGCAGACTAGATGTCTTTTTTTATTATGTCTTTCTTTTCCCCCCCCCCTGTTTTTCTCCCTGGCCTCTCTCTCCCTCTCACACATGGCCACCCTCGCACGCTGACAGCCCAGTCCCTGGCTCAGCTGCTCTTGGACACAGGCGCATCTCACAGCTTGGGATCCAGGCTTTGCCCCTGCCAAGAATTCCTCTGGGCTGACCGTAAAGCGTGGGGCTGACCCAAGTGGCACGGAAGACCCAGAAATGTCTGGGAGCACATTAATCTTCTGCCAGGAGGGACGGGGTGGCCCTGCCAAGCACCTATTGAATTACAAGCACGTGCCATCTTCTGTGGCGGTCCTGCTGCTGTTCAGCGGGCAGGACAAAGCCGGATCCAAAGAGGCAGTTGTCGTGGAGTCGGGCTGCGGATGCTCCGGCGGAGATGGCTGCGATGACAGATGGAAGAGGGGGAAGCATGTTTTCCAGATAGATTCCAGTCTTTCTACATCTTTGCTTTTTTCCATCTCTGCACGCTGTCTGTTTGCTTTCCTACTCGAGTCAGTCCAGAATTAGTAAAAGATAAGAAATCTCTTCTGTTAGAGTTGCTCCAGAAGCAGAGCAGGGTTTCACAGGCAGGTTTTGATGCTTGTTTTACACTGAACTGGCATGTACCAAGTAAACCTGTCTGCAAACATTTCTCCCTGTGTGCATACAGACCCGTAACAATGCCAGTCTCTATCCCGCTGGAAAACTGCTCTGTCCTACTCCCGCAGGGGCAGAAAGGCATGTGAAAGCCATATTTATTACATACATGAAAAAAAAAACAGAAAAAAGGAAAAAGGAAAAACGTTTGTAGATACTGAAGCGATACTTTGGCCGTGAAAACACTTCTGCACTGACTTTACTTCTGGGTTATATCTTAGCTGTCACTAGATACACGAAATCATACTCTCCCTACTTCATAGCCATCAGCCCCTTTCCTGCATTTATTTCACTGCTCTTCCAGATGGAATTCTTCCCCCCCACTTTTGTTTTAACTTTTCAGTTTCAATAGACAAGTCAAGAAATGTACTCACCAGTAAGGGAGGTCACTCTTTAAAGTGCATCGTTGTATTTCATTTAGAACTACAGTAACATTTATCGTCTCCATGAATTAGGAACTAAAAGTAATAAGTTTAATAACAAGTAATAATTATAGTGTATAATAATGCTGTTAAATTAACATAAATGATAAACAATATCTACAAGTAACTGCTAAAAAGCATGGGTTTTTTTCCTGTGTTAAGATTACCACATTATAAGGAGAAGAATCCTGTAAGATATTAACCATGCAAATCTATAATGCTAAAATATGATCGAAAAACTGCAAAAACAGTTAGGTGAATGAAAATGCAAAATAATAGTTCAAAACTACCCTTTTGCTCTGACCTTTTTTAATGTTGGTTTAGTTGTTTTTTTTTTTTAATCATACCTCATGCCTGACAATTTTCAAGGAAAAGCAGGGCTCTTCGAGGAGAAAGCCTGGGACAGGCAGCTGTGACAGCTGAATCAACTTTATCACGTAGGGACCAAGCTCTATTTCCTTTCTCTTGCGAAGAAATGTTTCCGATAGCAGAAACACTAATTTATATGGAAACAGCCGTAGAGTAGACACAAACCTGCTTCTTTTCCCACACACTTATTTCGTTATAACCAGAGTAATTACTACATTTTGATGTCAGTGTAAGTAGCAATTTGAGTCTTGTGCCGTATAATTTGAGAAGGCGGAGAACAGAATTTGGGAAACATAACTCCGGGCAAAATTAATGCTGATCATTGCTAATATTATTTTACGTGCTTTAGGGCTTGGGGTGCTTTTTCCTTTACTGTTTGTAGCTAATACACGGGAATGCGTGGCACTTCGCAATCCTCAGAACTTGCATGTACATTATTTAGTTCTATACAAAAGCCACTTCATCTGTGCAACTCTGGGATGAACTACATACATAGAAACTCAGGAAAGCTCTGGAGAAACTGAAGATGAAAATAGGGCGCAGTATACCAACGTGTCTATGCCAATATCTATACCAGCAATACCAGCATGATTTTACCTAAAATAAGGATTTGAAAAGAGATACTTAGAAGAGGAGGAGGAAGTCATGGGACAATGAATTAATGGCAAAGAAGGGGAGAAGAATAGTAGAATTAGTCACTCAAGGTGGACTATATTAGCAATTCTTCATATATATATATATATAAAAATTATATCACATATATATATAACTCTAATGTTATATATGCATATATATAAAAATCCACATTATATCACATATTTATATAACTCTAATGTTTGCCTACATATCAGAAAATATCAGTCAGAACCAAAAAGCTATTTCTCTGCTGAACCCTACAAGCATCAGGCTGCGTTCCTGAGAAGCCAACGCCGTCCTGATGTGCCTGTCCAGCACATACATGTTGACACCCTTCTTTGGCAAACTGTTCAATCTCATTTCTCCTGGCAAAGCAGGGGTTGACGGGGCCTTAGAAAATACTTTTCAGATGTTCTGTTTTTATCCTTTCTAAGGGTCTTACACGTTGCCTGGGCTCCCAGTGAACTCTGCAAAATGAAACTGTATTTGCTCTGTATGAGTATTTCAAAAGGACCCAATCTTCCAAAATAATGCACAGATGAAAAGTGAGATTTCTACGCTGGTGTGATGGCTTATCAGTGCTGCCCTGAGCTGGGATAAACAGTACCTAAAGGAGCAGGAATGGGAGGTGAGGTCCCAGGTGGCATCAAACCTACCGTTTTCCAGCCTGTAGCCTTCTTCCTACCGGGACATGGAGGCTTTGCTTCCATCTACTGAGGAACCGTCTGCTTCTGGCTTTGCACAGGAGGACCTCAGCATTTCCTAGCATCCAACCTGCCTGGCGTTTATCTGGTGCTGAGCAGCCAGCTGTCATAGAGCAGCATGCGGGGAGCTGATCCTGAAGATTTATGATGCATTTTTTGGTCTCTCTCTGGTCCATTTCCTTAATCATGATGCTGATTACTAGGGCAATTGTTTTTTAGTTATTGTTTCGTTTCATTTTACTTTCCTTGGAAACCATAATGAATCTTTGTTGTTTTTTTTTTTCTTCCCCTCCAACCTTTAAATGAGCTGCTCTTCTCCCAGGCAGCCGTAGGCACAGAGAACACCTTGCAGGCACTGTTGTGTTAAAGGCACCCAAGTGTGAAGCAAAATAATTAAGTGGGGCTGACATGGCTTGCAAAGAGGTTTGCTGATCTATCCATGACAATTAGACAGCCTCCGAGTGCTGCCCAGCCACTCGCAAGCAAGGCGAGTGTGTTCAGAAGGTAGGCTTTAGAGTATTACCCAGCAGAAGACTCATTTTCCTCCCAAGTATTGTGGTTTTTTTCTGAAGAAGAAGGGGCCGGAGGCTGGCAGAAGGTCAACCTTTGATGCCAGCCAGAGAAGGGGAGGGAAAGGTCTGACTCAGGAGTGCCCTCCCAATTATTTAGTTCTGCTTTTTCATTCCAGCTTGATCTTTTCTGCAGCTAAGGGCTATTTTTCAGGCCACGTAAGCATATCCACCATGCCAGGGAGACGTTGGGGGAGCTGCAGCAGAGCAGGTCAGGGCTGGCTCAGGATAATCCATGGACGAGCTGCTGGACAGGGTCTTGGGGCAGGAGGATGGGGGACAACCTCCAGCATCATTTGCCCCACATCCTTCCAAGTTTCCCCTTTCGGCCTCTCCCTGACATCTTCATCACCCACAATGGTCTGGTACAAGCCAACTGGCGTGTTCCTGCCATGACTGGTGCCTACGGGTTCCTTCACCAGACGTTTAGGCACCACGTGCCTCGCGATCCTGCAGAGGAGACACCGCCCACGTCAGCCGGGGAGATGTGGATGTCCTGCTGGGGGTGCACGTGGCCCCTTCCCCATACCCGCCTGCTGCCAACGTGTCATGGTTAATGAGTATTTTGTTATGGCGTTGCACCAAAATGTGAACATGATCCTCTCGGCACCACAGGATCGGAGCACCTGAGGCTGCCAGCGTAGCTACAGCTCTGCTGATCAGGACAAGGAGACAATTAACCTGCAGCTAATTTTGCAGCAAGGCTTTCGCTTCAACTTCTTGCCCCCAAAAATCAGGAAACTCTTGTATGTAGCTAATGAAAGGCGGCGGAAGAAAGGGTTACTAATAGGGCTAATTAACAAGTGGGGCTGAAAAAGAATGTCATGTGCTATAAATCAAATGAAATACAGCTTTTAAGCATCGTCCATTAATTACATGCTTGAATTGAACTGTATATGTATGTTACTCATTTATGGGGCAAATACAATGGTCCATCAGGCTCTTACTGAATACAAAGCTAAATTTGACTTCGGGGATAAAAATAGTTTTTTGGTGAAATTCCTGATATGAAGAACCAAGTGTCAGCATCCAAAAAGGGACAGGGTGCCTGCAATGTCCTTTGGGTAGAATTTAATCTCTCTTTAAGTCTAAAACCAAGAGGTATGTGTATACAGACAGGGATGGGTTAGATACACAGGGAGGATACAGTTGTACAGTCATAGTTCTATCTACCTGGATAGTATATTTGCAAATGCAAACATATATATATCTCCATATGTTAATTTATATTATACTGCAGCCAAAATAGCAGCGAATTTGCCAGTGTTTTACTGTACAGCCTTGGTGTGAATCTCCCACCCTCCCACCAGAGCCCCCCATTTCAGTGGGCAGGCAGAGAACACCCCTGCATTCAGACCGGCCTGGGAGGCACCCCGTCTCCCCCCGGCATACCGAAGAACTGGTCAGTGTGGCTTCATTTGGTGCTCAACCCAGACATCAGGTGTCTGATGTCTGAAGAGCTTCCCCCAGTATCTCCATCAACCAGTGTTTTTACCCTAATATTCAGGACGGTAAGGAAATTGCCAATGAAGTTTGCGTTTTTGTCCCAAACCACAAATTTCAGGAAAGACTGAAAGCACCATAAACAGATTATATATGCTAGCCAGCTATTCAAACATATCTCAAGAGTGGAGATTTTTTCCTGAGGAATTCCTAGGCTATAAAGGTAGAATAAGCATCTCTCAGTATATAGGTGTAGTATCGTCCTGTCCCGAAGCAGAAGCTCAGCTGGCAGATGCCACAGAATCTGGCTTGACAGTTTTATTCATTAAACTTTGCAGAGATACTGCTTTTTGTCCTGTGGATAAAAACACCATAGCACTAAGTATGGAAAATGATGATTCTAGGTTGAATTCTATTGAGCTCTATGTGACTTTTATAAAAATAGCTGTGTATGAATTATTTCTCTCCTTTTAAGACTTTGAGATGGAATTGCCACAAGAAGTTCTCATTTGTCATGATGAGATACCTCTCACCTCTCTCACTTTCACTGGCTGTTTTCAATAAAGTCAAGTTCTTCCTGAGGTTTCTAAGCCTTGGAGTTCCCATTGATGTCCACCATTTGCCAACAGCTGAGGAAAAAGAGGCGGCACAGATTTCCTTCTGTCCTCCCTGTACTTGGAATTTGTTGGGTAATTTTTAACTCATCAGTAACACTTGCTGAAAGATCATATGTTCATGTGTCATACCTCCCAATGACACGGACCTAAAATCTCAAACCTTTAGCAGCTTCTCTTTCCAGAAGACAATCTTTCAAAGAGCTGTTCTTCCTATTTTCTTACTCCTCTTCTCCTGATCCATTTAAGAGGAGAAAATCCCAAAGGAAAACAAAGAAAAAAACTTGACCCATTAGCACAAAAAATTTTCCTGGGAGGTGCTGCTGAATTCAACCAGTAGATGAGTATGAGGGACCTTAAAGGGTGCTCAGAGGGCTCGTTCTGGTCCTACAGAGATATATTTGTCACCTCTGCAGTTCTACTAGTGAAAGTAAGATGACTCCCGGTTTACACTGGTTCAATTCCACCTTGCCCCATGACTAAATGATGGCAGAGCCATCCAGTGGGACGTAATGGAACACTTCTTAACAGCTGTATCAGAACAAAAAAATATGGAAAACTGTGTAGGATTACACACCTCCTTAGCTGTATCCCAGCTTTTGTTGCTGAAATCCTTCCCAGGCACTCCAGCCCATGCCTTGGTGCATTTCTCCTCTCCCTCAGACTTTCTGAAACTCAATAGTTTGGAAAGACCAAAAATGCTTGAGCTAAAAGGTGATGAATTCTAACAATCTAACAAAATAACACAATTTCTGAAGTGTTGCTTTTTGTTTCAAAGGATTCCTTTTTTATTTATGTCAAGGAAGCGCTCTGAACTCCACGAATTCTGAAGTGATTTAGCCAAAGTTAAACTACTATCAGTTTCTGACAAGTAATCTTCAAACAGTAACATAGTGTTGGAAGAGGTATCTGGTCTATTTGGCAGGAATTAAGCAGTTAATGTTTGATCAGCTTGAAGTTAATGATATACATGCTATTAGTGCTTCTGCCTGCGTTCTCATAAAAATTTCAATATATCACCCTGGAAATGTCTGATTTGGTCCTGTGAGGGTAACTCTGTTAATTCAAGTGCCAAAAAATTTAACTAAATGTTCTTCCATTACATATATATATATATATATATATACACATATATATATATATGTTTTAATGATAAGCTGATGGGGGAAAGGCAGAGGAAAACTGAGAAAAGAGACTGCAGGAGTTAGTGGAAAGTATTCCCTCTGTTCCCTCTTCTTTGTGGCACCTTCCCTTGAAGGAAAGGAGGGCATGGAGATAAATAAGCCTCAGGTGAGCCTAAATTCTTCCCAGAGTTCTTCAGGTGGGGCTGTAGGCGTCTCCCTGTGGGGATGTCCATGCCCGGTGACATTTCACCGGTGGCAGATCACATCCAGAAATGCTTCCGCGAGCAGTGGCTGTGAGTGAGGACCAGCCCTGTGAGGTCTGTTCCTGCTTTCTTCATTCTAAGTGCAGAACTTCCTTTATCGTTGGTGGGACAGCTGCAAAATGCACACGTAATCCTAGAGGTGTTCCAATTAAGTTAATCAGCAACAGAGGGCAAGAGAAAAAGGTGACCATAGCCAAGTTTTTTTATTGTTAGGTTTTTTTACGTGAAGTTAATTGTCTTCTAAGGTTTGTGTTAAGAGTTTTATTTGTGGGCAGTAGGTGTAAGCATGCCCAGAAGTCTGGATTCTGATTGAATCGTTTTGGGAGAGTCTTAGTGGAGTATGTGAGCACGTTTCGCTCAGATGTTTTCTTTCCCTACAGGATGGATGAAAATTCAGATCTTCATTTACATGCTGAATCAAACTGCAGATCAGAATGAATGACTGATGAGATCCTGTACTTATTTACTGAGCTATTTATTCAGCTGTCAGAGGCATGGTATCCAAAATTAACCGTGCCACTACAATTTCAAGATCCTTGATAAAAGACAGTAGGAGTCTTGGGAGTTATTTCCCTTTCTGAATCACACACACAACTCCCACCTTCTGCAAATTTATGTTTCTTACGTGCTGTGGTTCTATTTTGACTGTGGTTAAACAGACACAGCAAACCTCACTTGGTATTAAAACCCTGACACAAAGGAAGACTAGCGAGTGTGTTCAAAATGAGCATTTGCTGATCTGTTATCCCTGATAACAGCCTAGTGATGTGAAAACCTGGCAGGTATGATAAGGAATGTGAGGCCTTCCCTGAAACCTTTGCAATGGCAAAGGCTTTCTGCAGTCCGTCGGTTCAGGGTCACATCTGAAACACAGTGAATGCAAAAGTGATCATTTGTCTTGACTCCAGAGAGGTTTGGATTAAGACCTGGGAGAGGGAATGGCAGCCTTAAGCAGATATTGGAGATATATCAGGGATTTTTTCTTGGCCTTGAGTCACAGACAGACATCTTCATATGGACGATTCTGATTTTCTGTGCTCTTAAGCTGGCTGTATGCCCAGCAATAGGCAAGCTGAGGACAGGGGGACTACAGCATTCCTGTCCTTCAGGCACATTTCCGAGACGCTGGGATATTTGTGTTCCCTATTACGAACTTGTGTTACATTTAGCGGAGAAGCAAGCATGAACTGCAGGGAGCATTGTATGTTGTTATTATTTTATAAAACACGGTGGCTAACGATCTCCTGTGAGCAAGCGTGGCAGCTTCTTCATCTTCTGGGCTGCATCACAGCCAACTTTCCTGCGCTTGGTGCTTTCCTCTGCTCCACTCACTGCTTGGTAATTAGCGCCTGCTCCTCCGAGGTGCTGGGCAACCACAGATTCCATTTGCTTCCATGGAAATCCAGGGCATTAAGAACCCAGCAGAACCGTGCTGTTCCACCATATGCCTGTGGCTGCCCCACCGTTGCGGAGTGCCACTTCCAGGGCAAAACAAACAAAAGGCAATATAATAAATCATTAATAACTCAATAGGACACAACTGTTCTTGTGAGCAGCTCGTATTTGTGCTGTTGAACCCATCCGGAGGGTGTTGGACACCCCAGCTGTCAGGTCACACGGAGCTATTAATGTCACCACCATCAAGACACATCCTGGAGCCGAGATGGGTGATGCTGCCATCTCCCCACTCAGAAAAGGGCTTGGGTGCTGGGTTTGTGGCTTTCTTCTTGCTGAGCCCACCAAGCAAGGCCAGCTCTTGCAATCAGCTGGATTTTGAGGGGGGAAGCCCTGGGAAAGTTGTACAAAGCTGCTTGCGAGCACATTGGCAAGCCAGAATGTATCTACACACACACATTTCTCCTTGGTCTGCAGACAGCTGAGTAATTGTCTCTCGCTTAATTGTGCGATACACATGGCTAACAAGTAATACTCTATTTAAAGAAACGGGCAATCCTCCTTCCCAGAAGCTGTTGTAGCACTGTGAACAAATATCCATAGGGAGAATGTTTTTTCTTTCTTTCTTTCTTTCTTTCTTTCCATTTCCTTTTTATTTTAGACTAATCAGAAACACTGCAGATTCAGACACCTATAAAAGCATGCCTCCAAAAGGAATTTGATTTATTTTCACGAAATGAATGTGTGGGTTTTATTATGCATGGCAGGTATGGTTGGCATCCAAGTATGAAAATTGCATTTTACACTGTAGACCCTTGGGTAATGAATTAAATGGCAACACAAACATATCTGCCATTGAAAAACGCCACAATATGATGGCCCTTTCAAAAAAGCTAAGTAAACAAACTGTAGGAGAAGTGCAGATAAATTTGTTGGTTTTTTTTTTTCTGTTTGTACCGCTATTATTCAGTGCTATTTACATCCTTTTTTTCTATCGAGGAAGGAGATGCCTGCATTAGAACAGAAGCTAAATTCTGGTCTGTCTCATCCCCGCAGCATCCTCAGACTCTGCTCCTTTGATTGTCCGAATGCAGCCTGGAGCAGACTGGGCCTATCTCTGATATCTCTGCTGGCGGTTCAGAGCCTTATCCTGAAACACCACCGACCCTGCAACCTTTGGTGCCCAGTCACCGGGCTGGGATGCCGGAGGGCACTGCCTTCAGTACAACATCCTCACAGTAGTTAAGGTGTGACTGACAGCAGGTGGCTGTCCCCCTGGTGTCCGCCTACCAAAGGGAAATTGTCCTCTCCCTTCTCTTACCTGTAGGCTGACTGCAGGTTAGTGTAATGGCAGTGTTATAACAGCACATACAAATGCATACGTCCCTCAATTTGTATGTTGGCTGTGACGGCCTGAGTTGGTGCTACCCTTCAAAGCACCACTTTGCTCTTAATCGTTAATATTCTTCAGCAGGAAAGCAAAATTTTAGCACCGAGCTCACACAATAAGTCATTTAATACAGAATCAACAGTGCTTTCGGGTTGGTAGATCTTTGTTTCACACTTCAGCGTTGGAGACAGTGAAGAGGGAATGAAGCAAATTAAATCGTGCTTTCTAAATTGTATCTTTCCACATTAATAAGCGGGAAAGCTTTAGGAATTGAATAAAGAGCTGGTAAGGGATGAGTGAGAGCTGAGACCGCACTGTGAGCTACTAGACTTGAGACTCACTATGTAAATTAGAGAATTACCAGCTGAATCCTCCACTTTTCCCCTCATTCCCATAATCTCCACTCTCAGGCTGTTACCAAGGAGAAGGGAACGAACTAGGATTTCCCATCATAACTACTTGCCCCTTTCTGGCCACTTATTTTTCAGGGAGCTCTGAAATAAATCTTAGATTGAATTTAATGTGATAGTGCCAGTTATAAAAATTTGAGGACAATCTTACTTTCACCAACACGTAGTGTGTATTCTTAGCCTTGACTGTCATGGAGCTTTTGGATTCTCTCTTGATAAAAGCAGCAATGGACTTTCCATCCGTGTCTACTCTTAGAGGAGTATTAAGAATAAATCACATACCTAACACCTATTAACCATACAGTGCCTTTTATCCAGGAAGCTCAAAGAGATTTTCTTTTTTTTTTTTTTTCTTACAGAAAATGTAAGGAAATTATCAGAATGTATGGAAATGTGCAGAGAAAATCCTAGCCAATATTCACGTTTAATATCTCTCTTGAAAGAGCGCATGTACTGATCGGAGGACAGAGCACGTACTAGATCCAGAGCATGTACTGACTGAAGCAAGGGGCTCTTGGCACGCTCTGGTGCTCGAGTCCCTCACGTTGACTGGAGGAGTTGTAAAGCAAATCATACAAAATACACACTAACATAAAATTGGACACTTCTTATGCATGATTATGAAAAGACTAATTTCATTACGTAGATGGAATAACTCCCCGATTTTTGCTATTTATTTTTCATTTCAATTTTGAAACAATGAGCACAAGTTTTTGTGGGATTGCCATCGTATTTTCTGCCAGATACATTTATTTTGACTCCAAAGCAGACATGAGTCTGACTTTCAGACGTGTCTTGGTTTTGTTTTTTACTGTCAGCATTGGTCTCATTTTTATTTGTATTCAAATCCAAAGGATAATTATAATTATATATTGCAGTAAATGATAATAAGGGATTTTTTAAAAAACAAGTGTTCAACATTAGCTGAAAGGACATTGTCAAATCTTAGTCTTGATTGTAAACCCAGAATTTTTTAATTTTACTCTGCGTTTTCAGTTTTTTCTATAAGAGATTGGAGAACTTGACACTATTTTAAAGTACTTTTTTTCCCCTACTTTCCAGTGCAATAGCTATACTTCAGTAAGTTCTTTTTCATATAATTTATCAATTACAACAAAATATTGCACCATGTCTAATCGGAAACAGAGGGACTTTTTAAAAGAAATATTTAACTTCTCAGAAACCAAAATACTTTCAATTACCCCCAAAAAATTGACTCAGAAAGCTGTTGCATGGGAAATGGGAAATGGAAAATAGGAGTCTGCTAATTCTTTTTTTTTTTTTTTTTTTTAATCCCTGGATTTCTTTCCCGGGAAGCATCCTTATCTGCCCTCTCATTTGGAAGATCGGTTCAATGTCGAAGAGGTGATACGGCACAGGGACCTTAGCACAAAGAGCACTAGAAATTTGTGGTGGCATCTCTGCATTCAAGCTATGTATGCATGTGTGTGTCTAAAATTGAGGGAGGGAAAAAGAAAGGGGAGCATTTCTTTTACGCAAATAAAGTCGACTCTTTCTCTGGAAAGCATTCTCACGAAAATATTAATTTTGTCAAGTAGCCAATTTTCTGTCTTTGATTAGCCCTGGTGCTAATGAAAGTCCAGTTCTGCAATTTGTGTAATGCAGAGCACAATCTGAGTCCTAGCTTGAGTTTGCAACGCTGAGGGGATATGGTTTCATTTTCTCAATTCACAACACGAATTCAATAAAACTATTCACATAAAGAAGGCTGCTACTTATAAATGCTTGCAGATTGAAGCTTTAATTTGAAAATTGAACGGTTTTGATCTGGAAATCATTTGGAATCAATAAGGCACTATTTTTACAACCATTTTTCTCGAAATGATCAAGCCTCAATGTCTAGAACTTTTTAAAATATTCTCTTATGACCATGCAAAAACTATTAGTTGGATTATGGTGAACTGGGAGTGATTTCTCCAAAACTGCAGGTCTGAGCTTGAACCAGAGGTGTTGGAACTGGAGCACTTGACAGCGCCGCCATACTCCATAGGCAGATTCCTTAAGACGGCATGTGCTAAGGTCTAAGGAGACTGTTATCTTGTAGCACCTACAGACCCCCTCGCAGATCTCTGCAAAAAGCTTTTTCCCCTCACTTGTCAGCATAAGTATAATGGAGAATCCAAAAGGAACCCAAGAACTAAGGACAATCCAGGGTGCACATCGTTAGAGCATCAGGTGAAAGCAAGAAGTGGTTTGATGGTTTTATCACCACTTTTTCTAGAGCTGTTTGCTTTCAGGTGTCTCCAGGGAGCTCTGCTCCTCATCGCCACCACCACCCCAGCTCTGGAAGCTGCACTGCCCTCTATGGTCCCTCATTCTCCTGCTCTTCCTCCTATACTGGGACAGTTTCAGACCAATAGTTCCACGAAGGGAGCAGAGAAGGGACACCACCCTGGCACTACCCTTCCTTGGCCTGACCTCCATCCATTTCCACCTTCTGGACAATGCTTGCCCATGCCATAGTGCAAGGAAGCTCTCGGCTCTGGGCAGAGAGGTGGATCTTCCTGCAATGGCACTGCCTGTGAGCCATTAAGCCTTTTTATCCTTCTAGGTTTGGAAGAAAATTCTGCTTTCATAGAAATTTGTTCAGGTTTGGCGTTTCAGTTTGTTTCCCCCCCCGTCTCTTCCAATCACTGTTGATTTTCCCAATGTCTCTTTGTTTTCCTTCTGTTCTTTCCACTGCTCCCACCGCACATGCTCATGGGAAATACACAGAAGAAAAGATCCTGTAGAAACAGATTTTCTAAAAAACAAAAAATAGCAGCTAATCCATTTTGGTCATCTGCTCTCTGATCAGCTGGCTCAAGGTGGTCACCTGTGAATAATACAACACCAAGCGTCTCATAAGCCAACTGTTTGCTTCTTGCTGGATCCCCGTATTAAGCCCTGATGTGCTATTTCTCATTAACGAGTTATCTCCTCTCCTATGAAGCAAGAAATTATGTCATTTCCTTCATTAATAATATTGGTCAGGATATATCACATTTAAAGCCATTTTTTGAATTCATCCCATATTTTAAATCCACACTTTCAGAGCTTGCAGCTGACCTGGCCATTAAGCTCTGCTAATATTTGTTCTCCGTGCTGTGCTGAGGGAGGAGGGATCAAGGGCATAGAGAGGAGAAATACGGGGCAATCTATCTTTTTTCGGTATTGCCAACAAAGCTTGACAAAAGGTCCCTGGGGTCCCAGGGCCTTTCAGGGGTTAAAAGGGGCTTATAAGAAAGATGGGGCAAACTTTTTAGCAGGGCCTGTAGCGATAGGACCAAAGGTGATGGTTTTAAACTAAAAGAGGGTAGATTTAGACTGGATACAAGGAAGAAATTTTTTCAATGGCGGTGGTGAAACACTGGCCCAGGTTGCCCAGAGAGGCGGTCAATGCCCCGTCCCTGGAAACATTCAAGGTCAGGTTGGTCGGGGCTCTGAGAAACCTGATCTAGTTCTGCAGGGGGGTCAGACTAGATGGCCTTTAAATGTCCAACCCAACACAGAGTATGATCTGATCAAAAGTCCATGTGAAATCATGTCATTGCTTATAGTAGCTGCTTCTTTTCCCCATCACGAAATCCAACCTTTATCAGAAGTAAGACCCTGTTTTTGTAAACAGAGGATGCTATTTTAGGATGTCTTGGTGAGTCTGCATTGTGTTCAGACAGCTGCTTGACGATTTACCTTGTAGTCATGTACTGAGCAAACTCTAACACTGAGCACATCATTCTCATCTGATTACCTTCCTAGTTTATTTGTGTGGTAATTTGGGAATCATTTAGATACGGTAGCCATTTAATCAACAATCATCTATAACATGAATATGATGTTTTCTAATTTTGTTTTCATGTACAACTCAGATGCAATGCCTCCATTGAATGTGAAGATTAATTATGCATTAATTAATGGCTATTTATAACAAAGGTCATCAAATTAGTTTCTGTGACCTCATTACCATGTTACATGCAATCCAATTAACTGATACAAAGGTTGCTTCAAATGCCTAATGTAATTTTAAAGTGACAGATTCTCTTTATAGGTACATCTGACATTTTCTACACTGTTGCTACTCTACTGAACAGAAACAACAGTGGTCTCAGCCTCTGAGAGTTGGATTTGGTGGATCTCCTTCAAGTCCCTTGGAAAGATTTGAATTCCTTTCTTTTTTATGTCTCCTTTCGCCTTTATCTCTCTCTTTTCTATATCAAACATTATTTGCACAGAAATATGATTTCTGAGAGCAGGAAACAAAGGACTACAAAATCTCTGCAAGGAAATTTTAGCTGTTAGAAAGGAGAGGAATGTTCCCCTTGTAGGCTCTCTCTGAAGCATCGCAGGTCCTACGCAATGCTTTGCGTGCACTGTGCAACCATATACCCGTTTCTGTTTTTTAAAAAAACAGGAATAACACAGCATTACAGAAAAAAAAAAGATACTTTGTGGGCATTACGGCAGACCAATTTAGTAATATTAAATGTCTTAAAACTTGTGTTCAAGTCTTTGCATGCATAAAATATATGTTACTCAAAACTAGCATGTTCCCCAAAATAAACCCTCAAGAAAGGAATAGTCTTCTTATCTACACAGTCTTCTTATCTACATTGGATGATAGTTAATCTAAGGGAAAGTGTATCTATACAGGTTAAACTGTGCTGAACCCCAGGTGGATAATTTCATTTAAAATTCAAGTAAGTTTTTTTTTCTTTCTTCAAAAACTAGCTTATCTCAATGCAAAAATGAACCTAAGTGATTCTTAGTAAGGGTGACTGGCATTGCCGAATCACAAGTCTGTGCACCTAAACTTCAATAGCGCATTTTAAACATACACCATCAATTGATTCAGAGGAACTTTTCTGACTCTAGATCAATTTGCATTTTCTGCCTATTTTTTCCAGAGGCAAGCAGGTCAGACCTTGTTGTGTGAAGTGGGCAAGGCCTAGAGCTCCTGAGGGCTCATGCTTGGTCTAGGGTCCCATTCTACACAGAGCCAAGAAATTCTTGGAAGCAAAGAAACTGTTTGCCAAAAGCTGCGTTTTATTTTTGCCCCCAGACCGTTCACAGAACTTAAGATGAATGCACTTAACAATTGCAGCTGGAAACGCTTTTGGGCAAGAATAATTGAGGCTGTGATCCTCCAAAGGACACAATAGCAAGGGCAGGCTTTTACCCAATGATCCGGTGACTCATGACACAGCACAGCTGCAGGACACCAAGGCACAACTTCTACCCGTGCCTAAAGGGCGCTGAACCTCTTTTCCTTTCCAAAAAAATATCCTAACTGTGGGTTATGAAAAATCCTGCAGCAGGCTCCTCTTGATTCCCTCTCTTTGGACCCCGTTGGACTTCTTTAAAAGCACTAAAATACATATTGAGGGAGGACCCAGAAGAGGCATGGCTCCAGGCCAGGAGGGTTGGTGGAGGAAGCATTGCTTGCAGTCCTCTGGCAGAAACCAACAGAAGCCTTTGACTCTCTTCCAGACAAACCCGGACCCAGAAAGGCAGAAATCTTGTTGTTTAGGTTTTAGACATTAACAGATATGTGTAAAGGAGTTTGGAATGTCCTTCATCTCTGTCATGCCCTCACTTTTATAGGCAGCGTAGAGAACTTCACAGTTGCCCACACTTGTCTCAAATGACCATGAGACCTAAAAATCTGGAGCCTGTCTTTGCTAACAAACCTCTATTGATATCGTTAAGAGTTTTGCAAGCAAATAATCTATCTCTTGCCATTAAAGGACTCCTATTTTTTATTCTAGTGGTAAATGATGAAAATTGATTGTAAGAATATGATTGTCCCGAAAAAAAAAAGAAAACCCTGCCGTGTGTTGCCTGATCCTTCTCCCTCCAAATGTGAATATTGACACTCTGGAGTGTTTAGCTGATACATGTTCAAGAGGTAACAGGAGAATTTGGTTAAGCAGTTAATCTGCTTGCCTCGGTCGCAGCAACAGCATGCAACTCACAGAAGAGCAATGGTGAAGTGACACTGTTGAAAAACAGGGTTTCAAAGGAGAAAGAGTTACTTTTAAAAAACGCAGACAGCACCCAGTAGAGTAATAACACCTTGGCTCGACTTGACTGCAGAAAGGAAGCCTGTGACGGCTGCATCGCACAAATGATATTGGCACCAGTATGAATGCAGGTGGGGGTTTTCTTCCTCATTTTATGTTCTTCTTCTTGGCTTTTCTTTGGGGGTCATTTTTTATCATTTTTGGAAAGTCAAAATCTTAACAAAGTGCTTGAAAAAGAAACAGTAAAAACCAGAGCATGACTGAAAAACTGGATGGCTAGAGGAGTGTTTTTTCATTCCACCTCCTTACTTATCTGCATTTAGCCACAGCATATTAACATATTAATACATGGAAATGCATATTAATAGTGCTCAGCTTATCTGCCAGGAGCAAAAAGCAGATGAATGCAGCATATAAAGGAGCAACGCTAGGTGCAGAATTCAAACCCATGTGCCTAAGAAGAAAACAACACAGCCTGGTCTTATATCTGTTGGTGGTGTTATATCAATGAAAGGAGAACTTAGCCGTTGCAGTTTAATCTTACACAAGCCATAGACCTATTTTGGAAGTAGCCGGTGTTAGGTATTAAGAAGGTAGCCACAAGGTTGTACAAAACTGTAAATTATTTGGCATTCTCATGCTCATAAATTTTAATTTTCTAAATAAGGTATTTGGGCTTGACTACCTGATTTTTTTTTTTTTGTTAGAAGACTCTTTTTCCCTGATAAATACAAATTAATGCATCCCTGAGATATTTGTTCCCTCTAAAAAAAAAAAAAACAAAACCCTTTCTGATAAAATCTCACTAATTTGACAGTATTCTTAATGGTTTGCATGAAAAAATAAAGGAGATAATCTCACAGGAAGATAAACTCTCCAAGTCTTCATCCCAAAGATAAAAGAAGCACTCAAGTATGCTGATGTTGTGCTGTTTCATTGCAGATCAATATACTGATCACAGCAACGATGGTAATTACAGAGTCTCTCTTCTGGGAGTGAAGCATCCTCAGCTCCCATGAAATCAGCAAAAGTCAAAAGCATTTGTCATCTTCTATCAGGAGGCTTTAGAACAGTGATAAGCAAGCAAATGAGTGAGCAAACACACAAAATCCAGCCACTGTTTCATAGAGGCTGGATTTTTTAAATTGATTTCTCCTGTTTCCACATACACACCTTTGCTAGAGGTGAAGTGCAGCATCATAGACAGTCTCCTTCTCTGAAGCTAACCAATGCAGAGACCATTTTAAAAATATACAAATATACTAAAAAACTTCTTTTTTTTTTTTTTGTGAAGTCACTTCAGGTCCCTGTATTGTGCTTTTTGACAGAGCAAGAAAAATAGTTCCATTCACCTATCTTTTTTGCCTCCCTGAAATTTTACGAGAAGCCACACTTTTCTTAAAAGTCTGAAGCTTTAATCTTTAGAAGGCATTTTGGCCTTGGGTGAAAAATCTAAGTGACATTTTTATTTTACTCCTCTATATTTAGAAAGACGTTTGCACTATAAAGAAAACACCGGACGCCCATGGGGACCACAATATTGATATTGTGGAAAATTCTGTATTTCCAAGTTGTTTTTTATCATGACTCAGAATATTTTGAGTTGCTTGGCGTTGATTTTTTTTGTTGTTGTTGATGTTAAATATTTTCCACTTAAGAAAGTGAAGTCAGAAAAATTTCGACTGGCTCTATCACAAAAGAAATTCTTCCATGCGGCAGATTTCCCTGCCACGCTCTGAGGAGCCATGGACTGGTCTCTAGGACTTTCCATCCACCATGGCAACCTGTTTTCTTTTGATCTTCTGTGGTTTACATTACAGGCTCTTTGAAGCAGGGGCTCTAACGCTGAGTTTGTGCCGAGAAGCAGCCATGATCCCTTTTAGAGCTATAAAAATAAATCTGATACAGTACTCTTAACAGCTTGTAACCCCAAATATTTAGTTGAGGCTGGCGAGACTCTCTCCCATAGGGGAAAAAGAGTTTGTTAAACTGGTAGCTGTTGCAAGCAGTGAAGTAGTCTGACATGTAGTGCCAGTAATTAAATGAAAGCTATTGTAGAGGATTTATTTGTCATGCTTTTTGATCAGAAGAAGAAGAAAGTGTAGCAGAACTGATATTTTCAAACACTTTCAGAAACTTAATTAATTGTTTTTGATGTAAGGGCAGAAAATATGAATTAAAGATATAGTATCTAAGTTTGTGTAAAGGATGGTTTCCAAAATTAGCAGGAGACAAATCTGAAATGTCTGAGAGGTTGCATTTTCTGTAAGCTCCTAGAAATATCTGATGTTAACCACAACTCCCTTAACCCTGGTTACTCAGGAATAGGACTGCGTGTTCCAGACGGCTTGTCTTCCTCATGAGTCTGAGAAGAAATAAATACACTAAGGATGGATCATACAGAAGTATATTGAAGTTTTTCTGTCTAAAAAATAAGGAGGGAGACAGAGGAGACCGAGAACCGTGTAACAAAATGTAGAAAATCTCTTGGGCTGTTTCTTGACTGGAAGGCAGATGCCTCCTCTCTCCGTCCCCGGTCCCCAGCCATCCACGGACACACTGTTGCTCCGGTCTGTGGAAACCAGGATTTGGGAAGAGGAGACTACTGTACTTCTGCTTTGGCTCCAACGCAGCATCAGGCTGTGAGTAGGGGCTCAGCTAGGCGAGGGGGGGTTATTCCCAGGCTCATACACTTAGACGCAATCCAATTTATTTTACAGCCCTAAGAAGGCGTCGTACTCAAATAACGTGCTACAGGCTTGATAGTCGTGCATCTCACACCCCGTGCCACCCTGCACACGTTCGCACAATCTGTGCATCACTTTGGGTGCCGGTCCCTTCCCCCTCCCTCCCTGCATCAATCACTGCAGGTTGCCACAGCCCAGCAGGGATCAGGCTTTTTTTTCTCTTGCTACTCTCCGATAGGTTTTCTGCCAAGGAAAATCAGCATTAGTCTCTTGCTAATGCTGTCATGAAGCTCAACACTCAGTATGCATTTATGGCATGACAAAAAGCCAAGGACATCTTGTCTGGGGCAGCTTTCCTGCTCCTAGAAACCAAGTTAGCTTTCATCTAGGCAGCCTGTGTGCCTCCACACTCCACACGAGTGCGCACCAGCTATGAAGGGGCTGCGGACACCATGAAATACAGTCTTTAGCCTTCAGATCAACAAGCGCCAAGGCTTCCCCTTGCACAGCGCTGTGCAAAATGAAGCGCATCAATCCAGATTTGACAGAGAACTTTTAAATGACAGGTAAAGGGGCTTTTAAAAATTCAGGAGGTGTGGGAATTTTTAGTTCCAAATTCTGTTTTAAAGAACAAAATATTTAGCCTAAGGAACTGTCGGGGTGGGAGAGTAAAGGCTGGAATGAGGCATGCAACTGCATGAAGAAGCACTGTGGCTGGAGGTCACACGCGCTGTCACTCCCGGCTGCCCGTGTCACAGCTGAGGCACATCATGGACATCAGCCTCCTGCTTCACCCTCTCCTTTCCTCCTTCTTCTTCCACAGATACACTCTCCCAGAGGAGGTCCAGCCACCTCATCTGTCCTAAATACTTGCAGTTCAGCAGGCAAAAAATTGATTAACCACCACACCATGTGCAAACAGATCACAGGCAAATGGTCATTTGTGGTGGCCCAGGAAGGTTTATCTAGCTTCTCACTGGACAGTAGAACAGCGTGAAGGAAAGGTCTCTGCAAGGCACGCCTTCAAAGGGAAGTACCAGGCTGAAAAGGAGAAATGAATATAGCACCAAGCCCAGAAGAAGTGAATATAGCACCAAGCCCAGAAGCACCCAGAGGCAGGTCAGCATCAATGTTAGGAAAGGCAGCACGAAGTGTGTCCTGCAGCTCCAGGCACTGTATGCTCTTCCCGGGTAAGGTTATCGTTAAATAAACGCTACAATTCATGGAATACTTTCAGATCCAAAAGAGAGACAATTAGAATAGGAGGAAAAAGCAACTGGGTTTGATCAATCATTAATGGTCTTTTCTGATTGCCCCCTTTGTGATTACTGTTTTTTAAAAAGTATATTTCCTTTTTTTTTCCAGAAAAACTAAAGATATAATATTTTTTTATCTTTAAGGAAGAAAAAAAAGAGGAAAAGGATGAGAGAGGTTGGCATATATTTACATCCTCCTGGCTGCATTTCAGAATTTCATCTTGTCCCCTTCCCATTATTCCTCACGTAAAAAAAAAAAAAAAAAAAAAAAAAAAGAGGCATGAAAAAAAAAAAATAATCCAGATCTGAGTGAGTAACCCTGGCTCTGCACAGCTTCGCCTGTTCCCAGCAGCAGGCACAGAGCCACCGGGCCACCAGGCCTTGCCCCAGCTGCTCCTCCATGCTGACAGACTCCCCAGGGTGCGACACCGTGGACGTGAGCTCCGACACGAAGCTGCACCTGCAGGGTGCAGGGGAAGAATGATTTGGGCTATTACTAGCTATTTAATGTCTTTCTGAGAGCTCAGACCCGCCACTCATTATTTTTTATACCACTCTCTGTGCTTAGGAGCACCGCACCGCGTGGAAGTTAGTGGGGGCTGCGTCTCATGAGGAACTTTTCAAAAGTCAGTCGTTCCCTCTTTTTTTTCAGAACAGCCTGAAAAGCATTTTGCTCCCTTAAATCGACCAAAGCCTATTTCCATTTACATGTGTGTTATTAGTAGGAAAACAGTTGGGAACGTTTTTCACAGTATTCATCTCTTGAATTACTGGCTTCTCTCTTCCCTGTTAGGGTACAAGGCCATTTTGGGCAAAATGGATAGTGAAGTTTAATAAACACAGCTCTCTACTGACTCCGCTTCACGCAAACGAGCTGGCAAGAATTAGAATCCTTAATGGAGATGATTCTATGAGTGATTCTATGAAGCCGTCAAGAGCGCAGGACGGGATGGGGCTCTACACGGCCCGCAGAGTCAAAAAGGCAGCTGATGGCGGCCTGGCCCGGCCCGGCCCGGCGGGGAGCGGCTGCCACATCCACAGGAGAGCGGGGCGTCCCCCCCGCCCCTCGCCGCCGCCGGCCGCGCTTCGACTTCACCTCAGCCTCGCTCTGCCGGCGCTGCCTCCGCTTCCCGCCGCCCGGGCTCCCTCTCCTCAGGGGAGGCACCTCCCGCCCGCTCCCCTCCCCCGGGAAAAGGGAGCCTCCCGGGGCGGGGAAGGGGCGCGCGGGCGGGGCCGCTGTATAACCCGGCGGCGGGGTCGGCGAAGGGTTTTCTCTGTGGTGTGTTGGGTTTTTTTCTGTTTGTTTGGGCTTTTTTTTTGTTTTGTTTTGATGGGGTTTTTCCCCCGTTTCTTTTGACGTGGTTTGTGTTTCTGGCAGTGTTCTGAGGGCAGAGCCTCTCCCGACAGGGCTGCCACCTGGGTCAGGGCCCGGCCTCAGGCCGCCATGCCCTCTCTGAGGTACCGCCCGCCCCTGCCGCCGCCCTGCTCTCAGGGCTGGGTGGGGTGGAGGGTTTAATTCCCTGTTTTGCGATGACAAAGCCGAAAAGATGTGAAAGATGGGATTCAGCTGAACTGCGGGTCTTACATACTCCTACCAGGACACCTCATGATTGAATTGAGGCTCTTCGTTATCTGAAACCCCAATTATAGAATCACAGAATCATAGAATGGTTGGAGTTGGACGTGACCTTGAAGATAATCCAGTTCCAACCCCCCTGCCCTGGGCAGGGACACCTCCCACCAGACCAGGCTGCTCAAAGCCCCATCCAGCCTGGCCTTAAACACCTCCAGGGATGGGGCATTGACAATTTCGCTGGGCAATCTGTTCCAGTGTCTCACCACCCTCACAGTAAAGAATTTCTTTCTAATATCCAATCTAAATCTGCCCTTTCCCAGTTTAAAACCATTACCCTTTGTCCTATCATTACACTCCCTGATAAAGAGTCCCTCCCCATCCTTCCTGGAGAAGAGAAGGCTCCGGGGAGACCTTATAGCGGCCTTCCAGTACCTGAAGGCAGCCTACAAGAAAGCTGGAGAGGGGCTGTTTGCAAGGGCGTGTAGCAACAGGACGAGGGGCAATGGTTTTAAACTAGAGCAGGGCAGGTTTAGATTAGACATTAGGATTCTTTACAATGAGGGTGGTGAGACACTGGCCCGGGTTGCCCAGAGAGGTGGTGGAGGCCCCATCCCTGGAGCCATTCAAGGCCAGGCTTGGTGAGGCTTTAAGCAACCTGATCTAGTTGAAGATGTCCCTGCTTACTGCAGGGGGGTTGGACTAGGTGACCTTTAAAGGTCCCTTCCAACCCAACACGTTCTATGATTCTATCATTCTATGATATTTAATGGCGGATGAAATGAGCTTTCTCCTTATTAGCGCAGTGGCTTATTAGAGCTGGTTGCCCGCTGTAAAGGGGACTCACCTCTCCAGCTGGTGCTGAAAAACCCTGCTCCAAAGGCTAACCTCAGATTCTCTCGTCTAGTGGTTTTACAGTAAAACTTCTTTCAGAAGAACCGCAGCAGTTGTCTCCCTGAGATTTGTGGTGTAATTTGCTATTTCATGGAGGTCGTTACATTCTCCCCTTTGATGTCACTTTATAGGGAGTCTTTAATGCTCCCCTCTTGCCATGAGTCAAAGGTTAAAAAAAAAGTCCTCAGGGTTCTTCGCATTTTCCTGCTCTGACATTGTGCCATACGTGTGATGCTGAATTCTTAGAATGGGTTTCCATGACCATTTCTCCTCCACCAGAATGCAACCATCATCTTTTGGGCTTCCCATTGGCTTGAGTCTGAGGTAAAGGAGATCAGGATGGGACATAAGGTTCTTCTAAACTTCTGTCTGTGTTAATTGGGATTTCAGGGTTGTTGCTTTGTGCAAGAAACTGAAGCAGTGACTGATGTTCCCTCCACCATGGCTTCAGAAGGGATAAGGAAAAACCCTGGGGAAAGAAGGGAGGGAATCCACAAGACTGTTGTGACACACAGAGGGAATGGGCTACTGCTGTGGGTCCAGAAAAGTCACACTTACACGCACACGTTTTCAAAGCAGCAGACAGCTGAGACCGATGCGAGTAGGTAGAGAAGACACGGCTGGGCTGTGAAATCAGCAGGACTCCACGGATCTGGGTCCTGTTTCCACCTCTGCTCCGCATTTTCTCTACCTCTGCTCATTGCTGGAACAGGCACTCGACTTTCCATGGCTCCCATCCGTCCTGGCCAAGTTCGTTTATCAGTTTTTACGGAGCAGCATCTAATCTGCACTTAAATACTAACAGGTTTCCTCTGTTACTTGACAGAAGTAAAATATTACGAACTGCGAGGGGTTTGGAAACTGCAGTGAAGACTGCCATAAAATATCTGAGTAGTAACTCACATAAGATAGCTAGAGATTAATGTATATGGTTGTGTGAATATAATTGCAGATCTTTATTTCAGGGCTTAAATATGACATGTGAAAAATCATATATTTGCCAGCACGGAAAATACCTTCTTATGCACGTGGCTTGTGGAAATCTGGGAGGACATTTTTAGCTCCACCTGCAGTAATTGGAATTTTAGCTATGGAGACTTCAGTAGATCTGGATTTTTCCTTAGCTTTTTCACTGGAGACAAAAAATTAGATGCAGATACGTACATAACGTTGGATGTGTAGTTGGCCAGTGGCCTGCGTTATATGATCAACGGGAGTAGCTGTAGCTATGGTATAACTCACAGTTACAGCCTGTAGTCGGTGAGAGGCACTGAGTAAGTCTTGTCAAACGAGCCAACAGTTTTCTTCCTGTCAAACTGAAACTCAGAATTCAAATCTACAGCAGCTTTGGCATAGGAATTATTAAATGATGCAACGAGAAAAATATCTGTTAAATACATTTACGGAAGGAGAATAGGAGAATTTTGGAAATTTTCTGTGCCTCTGATTTCTAAGTGAGAATTCTGGCAGAGACAGATTATAAGTAATTGATCTGTCTTAACATGGCCAAGTTTGGGAGTAACTCAGGAAGGTGTTTGTTTGTCATCATTACCTCCAGTAGCTCATCTGTACCCTTTGGTATATATGCATGGGCATAAAGACTTTTCTTCTGCAGTGAGACACAGAATGAGTTGTGTTCCCTTGTCCGTCTCCCTCTCTCTCTACGCTTAAAATACTGAGAAAAGACTTGCAGTTGGCCTTATCAGTGGCATCAGCATCTTTGATCCGAGAGAAAGGGAAGGGAAGGGGCTTACTGCAAGTGGCACAGCTCTCCTGAAGCAGAAAGGCTGTGGAGATGAGCAGGGGAGGCTGGAGCAAGGGCTGGTCACACCACAGAGAAGGTGTAACTTCTGCTTCAAAAGTCCAGAATGTAAATATTTTTCCGAATATCAAGGATTTAATTTTTTTAACTCATCCTGGAACAGAAAGTTACTAGGGAGACGGTGTGCTACTGGAAGCATGAAGTGACTGGAAAGGCAGCAGAGGATAGCAGAAACAGAGCTGGTGGGAAGTGTGCGGGGGGGTCCTTCGCCTGATGGCTTGGAGAAGACACTGGGTGGTGGGGATGATGTGACCACATCGGTTTGCAGGCAGGGGGGTGGGAGGGTCTCCCTTGAGTGAGGTGTGTGGCAAGAGTGAGAACCTTCGAAGTGGATGGTGGTGTCCTCTGAGACACTGGAGGAGCCACATGCCCATCTGTGTCCAGGTTGGATGGGGCTTTGAGCAGCCTGGTCTAGTGGGAGGTGTCCCTGCCCATGGCAGGGGGGTTGAAACTACATAGTCTTTAAGGTCCTTTCCAACTCCAACCATTCTATGATTCTATGACTGGGAGGGGTGGGCAGGAGAGAGCCCTGGTGGGTGTTTTTGGAAGGGACCTGAGTGGGAAACGGGCATCTTTGCAAAGCTGAGCTAGGGGAAGTTACAGCAGCAGTGAAGGGAAATGCTTGAGGAGGCAAGGGGGAGGGCTGCAGGGGATTTTTGTTGTCTGAGCAGAAGGCAAAGGCCAGGTATTGGAAGAAAGCTGGGGGGGGAAGAAGCCGTGGGTTTTGGGTATGGCATGTGCGCACAGCACAAAGTAGCCGTGGTTTATTTACCTTGGAAAGGCTTGCAGCACTTTTCCCTACCAAGAAAATTAAACAATGTGAGTGTTAAGTACAAAACTGTGTACATTACAATCACTTCTCAGGAGGCAGCAGAAGTGGTGTTTTAACTCTTGGCTCTACCCTCTCCTGAGGCCGCCCCTCTCTGCCTCAACACTCCTTTTGCCGGAGGCTCCGGAGGCCTAAATATCACGGTTGTGCCTGCGAGGTCCTGGTGGGAGCTGGCCTACCCACCACAACACCCCCAGCACCGCAGCCCGTGGTGGGCACCCATCCCTCCTCCAGCCTGCCTTGTCCCACTCACCCGTGCCACCAAGGGTCCACTTGCTCCTGGAGGGTCCCCCCCGCTCCCCCATGGTGATGGAGAGCAGCTCCTGCCCTGCCACATCAAAGTCTGTTTGCTCATATCAAAAGACTTTGGGGTCAATACGGAGCTATACAACACTTAGGTGTTGTCTGGCAACTTCCTCCGGTGGTGGCCACCCCCCTGCTGTGACAAGGGGGGTGATGGTGGGTTTGGACTTTCATCTCCGGGCCTTCATTTGTCTCCTGGATGAATTGCGAGCTAACCTGCGACAACAGGAGAGCCTCCTTTAGGAGCGACAGTGTGCCAAGCTGCTGCATTTCTATTCTTTCCACCCTGTGTTTCTGTGATGTGGAACTGCATGCATAATCTGTGAGGCTCTTTAATAGAGATGCTCGGTCCTTTGCTACACTCCTGATGTAAATTTCCATTTCTCATATTCTGTTAAGCTTCACTCCAGCGATGTACTCTTTTTTTTTTTTTTTTTTTGTAATATTGCTCAGCAATTCCTTGCGAGGCTCAAAAAACAGGTGAAAAAAATCCCAGTATTGACCTCTCGATCAGCACGCATAAAAAGGGCATTCGTCATGTCATGATTACTGAACTTCATAAATGACCTTATGAGGCCACTGGAGATAACTCACTAAAATTATATTAATTTCTTCTATGACGATGTTATTTTCTTCCGTGTGGTGTGAAAGATGATTAAATTAAGGTCATCTAAGGTCAAAATATCTATTCAGCAGATTTGAGCCCATTTCCACACACATGCTGTGTGAGCAGGGGTTATAAACATGACATCAATTTCAATTATATATACTGATGCCTAAGAGGTAATGAGCTGATTTAAGAGGACTTAGTACACTGTGCTGGAACACATTTATTCATTCGTGGACTGTGCAGGAAGATTAGTGCCTCCAGTGTACTTTGAAAATTCGCAGCATTTCAGGATATAATCAATAATACAGTAGTATAATGTTAATATAATGTGGTTCCACTTTTGTGATGCCTCATTAATCAATGCTATCAGCAATGCAACTTTGAACGGGCATAAAAAGTAAGGAATAATTAGTAAGTCTGCTTATTTATGAACAAGAGATCCAGAGTTTAGGAAGCGCTCTCCTTTTTCTGGTTATTGGCCACTCATTCGTGAAAACAGCAGAACTGAAGAAGTTCCACGTTAGTGAAACCATCGGCTTTGATGACAATAAGGCCGCCACACACAACAAAAAGCTGGTTGAATTTGCTTAATCTCAGCTTTTATTTGGAATAAAAAAGGATTTTTCTTTATTGGTAAATCAGATGATCAGACCTATTTTGATACCTATCCTTTGAAGAACAAACGGGAGCGCTGTTCAATTAATCTTCTAGTTTATGGAGAGCAGATTTTCACTTTCTATTAATTTTCATAGCTACAGATTTTTAATCTATCATAGCAGAGGATCTGCTCTGATATTTCTAAATTTGTAAAAACAAAACCGTTCCTGCGAAACTAAGTTGAAGTTTGATAATGTATTTCCTTCTAAACCCGCTAGTATTTTTAATCTAGACAGAATGTACAAAATGCATCTTTTTATAGATTTAAAACACCATGGTTTAAAAAAAATAAAAAGCATCAGGAGGGGCGAGGAAGGGAGTAACAGCATAACATTTTATCCCAAATTTCAGGAATGCTTCGGGTATTATTTTATCTTGAAGTAGTAGCTTCTAGAAGTGGTTTCTTTCTCTGACGCACTGCCCCAAGAGCTATCTGCTGCTGCGCTAGAGGCGCTTTGTTAATAAAGACAGTTCCTGATGGTAGTGAACAGATAACCTGGCTAATTGCAATCCAGGTGTTGGTACCGACTTTGCTGACTGTTATCTCATTTACTGGTACATGGCGAGAGAAAATCCCTCTACCCTTTTGCCAGCAACCACCAAGCCACGAGAAGGTAAAAAAGAAGCAGTAGCAGTTTTTCCCTTAGTAGTGAGAAGCCAACAGCCAGTTGGCTGCCAGTTTGTTAGAGGGAAAGTATGGAAACACCATCTTGCTCAAGAAAAAACATACTCTGAAGCCCGCTATCAACACAAGCAGCGGAATCGCTTGTCCAGCTGGGTTGCTGAGACACCTTCTCTGTGTCCCTAAGTGCTGGGAAAACCACTTCTGAGGTACAGATGAACCAGCCCATGAAAGGTGAACAAGCACTGGTCAAGATGCTGAAAGGCTGGGATGGCCGGATGGAAAAAAAAAAAAAAGCAGGGAAAATGAGAATTGCTTCAAATAAATAAATAAATTCCCTCCCAAGTCCTGGCAGATTTATCCCACTGAGATGCCATGTGTCATTTTGCCTGAGCATTTCACAATTTGCCTCCATAACTGTGTATTGCATTTACTATTTAAATCCCTTATTTTTAAATACAAAAATCCAGCAAATAATTGCCTGTTAGAGCAGTTGCCTATCTGAGAGTACATAATTAGTCCCTTCCCTCAGCAACTGCAACCAGCTACTGTCAGACACGGGGTACAGGAGAAGGTGTTTCAAAGGCTTGTTATTATGCTTTATGGCTTTTATAATAGATTTTTGAAAAAAAAAATATGATATTAATAATACCATCACATCCCTGGAGAAAGGACTTAAGAGCTCTGCCACTGTTTCTCCTGCGCTGACAGCTCGCTTGAATCGGTCCCTGTAACTGTACATCATAATTAACGAAAATGACAAGAAAACACCATGCCTGAGCCTTTCCATTAAAGAGGGAAAGTAATTGCATCCCAGCAGCCCTGTTCAGTGCCATGGAGGAGTTGGGCACATGAGGAAAGCCACCTCTACCTTTTTTCACTGGCTTCATTAGTTTTTCCAAGTTCATCTACATTCGAAGCAATAGTCTGGATGAACAGTAATAAAAGAGAGAACTAAGCTAGGAGAGATCACGCTGAGGCTCAGATTACTCGTTTCTCTTCCAGCAAGGATTTAAGGCATGCTTATAGCCCAAAACTGGGCTGTCCAGGAAAAAAACTAGCACTGTTCCCATGGATTTAACGTAGATTTTGGCAGAATGTGTACTAGACCGATGTTTAATGCTATTGTAAACCCTGTACCGAATTGTTCATTACTCAGCTGTGATGTGCTTTCCCCTTGGAAATGCTTTACCAGTTGCACACATGCTTCCCATCGCTGACATCGGCACGGGATTACTGCTGCGCAACAGGCGTCCGTCTCGGGAGACACGGATGCTGCAGCCCAGATGCCTAATTGCTGTTGACCGAGATGTATCCCACCTACATTTAAACAACCTGCCTGGGCACCATCGAATCCAGGCGGTAACATGGAATTCAGAATAGGCTTTGAAACAGTCGGGCAATTTGCCTGCTTTGAAATCTGTGCTGTGTTGCTGTGTTACTGTACCCCAGAGAGCGAACTTATAGATAGCTTGGTACGTCAACGCAAACCATATCTGTACCACTAGACTGCGGAACAGACCTGCTCTTCGTAAGTCCTCAATACAATTGATTAGGTGTGAGGAAAGGAAAATGAGAAAATTCTGAAAAATTGGTTTTTTGGCTTCCAGTTTGCAGCGGCTAAATAGCATGCAGGCAATCAAAAAAAAAAAAAACCAAAAAAAACCAAAACCCAACCCTCACAAAAAAATAATTCCAAGACAGAATATATATATTCAGCCACGTGTCCTTGCTGCAATCAAGCAATACAATAAGATATTTCATGTCGAGCATGCTTAAGGTTTTGTTATGTTTCCTACTTCAAGAGTATTGCTTCATCGAAAAGGAAATCCATTGGGCTCTCATGTGAGTTGAGGCAAGGGAAGAGTGGATTGCTGGCTTTTCCAGTCAAAATATAGTGTATAGGCAACCCATAGTTGTCCTTTCATTTATGACTCTTAAGTCTGACATTTCATAAGTCTTGCCGCGAACCAGCCGAACAAAAAGATGACCCGGAGGAGTGTGATCCTGAATGTTTTTCCCTCTGTTTTCTACCAGGCGAATCTCAAGATTAAAGTGGTGGTCTATTATTAGCAATCATGGGTCTGTTCTTGCCAAGCAGGATGATGGGATAAGTGCTCAGCATCTTCAGGGCCATTGGGCCTGCTTAAGAAGGAGGATTTGGAGATGCGCTCTCACCCCCTGGCCTCACCCTGGTCGTTCCCTGTTTCCTGATTTGAGGGGAGGAAGAAGAAGAAGACGGAAAGTTGGGTTTTGCCAGGTCCCTGCCCAGAAGAAAGCCCCCTCAGAGGCTCCCTGGTAGTGTTAAAGAGTTGGGCAGGGACGTGATTTGGGGCCCAGTGGCTCCCCCACCCCTTGCAGGGGGAAGGGGGTGTCTAAGCCCAACCCTGGGCGCTCCCCACTCCAGATGTCCCAGGAACTGCTTTTACCCAGTGTTTCTATTTAAAAGACATTTGAAACAAGCTTAACATTGCCAAAATAAAACTAGTTGCAGGATTTTTCTCCACTTACGCCCACACAAAATCTTTTCATTTGGAGGTCATTGCAGTGATTTAATGGTGCTCGACAGGGTTTTTTTTCACCAAATGTGGAACCAATCTGATCTCAGTGCTTACTTATGTGTTACTGGGACATATCATCATGTGGCACTGAGATAAGTTTGGCGTTAACAAAACCAGAGGATTTCTATTCTGTCAGAGAACCTATTTTCCCCTCCTCTTTTGTTTCCCATAAAATCCTGTTAGAGCAGAGCAGAGTTCTTTAAGCAGGCTGCAAATTCATTGAATCAACACTATTTGCGCCCAGCTTTTCTTCCTTACACTCCATTAGGAGCTGAAGCAGTCGCAGCAGAAAAGCTGGGCTATGGCAAGAAAGCAGAACACTGAGATTTTATGACCAAACCTGATCTGTGGACGTTAACTCCTGATGATCTTTGAAATTTCCTGAATGGGAGGCTGTAGTGAAGCCAACACTGGAGCTGATACCAAAGCGAAAGGATTGTTTTGCAAATGTTCTCGTATTTGTGCTAAATAATTTCCTTTTTTGTGTTTTATCCTGCAGCCTAACAGCAAATTAGCTATTAGCTTTGAGAGCCACGAGATCCACTTTGAAGACCAAGCCGCATCGCTGAGCTGATGTGTGATCTTGAATGATATTTCACTGTTTCTACACGCAAAATTGATCAAATGCTCCATCTTCCAAAAAAAGTTGCTGTGCAGATTCAGTTAATTTTGACAAAGAGTTTTTACCACAGAAAGAACTATTTCAGCAGATTCACCCTATAAATAGCATGGCCTTGTTCCACAGTAATACTTTTTCCATGCAGCCATCGTTATAAGCAACTTGGAAAAAATCTCCTGTTAGCTACCAATAAAAACAACCATCCGTTGCAATTTTGACTACGCAAGTAATGTCTAACTGCTCCATCTGTATAAAAGATGTTGTCCAGATCTCCTGATGAGGTATAGAACTTGCCCTGATTGCAATGGGAAATCATTGGCTGTATTAAGGAGAAGAAAAAAAAAGAAAGCAAAATTTGAAAAAATTCCAGTCCTATAATACAAAACCTCAAAAAACAAAGATGTTTGCCTTTTGCTTTCCCCCCATTTAATCTAATGCCACTGTTTCCCAGGACAAACCGGAGAATTCTTACCAAACTTACCACGGTCCCCAGAGATTTTAAGAGGTGAACCATAGTTTATTGGTTGAGTTATAGAAGTTACTTGTCACTGTTGTCCAGCTATATCAATCACCCCCTTTCAATGACTCTCAAGAGAAAAATTCAAGCTATCATCCTCATTAACGAGGTAAATGCCCCTGGGGCAACTGATAGTGGAAATATGGTCTTTTATTTGTCCTGCCTCCTGTGGACATGAAGATGTGTTTCACTATGCTGATGTGAGTTGTAAGTACAAGTAAGTACATTCAAAGGCAACCTCATCCTATAACTTTTTATTTCCAAACCTCTTAAAAATGAAAACTCTTCATTTTGAGGAGAGCTTTTAGTGGCTCCAGAGTCCATCTATCACAAAGAGAGCTTACTCAGTCCACCACCTCTGAGCTGTCAGCCATTTCGAATAGCTTTGTATATATGCCCTGGGATTTTGTAAGACATAAAAATGCAAGTTTGTGAACATTACGTAAGATTTTGTCTCCATTATATGCCTGTTTTTCTTTCACTGTCTTTTTAACCTTTACCTAAAAGCTGCCTCGTGTCTGTACTTACACACATTTTTCTTTCCCCGATAACCTTTCTTTCTGGCTCAGAACTAGGCACACTTAATGTGGCTTCCCTGCTTACTTATTTCTTCCATATATAATAATCACTTATCCATAAAGAAAAAACTGTAACAAGCTCGGGCAATCAACAGACCATGAAACTGCCTCCTTTCTCCCCATCTTCTGTAGAGCCTGGGGAGAAAGAAAAGTTGGAAGATCTCTTACAGACTTTATGTGTTACGGAAAAGTTGAGAAACTCACTTTTACTGCAGTTGAAGCAGAATATGGATCTCAGCTTCTGGGAACCAGACACCCATCCTGATACTGCTGTTGCTTTCAGATGGGATGGATAGTCCATCATGTGGCCTCTGCCCAAACCCCTGGCTTGTGCTCTTGGTCCCGTGTTATGTCAGGGTTGCATGTCCTTCCACTAGAAGGACATTGTCAAGGAGCATTTCAGCAGAGTCAAGTAAACTGAGATACTTCCTTACAAAGGCTTACCTGAGCCATTTCCCCAACATCATTACTTCCCAGTCCCCCGCGACAATAGTTTTTATATATTACAAGTGCCTTTATTTTCATCCCCTGCTTGTGTTTATGAGGACAGGGCAAGCTCAGGTTGGGTTGGAGACCAGAATGAAGCGTTACGCACAGGGATACAGAACTCGCTGAGGTTCCCAGGTGTCAGCTTAGTGCTGCTCCTCTAAATACTCAGGTCTGGAACATTTGGTTAGAGCTACTGAGGTCTGTTTATAACCCAAATAATGACAAACTTGACTTCTTCTAAGAATACCTACATATGGTTTCATGAGGCTTGAGACACACAGGTATAACAAATTCAAGTGTCAAGTACAAATAACCAAGTTTAACAATTTCACTCTTAATACAAAGCAGAAAAGAAGGGGAGAAAGGTAAATAGAACACCCATCCTGAGCATTTTCCCCTGTGAGAGGTATCTACCACTAGCACTCAGGTGAAAAGGTAATTATCTCCAGCTTACACTATGGTAAGATCTGGCCATCATATCAACATTTAAAAACTAGCAGTGAACAAATCTCTCTGCTTAATGACTCATATGCAATTTGAAATGGAAATATAATAATATGTTTGAAGTCTCTATTATGCATTTAAATAGATTAAAGAGAGACTAAACAATTAGTGATAATATGTGTGTGCATTAATGCAGGAGAGAATCAAGTCTTTCAAGTCTTTTAGATTGCTAAGAGGCCTCCCTGGTTTAAAACTGGGAGGAGAGCTAGCTCACAAAAGGATTAAAATACATTATCCTACAGGGTAAATTCATTATTCTTAATGCGCCAGGATATTTTTGATCCTCAGATGAAAGTTTTGCAGGCTTAGATAAGTAGATCATTTTGGATCTCTGAAGAATTAAAAGCAGATTTGTCCTTCAGGAGAACAGAAAAGGAAGCACACACAGGTCATGGAAGAACACCAAACATCTCCGCCCAACATCTGCTCAGATTTGTGGGGTGGTTTGTTTTGGTTTTTTTCAGCAGCGCCTTTCACGGGAATAAACAGCATGAGCTGAACTTTGGTTTTGGAGCTCCAGACCTGAGGAGGCTTTGGGTGGAGAAGCTCCTGGCTCCTGTGCTTGGAGGGAGGGGACTGTCCTGGGCATCGCCACTTGCCACAGCTTTAAAATCAGGTACCACCTCACTTTGGTACAGGCGTTGTTGGTGGTACCAGAGATGGGGCAGATGCCTCCATGGTGCTGTATCCTCCCTGCCGTGGCTCTGGAGCACCCAACTGATACATGTGCAATGGCTTCTTCCCATCCAGGAATGCTGACAGGGATGGGCTCTGCCTGGCTTCCATCAGAGAAGTCCTGACTGAAGCAATATGGTAATTATTTACTGTATAGAGCTTTTTAGAGAGTGTTTTGCTATAAATATTTAGTTATAACACTGCAATTCTTTCCCTAGCTACATGCTGCAAGCTGTAGGTAATCTTCTCTTGCTGTTATTTTTCCCCTCTCTCGAGAGCTGCCCAAAATAACTCAAACCAAGTCTTTGTGAAGAAATGGTTTTTTCACTACCAAAGAGGAATACTGTAACTTATGCCGAGTGGATGAGGAAGCCAGGTTCTGATAACCAAGTTGTAGTTGCGTAGGAAAACAGACGCTTTTCAGCTTTGGGAAACAAGTAAATTAAATTTGCAAAGGCACGATCTTTCTCGAACCACAAACAACATGCTGAAAAACTGAACTGAAGCTTTGAATGGAGTTGCCAGATATTTAAGCTGGGGTGGCTTACATTTGACACCAACCTCCAACTAAAAATGTGACTTTCAAAGGTGTTTGTGGGAGGGAGAGGGAAGAAAAAGGTACAAAAATTTTCTTCAGGTGTCTCAATAGGACCCTCGTTTTAAGAAGTACATTTGAACTTTTTAAAATATCTTGGGGTCTGGTCGCATACTTCAATGAAATTACTCTGTGGTGTGTGCCAGAGGCAGACCCCAGGGATGCAGTAAGAATTTAGCCGAGGAGATATTGATGATAGAAGACGTGGAGAAGCTGGACTGCCTTGCAGGGTGGCTACGAAAGGTTGCTTGAGCTGCCATGTCATATGACAAGTGTATCTTGCCTCCAGAAGACTATTAGGTAGTGGGATCAGGCCATTTTAGGCTTACCAGTAATGCACCCAGCCACCTCCTGGTCTGGCAGAGGTCCCCATCTCTGCCCATCCGATTTCTCTTTTGTTACTGAGGGAATCAAAGTCCCCGTATGCATGAGGTGTCAGTGACGTTTCTATTAGACCTCTGCCCAACAGTATCAACACCTGGAGAAATGGATTCAAAAATAGAACAGTGTTCGCAGGCTGGGGAAGGGCAGCTGCTATAAAGGAGTGCAAACACCCAAGGAAGCAGCCTCTCCCATGTGCTAATTTAAAACCCCCCTGTAAATGGACGGTAATTTCTACATTAAATATACATGTACATACCGTTAATCTGTTTGATAAATAATTCAGTGCTATAATGCCACTGAAAAAAACAGGGCGCTAAGCACGGATTTGGTAGTGCATTGTATATAATATTCAGCTTTATCCCTCTATGTATACCAAACCGTCTTTTCTATTTTCCACCCCTTTTATTTTATTTGATTTTTAATAAAGAAAACTGAAGCAAACTGCTCTTGCTTTTTACTTACCCCATTATCAAATGCAAACTAGTCCACAGCTCATCCCTCTACTATGAATAGTAGAGAATGTCTTTCAGATTAAACTTTAACAGACTTAAAGTCTAAACTGATAGGGATCATATGGGACCTTGTGGTGTCATATGTAGTGCTGTGACAAGCATTTCCCTCCCCTCTCTCCCAGTCTCCCCGGTGATGAACGGGGACTCCCCTCTGCAAGTGGGATTGCCTGGGACACCAGCCAAGGCAGCGTGGGCAGAGGGGGAGTCCCCTCCTCAGGACTGAAAGGGGGACGTTGTCCTTTCCCCACCATAATGGGAGGAATATGCTTCATTGTTGGCTGATGGGGGTGGGAGCATGGTTTATTGAAGTGCCCTGCTGCGCACGAGGGTTACATCAAACAGGACAGCATCCTGAAGACTTTTAAGGACATGTAATAGCTTTGCTTTCCCCTGGCATACAGAGATTTACCTCTTGTCCTAGACATGGCAAATTTAGAGTGGCGGCAGCCAGAGATGCTGCCGCAGCGTTTTGTGTAGAACTCCAGCCTTCAAAGCACAGAAATGGATGTTGTGGAACCGGGTATGTTTTGACATCAGAGAGCTGCCCCTGGGTGCTGCTTGCAGATGGAGGATGTTGACCTTTTGATGAACAGCTTTGATACTGAATCTATGGAGAGCAACATCCCTTTCTTTCCACAAGAAGATCTCTCCCAAACCCAGTACTTGCCCTTACTTCTCCCTGAACAAAATTGCACCCGTACAATCGGCAAAAGGGCAAGGCCCTCCTCTGAAGAGAACCTTGATTTATGATTATGTTCACAAATTAAAATTATGAGTGATTCAGGCATGTTGCCATTTCTCTGCGAGGACTCTAATCATGAGGGGTTTGTGAAACCTGAATGTTTGACAGGTTGCACGATTAGTTATTATCAGTCCAACAGTTTCTATCAGAAAGTGTAATTTATAATCAGAGCTCTCTGTTCCTTCTTCAGATGCTTCAATCACCCAGGTGGGACAGAAGCAACACAGGAGGTCAATGGCTAATCACACAGCCACCTGTGTGGCAGTCCTTTATCACTCGAGCATTATTCATCCAAACTGTTCAGAGCATATTTATTAACAAATACCTGCTATCATGATCATGTTCACTAATGACTCAGTTCCAGCCTGGGTAATTTTCAGAAGAAGGGGACAGGACAGTGGAAGAATTGTAATTGCAAGATGATGAGTTCTTCCCGCCTTCCCCTCCCTCGCCACTACGGGAGCTCAAAGGGGTAATTGGATATTCATATAGGAATAGGCTGAGAAGCTAAACCAAGCTACAGGTCAGCCAAATGCTCTATCTTTTGTTCACAGCAAACTTCAAATTCCTGTCGCAAGGCAATCATTTCCAAGATGGCTTTTTTTGGAAGGGCGTCACAGTTCCTGAGGTGCTTCAGAAATACCACAGGTAAATGCGAAGAGTAGGGAGTCTTTGGAAGAAAGGATTATCTGCACAGGGATTGTCAGTGCAAGTGGTATTTCTCCATACATAGCACTAGGAAAGCAAAGTTATGTAGCAGAACAAGGTGACGAGGAACACATGAAACTGAAAGCTACCTCCACGGGTGGTAATATTTGGCATTATCGTCAACATGAACTATGCAGCCAGTTAGTTGCCAGAGTACGTTAATGGGGGGGTTACAGCCCCTATCAAACATACAAGTTACTCAAAAGACTGAGCAGTTACTTCAAAGATTTAGGTGACTTCCTGACGTCCCTTTTTTTATTAATATATTTTTGTTTTAAAAGTTAACTGTTTGGTTTGGGGTTTTTTTGGTAGAATGTCAAATGTTAAAGCAGTTCCTTTTGTATGTGGTATATAAGGAGTACTGCAAATATTTATTTCAATGCTAAAACATGATTTCCTGCTTTTCCATTGTGACTAACGGAAAATACACTAGGATTTTACGAAATTGAGCTCATAGTACCAGAATGATTTTTGCTGTCTGTGTCTGCATTTCCCTGTTTCATACTATAGATTTTGTGCGGTCATTTCTAGAATTTCTTAACATGGCTGGTTTTTTTCCTGGAAGACCACTGTATGTACCTCAGTGAGTTGAGTTGCATGACAGGATTCCTGAATTTGGAAAAATAAGTATTTTCTATGACCAGTAATAGGTAGAAATCATTGGTTGCATTACAGGGCATCACAGAAAATGAACTGAAGCAATGAGGCTAGAGAGAAAAAAAAGGTATATTGGGCAAGTTGTTCGTCTCTTCATCTCCCTCCTTTCCTTTTTATGTCTGATAACCCTGAAAAATCGTTTCTCCGTCAAGGCACCGGCCAGGTACAGCATAAGCAGAAATAGGATGAAGTATGCAGCACCTGGCAACATTTCTGAACCTCCAGATGAAATGACAACTGGGAAAGGACCAGAAGGAAAGTGCAACTTCTGCAAGAGAATCCCTGTCATGTCTGCTAATTAATGCCTCCGGCGCGTGGACCCCTGTCCCTATCACACTGGGCAGAAGCTGAGGCTGTCAGCTCATTTGGGGCAAGTCACCGCAAGGGTTCTGAGGCTGTGATAACGCCTGCAGCTTTGTCGTGTCGTTTGCAACCCAGGACAGGATCCCCAGTGCAGGAAAATGTTCAAGGAAGGAGGCCAAAAAGAAAAAAAAAAAAAAAAAAGTGTTGGAAAACAAGAGAACAGAAAAGCAAAATCACATAGCAGTAAGAGGTAACAAGAAACACATGAAAATGAAAACTACCTCCATGTATGTCAATATTTGCCATCTCCAGCAGTATGACCTCCAGAACAAAGGCGACGGGTTCCCCGCTGCCTAGTGACAGAAACGAAAACAAACATTTCCTACAACCCAAGCCTGGCTGCAGTGCTTGCGGGTAATCTCTTATTTATATATTCTGCTCGGAGGATAACCTTAGCTCCAGAAACGCCTGGCATTTCAGCAGAACAAGCCCTTCTTTGGGAGGCGCACAATAGCCGAGCGGCGGGCGTGGGGCTCCCCGCTGTGTCCTGCAGGAAGGGCTGTGATTTCCCTTCTTGTTCTCTCCGCATTTGCAGGGGTATTACTCCTTATTCACGAAAACAAAAGGAGGAATACAGTGCATACATTGCCACCTTTTTCTCCCCTGCTTCAGCATATTTAGCAATTGCCGTGAGATCCCGTGCTGGGGAGATGACTTCTCGCCTTCCTTCTCCCGTCAAAAATGGATTTGCAGGATCATTCCCAGCAAATTAGTCAAATCAATGACTCGGTTGTCATTAGATGAGAATGTAACACAAAATCTCATTAATTTTCACATTGGCCCCCACAGAAACCACAAATGCCTGATGAAAAAATGCTTTCAATCCGGTAGTACCTGAGGGTGAGGTTTGGTGGTACTTCGAATTGGCCCTCAACCCTCACCCCATGGTCCCTCTCTTCCCTGCCCACACGTGTCCGCTCCCTCATGAGCACCCATGCCACCAAAACCACCTCCAAATCCTGTGTCTCCACCCGGAGAAGATTACGTTTTGGCTACTTTGGCTCCTTAACGTGCCTCAAACCTTAGCCACGTGAGCTGTAGGGATGCATGGCCAAGGGATCGAGGAGAGGAGCGTGGGACAGCAGTGGCTCTGCCTTGCTGGGGAGCGGCACGTTGTCCTCCATCGTCGGCTGTGCCCTGAGCAGACTGCTTGGCCTCTGGCAGGTCTCATGAAATTCAGGAGGAGGGTTGCTCCCCTGTTTAGGTAGGAGCTGCTGCTGTCACGCTGAACATCATGCCACAATTTGGCAGGCTCTCGCTCGCCCGCCCCTCCCAGTGTGGAACCTCCTGCTTATTTTGCTGCCGTACTACACACACGGATGAAGTCTTTTGGAATGTGTTTCCTCAGTGCTTTTCAAGGCTGGGTATTAGGGGTGGGAATAAATAATAATGCCATATAAAAAAGTGTGTGGCAGGGTGAGAATTGAAAGAAAAATAATTCTGCCTTCATTCCCCAACTGCCTGAATTTCCGCTTTCCGAGCAGCCCCTGCGGCATGGCCCCAGTGCGGTGGCAACATGGAAGCAAGAAGATGTTTGAGGAAAACCAGTCCCCACCAACCCTGTGCACTTGCCCAGGGTTGGTGAGGGCGTTCGGCTAACTTCCCCATCTGGGATCAGTTCCATCAGACGCCAGCCCCGTGGGTATTCTAGTCACTGGGGCTTTTATTCCTCTGCCTCTTGGGGTGCAGGACACCTCAACAAGGGGTAGATGCTGCCCTGGGAGGACCATGCTGTTGGTCTGGTGGATCACAGAATCGTTTAGTTTGGAAAAGACTTTTTAAGATCATCGAGTCCAACTGTTAACCCAGCACTGCCAGGTAACCACTGAACCGTGTCCCTAAGCGCCACATCTGCAGGTCTTTTAAATACCTCCAGGGATGGTGACTCAACCACTTCCCTGGGCAGCCTGCTCCACTGTTTGACAACCCTTTCACGACCGATCTCCCTCTGCTCTCTGCACAGGGACAGTGTGGGAAGATGGATTCATTTGCAAATGTAAATACCGGCTGTCAGAGAGGGCAAGGGATTAGCTTTACATATGAAGAGAGAGGTGGCGCTGCATGCTGTCAGGCTCATTAGGGAAGCAGGGCCCGTGTAGCTGGGCCATTTGGTAATGATCTACCCACTCCATCCTTCCTTTGTTTCTTTAACAGCCCTCCGGCTCAGGCCAGACTCCCTGGGCTTTGACATTTTCCCTTGAAAAATATCTATAGCCCTGCTCCATTTTAAGACAGGTCAAGAAATCCAAGACACATGGAAAAAGGATCTGTATGATATGAGGTGTATTTATTTTTACAGTAAACCTAGATGGAAAGGAAAATGTAACAGATAACGGTGTTTTCCGTGTACACACCACAGCCACCACCCATCACCGGTCACATTCTCCAGTGATGTGTTGCACGGGCACATGAAGAATCTCTGCTACTATTTATTATCTGGCACATCCTTCAGCCAAAGCAAGGGAAAACAAGGTAAAATGTATGGAACCAAACTTCTACCTCATGTCCCTCACCTGGGTCCAAGCTCTCAGGAAAAGCAATTCAGATAGGAGATAAGACAGCCCTGGAGGCACAGTTTTGAAGCTCAGGCAGATCTGAGATTGTTACCGCTGAAAGAGGCCCTCCCACTCTCCTCTCCAACCCTGGCCATACCTTTCCATTACCAGCCTTGTATCAGCAGTTGGAATCGCATGATCATGTGGCAAGCGTGATGCCAAAACATACCAAAAATCAGACCTGTAGAACAGTGGATCTCAGCAGGATCCATGGGCTGATTGCATTCATTGCACAGACACCTGATCAAACATGAAATATTCAGTATGAATGTGCTGCCGGAGGCGGGAGATTGCAGGTGGGAAAGGATGGAGAGTCTGCAGTCGGCATCAGGTAGCTGCACCCTGAAACACACAGTAAAAGCTAAATTACCTTGACAGAAACTCCTATTGTGCTACCCATCTTGGGCCCAAAGGGTGCTTCAGACCAGAACAGATGCAATACAGAACACACCTGGCACTTTCACCATCTAATTCCTGAATCAAGCCCAGAACTTTAGCTAAAACCCAATATTTCTTAAAAAAAATAAATAAATCATACACATTACCACTAGAGCTGTGGCTCACTGGCTCATGAAAGGACTCCCCTACCCTGCAGTTTCTCTCTCTTTCAAACCCCTCCCTGCCCCGCAGGTGTTTATACTAATGTAAAACCAAAATTCTCTTTAAGAGGTCTTAGCACCTGGTGAGCCTTTCTAAGGGAGAGGAGGAACACACATTTCTCACTAACGCAGTCACTAACACAATCTCACTAACACAGTGACTAAGAAAGTCACCAACTTTCTCTCTTCTATTCTTTGCCACATTTGATATTGGAAGGGTTCCTATTGAGCATACAGTAAGTATTATGCTTTTAGGAGGGGTTTCTCTAGGCAGGGAAGTGGGTGCTGGACAGACTTCTCTTCTCCCTTCCCTATTTAACAGGAGGAGAGTGCATTCTAGGCTTCCCTACAAACCTTGATTTTTAACAGGAATTAGGCTCTTCATAGCGTGAAGGTGAGGAGAATTAAAATCTTTTTTCTAGTCCTTCAATAAATGCATGCAGAAGGTTTTCTATTAAAAGTCCCTTTTCACATTCACACAAAGGAATTTGCATTTACATGGTGCCCTGATCGATCGGGAGGCCCGTGGTTTCATCACCTTTTCTTTCTGACTGTGAGAGGTGGGCTCATGATGCCCAGGTTTAACTAACCATAGCTTCTCATCCCATAAGAAGCAGAATTTTGATATTTTTATTAACAACTGCACATCTGCTTGTAGATGCCACATTCGGGTGTAAACAATAGTATATAGCAGAATATAAATTTTCTGTAACAGGTCATGGAAACAAGACATCATTCACACTACAGCTCAGAGAAGAATACATTAAAATACGTGCAAAATAGCCAAATGAGGTGTAGATTGCTATATCGCCGGGTTTATTTTATTATTTATTCGTTCAACTCTGGCTGATGGCTAATAAATCCTTATTATGCACCCCCCTGCACTGAGAAGGAAAATAATTTTATTTACTAGGAGAAAAGGATACTATATTACATCCCAGACCACCTAAGAGATTTTCCTATTTCTGTGGGTTCTATAAATGGACTTTATATTGTCTTGACAAGATGTTAATACATAAATGCATAAAAATTATTCTCTTGCCGGCAGCAGACAACTTGGCAAGAAAAAAAGTCTGAGCGGAATAGCCTGTGTTCTCTGAAGGCTGCTGAGATTCGGGATGGTGCCATGGCTTTTGTGAGAGGAGACAAGCAATAAAAAGGTCAGAACTGTGTGAAGAGTACAAAATAAATGGAAAGCATGGCAGTTCAAGTTTTAAACTAATTTTCATTTGGTTTCTCCTAGAAATGGTAAGAGCTGCAAAATACAATGGAAGTTTGCCCAAGACTTGAATTTAGCTAATCTTTTAAAACATACAATTAGCTTTTCTTAATCCAATGACTTTTCACTCTCACACTTTTCTGTTCTTCTGGTCCTTGGTATTCAGCATGCGCCATTACCATGAGGAAATGCAGAAGCAGGAAATATGAGGAATTTAATTAAATTGCAGATCTCCTTAGAAATCCATGCAATCTACTCTTGCAAGCCAAAAGTTGTTCATGACTGTTGATCAGCTTCTGGATCCATATCTGAAATATACTCTACCATTTTCTTCCATTTTATCATCTGCTAGGGTTTTTTTCTCCCTTTTCCAATCTTCCTTTCCTGGAAGAGGAGCTAGGCTCTTCATATAGTGTACAAGTAGATTTTCTTGCCCAGCAAAATGCTGCCTAGGTTCGGTTTCATTTTGGTTTCCCTGCAAAAGTGTCTGCTTTACTCAATTGAAGAGAGATGGAGAATTTTTCCAGCATCATGCCTCTTAAATTCAGGAGGTCTGCTAGAAATTCAGAGATGCAAAACTTCAGCTAAGTGATAAATTGCTGCTGTTGATTCATATCTCCTGGAAAATTAAGCAGCAATTTGGTTTGGTTTGGTTGAGTTTGGCTTTGTAAGTAGCCCGTACGCTGGGTTTCGTATTGTTTCAGTTAAAAGAATTCTGTTTTGGTAAAGCCCTCTGGTCCAGGGCTGTGATGGGTCTGTACCAACATGGTAGTTGCCACCACTGTGTTGGCACAACACTGGAAGAGGCTCTCTGTCCTCCATCACCTGGGCTGCCTCCCCCATTCTCACTGCTTTTCTGCCAGCCCAAAGTTTAATGGAAACAACCTTCCTTTTACTGAAAAGGGGAGGAGTTGGTCAAATGACTGGTGGTCGTTGGTCAAGGGCTGGTGTGTTGGTCAAGAAGTTGGTCAAGGGCTGGTGCTTTCCAGCGACCTCCCCTCCCACATCCAGCCCCACACTGTCCATAGTATTGCCACTATTGCGTCTCTCCCTCCAGAGGTATGCAAAAGCCAAGGCATAGTTTTCAAGCTTTGAACTTTAATTAAATAGGTGTGGGCTACACAGAGCAAATATTTCCTTTCACTCAGGCCACTGGCTGGAAGAAAGTGAATGAGGAGACCAGGTGTTATTTGTACTCTCCTCCCTTTAGGGTTTTTCTGCACTGTTCTGCTTATCCCGTCCACTCTTCATCCTGCTATCCATAGCCTCGGTTAAATATAATTCTTCAGGACTGAGGAGGAAGCCATTGGCACTGGGGAGGCTGGCAGACTCGATGGAAAACCAAACTGATTTGGTGAAACTGATGTTTGCTGAAGATATTACTATTGTAAGGCTATATGATCATGAAACCTTAATAAAAACATGGATTGCTGTCAATAATGCAAAAATGCCTCAGCATCCCTTCTATTTTTTGGTAAGATATTGTAAAGACAGGTATCAAAAAAGAGAACGGATGCTGTCTGTGTTTGCTTCTAGATGAAGTTTATCTCACTCTGCGTCGAAAATATGCAGGTTCCCTCCTACAAATGCCTTATGAAATAAACTGTAATCTTGACTCTACTTGACTTTAAAGCAAAAAGTTAGATAAGACTGGTAATCCAAGGCCATTCAGGGTTTCTTAAAATCCTCTGAACAGCCCTTTTTAAAAAAAATTTAACTTTTTAAACAAAGTTTGAGAGCCGACCCCTATGTTTCTTTATTCACCAGTTTTCAAAAGAAAATGACTCTAAACATATTCTCTGTTAAATAGAAGTTAATCCTACATGAAGAATAAGGACTTGGCTGTGAAAGTGGTTTTTTCCCTGCTTATAAGCCTCCTGGGGGGAAAAAAATGTAATATAAATGCATCAAAAACCTGATGCAAGAGTACTAAGTCTGCAAATACCTATGTCTGCGCTTATATGTGGAAAATAAGATCCCGACCCAACCAAAATCAGTGGGATTCCTGCCGTCAGCTCCAACAAGGTCACTGTTTCTCCCTGTGAACAGTTAGGAAAAAAAGTGGATATTGACTTAAGCATGTGCAGCATTAGGAGCCAGAACTGGAAACTAGTGCCGTCCAGTCATGCTCTGCTGTTTCCCAGGTGGAGACTGGCAGAGATGTAATGCCTTCAGCTTCAGGTGAGCTGAAACTTGGGTCAAAACAGGTTTTGGGGGAACTATCATCAGTCCTGTCTGTGGCAGAAGCACCGAGCAGCCTGGCAAAGGGAATCTTAATTTAGACAGATCGAATCCAACCTGGCTGTAAGAAGGAGAAAAACTAGATCCATGGCAATTTATTTCTTTTAAGCCATTGCCAGGCCACATTTCAAGATTTTCTGTAAACCTTTCATATCAAATGGCATGTCACGTCACGAACAGCTGCAGCTTCCCTGTAAATATTTTATATGACTTCGATCAAACATCTGTTTTGTTGGCACGCTGCAGCCCATGCTTGACCTTGACTCCTGTCAGAATGATGTGCCCCTCGGGGCATTTCCGCTTCTGGAATCGCATTTGAATAAATCACTGACTTCATAAATAGGGACATCTCGCCGACGGGTGTCAACGTTAAATGGATCTTCTCCAGAAAGAACAGCCTGGTGGAGTAAGACTTCCCCTTACACGTACTCATGCTCGGCTTCGGCAAACATGTGCGGCACATACGACGGCAATATGCAGGAGCAGAAGGTGTCCATCTTCTTGAAGGAGCAAGGCCTGAATGGGAACTGAGTGGTGGAGGTTTCTTCCAAAGAAAATCAAAACAAGCATCCAGAATGTGAGAGCTTTGGAAATAGCATCTTTCTGCTGCTCAGCAGGGAGTGAAGTTATTCACTGCCCCCGTGAAAATTACCTTATACTCTCCCTGTAAAGGTTTTGATAACTTTCTGCCCAGGTGAAGGTAAAGTGGATTTTTTTCCCCCCCGGAGTTTGATTTAATACCAGACAAAATATGTAGAAGTAGCGGCACTCGTACTGCGTGTATCAAAATGCAAACAGAGAAAGGAGTTATGAGTTTTATTACACCAGGACAAACGATTACAAGAGGAGAGTTGTGAAAACGAAGAGAAATAAATGGGACGCAGGCCCAGTTTGCCACCTTGTGCCAATCAAACTGCCATTCCCAACAGCACTAATCACTCAATATTTATCAGCCTGAATTTTTCCAACAATTCAAATTAAGGGTCTGGATTCTTGTTTCAGGATTCAGCACCTCTGTAGCTATCTGAAAAACTACCCTGTTAGATCAGCAGAGAAGATGCAAACTGCGCCTCAAGGGCGAGAGCTGGCCCCGCACGTGTCTCAGAAATGCCCGACACATTTGAAGAGAAGGTTCCACGGCAGGCACACAAAATCAGCAGAGAAGTTGCAAAGGATTAGGTGTCAGGAACTGAAAATCTGCAAATTTCAGGAGATGATCACGTGCCTAACAGGGATCCTAAACATGTTTAAAAATAGATGTTTCTCTGACCCGGGGGCTGCTGAGCCCCACGTCTGTCGCTGGGAGCCATCCCAATGCATTTCCAATTGCAGCCGCTGTTAGCAGCAATGCAAGCGCAAGCCTGGGCATTCTGTGAAAATGGGCCAAAGACACTGTTTTTCTTATGATAATGAATTGTCATAAGCTTATTAACTCTTGCTGATTGTGATGGAGAGCCAGCAGAAAACTTCACTACAATTAGGGGGGAAAAAGATAGATAAAGGTAGAAAAAGAGGTATATTTGATGGTCTCTGATAATGAAACTTGGCGATTCAGCTGTGGTGACTTTAATGGCTGAAGAATTATTCTAGCAACTTCCATAATATCTTAATGTTCTGCTAACAAGCTAAGTTGAAAAGGATAAAACCAACAGGTATTTTGCTCCATGTTTATCTCTGGATCCCGTCACACCTAACGCATAGAATTAAGCCCAGCGCTACCTTGTAGCTGGTTTGCTTTGGCCGGGCTCAGCCACCACTGGCGTTTAATTATCGCACCGCCCTGTATTGCTGTGCCGAGCCCTTAGTGCAAGCCTGGCACCGGCTCAAAACCCGCTCCTGTGTTTGCACGTGGGGCACATCCAGTAACACGGTCGATGGCTGTGGTCTGGGAAAGTAATTACAGCTATTGCGTGACATCAGCACTTAAGATTCCTGGCCATTAAAGTCTAATAATAAAGGCCAGGTTGTTCTAGTAGTGGATTTTACCTAAATTAATACAGACATTATTTGTGACCTCCCTTTCAGCTTCGCTGGAACTTGTTTCACCTATTTAAATCCAGTCAACAACGTGATGGAGGTTGGCAAGGGAGGCCACAACCCTCATGGGCCTCACCTCTCCCTTCTTTCCCCAAGCTCTCCTGGGGAAATAAACACTGCAAATGCCTACGGAAACAGCAAAGGAATCGCTGGTATGGAAAAGATCCCTCCCCCTGGAGAAAAATATGCTTATGCAAAGGGAAATTCTGCTGTGGGACTTGCCCTCCAGAACGGGAGGTGCTAGATGGGGGCTGAGCGGTGTGAAGTCGGTGAGGACTGCAGGTGAAAAATCTGAGTCATCCAAGAAGCGAGCAGCTGTTTTGGGAAATAAGTGACTGTCACTTTTTCACTCGGTCTTCAGGCAACTGAGTGTCCTGATCCTACGGTCTGCAGCAAGGCGTCAGGTTCGTGAGTTCGTGAAATGGGTAACGCACTTTGGCAGGTCAGAGGAGAGCAAGCCTTGGCAGGGCTCTGCAGGGGAAAATTTGGGGTTGCCTGCCTGCCTTGCTGGTGGGCTTCATTCCCTTCAGAAGCTTGGGAGGAAACTATCAGTATATCTTCTCCCACACTGCTCTCATTTTTATTTTTTACTCTTTTTTTTAAAAAAAAAAATCTTCTCTTTTTTTTTCACTTTTATCAGAAATTCCTCCATGGGCATGTTGGGTGTTTTTTTTTTTACTGGAGGGGCTCCTTTTATTTTTTTTGGATAAGGACAAGAGGTTGTGCCTCTCATTCCTAGCCTGGTAGTGGGTACAACCATCCCGTTTGGCAAACCTCCCTACAATCCTCCAGCAATTATGGGTCACATTCTTCAGCTATCAAAATAGCAGGTCTGAAACTTTTTTCAAGTGCTGCGGGTCCTACTTGCCATCATTTTGAAAGGTGTAAGGTCCTGCCTAGGCGAACGTTTCTGTATTGAGTCCTCAGCGCTTGCTGCAGCTTCAACCCCCCGGGAGGGCAAAACCCCGCGCCACAACAGGGGCTTTATGAGCGAAAAAGCCATCGAGGTTTCAGGTGATGAAAGGCGAGGTGTGCGTGCTTGCCCCTCGTGTTATACGGTTATACAGACGCTTGCTAAGAAAGCTCGATCTGTGTCAGAGCTGCTAGCAGATTTATGGCTCGCTTTGCAATGCTGTAGGTTATTGGGAGAACAGCACAGTAGCTTCCTGTGCTCTTATTTTAAAGCAGGTTTTCTGTTACCATCGATCAGAGAAGCCGTCTGTAAGCTGAGATCTTTCCAAGGCTTACGTCTGGATGTGAGGGCTCAGAGGAACCCCTGCATCCAAGGAAAGATGTGTGCTTCGCTCTGCAGGGGGGTAAAAATAAAGTCAACACAAGCAGTTTGTCCTTGAGCAACGTCAACAGTTTCAATTTCCCAGCAACAGAAGACTTTGCCTGTGACAGAAATGGCAATTGCCCTTCAATTCAGAGAGGAAATGGTTCCTCCATGCTCCAAATAAGATTTGTGTGCCTGTGCCCTACGTAGGGTGCAATACAGCACTTTAGGGATGCTCTTGCTAAGCTTTGCAGCTGCAAGTAGAAGTGCTCTCACCTGGTATCTTGAAAAACAGATTTTATTTGTGAAACATATGCCCAGTTTATATCCTAGAAAAGCATCTCTGCCTTCAAACATACATCTTAAAAAAAAAAAAAAAAAAAAAAGAAAGAATAAACCTTAGTATAAAACTTTGCTGTATATTTTCAGGCCCTGGTAAGCTCTCTGAGGAACACACAGAAGAATGGCAGCATCAGAAAGAGCCACAAAGACAGGGTCCGTGTGAATCTGTGTATCTAAGTGTTTGTCCCTTTATGTTTTTGGTGGCAGAGCCTACATTTCCGAAGTACGAAATGAAGCCTTTCCTCATGGCTGGGTGAGTTTTTAAAAAATATTTGTAAGTCAGCGAGTCCAAACCCACTTCCTTCTGATCACCTGCCTCTGCCCTTTGCTTAACACAGGACAAATGGATGTTCCCAGTTCCTACCCGTCGCATTTTATAAGGGATTATTAAGAGAAAAGCTTATTAATCTTGTCAAGTTGTTCAGAACACTGTTTGAAGGATTATTTAACAGCAGGTTCTCTCTTACCACCCCCACCCCTCATCCATTTTATGCCTTTTGGGTTTGCTCAGCAGTTTACAACCTTGGTCATGGTACGTTGCGTCTCCCATAGCAATGACAGTGCTTTCAGTGACAAGCGTTTGACATGCAACACGGAGCAAATATAGGAAAAGGTAGGGCTAAGAGGGTACTGGGGCAAAGACAGGGACAGCTTTGCTTTTCTTCGCATGCTAGTGAAAAGTGAACAGGGAATTTTAATTATCTACAGTTTTTGCAAATGAGATTTGGATTAGTTTTGGTGGCAGTTTTAAGGTAAGCATTTTTCTTTTTTTTTTTTTTTTTTCCTTTATAGTCTGTATATGTGTATCTTTCTCCAGGTTTCTCTCCTTTTTCCAGCTCTTTGGCTGTCCTTGGGTGCCTTGCGGTATGCCTTACCAGTAATTCATCTTTCCTCTTGCACAAACACCCTCCGTCTGGGCCTTCTCCCAAACTACATATTGTCTGTCGCGGGAATTGCATCTGATAATTTCTCGCCTTTATAATGTGCCGCTTTGGGAGGCTTCATTTCTCATGTGTGTGATAAAGCTAGTTTCAACAAGAAAAAAAAATAGATTGCAGGGTCACAGATTCCAAAAGGAGCCAACATTAGGTGTGCTAGAACTGACCTATATTAAAAACAACTAGAATCTGTAGCCCCACTCAGTTATGACCTATGAGGATCCAAAATAGTTTTTATGGGCAAGAAAACATATGTCCTGTAAATGACCTGCATCAAAGTTAGAAATAGTTGAATATCCCAGTGTAGAGTAGCGTTAATTTCACTGTTTTATTAATTAAAGACTAACTGCTGTCGCCCCGTGTTCAGGAAGATGCTTTGATCTAACCGTATGTCTGAGGTATGAAAGTTAAATGCTAAACGGTGTTTAACACATCTGATGATAGGTATGTTTCGTGGAGGAAAACTACAAAGTGATTATAGTAATAATTTGTGTTTCTTTTCTGGTGTGTTCTGAAATATCTTTTATCGTGGGAGGTGTGCTGTAATGGAGAAGGACTAAGTACTGCCAGCAGTTGATCACGGTAACAGGTGTCGTTCCCGTCTGTCAATCACAGACCTTTGTCAAGAAACTAGAGAAACAAAAGGAGCTGATAACTGTGAAGGAACAGCTATCGTGATGAAATAAAGCTTTAAAAAGACAGCGGTGAATGATTGTGGTTCTGTGCAAGAATGTGACTTGATCACGCTGTAGAAAATCAAAATACGCCCTGATGAGCCGAAATGGTTGCCTCTCGGGTGGCGTGGCTGGGCAGGTCACATTCCACCCCAAACCCAATCAGTGTGGCTGCGTGTTTCCATATATATGTAGGTACGTATATGTCTGCAGCCCTGCCCCAGCGGTTCTCCCCCTATTTCCCCTGCGCCCGAGAGGGCAGATCCATCCCCCGCTCCCCCGCCGTCGCCACAACTGCCTGAAGCTCCCCAAAATACCGAACTGTAGCAAAAAACCCCGTATACATCCCAAATTCACGAGGCACTATAAATTACTGATTTGAGAGCAGTTTTTTTCCTATATCTCCTTTATGGAAGGAAAAATAAAAGAGGCTGCAGATTGTTTTGGCCTCAAGAAATAAATCTGATGCTTTATAGATTTTCATGAGGTCTCTCGCGGCTCTCTTTTCGCAAATCACTCTGTGTTTCTGCTTTCTGACGAGCTGTACGTACATTTTTCCCTTAAGATATCCAGCTTTTCCTTTAGTGGAACTAAGGGGTCATAACTCTAGCTATGTGGCAAAGCAGCAGGCAAATATCCGAAGTCCTCTGATTAATATACATATATCACTGAGTTTCAGGCCAGAAGGAGAGTTATTCAAAATTACAAGCCTCCAGCTTAAAGAATGACTAACAGAAATGCTGACAGAAACTAAAGCTGCTCTAATAGCAAGACAGTGCAAACAATTGGAAATTTGTATGCCCTTGAACTATTAATTATTCTGCCTGGGAAGGATTAAAAAGGAGTTCTGACTGACCCAAGTTCTGCTTGGGAAACGGAGAGAGAAATGCAGTATTCCCTGAGTCCCTGACTAGTTTAAGAACGTATTTGTTAAATTTAAGACCTGCCAAAAACCCAGCTATTATTTTCTAGCTGCTTTGTACCCAGCAGCTTCTTATAAGAAGTGACTTATGGAACATTGCAGGGCTTTTATACCAGCAACAATAACCATCATAAAACTTGTGGAATATGATATTAGACTGAAATATCCGCAGCATGTGTTCTGACAACATTTGGTGTAACAGCGGAAGACCTATGAAGGGTTTTAATACAATTAACAATGCCATTAAAATCCCTGGGACAGCATTAAATTTGATAGACATTCTGTGAATAAAAATAAGTTATTGTTAGCTTTCCTTATTAAAGTCAAGTATTATTTAAAAAACTTGTGTCGACTTTCCCAGTGACACAAGAACTGAGTATAAAGAGTCCAGTGTCAGAGAAGTGTTAGACTCCTTCTAATCTTTACAACAATTGAAATAATTAATTTACTAACTCATTTTGGCTATGACAATTCTAGCTAATCTCACCCGAGTTGTCATTTGGCTTTGAACAGACATATAGCAATTACCATTACGGAAAAAATAATGATAAATAAAACCAGCCTGTCTCGAGGAAGGGCTTGGTAACAAAGCTGCCACCGGTTTAGGGAGCTGTATCTGAAATCTCTAAGGGAAGAAGCCACATTAACACTGTTCAACCACTACAGCTATTGCCACAGCCCTGTTTTTAATGGCTTTGGAAAAATTTGGGCTGGCTGGCGGATGGCTGCACTTGTGCTTTCTGAATCTCCCACCCACTGGGAATTAAATTACGGTAGGAAGAACTGGACTTGTTCTTGCAGAAGAAATGCAGAGACCATCTTTCTAGCCCTGATGACAGAGAATTGCCATCAATCACCAATCGGTATTTGTATGTCCCCAAAGGAGTTAGTGTGCTTAATCAGGACTAAGATGGACAGGAAGGAAGATTTATACAGCTCTTCTTTGGTATGCGGAATTAAAACAAAGCAAACAGGCAGAAACTGATTTCCAAGGCAGACAAGCAGTCTGGAACACTGTTTAAATAAATCAGCACGTTATTGATATGAATTGATTCATCAGCACAAGTAACAATAGGTCCAATCTTCAGCCTTCTGCAATTCTTTTCTTTTTTTTTTGTTTGTTTTTTTTTGTCTTTTCTTTCAATCCAGGCATTTTCTGAAAACTAATCTTTGGCCAGAAAACTAGAGATGATATTACTTTCGATATGGGCTACATTTTATTTATTTATTTTTTTTTTACATCTGGTACTTCAGTGCTTACTCAGAGATGACAGTAAAATGAACCTGCCCCCATCCTCCGGTGTGACAGCCCTTCCCCAGGGCAGCAGAAAGGCGTGTGTGCAGACCCTCTGGCCAGCCCTCCGGCCAGCCCCAGCTCCCCCCATGTGGAAATTAAGGCAAGCGGTCCCCGCGACCGAAACAGGGAGAGTGCTGGAGCCAGAAGCCATTGCGAGCCAGAAGCTGGGGCAGATGCCCCAAGGCTTTGTGAAGCTCATCCTGAAAACAAGCTTTTTCTTAACCCATAGAGAATTCAAGAGCTAGTCTAGTAGCAGAAGGAACCTCAGAAATTATTCCTAATCTAGTATGAGTTTTGCTGTTTAAACGGGAGCCGGCTTGTCATGGTTTCAGTTGGGATAGAGTTGACTTTTTTTACTGGCAGCTGGTATGGTGCTGTGTTTTGGATTTGGGGTGGGAAATAGTGTTGATAGCACACTGGTGGTTTGGGTTGGTGCTGAGCTCTTAAGGCTTTTTCTGCTCCTCACACCACCCCACCAGCAGGTAGGCTGGGAGTGCACAAGAGGTTGGGAGGAGACACAGCCGGGACAGCTGAGCCCAGGGGACCAAAGGGGTGTTCCATGCCATGTGGTGTCATGCTCAGTATATAAAACTGGGGGAAGATGAAGGAAGGGGGGATGCTCAGAGTGATGGCATTTGTCTTCCCAGGTCACTGTTAGGTGTGATGGAGCCCTGCTTTCCTGAAGATGGCTGAACACCTGCCTGCCCATGGGAAGCGGTAAAGTAATTCTTTTAATTCTTTGTTTTACTTTGCATGTGTGCAGCTTTTGCTTTGCCTATTAAAGCGCCTTTATGTCAACCCATGGGTTTTTTCTCACTTTTAGTCTTCCAAGTCTCTTCCCCATCCTAACCAGGGGAAGTGAGCTGCATGGTCCTAGTTGCTGCTGGGAGCTAAACCATGGCACAGCTAGAGAGACACAATCACAACTTCTTGCGTTGGCATATGTGTTTGGTGTGGCATGGCATGATATTGAGTTTCAGAGGTGGGTGGATGGGAGGAGGAGGGAGCCTGACTTTACAAACATGGTCCAGAGCCTAACTGCAATGGTGGTTACCAAGAGACCTTGGAAAAAAGATGATCTCCGCTGGGCGTCTGTCGCCACCACAGCAGCTACCAGGGCTGGTGCTGGAAGCCTTACTACCACCAAGGGTGATAGCCAACCATGAACACAAGATGTTTCCCTTGGGCAAAAGTTCCCTGCAGTCCAGCTTTGAGGCTCATGAATAACTAGATTAGGACAAGAGAGCAAAACAACAGAACCCTCCAAGTCCTCTATCCACCAGCAATAGCGCAGCTGCTCAGGCCATAACAGCTGTGTGGGCAGCACTGTTGATAGGGGTCCGACATTTCACCAAACCATTGTAAAAAATAGATGAGACGTGTATTACTGCACTAGGACTGACACCACCTTGGCATCAGCACAGCTGGAGAAGGAAGGCAGAGGTTTTGCCTGCCATATTGCACCTCCGGGGTGTGAGAACACTTCAGCTTTCAGAAAAGTAAGGCATGCATCCTTCCAAGGATGAAATTTTTTAGTGGTACAGTCCTCTTGAACCTTCTCAAATACTTCTGTGTGCACCCTTTATCTGCTGTGCTCTTCCCAGGCAATGTGAAGCTGTTCTGAAAGTAAATGGCAAGGTTTTTTTCCTCACTGCTCCGAAATTCTGGGAAGTGTTTTCTGTTTCAAAAATTGCTTGTTGGGATTGTAAATTCAAATTACTGCCATACATTATGGCTTGCCTTGGCAGCAGAGCAGAGCCACAGAGCCCAGGAACATATTTCATCCCGGGGAACGTATCAAACTTATGTATAGTAAGCTAGCGGCGAGAAAAATTGAGCCCCTTTGTGTGCCACTAGTCACAATCAGCGTCGATGTGCAAAAGGAAAACGTTTTCAGAGGCTGGGATGAATGAAGAATGATGGTAGAATGGTATTGTGGAAGAGAGAGAAGTTTACTTTCCATAGGTGCTATAAGTAGCCCTAATTGTCAAGGTGAAGGACGCTATATCACGTATATGAGACAAATTGATGGTAAAAGCCCTGGTCAGCCTGAGCTCTTTGGGAAAGCATTGAAAGCAAACCCCAAGGAGAGGCTCCAGCTCCAAGGAGGTTTGCTCCGTGGGAGCATTTGAACAAATTAATAGGGGACCAAATGATGAGGAATAAGGCCCTGGACAGGAAGCTATGTCTGGAGGCTTTTTGAGGGGACACGCAGGGAGCTCATCAGCCTTTGACTGTGCCAAGGGTAAGTGCAGATTGAGGGCTTTGGGTGTACCTTTGAGGAGAGAATGGTCCAAATAGCATGAAGGGCAAGAGGAGAGACCAATAACTCATGAGCCACTAGCTCTAATAAAACCTGAAAGAATTCAAATAGAATAGGAGCTCTGGCCTGAGTCCACGGATCTCATGTCTTTATTTATGAGATGTCATTGCTAAGTGAAACTCACCATAAAACATCTCCTGACATGGCCAAAAAGGGTCTAGCAAACCTCATTCCCTCTTCACAGTCTGGAGCACAGAGATAATCTCCCTACAGACACCCTGGAGACCGTTTACCCTGATCACGGTCCCTGTGTTTTTATTCCTTTCCATCAGGTTTGGTCTGTGGCTTTCTCTCTGCGGATGTAAGTCTTCTCTGAGCAGATGTTCTGCATACCTGTCTCTCATGTAGATATGCTACCAGCAATTAATTGGATGCAATGGTAGTGTTCTTTTTCTGTTCTAGATGCCCAGAAAGCCAGTCCTGCAAATCCCTTGAATGCATGTAACTGAAGTGATATATCCCTGTCAGAGTCAGATACGAGAGTTTTCATACAACCACTGGACAAAATCACGGGTCACCTAGCTTTAGCTAAGGGAACCTAGATTGCAGGAGAAAAAACACAGAGCTGCCGATGATTACAGTGCTTTATCCTCTGCTTGTGTTGGCTTTTTTTTTCAGTAGTGAAGCCAGCTTTATAGGAAACAGTTCATTATTCCTTATCAACAGCAAGAATTCAAAGGGAAATGGAAGGGTGGAAAGTGGCCAGCAGGTTTATCTGGGTTCATCTTCTTTTTCTGAGCGAAACAGCCCTTTTGCAGCTGCAGCTTCCCAGCCTACCTCTCTCTGCAGCGCACCGAGGTGGTGAACGTGTGCTGCAGGCACCAGGGCCAGGTAGCACCCATAGAGAGAACCCAAGGAGATGCCCCACTTCCCCATCTAGGGGGTCACCACCTCTGGCTGTTCTCCTCCACTGGTCAGGAAGAGGAAATTAAGACATTTTATGGCTATAGTTTAGGTGATACCCTTACTCGTCAGGTAAGGTCTCAGTATGCAGGAGTCATGCCCATCCTAACCCGTGCGCCCACTTCTCATCACCCGTAGCTGCCCTGGGCATGGTTAAGGGGCAATTCCCATGCTCTGGCAAACAGAGAAACACTAAGTATCCCCAGGTATTATTCAGGTCAGAAAAGTTTTTAAGTTACCAGGACAGGAAATTGGATGGGGAGGGGAAAAGGTGCCCTGACTCTTCCCTTCACCATCAAGACTAGGCAGAATTAAGCTGCCTGTTTTTTTTCAAGTAGGATGCGGTCACTGGTCTCATGTGATTTATCCCACGTAGGATGAGAGAATGGGTCATATGAGGAACAGCTTCAAGTCAGGATCTCAGCGGAATTGGTTTTCTAACTCAGTTACCAAAGCATTTTATTCTTCTGGGCTTTCAATCCTACCATAGCCGGGAGTCCCAAATCCCCCTTGTGGTAAGTGCTTTTTCACATCTTTGTAGGTGAAACACTGAAGTACCATTGAGCTCTCACCCTGATTTTTCTAATTGCGGAATCATTGGGGTGACGGGACCCAAACATGGGGACTGGGACTGTCCCATACACTGTCTTCTTGTCTCCAGGAATTTGAAATGTACAGAACAAAATGGAAGTCATTATTTCTCCAGCATTTTGCTATTCAGACCCCATATGGTTCAAACATTTTAGGGGAAGACATAGCCAGAAGACAGCACGGCCATTTCACGAAAGCCTTGGCTACAGACTGCCGCCCATCAATCCTCCGTGTCTGGAGAAGACCCGGCCGACAGTGGTGTCCCACCGGCTGCCTTGGTGGATTTACCGCTGCCCATCTTTCTTCCCAGGATCATCATTCAAATCTTTCCTGTCCTGTCCTAAAATGTCATTACGATGAGACAGATGAAGGGAATGAAATTAGAAGTAGAACCATAAAATAGCAAGCACAGTATAGTCAGAAAGTAAGTTTAAAGGTTATTGGTCTCCTTCGGACTTCTGAGAACATAAATGGTATTCCCTCCTTCTGCCCTTGCTGTTTGTAAAATTAAATTACTAGAATATAATATCTGGTTTTATCTACTCTTATTTTGGATATGTTTCATTAATCCTCTATTAACGCTTCACAGCTTGACTATTCTTAATGAGAAACCTTAATCCTGGTGTGGGAAGGAAATACTGGTGGAGTGAGACATGCGTGACTGTGCAGCTCCAGCAAGTTAGACGGCATACCGTCCCATGCTGGAAAAAGGAGCTGCTGAAGTAAAACTAAATATTTATACTTGCAAGCTAAAAGCAACCGGCTCTTTTTAAATGTCCCACACATAAATACGGAAGTGTTTATTTTATGACACTTTGAGGCTCATGAAATCAAATTAGCATCAAATGAATTGGCTTGATATTAATGAAGGAAAACAGAAAAATGAGATCTACAGTATTTAAAATAGGTATAGCTTTTATATATGCTTCTATACGTGTACGTGCATCTTTAAAGAAGGAGGCGCAAGTTCACTGAACTGGCACAAAGAGAAGCACTTTCACCTCCATTTTATACAGAAAGGGTCAAATTGAGGCACAAGGAAGTTGGTATCTTTGGTGTCGCTCCGCAGCTCAGCTGGTAACAAGAAGAGGTGTTGCTAAGTCTCCTCTCACACTTCCCCCTCTCGCATGTGGGGTGCTTTCTCCTGTCTTTGCCTCAAATATTTGATCAATCAAGTTGTGCCGCAGCCCCGGCTTTATTCGCCCATGCAGAGCATCTTCACAGGTACGTGTTATGGAGTACCTTCCCAGCTCTGCAGTTGGGAAGGGTTATTCATTCTCATGGCAAGGGAGCAGACTTGTCACTCCTCCAGCCTCATCAAGCCTGCAGCAGCAGCTGCAGCTATCCCGGTTATGAGTGAGAACAACAATAATCACAATTTTTTAATCCCGTCATGGATTCAAATGTGCCTTATTCAGTCTAAGCAGCAACAGCGATAACTCCAAGGTGGATAAATTTTGTATATTTAATAGATAAATTTGCTTTCCACTGAGGGGGGACAGGACTTAATCCCAGTTTATGCTCCCCAGGGAGGAACTCAGCTTCCATTAGAGGTGGGTCTGGCACCACATGCATGGTGCATCTCGTTACACAAGAGGAGCCAAATGGCACAGTTGTATCTAGACTCTGTAAAACTGTCGGAATAACCAGCAAAGTGCAATTATTTATGATCCACGGTTCATTTGTTTACAATAATGTTTTGCATAACAAATAAATGAGAATTTTGAAATCTGCTTGTGCACAAGTTCATGGTTATGAAAAGTGGGGAGGTTCATCCAATAAATAATTTACTGTGAATTAAACATTCATCACCAGTACTAGCAAAGCAATAAAAGTCTTTGTTTGCAATCCTTTTTTTTTTTTTTAAATTGTTTTTTGATGATGGATCTAAGCCATAAGTGTACATGTAGACTTTTAATATCTTCAAGGGATTGTTTTCACCCCCTGAATTTTACTTCAATCTACTATAAAACTAGGAGATACTTTGCAAAGCATACATCTAAATACACAGACCGGAGAGACTCGACGTTTCAGTGACTTGGGTCTTCGACCTCGAATCAAATAAATCAAATCAGAGAAACATTTACAGTGAAGAGATACTGAATCTGTGTGAATTGTGTCTAAAATGTAAACCAATATATCTTTTTTATTAGTAGTATTCTTTTCTCTTTTGGATGATGGGCGAAAATGCATGGTCAAAGTCACTGGTTTATTGCTACAGATTGTTAAAATCCAAGCGTGTCTGCAGGCTACTGCTGAGTTTCACTTGCTTTATCTTATAGCTATAGAATAATTTGCAGCAATTTGCTGCAAGGTTTCTGAGATTTCAAAAGAGCCAACAGTTTAATCCAGGTCAAGTGACTTTGGTTTTATTTACTATTACACAGGACCTTCTTTTTGCAGAAGAATACAGATTTTTACAAGTATTCAGATGAGGCAAATATTTGATGACAATTACTGAGAGGAACAATATTTTCTCAGAAATAATTTTCCTTCTCCAGGGGAGGAAAAAGAAAGTGGTTTCATTTTTGTGGGAAATAGTTGAAACATGAGACAAAAGCGTTAAGCGTTTTTTGTGTGTGAGTGTAAAGCTATCAGAAATGTGGTGTTTTATTGCTTTTGGCGCTGGCACACATTGTTTTCCAGCTCCACCGTTCGTGTTTCAGCGCATACAACCTTTCACAACGTGATACGCATGTAACTTTGGTTATCTTATGTAATATGAAATTCCCAAGAAAGAGGATGGGATGACTCGGATGGATGAAGCGCAGCCACACAGCTGGCCAGGAGAAGACAAGCTCTTCTGCTTCTAAAGCGCGGTGCATTTTGATGCTCCTCGTGACTACGGAAGAACGAAGCCCGCAAGATGTATGGTGGCTTTTGCTCCCCATGAACCTCCAGCAGGGTTGCAGAGAGGCATTAAAACTTTATGCGTTTTGCAGTAGATTCAGTCCAAAAAAGTGGGATTAAAAAGTCTGAAAAAGTGGGAAAAGTTAGTTACATCCTAAAAGCGGGGTGTCTGAGGTGGACTGCATAAGTCTCACAGCTTTTGACGCAAAGATCAGCCGTCAGCCCTGACCGCTCGTCTCCGCAGCAGCCAAGACTCAAACCAGAATTCACATGTTCCACAGGCAGCAGCTTATTTCTGGGTCAGCCGTAACCTTTTCCTGCTTGTAATGATGTCGGCTGCTCTGCGGTTATCTCCAGCTTGAAGAGGGCTTTTTGCATATTTTTGCTTCAGTCTGTCACTGTAGGAATAGAAAATGTAGCCTGCCAGTATAGAGCGAAAACGTATGTGTTTGTTGATCTGGTGGAACTCAGGCCAGGTCTGTTATTGGCTTTGCTATTGGCGTTCTAGTATGAGAACAGAACCTGCCTCGTTGAGGCGGATTTTCATAAAGCATTTTTAAATTATTTATATTCCTTCTTCAGGTATTAATTTTAAGGACTGAGAGAGGTTTGGGCCATTTGCATTAAATATATTAACGTGTAGCTTGGAGAGTATTTCTGGGCACGTATGCTAAATTTGAAAATCCAATGTACTTGCAAAATTGCAAGTATAAATCAAACAACAACTAAAGCATTTCCTCAGACCAATGGTTTTAAGTGCTCTCAACAGCTGGAAAAAGTACAGACTCTTTGCTATGCAAAATTGGCGTGTATGGATTTGGAGCATAGACAGACCTTTGCTAAACTACAGCAATCCGTCATGTTTAAATGTGTTCATTGTTAGCAGGGCACAAGCGTGATTTGATTACCATGGTGTTCTGAAAAAAAAAAAAAAAAGAAAACTATGCCCGTATTGAGAAAGTCAAGAAAAGAAAGGGTTTTGGGAACCAGCTTAAGTTAGAAGGGGGAGTTGTGGTTGTCATCTCCGGCGTTTTCTGTTTTGACTTTTTAGAGGTTTTTTTGGAGAGAAATGGACAAGAAATTAGCAAAATATTTAAGAATTCAGGAAAGCACATGACCTTCAGAGGGAAATTTAGGACTGCAGCACATGAAGTCCTGAATTATTTATATAGTTCATCATCAATCTTAGCAGTTAAAAATAGCCCCTTAATTTTTTCCACATAAATCCTCCCGGGGTGCTGGGCTGCCTGAGGCCACTGGGGGAGCCCGTCCCATGCCTCCTTGTGCCCCTGGAGATGCTACAACCCAGGACACCCAGAGAAGGAGCGGGGTGGAGGGGCAGAGGGGGGTTATAAAGCTCCCTGAATGGGGAAGATGTGGAACAAAACAGAGAGAGCTGTGAACTACTTAGTGATCGCTGATCCCACTTCAAGTCTCCGTGGTATCTTCTGTGGCTGGCTAGATGAGAAATCCAGCTAGCTTGCTGAATTAATTGCAGTAAGGCTTGCTAATTTTACAGTGCAATGAGGTTCACTCTCTAGAACATCCAACTCCTTCAGCTTTACTTGGAAAATTCACCTTCTATGAAGCAAGAAGTTCAGGTTACTTCCACCAGATGAGTTCATTGAGACACTCCACCCAAAATAGCTTTTGAGTTAGAACGAATGACCACAGTTTTGCAAGTACCTCCTCAGTTACCGGTGTGCAAGGAGAGGACCTGGGTACCACGTGGAGGAGAGCTGGTCCAGGGTGCGAGCCCCCATGCAGCATGTCCCTCATGGACTCCACCGACAACCTGCAGCACCTCAGCAGAGAAAGGCACACGCCTGCTGTGTGCCGAAGTGGTGGAATTGCCATCCCTGGAGGTATCTAAAAGATGAGTTGACATAGAGTTTAGCGATACAGTTTAGTGACGGTTTTTGTCAGGGTTGGGTTGATGGTTGGACTCGACGATCTGAAAGGTCCCTTCTAACCTAGACGATTCTATGAATCTAAGATTCTATGATTCTATGATGTGGAAGGATTATCAGTTGTCCCGAATCCAGGGAAATCAGCCTGTGACCATCAGTAAAAGGAATTGAAGACCACAATTGCACATCAGTGCGGACCTCTGGTGCTCATAATGGGCAGACAGTTGCAGGAGACGAAAGCAGATTCTAAGTCAAAGATATTTTCCTTTAGTTATAACACACATGGGAATTAGGAATAATGACTGTGTCCTGGCACTTTGATAGGAGCCTGGGGAGAAAAGCTGCCAAACGCAGTACTGAAAAACAATGACAAAGTATTTATCATTTTCAGCAACAGGCATATGCTAAGTTTAACTATGCAAATAGCCTTAGGTACAAAGGTCTTGCATAATTAATGAAACTAATTCCTGTATTCTTATTGCCCAATACAAACAAGTAAACAAAAACCAAACAGTGAGCAGTTCTGTTCTATTCTTTATGCTAATGATGTTTCTAAAATTCCCTAAGTGCAACAGGTATTCCTCTAAACTTGGGAAAGAAAAAAAGAAAAATGAGCTGGTAGGCAGAATCCAAGTAAAATCTTCATTTTCTAATAAATTTTCTTTCCTTTGAACATCGGCGTTCTTTTGTTTTCCTTTCCAAGATGTAGCTGTAAACCAGTTTATCAGATACAAATAAAATTTTCTTAAATTCAGCAGAGGAGAATAATGAATTGGTTTTATAGGCCTATAAAACAATCTGAGTCTGTGGGCATTTTGAAATAATGGTGTCAATTAGGATCTGTAATGTATTCTGGGAGATATCATAAGAAATGTGGCAGCAAACTCTTTTTTTTTTCCTTTCAAAATGATCACCTGCAATATGCAATAAAATGCTAGGATGTACTCATAAAAGAACCATTGCAGTATCCTCCCTAATATATATGCAAATATTTCATCACTTTGAAACTTTGAGGCACACGAGAAAGCTGTTAGAAATTAACATCAGCTTCCAGTTGCCATGTAAATCAAAGCAACGGCTCTTCTCTAAATAAAGTACCTGATTAGGGAAGTAAGCTACTTTGATTAAATGCTGATGGGAATTGGCCCTGCTCGGCATCGTTGCTGTCGACAGGCAGAGCCTGGCTCTCTTCCTTTGCAAACGTTGTTCCCAATCTCGGGACCATCGCCTTTGCGAGGTGAGGACTTTTGCAGTTTAAAGGAAATGATTGTCCTCTTTGGTCACCGCATCAAACTGGGTACGTTGTTCTGGGGGAACCCCAGAAGTTGAGAGGGGATGGAAATACTCTAGTTAAATCCCTTTCCTCTGAAAACCTCTGAAAACCTCTGAAATCACAGACAGGGGCATGTTCTCTGCTCTTTCTACCAAAAAGTCTGATAATTCTGCAGGAGACTTCACACTTCACAGCAGCAGGAGGCAGCAGGATGCCTACCCTCATTAATGCATTTCTGGGATAAAGCAGCCTGGAGGAAATAATCAACATTTTTCCGAAGTTTATTTAAGTGGGAAAAAAATACATATTTCTCTTTAGGACTGAGTTGTCACAACAAAATGACTACAGGGAAGACCGAGCAGAAGGTCAGGAAGGTCAAAGTACAGTAGTGCCCACTGTGATGGCCCAATGGGCAGCATCCATTCAGGAGCAACGGTTGCTCAAGAGGCAGCTTGTTTTTTAAGGTCCATAAAGTATGTTCTTGCCCTCAACGGGTGGAGAAAACGATCATTTAATCTATTAAGGAAGACTGTAAATGCGGAATCATTTCCTCCCAACCAGACAGGGAAGTACAGAAAAATGGTGGTAAGAACCAAAAGATACAGACAGGGCATCAAATTCATTTTCACTTGTCCTCTTATGTATGTATGCTTTTCTGTGCATAATCAGCCTTTTTATCCATCCCTGCCAGCGGAACGTTGAAAACAGTACCTAACGCTGTACAGAACTCAGAAAATCAGGCAAGCTCATGAATGAAGTGGTTTCGCAGCCTGCAGTTTGTCCTGCTGGCTGTCTGGTGTTGCCCTGCCACCCTCTGTTCTCTAACACAAACGAAATGGCATCGTGGGCGTAGAAACGGACACTCTGCAACAGCTCGTCTGAGCTCCTGCCCTGCTAATGCAGCCTCATTCCCCACTGGCAAGCAAGTGTATTCTCCTTCTAGTCTAACTTTAAATGTATCAAGTAGTGAGGCTCGGGTGGAAGTTTATTTCACAGGATAATTGATTTCGCTGTCAGAAACAGAGCCGAGAAAATAACTCACGGCAAATAATGTGTTCAATGAAGGAAGTTCCTTCCCTCGCTCGTGCTCATCGTGGTAGCAGATCATGAGTCCCTTGACCGCATTCAGTCTTCGGAGTGTTTTGTACACCGGCTTGCCAACAAGCAGAGGGACGATCATTGCAGGTGCAGCCTTCCAGGGCTGCTTGGGCTGGTTATTCATAACATTTCCTTGCTGGACAGAAAACTCACATTCAGCAGGAGGATCTGAGCAAACCACCGAGGCTCATAATCTCTCAGGAAAAGAAAAAAGAGGAGGGAACACGAGTGAACGGCCAAAGGCAGGAAGACTCTTACTGGCAAGGAGGACACACGTGTGGGATATGAGCTGTTTTCCAAACGCCTCCACTATATCTTCAACACCATGAAGACAGGTGGTTTGCTGAGGCAGCCTTGTTGACATCCAGCAACATTTCATACTGAATCCCTGTCACTGTGAATCATCATCGCTCCTGCACTCGTTTGAGCACTGTATAGACCCCAGAACTCAATACTTCTTCACATCTGTTTTAGACAGGGTCCCTAATTCATGGCAGAGCTGAGAACAGGCCCTGGATATGACCCTTAGATCTTTTGGTCCGTAGTATTTCTGAAAATTTTCCAAAGGATGGCGTGTCAAGGAGAAAAAAGTGAAAATTTCTGCCTACTGTGAAATTTCAGAAAAGGAAACCTTTTTGCCAACTGAATGTTGAACATTTTAGAGCTAAACTCCAAGGAAAGATGGACCATGTGCCAAAGCTCTACTCTGTTTTTTGCAGAGATTAAAAGCCGTAGTTTAGTTTGCATTAGGGAGTGTGTTTACATATTCTTTGTGAGTTATATAGCATAGAAAATGTTGCCCATTAAACAACTGTCATTGAAAGCTCACGACTCCTCTCCAAGAACTAACATTTCTTTGCCTTGCCTCACTGGGGAGGAGTTTATGATGTACGTGCTCCCCACATAAGCCATGGCGTTGCTCATTCCTGAGGTGAGATGTCTTATTTTTGGGCAGATGTAAGGGGGAAATGGTGGGAGAGCAACAAGGTTACCAGTACTGAGGAGCAGTGCCTTCAGATTTAGCTTGGTTTTATGAAAAGCAAAACACACAGGAGAGGAAAGAAAGAAGGAACACAGGTTTTGGCTGCAGCCAGACGAGCAGACGTGGTTTATTAGCTAGTGCAGAGCCACAAGGACAGGAAGGAATAGCTGCTCCTACCAGCAGCATGGGAAGTCCGGCAGCGTGGGGGCTCGCATTGACTGCTTTTATATTCCTTCATGGGAACAGCTACTAACTCAGTCCTGCTGATTGCAAAAAACAGGAGTTTCATGCTTTGAGGAACTATAATAATGCCTTTGTATGTGCTTATACTATGGAAAAAAAGGAGAGGCAAGGCCCTTGCTTTCACGTTAGAGATGAGTTCCGGGTAAAACTAGAAACGGGTTGGATGCAGTGGAAATAATTCAGGTAATACATTTTGTTCCCATGAGGATGCCTTGTTCATAAATTTCTTCTGGATCCTGCAGTCCTGTGGTGAATTATTGACTCTGCTTAGCCCCCAGAAGCATGACTGATTGGTAGGAGAAAGCTCCACTGTGGTCTCCAGCCCTCTGCTCCTCTCTCCACCTCCCATGTCCACCTCTGGTGCCACAGCCCTGCCACTTGGGAAGGAGGCGCCAGGCACAGGCTCCGCTGTCTGGAAATGCTAAGCAGGGAGGCAGGACCTGCGGAAGGGTCTTTTGAGGGTGGTTTAGTGCCTAAGTATTTTGGGGTATTTCCACAGAGTGGAAAATGGAAAAAGCTGATGTTCATAACAGCAAGCAGGTACCACCAGCCCACAGGTGGGCATCGGCTGGCTTCTCTCTCCAGCGGCTGGGGACTCCAAACACATGGTCCTGAAGCCAAAAGGGTCCCTCCATTGAAGGTGAAGGGGAAAAAAACCACCTCTTTGAGAAACCAGTAGCGAAGGCACAGAAGGCCTTGTTTAGTCATGTTTCCATTATTTATTATTTACAGTAGCACCCAACACGCACGTGCCTTTTCCCAGGCAGTCCTTGCTGTGTGGAGCTCATCACCAGACCGACAGATCAATATGCAGATTCTGAGAAGATAAACTATTCCAGGGTCCCAAGTGCAAGATGGAGGTAGCTTCCCCCTGCACGAGGACAGGGGAAACACAGAAAATTCCTGTTCTCTGGACTGCTGTAGGAGGCTTTAAGAACCAAAAGGACAACTGCGTAGCAATGGATTTGAAAGGCAGCTTCACATCTTTTTGGTTGCTTACCTTTATTATTAGAGGAAAATCAACCATTCAGAGAAGGGGTTTCAAGCAGGCACATCTTTTTCTTTGCATACCCACCAGGGCTTGTGCTGGCACAACACGTTAAGTGTGCATGCCACGCTATAATTTGGTGTACAGAGTAAAAGAAAAAAAGAAAAAAATTATTCCTTCCATGACATTTTCCCATTCTAACAGTTGCCAGACTTTCACAATACTTTTCAATGCCAGTAAAAGACGTTGCTTCGGATGACAAAATTAGAATGCTCTTGCTCCTTTCTCTGCATGTGAAGGCCACCGTGTCCTCCACAGGACAAGGTACTCAACCACAGTGCAACGTTACTGCCCGGCATGGATGTCGGCAAGGTGGTTACGCTGGAGCTGGAGCTCAGACGCAGTCCCAAAAGGATCTGTGAGTAAGTGCTGGCTCTTGTATCGGTACCTTTTTGCAACCTGCACAGGCAAAATCCCACTTGCGCCATTCCTTTTAAAGCAGCGTCGTTTATAAAATCAATTCAGAGCTATGAATTTCAATGAGAACATTGTGTTGTGTGCCAGGCAGCCAACACCTCGCCTGACTCTTCAGGGATAATTAAGCCAGTTAGCTTACCTAATGGGATGGCTGAACCCAGGGAGTTTAAAGGGTATGTTTGGCTAAGCATACACAGCTTATCCCAGCTCGGAGCCAACAAGAAATTGCACTCCCAGTCTTGCTAGAACGATCATTTCAACCTCCTGGGGGCTGGTCACATTTTCTTCAGCAGCCTCACCTTTCGTCCAACTGCCCTCTAAACAAAATTCAACTGCAAATGTTTGCAGAAAGTCTAAATCTAGCCCATCTTCTGAAAATTACTAGAGCTCTACTTTGGCCTTAGCTACCTCTTTCACCACCGATCACGAACTTCTGACGAAATACAGAGGGTTCTTCAATGTTACCTGCCGTGCTTTCTGCCCCTGCCCTGCCTTGGGGCTCAAATGTTATTTCCACAGTAATGGATCAAAACAATCGAGGTAATGGGAAGAAGTCATTTATTAATGGCATTTAAAAATGAAAATAAACAAGTTCCTCAACAAAAATCAAAAGAAGGGAAAAATAACAATTTTTAATTGCAGGAAGCACACAGATGAGGGAAATAACTCTAGAGGAAGCATAAAGACAGATCATTTTTAGAGAAAAGAGGAGACGCGCAATCTGCTACATGATTTGGGGCTTTTTGTTTGAATGGCGCTGAGCAACCCTTCTTTTTTAGCTGATGCCTAGGAATACAAATTGTCTACTAAATGTCTGCAGCTGCAGCCTGCTCTGCTATTGAAGCGGCTGCAGAATGTCACTGCTATTTGCTTTGTGTAGGGGAGCGGAGCGGGAAGCGTTCACAGGGAGACAAAGACCACAGTAGCTTTGCCACGACCTGTGTATCAAGCCTGTGGTTTTTAATTTTTCCCCCCTCATTTTATCCCGCTCCTCATGCTTTGTTCCGTACGAGGATGGGAACTGGCAGTGCAAGTAAAACTGAACAGCCTGGGCTTGGTCAGACCCGTGTTCACTTTGAGATAATTATTGTTTACTCCTTGCAATATAGTAGGATCTAGGAGCCCTGGTCATGGCCCAAGGTCTTCTTTTTCAAGGGACAAATGCAGACTAAGGCAATGTAACCTTTTAAAGGACTAAAGATTTATTGATTTTTTTTAAGGATGTCTGTAGTATGCAAAGTGTAATCCATAATGCAGCAGATCACGTTATAAATAACACGCGAATGGCGTACTGCGAGCCAAACAGAATGCAAAGCACAGCTTTATCAAAAGCTGGAAAGAGTCATAGCATGCAAAAAAGACCACACTGAGCCTCAAGATGCGAAACTTATACGACCCTCTGGGATTAGCTATGACGTGCATCTTTCACCTTCAAATATCAGTGATTAGCAAGAGGAGTAAAGGAAGTCCTGGGAAGGTTATATATTATCACGTTGCTGAAGTTTGGGATTGCTTTAGAGTCCGTCTTATCTGTAATTCACGACTGCTGGGAAACCAAAGCCTCTATTTTTAAAAAGAGTGAGTCAATTATAATACAACGTTAGACAACAAGACAAAGGTCAAACAGTCACATTTTAAACATTTTAGTATAGTTGTGTAAAATACAATATCCATGTTGGGCCACGCAGAGGAATACTGTCCCTTCAGGATTAAGTGTGCCACATGTGCGTGGAAATCTCAAAATACATAATGTTCCTCTTCACCTCTGAATTCCTTCATTTAACATCAGATAAAATCACCACTGTTCAGTCATGAAGTGCGTGAATCCCACTGTCGTCCCACGGCCTTCATGAGGGGTGGGGGCTTTGTTCTATCTGACTTTGAGGGACACTCCTGCCCACAGGACCGAGTTGTCTGAATAGATGGATATAGAAGGCAAGGTGAATCGCTTCAGGAAATAGAGACAGAGAATCGTACGGGGCTTTAAATCATTTCGGCTACCTGTATTTATCAGAAAAAAAAGCTAAATAACAAACTTACTTAACTTGCATCTCTCCAATCCAAGGCATTCCTTAGTTACATTTTAATATCCAGCCATTATGCTATTCAGACACACTTGGAATAATTTTGGTTGTGTTTTGAATAGCAAATCAACTAAAAGACTATACCCGAGTCCTATAAATTAAACTCGGATTCATAAAAAAAATATACCCCAGTTGCATCAGGCATGTGCAACACTTCAAATTGGGGATATTACGATTAATAACAGATCTGAATGTTAATTTGCTTTATTTTTCATAGTAAACATATTATTGAAATACAGTTAATCAAATTCACGTGACATATGCTACATGTAGTAGCGTGAGTACAGATTTTTGTAATAAAAAAGGAGAGCTGAAGTGCTATTAAGAGACAGAAACGTGCAGTTCAATGAAAATAACTATGTTTCAGACTCTCATGCTTCACAGCAGGAGGGGAACGGGGGTAAAGAAGAAAAAGGAGAGGAAAAAGAGGGAAGGATTAAATCAGAGGCAAAAAAGACACGCAAAGATGCTGAAAGGTGGGTAAATATTTTGAAAGAAAAATGCAACGGCTTTGTAAACTAGACTAGTCTTTGTCTCTTGCTGTTGAATGAAGCACACTGAAATGAATGCCTGTTTACTGAAGTTTTTTCTGGTTTAGGCGAGTATTTGTGGCTATATTAGTAGCTTGACTGGGTCAGGGCGATATCAGAGTGAGCATGAAGTGCGGTCACTGATACGTGTGTTCATTTCCACTGACAGAACAGGGCTTGATGACTTTCACTGCACTTCTGCTCCGTCAGTTAATTAAGACATCTTTTCAGGAGGAGGCGTCACCAAAGTCTCCTTCAGCCAGGGTTTGAGTGAGTGTGATTTCTCCATATGCCACAGCACTGCAGACAGTGTGGGACCGTCCCCGTCTCACATGACAGGACTCATCTCCATCCCTCCCCTGGCTGACGTCAGAACAAGAGGCAACGGGCACAAACTTGAGCATAGGAAGTTCCACCTAAACATGAGGAGGAGCTTCTTTCCTTTGAGGGTGTCAGAGCATTGGCACAGGCTGCCCAGAGAGGTGGTGGAGTCTCCGTCTCTGGAGACATTCAAAACCCGCCTGGACGTGTTCCTGTGCAACCTGCTCTGGGTGACCCTGCTCTGGCAGGGGGGTTGGACTAGATGATCTCCAGAGGTCCCTTCCAACCCCTGCCATTCTGTGATTCTGTGACCCAAAGGGAATAAGGCAAAGTTCTGAGAGTTCCTCTCTTTTTGAGAGAAGTTCAACAAAGACAAGGGAACCTTGGAGTGATTTACTGAAGAAAGCATGTAATAGCAGCAAGAATTACAAGTTTTCTTTGGTTTTAAGTATATTGCTGGTTTCCAGTAATATTTCTTATGGTAATATTAGGAGCAATTCTTAAGCCAGTGTAATTTGCTAAAGTGCAGCTGCATGCTGTTTTTTCTCTCTCCTGCAGTTGAGAATTTTTTAAATATGAATAGTATTTTACCTTCCTATAAGCCCATGAGAACCGTAGAACTGTTCATGAGTATGGGTGACCCGATTTCTGAGAGCAGTTACTGAAATTGTGTGTAATTCGGGATTCTGTGCCCACGTATGTCTGAAAGCCACCTTCAGCCATCCAAAACTCAGGTGTACAGCTGGAACCACCTCTATGGGTCCTCTCTGTAACCAAATGAAAGAGTCAGGTAGCTCTAAAGACCAGCGATGTGTATAAAATATACCCATAAATGATACATTGAAGGTGCTTACCTCTCCCTGTGACTACAGAGAAAGCTGGGACAAAAGTGACAGAGAGCCTAGGCAGCTGACTTGGACTAAAAGTTTATTTTTTTAGTGGTTTTTAGTGTTAGAGGTAGGTTAGCAGAGCCACATCCTAATTTACCGTATGTTCACTTATTCTGAGATTGTATAAAAGGCGATCTGGCTAGAATGGCAGTTCTGCTTTCCCATCTTGTCTATGTGGAGATCTGCACTTAAACTTACCTATTTTATTACTTTTAGTGCTTTATTTCCAATATAATCACACATGGCTTATATCAGACAGGCGCTAAGCATTTTATTAAACTGCTTATGGAAACAGCTAAAGGTGGTGAGAAGTGACACACTGAAATTTGATTTATTTTCCCTTAGCTAAAGGAAAGCAAAACGATTACCGCTATAACTATTGAATGTTTGAACATTAGTGTGTTCTTAAAAATATATTGTTAGTTTATGGGGTTGCTACTTATCTCAGAAAGGCAATTCTGCTGGAAATTTGGCTATTAGGAGCTGCTGAAAAGAAATTAAAAACCGGGCTGAGCAGCGTCGCAAGAAAATCGTCTGAAGGGATTAATTGATTCTACACTGGAACGTAACTCTTCACTCAGCAGCTCTGTTTCGTGTCACTTCTTTAATATTAGGAGTGAATTTCAGCTGACAAAACGAATAGCTCACAAAGGCTGCAGAATGGCCTGTCTGGGATTGCGGACACCACCCCAATTTCAGGGATTAAACCTACCTCTTGCTCAGTGGAGATTTGTACGGGCTCCCGGGGTGCAGGGCCAGTGCCGGCATCTTCAGGGCAACGAGCTGCTGCTGGGACGCTGGGGAATATCTGGGGCGTCTGCTGCCAGTGCTCCCTGTCAGGGAAACAGCTCCTCTTTATTTGAAATAAACCCTCGTGTTACGTTCCTTCACTGTTATATACTTTGGTGGTTGGAGTTAGAGGGCACTTCCCATGTTTGTGTGTGCTGTTCACAGTTGTTTCATTACGTGTGGTGTCTGTAATAACCTACACGCAATGCCCTCCTACAGAGCCTGGCCTTCCGTCAAATCTGTTGAACGGGGATTTCTATTGAGCTTCATGTAACAAGTGATTCTAATTATTTTATCCCTCCTAAATAGACATATTCACATATGAAATTTCATAGAATCATAGAATCATCTAGGTTGGAAGGGATCTTTCAGATCATCGAGGCCAACCATCAACCTAACACTGACAAAACCACCACTAAGCCATGTCCCTCAGCACCACATCTACCCATCTTTTAAATGCCTCCAGGGATGGTGATTCCACCACTTCCCTGGGCAGCCTGTTCCAATGCTTGACAACACTTTCGGTGAGGAAATTTTTATTAATATCCATCCTAAACCTCCCCTGATGCAACTTGAGGCCTTTTCCTTTTGTCCTGTCACCTGTTATTTGGGAGAAGAGACTGACCCCCACCACGCTACAACCTCCTTTCACATTACTCTAAGTAACAGCATCCTTCTGTTGCATGAAGTACTCAGATACTGAGTGTATGTACATCCTACAGTAACAGAATGGAACAGGTAAAATGTCTGGATCTGGCTTATGAAAAGTTTATGACTGCACAGAAGATATTGGTAAATATGCCACTTGATGGTTTCACTTAAATAAAAAATATTTACCATTGAATAATGAATTCTGACCTGTATATTACATTTACATTTTTAAAATATTTATAAATTAACCAAAAAACCTTATCATGTAACTGGTCAGATAATCAAACCTATGAGAAATTGGTCAGTCTGAATGTATAAACGCCTTTGATGTTACTAACAAATGTACGAAAGCTGCTTTTCAATTAAAAATAATAGCTTTATTCAAAGAGTAACTTTCTGGAAAAATGGATTTGACATCAGGGAAAAAAGCATATGTTGATAAACCCGCAAAACCCTTTTTGTTCGCAGACTTTTTGACAGAGATGCTCTGGGGCTGCTGCCCACCAGACCCCACTGCTGACCCCCCCACACACACACACTGCTGAGGTGTAAATCCATGGGTTCAATCTGCTTTTTAAAGCAGGGTTTCCTTCTCTTTGCCACTTTTTCTGCAGGTGTTTTTCCCGGGTATTATGAGAACTTCTGTTTATTTCCCTTTTGGATTTTAAACCAGCAGTTTGGAGCAGTAACCGTATTATTTCCTCCCCCGATTGGCTGCACGAAGCTGTTACAGACATTTTATTCAGTAAAGGCAGCTGGCTAGGCAAAGGCAACGTTAACTACTATCATAGCTATAAAAATAAAACAGAGCCTAGGATCATAACTGTAGCAATAACCTTGCCCTAATAGTATAAAACAAAATAGGACCCATTATGGATTATTTTTTTTATTGCCATCTGTCACAATTTCCATTTTGGATGATTCTGGAACAGTTTCATAGTCTCTTCACACTAAACAAGCTTGGAATAAAATGCAAGTCAGAAGGAAATGAGACAGCGTTAAATCAACTCGTCCTGGTAAGTGCAAACATTGGCATCATCATCTTGATTTATTTCTTCCTATCCTTTCGGACGACGGCATATGGTCTCCATTCCAGTGAGAACGTACGAGTTGGGAAGCAGGGAACAGCACAGAGGCACAGAGCATTTCTGTTCGAGTGAATCTCCTTAAAAACGCGCCAAAAGAGAAGGGGTACAGAGAGTAAAGCATCTTACCTCTTTCAGTGGGATTTTCTAGAGAGTTTTGTGTTATACTTCCTACCGCCAGTTTGCCTCATTTTCCCAATGTCCCACCAGAGAGGACCTCTCTGTGAAACCCTCTGTCCTCTTTCTTCCCTGGATGCCACTGGCTGCCTTTTCCAGGCTTTCCATAGCAAGAATGTCCTTCAGGTAGGAGGGCTCAGCAACAGGATCTCCACAACTCATCGAAACCCCTTTTAGTGTCACTGTAGCAGAGAATCTGAGATCTCCTGTGGACAACTAGGGAAGGTACTCTGACAAGCTGACTAGAGGTATCAAAAAAATTGATGCCGGAAGAGACTTTGTCTTCTCGAGCTCTGCTTTTTATACAAGAGATAGCTAGAAGGGATGTGATAAAAAGACTGCATTACCATACTATGAGAAACAATATTCTTTCCCTTTTAAAATGTTGATGCTGTTCATAAGAACTAGGTGAAAACTAGTGAAAGGATCATTACAAACAGAAGTAATACACTGAGGGATAAATACGATATATAGGGAAGGAGCCAGCCTAGCTTTTGCAGATGACAAGTATCTACCCGACGTGTCCACCTGGGTTTTGGAAAGGGGAGTTGGCAGCGTCACCCGGTATATTGACATGAATGAACTGGCCAGAGGCAGAGCAAAGGGACAGCTTCCACAGCAGAAGAGGGCCTCCTGGAGGTGACACTTTGTTGTATCCTCATTCTCTTTGTTATCTACTGCTTCGTTAGTCTTTGGGCCACCTGGAAACTTTTCAGGTTTGCTGTCCAAGTCACTGCTAAGCAGCACACAGCCAACACCTCTGGCCATGCTCTGGCCGCCCACTCGGAAGACCCACAAGAAATGCTGCTGGCAGCGAGGAGTCCTCGCTTGTAATTAAAGAGCTATATCATACCTATCAATACTGACCCCACTTAAGCCGAGGCCACTGGATAAATTTCTGCCACCAATATCCATTAGGAGTATGCAAAGCCGGGAATTGTGATTTACAGATACGCCAGCTGAAGAGCCCAGTGTAGAAGGGGTTATACTCTCTCTATATTTATCAGTTTAAGTTAATTTTGATTTCCACCGACAAAAACGACTACAAGCTGCTGCAGAAAGAGCGTGGCTGGAATGATCTACCTATAGATACAATCATTTATATTTTTTTATAGCATGACTATGTAATTCCAGCTGTGCTGGAATGGTTTTTTTGGGCGTGTAGGTGCAGAAAGGGTGTTGCAGCAGGGGAAGACAGTCCTTCGCAATCAAAATATGAAACTAAAGGACTTCAGTGTTAATACTTGCCACCAGATTAAAATGACCTCATCTGGATAGGCCCATATTTTTTTTTGTAATTTCTATTGAAATTATTTTAACCTTTCAAGGTTTGTTTATGAGAAATTATTTTAAATCCAAAATTGTTTAATTGCTAACAGAGTTATAATAAGTGTTTATTTAAAAATTCTAACAAACTTCTAATTCAAGATTTCCATGATTCTTCTTTCATATATTCATATATCGGAACTTTAGAGGATTTCCTTGACTTTGTTTTTTTTCCTTTTCTAACAAAATCAATCTGGAATTAGAGAATTTGTTAACACCAGGACAAATTTTCAAGTGCCACTAAAAGTAGGAGTGAAACCGAGCGTTTGGGCAGAGGTTCCTGAAACAAAGTAAAGCAGCTGCTGGCCTGTCACTATAAAGCCTCCTGCAAATGCATAAATGTGTGACATATGTTCACTGGAACATTTTTGACATGATTTTGGCTCAACATACTGTATACATCTTTCCCTAAATGCTATGTATAAACTCTTGTTTAATATTCACAGAATTGTGTATCATTTCCCAAAAGCATAAATTAAAGAGACAATATTTCTCCGTCATTAAATGTTTATGTCCTGAAATAAAAAAAAAATCAAGGTTAAAACTATTTCCCAGTCGCCACACCAAAAAGAAAACGTCGCAGGAAATATACATACATGTACATTTTAAAAGACAACTAAATGCTGTATGTTGCAGTGGCAGAAGAGAATTAATCCCTTTTGTAGCAACTGAGACAACTTGGTGCTCGGTTTTCAGCAGTCGAGGGAAATCTGGCTGTTATTTCTCTTAAATGATTAATTGGGAGGCATTGCCAGCGTTACGTCTAGTCCACAATGCTTTCTGAAGAAGGTCTGAAATTCACTTCTTCCTGAAGCAAAACTCTGTCGTTGGATAATTTATCCCCTTCTCTCCTAGCTCCGGTTTGCCCGTTCCAAACAGTAAAATTCTTTCAATAACAAGGCGTTTCCACCTGGCGTTTTACTTCTTCAGAAGTTGACTGAGTCACAGCCAACCCCAAAGAAACCCAAAGAAACCTGAAGAAATCCCCGAAGAAATCCCCAAAGAAACCCAAAGAAATCCCCAAAGTCGGAGGCAGCCTGCAAGTTGCCAGTACTCCAAGGGGCAGGGTGGGAGCAGGGAGGGAGAGGATGGGAATTTGGATGGGATCCAGATAACCTGGAGCAGGGCATGCTAGCAAAGCCTTTCCAAGGCGCTGTCATGGTTTAACCCCAGCCGGCAACTAGGACCACGCAGCTGCTCGCCCACTCCCCCCAGTTTGGGCAGGGGTGACAAAAGACTCATGGATTGAGATAAAGATGCTTTAATACGTAAAGCAAAAGCTGTGCGCACAAGCGAAGAAAACAAGGAATTCATTCACTACTCCCCATGGGCCGGGGGGTGTTCAGCCATCTCCAGGAAAGCAGGACTCCATCACACGTGACGGCGACTTGGGAAGGCAAATGCCATCACTCCAAACGTCCACGCTGCCTTCTTCTTCCCCCAGCTTTATATCCTGAGCATGACACCACACAGGAAGGAATATCCCTTTGGTCAGATACCGAGAATTGCTTGTGGCTAGTGGAAATACAGTTTCATTCTGTATTGGCACAGGATGTGTGTGTCATTTGTTACCGATGGAAAACTTCATATCTTTTCCTTTCATGCTTATTGTTAAGAAAAGTCAGACCAGAGACATTAGTCGCAAAGTCTCATCAGGTCATACTGCCATGAAAAGCAAGATGGCAGCAATTAAACCAGGCTGATGCTGTAAATCCTCTTCTGCTCGTTGTAGGAAGAGCCAGCCAGCAAAGTCATTCCCGGGCAGTCGGTGCTCCAGAGAGCAAATCTGGAGAAGGACAGCTACACCAGAAATGTCTTGTTTAGGGAGATGAATCAAAATGAACAAACAAAATTAAACCCTTCCAAAATAAGAAAGCAAAATTACTCTGAAAGTCACCTTCAACCACTTTGGAAAGAACCAGAAGAAATCCTCTGCCGGCTTCATTCGGTCAGCGTTTATTTACCTTGACATTTTTACCTTGACATTCGTTTGAGAGCAGGGTCGAAGCTGACCAGTAGCATTTCTATATTGCAGCCTCCAGACAAGCTGCAGCCTTTATTGTTCTCGGGAAAAGTTAGTGGCAATCTCTGCCCATTCACAGAAAATCACATGGTTAAGAATTATTTTTTTTCCTTAAGCATTTTAAAATTTGGTTTTTTTCACAGAATCACAGAATGGTAGGGGTCGGAAGGGACCTCTGGAGATCATCTAGTCCAGCTCCCCTGCCAGAGCAGGGTCACCTAGAGCAGATTCCTTAATAGTAAGTTCTCTTCACAGCAGGGAATATGTTATATGCTGGAAGCAGTTGCAAATTAATTTCTCAGTTTCCATAACATTTAGAATTGTACCTATTATGCTATACAGTTGGCTATTAACAGTTAAAAGTAACTAAAATCTCTTAGCGTGAGCTAAAACTACTAAGAAAACAGATATCCTGAATTCGGTTATAAAGGAAAAAGAGTGGGCAGGGGGTCAAGGAAAGAGTTAAAGGATGTATGGTCTCTATCTTATTGCGAAAGGAACGCGATAAATTTTGATTTTTTTTTGAAGATTGCCTGAATATCTATGAAGGCTTCTCCATTCTTTTATTAAGGCTTGCTCTCACAGAAAAACTTCCTTTCAAGGACGAGGGCTTGTTGCAGAAATTGCAGGGTGAAAGCAGATAGCCCGCGTTATGTAGCAGGTCACATCTGGTGATCACGGTCCTTTCTGCTATGAAAAGAAAGCAGCTAAATATTCTCAAATTTGGCAAGCAGTTTACGAAGCGCTTTGACAGCCTCATGTAGCAAAAGCTGTAATTAAGATTATCTGATATTGTCTTAACAGGGAGGGACAGTGACACCGCCACGTCTACACTGAGCGCTGAGAGCGTGTATGGCACAAATCAGCGTTAACGAGGATCCTCGGGCTTCCTTCGCCCTTCGCCTTCTCAGTCCCTGGCATTTCTCCTTCTCATCCGGAAATCATCCCTGAAAAATTCAAGGCCAAAGGGAACGATGTCCTAATTGGAAACAAAGCCCCATTGAGTAAGAGGATCAGTACGTTTTACTCAATTAGCGTCTATGTTTGACACCGTGAGCCATAATTTATCTGGGAAAAATGTGCCTGTAGTTATATAGCAGCCCTTCAAACTGACCTACATCCTTGGGGAACGAATTTTGTTCCTGCATTCCTTTGAATCTGCATCTATTGAATGTTGCTGGTGGCACGAAAGGAGACGTTTGGGAATTGCAGCCCTTTTCATTTGTCTCGATGTTGTCTGCCATAAATATTGTTGCCTGCGCGAGGGCTGCGCGGCCGCTAAGCGAGCAGGAGAACCGAGCGTAACAGTAACTGGTAATGAGCTGAATCCTCAGGGTCTGTGGGCAGTAAGGTCAATTTTACAGAAAAAAAAAGAAAGGGGGGATCAGCAAAACATTCCTAAATATAGATTTGCTGTATGAGTTTGGTTCTTTGTCAAAGCAACGCTTTGTTAAGTCACAACTTAATCCTTTGACTGATGGAGGTCTTCAGGACCTCTTCTGAAGTTATTACTTTCTCTGGTCCTGCTCTTCAAAGTTTTTAACGCTCCTAAATCTCTAAAAAGCACACTTATGATATCTGCTGCATTTCTGTCAATATTCTGTCTGTCTGGTTGCTTGCAACTGGACTCCTTCGGGCGTCTGGCCTTTATAATAACAGTTATATCAGTCACAGAGGGACATGGGCTTACAGCTCATGCAGCGACACCTCTAGAAGATGAGCTGTCAAGCTCCTTGGTGCCTGAGGGTATCGCCTATGCCACCGGTACAGGAGCTGAATATAGAGGCGTTAGTTCTCAGCAGCTGAATTAAAGGCACTTCACCAGTTAAACGACAACAAGGTGTGGGCAGAACTTTCCGGATCAATACAGAGGAAAATTTCATCCTCATAATCCTGCTAAAAGGCAGAGTAAGTGTACAGGGTTACTGGGGGCAGGGGGAGATGAAGAGCTACATTTTTGCTTTGTAAAGAAATTTTGAAGAGTCTTCAATGTCTTTAAAAGTGCAGCTGTACCTTAGAAAAACTGCAGCTTGAATTCATTCACGAACAGTCACATTTGTCAGCTTTTTGCTGATATAAAACTCTTCACAAGCGTATACATTTCCAGTACGGCACAAAGATCGGAGGCTCAGGTTATGTTTCGGCTGGAGAGAGCAAAAGAAGGTTAACCATTTCTTAATTTGTCACACATATGGCACGAAGGCTTGCAAAGCTCTTTGCCACATCACTGTTTTGGTTTTCATCTCACAGTCATTGTTTTTTGGTTTGTTTTTTTTTTTTTTCCTCTAACTACTTCTTTTAGATAAGGGTGATATTCGGCCATTTAGCCTACACATTCCTCCCATTGATGTCCTACTTATCAGGAAGGGACAGTGTATTTAAGAGTTAAACATCTGAGCTAACTCTTATTCACATATCCTTCCTGTGTGTTGACTACCTCCACACCCATACATTATTTTCCCCTTCCCTGTACCTTTTCCCCTCCCTCTTCCTTTCTCCCCAGTTTTTCTGTTGATTCCCTTTATTGTCCCATTTACCAGTCCTCTCTGGCTCACTCCCAGGCTCGTTTTGTGTCAGTGAATAGCAAAAACCACATTTGCTCCTCACACCATCACCTTCACAGAGCTCTTCGCCGTTAGCAATCAGTTGGACGAAAAAGAGACTTTTGGTGTAAGATGCTGCCAAGCCAATGTAACTAAACCAGTGCTCAGCCCACATGGCCACCGCCTCATAACGAGGCAGATTCAGGCTTATATTTTAAGAATTTACTTTACTTTGGAGGATTTGAAGTTTTGCTGGACTGGGAGTTCTGGGAGGGTTTGGGTTAGCAGGGTGAGGCTCACAAAGCACATTCGCACAACCTCATCGTGCTCCTTGGGGCTGGCTACGCTCTCTGGGAATTATCTCCATGTGCTCCAGCGTCTGTGGCAGTTATTTCTTCACTGAGTGGCGGAGAATAGATGACAGTAATTTATACATAAATGGATCTGAGGATTTAAGTCATGGAGCTTAGAAAAAGGGGTGAATTGTTTTGGTCAAGTATTTTTAGCAAAAGAAAAAAAAAAAAGACATCTGGAGCCACAGTAAAATATTGTGATCTTGTACTTGATGAATGCGCTCCTTTGAAAAGAAAGAAAAAAAAATATCTCAAAACTTGGAGAAAATTAAAAGTTTCCCTTAAATATACTATCTCTGTATGCCTTTCACTTTTTAATGAGTAAGTGTTGCAAAATTTCTCAGGTTCCTTTTTAAACTTCATCCTTTGTGTGTCATGTGAGGTGCCACTACTGGTAGCGTCGGTGAAAGAAATTGCAAGAATGGACTACTCAGAAGAAAAACCAGACAGCTTTATTCCTTGCAAAGGTCATGGCAACCACCAGCATCCCACCACCACTGTCCACGCAACGTATTTATCTGCCTTTGCAAGGAAGGATTTCTTTTCCCATTCTTCTCCTCCATTACCAAGTGCGTCAGCTGTTGCTCGTTGCCGTCTTCTCCTGTGAATTCATACCACAAAGAGCAGCTTGCATGTCCCTTTGAGACTTGCTGTCCCAGACAAAATGTACTTCCTTCACCTGGTACAGCCACCCTCTTCACTCCTTTCCCTTCCTTCCCCTAGACAACGTCCTTCCCTGAACTGAACAAGCTCCAACCTCCGTTTTGCGTCAATAGAAGTAAAACTAACTAGTGTCCAGCAAAGAGAAAGAAACCCTAGCAAGGGCCCACACTACCACAGGTGCTCTTTGTTCTCCACCAGCCTGTAGGTCTCTCCTGGGAGTCAGTCACAGGAGGCAAAAGGTCAATGGTCGGTGTGTGTGAATCATTAAGATCTAGACCTGAAGCTCATAAGCCTACCGGTAAAAAAAAATTGTCTGAAGATGCCCTGTTTTCTTTTCCTGCCTATGAGTCTGCTGTGGTCTTGTTGGAAAACCTCTGGGCACGTGGCTCCTCGAGGGGATCTGCTCCCTGCCAGGTTTTAGTGGGCTGATAGGGAATTCATCTGCCCTGCTACGCGGCCTGACAAAGGCTGCCTGAGGCAGAGCATCAGGTGAAATGCTCGCCATGGGATGAGCCGAAGATAAATGTGCTCTATCGCTCCGTTGTGTTTGTTGATCATGCTCAGGTTGTGCTAGCTCGAAGACAAACGGCCCAGAAATCTAAGACAAGAACAATCTTCACAAGTCTCCGTTTGTATGAAATATAGATTTGGAAACTTCATATATAAAATGAAAACTTTACACAGGTTGGGCAGGATTATTCCCAGCCTTGTGGATTGCTCTCGTACTGTAAACAGCTGCGTCCTGTGCTGCATCTCTGAGAGTAAATCACACAACGCTGGAGATGATTTCATATTTTAACAATCCCCTTTTCCTGTTGTATGGCTGGGAGGGACTTCCTACATTTCATGTAATCAACATGCAAATTTGAGAGGTTCTCATAAAATCCTGCAGTAAACAGGATATGTTTGCTCTAAACAGATTTCATCCAGTAACAATTCGCTATAAATTCAGCCAGCATCAACAAACTGTTATTTTCCCTCATGTTCCTCTAACATCTTTTTCCCGGGGTAGAACAACAGGAGAAAATCACTGCTATTTGTCCCTGGATTGAAGTATTTAAGTAAAGCTAAAGACACTGTCTACCAATAATGATAGTACTCTGGAAGCCAACTCCATTCTTTTTCGTTGTGAATGTAAAGTAGTAAATGGAATTACAATTGGAATCAGTTGGATTCAGTACGAGTAGTTCATAGGCATTGCAGAAAACTGCAACGGGGGGAGGTTATTAGAAGTTTACTACTTGAGATAAAAAACAATTTCACAGAAGCTATGTTTAGTGAACTGTGCTAATAGAGTATAGATAATACAGACTTTTAGCATGTTATTTAAAAAATTGTCTGAAAGATTGGCTCTGCCACGATGTTAGAAAGGAAAAAAGAAAAACTAAAGGGGGATTTCCAGCTTTACACATGCTGAAATTCCTACCTGCTAGTTTTCAATGCTGAAGATAGGGATAATAACATGATAAAGAAGCCATAAAAACAGTTAAAAAAAAATCTTCACCCAACAGATATAATGCCGTATAAGGTTGGGCCATAAGTCTCACTAGGCATTTACACGATGCAGATTAAAATATATACTGCCCTGATTCATAAGGTGCTCTTTTGAGACAAATATGTTTCTTAGTTTCTAAGTAGCCTCACCAAGGAATAAAAGAACAAAAAAGTAGATGCTCAAAGACAAATATCAAGATAACTTGGGCACCAAATTGGTGCCACGTTGAAATGGTTTGAGACTGGGATCAACAGTTGGCAGAGCAATAAGAGGGTGACAAAATGGGTTGATTTATTTTAAAGGGAACCTAAACATTGTGTTAATGTTGACAGTTGACAGTGAAAACACTGCTGAAAATTGAGTGTGAGACAGAGGTTTTCTCGGTAGCCACAGGATGTCCTTGGAACAGAGTCTGCATCTCAATGAGCTAGATGCCACTCGCAGTACATTAGAAAGAAATTAGTTAGGGTTGAAAGTAATTATAATGTCAGGGTAGTTTCTAGTCTGAGATCCATCGTTCCAGTTAGGAACCATGTCACACTGAGCAAAAATTAGCTTGCTTACAAATGCACAGCAGATCATTTCCAGACCAAACATGATGCTTCTCTCCACCTTTCTTCTTCCTCCCACTGTTTCTTTTTTGTTTAAAGCACAGCTATAAAGACCCACATCTCATCTCAGCTGCTTTTGTCAGGATGGCTAATGAGCTGGGGGGGGATGAGAAAAAAACACGGTGGAAATGGGGTCACGGAGAGGTTAAACTTCATGAATTTATTCATTAGGATTCATCTCACGCCCTCCTGAAATGAGATGTCATCATTAAAATTGTGGATGACACTGTTGCACAATGACGCTTCGTGACAAGCTGTTAGAAAGACATGAAGGAAGTAGTTTTCATTTAGACTTTAATACATCACCGTGATAAGAAAACAAGCCCAAATTGAACAAACAATGTCAGAAGAGTCTTGAAAACAATCTGTCTATGTAAGATGTTTGTAAGGGAGAAATGCTCCAATTTCATTTAAAAGAAAATAAAAAAAAAAGCAAGCAAGGATCTCGACATTCTTTTCTTGTCTACTTTTCTGGAATTACACTTGTGAGACATGAATAGCACGAATATCTCGGAAGTAAAAGTATTGTTTATTTCATCCCAGTACTTCTGAAATAGCAGAAATGTTGGCCGTGTGTTTTTTAACAGGAGCAAAGAACTTAATTGTTTGAAACAGAGAGAAAGCAGAGTTGTAATCAATTGTGATGGAGTCTGAAAGGCACAGACTAACTGGAGGTGTGACCCAGAGCTGAGCTAGCCCGTTTCGCTGCACGGGCGGCCAGTGGTGGAAGGTGACTCCAAGGGCCACGCTCTCCTCTGACCCAAGGCAGAAATCAGCCACATCTGGGTCAGTCCTGACAGCTGCTGTTCCAACCTCTTCATAAAGGCTCGACATCCTCTCTCAAAAATCTGGTTTAGCGCGTTATTATCTCCTACTATTAGATGCTTTTCAAGTGGCTAAGTGAAATCCTCCTTGCTGTAACCTTGCTGAGGCCATTACTTCGTGTCTTATCTGCAATAAACCCTTTCCTCTTCACCCTCTGAATAATTATAAGCTTCCGTCTTACATCACTCTCAGTTTTCTGTCCCTTTAACTTGCAACACCTCTCAGGCATGTTTCGGGGTCTCTCCTGGCTCCTGTTCCCCTACGGATTCCCCCTTGCTTGCCATCTATCTCAAAGCCACCGCTGCCTGCAAAGTGGCTCCTAGCCGAGACCTCACCAGAGAGGGAAGATTACCTGCCTTGCAGCCTATACCCCAATTTATGCAACCCAGGATAGTGTTTGCACCTCGCGAAGCAACAAGCCACCCACCTTCTGGTTCACCACCAGACACGAACCATTCCTGCAGAGCTGCTGCCCACCAGCATATTCCTCTCGCATTCGCACAGTTGGCCGCTAGTTAAATGGGTTAACTACCAGTTTTCCCTCTCGAACATCCCCTTATTTGCTGCAAACCACACCTGCACTTCGGGAAGAACATTTTGGATTTGATCGCACCGCCTAAAACACCACCAGGTCTGCAAACCTAATAAGCCTATAATCCAGCTTATTATAACTGGATGTCTCAGTTATGAATGGTATTTTTCCAACCGTCCTTGAAGGCTGCCTCTTTTTTTTAGAGAATTTATGGGACTCTGGAGCTAAGTGAGTTGCCCACAGAAAGGTTGCTGGCTCATCAGTGAGATTTACAGCCTGCTAACTACCGTGTAATAAGGTAAATACAGAACTGCTGGGCCATCGGAGACTCTGCCACAGAGGAAAACAGACAGCAGTTTCTCTTCCTTTCCCAAGCCCCTTTTCTCCTGATGTGAAAAAAAAAAACAAAAAAAAAAAATCAACCCACCAACAACGAACCCAAAACCAACCTGGTCTGCGATTTAAAAAGAGAGTTAAGTTTTAATGAAATGAAACTTTCCGGTTTAAGATAAAGCTGGAGCTTCTACTTCTATGCTTTAAATGTAGCTGGTGAGACTAAAGGAAGTCAGGTCTGAATAAATACTGTGGAAGGCTAAACAGGATTTCTGTCAAACAATAACAAAATGCCCTACAGAAGAAAGCCCGCTTGCTGATTATTCTCCAGTGCTGTGTAATTACCGTCCATTTTATCATAACTCTCCAGTTTGGAACAGCCTCGATTTTACAACTGAGAAAACAGCATATAGAAAAAGACAAAGTCCCATGAGATACTGATTTTATTGGCAGGGAAAGAAAGCATGCACATGTCCAGTAGATAAACTAAGCTGTAAATTAATTCTAATGGAATTGAGATTTCCTGGAAAAAAAATCTTATCGTTTTCTAGCAAAACTTGTGGCACTTTCTCTGCGCCGCATCGGCGATGTCTCTGCTTCCATTGCATTGCTGGGGAATAGGTTGACTTTCTGGATAGCCCCTGTCACCACATTTTGTTGTGTCACAGCATTTTTGTAATCCTAAACTTTCAAAGACGTTGCTGTACTCCAGCTGCTGGATCATTTCTTTTCTAATCAGCTACCCAGGGAAAGCTGTAGACTGTAAACAAATTCTTCTTTTCTCTTCTTAGAGTCAAAACATAAATCTTGACATGACCAAAAAAAAAAAAAATCACATTTCTCTGTGATAATCTGTCTAAATACAAGAAGTTTTTTTAATCAGAGCCCGTATTAGCGGAGCTCCACCACTGAGGAGTACAAAATGCCTGAAGGACCACTCCTGCCTTCCAAAAAAGCACCACACACATTAAAAAGCAGCTGTTTTTCTCTCATCTCAGTGCATTTACTGACTATAACTGCGTAACCTTAAGCAAGACAGCCACAAAATGCAGGGTATTTCAGTAGCACTTTGACTTAGGTGACTCTTTCAGAATACTGTAAGAGCTGGGGGTTTCTTAGGCTCAAGTAAACAGATCCAAAAACTTTCTGCAGAGAGGCAGAAGTAAAAACTGACCTAGAAAATACCACATAAATGGAACTGCAAACACTGATCTTAGTAAAAACCTGGAGGAAAACGCCAGCCAGAATTACACATCACCCTGAAAAGAACAAAGCAAATATTTTTTTCCTGGAGCTACTGAAGTACCTATCCTGGGTCCGCAGGAATATATTCCTGTCTTTTATATTCCAGGTGTCCTCGGTTCACTCGCTTCACTCCTAAACTTCAGGCTTGCAGTCTGCAATTTGTTCCATGCAGGTGGGCAAGCGCAAGCAGCAGAGTTACGCTGATTGCGACAAATCAGTTCGTTTGCTTGCGATTGCTGTCACGTATTGCTTGGAGGCTGAGGACTGTGTTGGAAAGTGGAGCGGCAAAGATTTTCCAAGTAAAAGGCAAAAACTTGCAGACGTAGGCACGCAAGGCGGTAGTAGGGGACAAATTGCTGTCCAAAATGCCGAAAGCAGCTAGGGTAAAGAAAAGGTCGTGCATCGAAGAAGCAAGTTTTGGGGAAAGTTAAAGCTGAGATTCTCCTGGAAGACCTAGTTTGGCCAAGAGCTCTGTTTGAAGTGGGCAGCTGGTAAGCAGTGCTTGATGTGAGGTACAGAAATGTCATAAAATCACTTCTTTACTTTGAATCATTGCACTTTTCCCACAAAAATGATGACTTTTTTTAATGCGGCAGGAACTCCTACATGCCAAACCAGAGCAAGCCAAAATCAGCAAAAGCCCGTACACCGCTTCCTCCAAGAAAGGCCAGATACGGCTTTTCATAACCTCATTGCCACCATCTGGTTGCTCTGAAGGCGTTGCTTGTTTCTCTTGCGTTTGGAAGCCTGTTCTCCTTTCAGGCACAGCCTGTAGGGACAGAAGGAAGGTCGCTGTGTTGTGTGGCCATGGTGCAATGCCAAAGTGCTTCTTTCTGTTCTGCTGCCTGATATTATTCTATAATAATTCTATAATTCTATAATAATTCTATAATCGCTCAGTCCCGCGCTGCTCTACGCTGATATTAGGTAAAGAACACGCACATCGACTGCTAAAGTGTCTCAGCAGGATGCCCTTCATACATGGGTAGAAATTGCACCTGCGTGAAAGCTCCTGACCCAAACCCAGAATCCTGACCCCAGTTTTCTCCAAGAGGGAAGAAAAAAATAATTTGCATAATAAAGGTATGCCCCACTTCAGATCTTAATATGGAGAGACAAGAGTCAAAAGGCAGGGCCCTGGGACTACAAGAACTAGCTTCTATTCTCATTTCTGCAATAGCTCATTCTGTGACCTGAGGGAGTTGTTCTGTCCCTTCGTACCTTGCTTTCTCCACATAAACAGAGGTAATTATGCTTACCCTCCCAAAGATAATTTGAGGTCTATCACCAAAGGCTGCTGTACACATTTCCAAGTGCCTGGGAAAGTTTGTGTTTTGTTTCCTACAGAATAACCAGGATGCGCAGCTTCTGCATAGTCTTGAGATGTTTACATCTGGCTGTCCAAATCAGCCCATTGCTAATACAAATCTCACGATGTCTTTTGGGAGCCTCCATATATTCGTTGTCCTATTGTGCACTGTAATGAATACAGAAAGAAACTCCGGTTTGGCGCTCCCGTCACAGTGATTTTCTACACCAGTTGCCCCATTGCAGACATGCTGGGGAAGGATCAAGAGGGAAAGAGAGATCTGAGCAAAGACAATTTCTTACAGCCTTGCTTACACCTCTCTTGGGGCAGACCCTTCTCTCCATGCCCAGCTTTCCTAGAAGGAGGCTGAGATCCTGGTGGGCTGCGTGGTGCCTCTTCACGATGCCACCAGGTTTACTGTCACCGCTGCCTGCTCTTCTTCAGCTCAGCCTTGCTCTCTACTGTGTGAATCTGGCCTTTTCACCTCAAAGAAAACCCATGGGGAATATCATTCCCCCAGCAGAGACATGGGCTGATGCCTGTGGCAGCCCTTTGTGGGTTGGCTGCTGGTGGCAGCTCCTTTCCTGGCTGCTGCAGTGTGTCGGTACAGCCAGCCCCGTCGGAGTCACTAACCCCAGGCTGGATATACAGGATGCAAGCCCTTCATTATGGGAACTTTGTCAGCTAGATACACGGCCTTTCTTCTTACTCAAACTTTGAAGTGGTTTTGCGGTCATACAAAAAGCCCTTTAGTCAGCACAGCTTCCCTGACAGGCAGCAAAGTAGTTATTGGGATCCAGGACGGAGTGTCAAGAAAGACAGAAATTGCACTTTTGCATTAATTTGGAAATGATATAGAATCATAGTACCATAGAGGCATAGAATGGTTTAGGTTGGAAGCGACCTTAAAGATCATCTAGTTCCAACCCCCGTGCCGTGTTCATCTGTTTGTGTTCCTGCAAGGTGGGAACTGTCTCAAAATTCACTTAGAAGAGCCACCACCACCTTCAACTGTTCCCGTCTTGGACTCTGAGAGCTGCACTGACGCCACCGCTGTAAGGCAGACCTGACTCAAGGAGCTGAAGCTGGAGCTGCTTCCCCATTGCCTGCCCTCTTCTACACAATAGAAAATGTCCCACACTCCAATTTCCCAGATCCTAAAATTGGTTCTTCCTGTGGAAGTCACCTTGTCCTAAGTCTCACTAAATTATGGACCCCACTGCTTCCTATTTGAGGGCTGTCTGTCAACGCAAGCAGGTAGGACAGACTCTGCAAAGGCTTTGCTACATACAGACACTTCTATCAAAGTCACAAGGCATATGGACATTAGGAAAAAGTAACAAAGCCTGCCTGGAAAAGGATTTTTCTAACCCTAACTCATTGAGTTTAGAGCAGTCATTTCAGGGGATCCATTTCATAGACCTCCTTACTCAATCTCCACCTTTCGTCTATCTCTTCTATTGAGATAGATCCCCTCTTTCTAAATTTGCAGTGCCTTTCATCAAACAGGGCACAGTCACTTCAAGTCCCTTCAAGGGATCCAGACCGTGGTTGCTGGAGAGAAAAAAAGAAGAAAATAAAAAGGGGAAGGCTTTCTTGGGTAGATATGTTGAGCAATACTGGTGCGTTTGAATATGTGGTCTTCCAGGTTCATAACTCTTGATCTCAAACTCTAGTTCATTTGTAAATGTTTGCGAGAAGTTTAGTCCTGCAAGAAGAGGAAAAAAAAAATAAAAAGGAAAGCAATAGAGCTGCCCAATAAATATACTGCTCACAGAGCAAGATGGAGCTTTTAGCCAGAGGAAAGTATCCAATTTTCTGGCTCTTCATCTAAACATAAGGTACTCCCTCTATCTATGAAATTAATATTTATCTGTATTATTGTATTACTTAAGGATTGATTCGTGGACCAGAAATGCTATATAGTTCCTTAGCAAATACATGCAGAACCGCTGAGTTCGTTGCTGCTGCAAAGAGCTGATTTTAAGGGCTCAGAGAAAAAAGATGAAAATGCAAAACCTTTATTCCCAATCTAACTCTCTTTTAACTCAATCATTTTTCTAGTTTCAAATATTCAAGAAAGTCACTTGTTTTATGTAGCTGATTAGCCAGTGTTTCTGCGGCGTTATAATCTGTGATTTGGTGTAGATTGATGTATAAGAGAGCTGTACTTTGCCTTTGTGGGGTCTACATGTGTGAAAGCTCTGAGGTGATTCATCTGCCTCCAGAAGATCACCTTGGTCTAACATGTACACACCAACAAGAAATTCATTCCACTTGATTTTCAGGACAGTCAGATTTTTACGCATCATTTTTTTTCCTTTTTGGTTGGGCTTTTCTCCGCTCTCCTTTTTTCTTTCCTCCCTCGGTTCATTAGTCTTACCCTTTCCCTCCCCTCTCCTTGTCCTTCCCCAGTGCATGCTGCCTGCTCAGGCTTTCCTATTTGATGGCTGAAATACAACAGGGAGAAACTGCTTTATTGCTGCTTCTGACAGTAAGAGTATAAGCAACAGGGTCATCGGGCTTCAAATAACAGCCACCAGTGCCTGTAAGTTGATTTTTATTTTTTTTTTACATTTCTCTTGATTTGGAATTAAAGGGAAATCAAACATCCCAGCGCCTCACCTGCGATACACTGAGTCCCATGCTGAGGAAGGCTGCCTGGCATGCAAGGGTACGTCCTTCATTACGGAGCTGCACAAGTAGTGTCATGTCCTGAGGGTCGGACAAGACCTGACATGTGTCCTGCTCCCTGTCCAAGCAGAGGGCTCTGCGCCCGTCTCACCAGCACCGTCCCTGTGGCTGCGGTGCCGTCTGCTTCACACTGCCCTCTTCTTTACAGTTATAAATAAAACCTCTGCTGAAAAGCAGATGGGAGTCATGACCAGGTTTTCAACGCCAGAGGCTGGGAGGTATGATAGGCTGCTGAGCCGTTTGATACCTGCCTGATACTGAGCACAGCCGCGGTGGGGCAGCTGGTGAGATACTGCTCACTAGCTCCAAAAGTTCAAGCCACCTTCTTCATCTTAGAAGTCCTCTTGTGAGACAAATGTCTTCTTAGCAATATCATTTTTTCTGCTATGAAACCTAATTGTTATTACTCCTACTCCCCTGATTTGAATGGATTTACACCAAAGAATAAAATCCCTTAAAGTTTGAAAGCTCTGAATGTACTAAAAGACAAAAAGGCTTCCTAAACAGATGAAAATGTTATCCTCTGAATATATTTTCCTGACATACAAAAGAACATAGTGGTTGTTGAAATTCAGCTTTGAGGAGGTTAAAGACTTCTGCTTGCCAACTGGAAGAGGTGACAGCCTGGAAAGTCTCTCACATGGCCCCACCAATGCTCTTGGCCTTCAGCAAGGTGGAGACACATGTTGACAAGATGACCCAGCATGGCTATAGCTGTCTTCAAATGGTAGCCAGCCTAAAAGAGTGCTCTGGTTGAGACCCAAGGTCCGTCTGGTCAAGAGTTGAGACCCATTTTTATGGGGCAGAGCCCAGTGTCCTTGCTGGTACCATACCTACCTGTCCTCCCGACTCATTGACGTGAGGAGGTTTGGTTAGTGTCATCTTCTCACGTCAACCAGCCACTGGGTGCCGGCTGTCCCAGCACAGCAGCAGGGAATTATTTCATATAAAACTGCAGTTTGGAAATGCTCTGTCTGCATTCTTTCCAAGCCAAGACTTCTCTCCTTCAAACAGAACTTTGAATTGTGCATAATGTCACGTGTCTTTATAGCAAAAGATGACACTCAGTTAATAGGATGGCAAAGTTCATATGCTACCCTATAATTAAAAAACAAGGGTAAAGGCAGACCACTTAAAAGAGTTTCCTGCTGTGACAAATTCCGTGGATAATAACATTTTCGCACTGCTGTAAAAAGCTACTATGTTGGCTGTAAATCCTCCAGCGAGGGTAATGAGCAGTATAGTTAGCCTTTCATTTGTTTTGTAGTTTGATGCCCAATCTTTTCTGAAAATGAAAGCACAATGCTCGCATCGCTTGATCAATTGATCCGAAATATATCTTAAAGAAACAGCTTTGCTTCCCCTCCAGTGCCTAATTTCGGTTGTGTAATTAAAGCAATATCATTTGCATTTCTGAGGTATGTGACTTTTAGTCTGCACCAATAAATACCATGTCCATGATTTAATTCTAGTCTTTCTTCTCTAGCGGCTCCCTTTTCATACCTTTCTGTACATTGGCTTAAATTTATTTTATTTTTTAATCTTATTTTTATTTCTAACTGTCTCAAACACTCCCATCCCATCCTTCCACCGTAAATCTTTCTGGCGGAGACTAACTTAATTCCTCATCTGCCAGCAGTCTCTTAGCACAAAACCCTAGGTGAAGCCCACTTCACAGCAGATAGCATTTCAATTCTTAATGGGCTCAACCTTTAAATTTCTTTTGCACCTTTGTTAACCTCAGAATACAGCAAGTTCACAGCTTTTTTTTTTTTTTTTTTTGGTCTAAAGTATAATGAAAGAGACCCCTCCTCCCATCCTCCTATTTCCTCCTGAGATTAATTGAAATGCAGCCCTCTAAACCTCCACTGATTTGTTTTGAAGCCAGCTATTTCCTCAAACAGTTGCAGAAGATGAAAGTTGTTGATAGGAGCTGCAAATTTTTTTTTTTTCCCATTCCGTGGCTACATGCCACTTAAATCCCTGGCTTCGCTCCCATATCTCCTGACACATGTATCTGAGCTACCCTGGATAGAACCCACAAGGCTCAAATACCCATTTGTTTGACCTGCGAGGGGCTTGCTTTGCTTTCAGCTGAACAGTTCGGGCTGTGAGGAGGCAGGAGCGAGGAGCGGGATTTTTAGCGTTTAAGGTTATCATTTCACATGCCGCTCCAGGGGTCGGATTTTTCCACCCATTCCCAGCCTGAGCCCTTGGAAAGCACGCAGCTGCTGAGCCGCTGTGGGTGGAGGGCTCTCTGGTTCAACTTGCAAATAACCCCCAATTGCAAGACACGTTTATTTGGGCACTGGAATTCAAGGCAGCATAGGGAATAGCTTTACCAAGTCACAGAATCACAGAATCCTAGAACGGTTTGGGTTGGAAGGGACCTTAAAGACCATCTAGTTCCAACCCCCCTGCCCTGGGCAGGGACACCTCCCACTAGACCAGGCTGATCAAAGCCCCATCCAGCCTGGCCTTGAACACCGCCAGGGATGGGGCATCCACAGCTTCTCTGGGCAACCTGGGCCAGTGTCTCACCACCCTCACAGGAAAGAATTTCTTCCTTGTCGTTGATTGGGAGATTAAAACTCATCTTTAATACGTGTGTGGTAGTACCAGCAAAAGCTATCCTCCTCCTGCAGGCTACGCGTGACTGGGTTGTTTGGACAAAGCTCTTGCTCTTTGTCTTTTTGTCGCTGCAGTTAGCTTGATTTCATCCAAGTCATTCTTCCCATGGCACGCTCTGCGTATGCTTGCTGCCAAATTTATGTCCTAAGTTGGTTGTGTCACAACCTTCTCTACAATATTTTTTTTTTCCTTCTCAAATGTAGATGTTTTCTTTCTGGGACTGAATCCCAGTTTCCTTCTGTTTGTTGTTGCCCTTAGTTTTTGGCTTGTTTGGGGCGGGGGGTTTCCACAGCCCTGTTGGTGCTGGGGGCAGCTGAGTTGCAGTTGCTCTGGTGCCTGAGTGATGGGCTATGTTTCTGTTTCATCAGCTTTCCACACAACCGACCATAAAATTAAACCTACGTTTCTAAAGCCTTTCAGAGAGCTGTAAAAATTACCCATTATGCTCATTTATTTGCTGTGTGGGTTTTTTTTTTTCTAATTTTACTTATTTTTTTTTTTTTTTTGGTGCTGGTCTAGTACTTTGCATCTCAATGTTCCCATTAGTAAAAGATAAAAGGGGCATCTGAGGGCCACATAAGAAGGGGGACATGTAGCCACCAGGCTCTGAATCATGGGTTGTTTTTTTTTCTGCTTTTGTTTCCACTGGCATTGGCAATGTTCGTAGCCCAATAGAGCCTGTAAGAAAACGTCTTCAAAGTGCAATTCTGTTGCTGCTTGACTGCGCTTGTCCATGGGTTTTTTGGCCGTCACTGAAGCATTGACTTCAGAATCGCTGAAAACTACCATCGATTTCTAATGAGTAAGACTTTACCGAGCAGGTATTTAAACAAAGAACAACAAAACCCACTTTTCTTTCCACCCCAGCTGCTTTTGATCCCATTGAATACTGTCAAATGGGTTAGACTCATGCGTGAAGTTTGTCACTTCTGAGCTGCTGACAGTACCTACCTCAGTGTACCACATGCTATGAATTTTAAGTGATTTTATTGAAATAAACAAAAATTTATTGAAGTATTGCCATCTGTTATGTAGCACAACTCTTCCCACTGGCAACTGGGAAAAACAAGACAAAGTGGCTGCATTTTGCTATTAGAATTTTTATTTCTGGGAAATACGAACATTTCAGTTGCTGAATAAAAGGAGTCGCTATACCACCCTCAGCCCATCTATTCCAGCACGAGTTTGATACTAAAATACAGCTTCCCACTTAGGGCTGGATGTGCTTTTACATATATAAATATGCGAGAGGAATACATTTTCTGGAGGCTCATGGTGATATAGAAACTTCATAGCAGACAAAACCGGCTTCCTTGCCCTCCAGCTTTGTGAAGGACACTCATCATTGTATGTGTGCCCTCTCTGTTCCTCAGCATGTTTTCATCAATACTGGAGGGCCATGAACAATGACTATTGCACATCAGACGATCCACCACGGACCCATGGCCACACAATGGAGGTATAACATCTCACTCAGGGATTCCTTCAGTATCCAAAAGACTCCTCAGGATTATATTTAGTCTTGCACTGAAGACTTTTTTTCTGAGACATCTTTTCCATAGGGGAGAATAATCAAACAAAACAGTAGATCTCTTGGGAAAAATAAAATTTGAGTATCAGACATATCATCATTACTTACTGTGAAGAACACTTATTATAAAATAACCACCCCAAACCCCACAGTATCACTATTTCATCTTATATTTTAGACCATTTTTCCAAGAGCCATAAGTAAGAAAATGTACTCATCGGGAATGACATCCCTGTGGTACGATATTAAATGAAGTACTTTTTGCTTTGTTTTTAACCTTCCAAACCACTACAAATTAGGGAATCATATTAAGTGCTGAAATGGAGAAGGTCCTTTTTAATTTAGTCTTTCTGCCTGATCCATACGAGAAAGCAGAGTTATTTTCTTAGGAGACCAATTCTTCGATAAGATCTGACTGTACCCAACTATCTGATAAGCTGGGAACCGGAGATCCAATGTCACCTTTTATTTAATTTACTTATTTATCTGTCAGTGGTGTGGGGATCTGGGGATGCAGTCACTCCAAAGTTTTCAGAATATTTTCTTAGCCATAATTTATAAATTAAATCCTCGATTAACTTGTTTTTTGTTTTTTGTTTTTTTTTTTTTAATTCACAAATGAAATACGATTTTCTGAAAGGAAAAAAAGAAAAGGTTTAAAAAGGTTTAAAAGCTGTAAATCGTATCTCCTAAGGATATCTCTTGGCATTTGTAGTCCAAATGACAAGGTTTTGCCATTAGTATTCAGAGGCCACCGGTGTTGTCCTGGCCTAGCATTTTGACTAGATGAGTAATCAGTTAGATTGTTAAAACATTAACCGGGCTAACAAGCAGTTCTTAACTCCATATAAATCAGTAATTACTATTTTTACTCGCGACAACATTTCACATGAAACACCTTGCACTAGGATTTTGAGATGCACCTATTCCCAGGCTTTGTATTTTGATCTGTCCACCTGACTGTGTTTTAACGTTTAATGCTCTGTTTTGAAATTCAGGCTTGCTACTTCAAAAGAAAATGGCCTGGAAAGATGATTTTAATAAATAATGATCAGTCATTTATTGTTATTCAAGGGAGACTGCAACATAATGTATATTTTAACACCAATGGGGTTTATATAATGAAATTATTGTACTAGTAAAGTAATTACGACAAAACCACAGTTCGGGGCTATGTATTTATTTTTATTGCTGTATATGTATGTAATGCAAGACTTTCCACAGATCCTCTGTGTGGCTTTTTTTGCTCTGATTTAGCCATATCCATCTTTCCCTGCTTAACGCACATTGATTTGCAACGCTATCAACCATATTTAGGCTTTAACTTTAACAAAGGTTGCCTGGCGCCTCTGCGAGCATGCCCACCCCGTGCCTTTTTATCAGCCAAAACCATCATGAAGGAGGAATCGCAGGAATCCCACTCCGGGCTCTGCTAGCCATTAAAGCTTGACCTGTGACTCTGCGGCATTCCTCACGTCTCCTGTGCCGTCATTCCTTTGCTGCTACAGAAACTCCCAGTTATTGCTGGCAGGGATGGCCAGCTGCTTTGATCACCTGCCTTGCAGGGCACGCGTGCTATAGAGGAAAATTGCATTCATTCTTCCAGGACAGCTACGAAAGCAAAACTTAGGGTTTTCCTCGGCTTCTTCCTAAGCCAATAGTCCCTAAAATAAAAATATGAGAAGTGAGGCATTATTTTGACTACGTCTGCACGGTGAGGAGGATGCTCAGCTGGTAGGATTGTGCTAGAGGCACCATGACTGTGAGCAAAATGAGGATCTGCCTCATCCCTTCCTGCTGGGGATTCCCTGTACTCTGTTACTACCACACTTCAGCTGATCATGGGAAAGGTGGCAATTATTTCTTTTTTCCTTAAACACTGAAAACAAAAATCTTTATTTCCATTCTTGAACTTTCACCGTCTAGTGGATACATCAGCTTCAATTCAAAGGCTTATCCCCAAACTCCTACTAGACTTCCCACGTACTGGTACTTTATACTTTCCATATCCTTTATGTAGCTGCATGGATATACACATAACCACATGATAATTTATTTTTTCATACACATTTTGTTTTCATTAATTTTTTTTAAGCTGCTCTGGTAACTTCATTTCGTGAACACAATCTCATAAATGCTACTGAGAAATAAACCAAAACAAATTACATAAGGAACAGAGACTTAGTAGTGCCAAGATTTTCTTTTCTGTATTGCACACGCAAAGTTTTTCTAGTTAATTAAGAACAAACACGCACACAGCACAACTAGCTCCTCAGCTCCTACAACGTGAATTTCATTTCCTCAAAGCTAAATAAAGACCAAACAAAACTGTTCTTATTACAATTCTGATCTTCAAAGGAGTTTATTTATTTCCTTTTATAGGTCTGGACAGCCTTGAGCTCTCTGTGTTTAGATTAAATCAGCTCCAGAATCCTCCCGTCCCTCTTAGCTGTAAACAAGGCTGAAATGCGAATGATACCTCAAGATTAAAGCTGAAATCAGAAGGATTAATTGGAAGGAGGTTGCCCAGAACCCAGAATAGTCCTGGCCTCGACTCCCATGGTCTGTAGCCCCTGCAGATCTCCAGCACTGGGCAAACAGCTGGGAACAATGCCATGGTTCCCTGTTTGTTTGCTGGAAGGGTTATCTGTTCAAAACACACTCACCAGCGTTATTAGAAGTAACACTTCAACACACTTGAATGTTGGTAAGTCTCTATGATCCCTTCAGTAACCTTCTTCATTTTTTTTGGTCTTAAAACTGAGAGCTGCACCTCCAAATTACAAAATTTAAACTGTTTTTGTCCACTACATTCTCATTTGTAAAGGGTTTACATGCCCTGCAGATTACTGAAACACAAATCACAGCATCAACTCTAAATTTTTGACTAGCCACCAATATTCCTAATTTTTTCTTCACAGCATTCAAAAAAATTTGCAACTCTAACTCAACCTGTAAGCTGCCCATGAAGAAAGAAAATATTGTCGCTTCTTTTCCCTAAAAGCTCGGTTTTATTATGTTGATGGTGGAGCTACATGGGAGAAATGAAGCCAGCCCAGGAGTGAAGAATGCTGGATGTCTGGTGGAGCTGTGCTGGCGTGAGGACACCGGAGGCGGCACAGAGAGGGGGACAACAGTCTAAGAGGTCACCCGGCATGTATTTCTTGTTTGAGCAGAGCAAAGACGTATTAGGGATGCTTTGGCATGCAGAAACTTTGCCTCTAATAGGTCAGGTGAGGACAGGGAATTGTGTGAAGGCTAGAATGAAGGAGTATGGGAAAATTTATTTCAAAGCACGGTGTCTTCCTGTTGTCCACTGGGATTGTCTAATCGTTTTCGATATACATTTAAAAATAGCGTGGTATGTGAAAAGTTCAGTTTTCGTTGCAAGGTATAGTCTGTACAAAATGTACTTTGGTTCAGACGGAGGGTTCCTGGAACTTATTAGCCTTGTCCCTCTATCCTATAGCTCCTGGCTACCACCAGAGCGCTCATTTCCACCGCCACTGAAAGCTCAACTGTTCACCTAAAGCAGACCATCTGGCTAGACTGCTTGTAAACTCAATTTCCATGATTGAATAGAAAATGTTACTCAAAATAATGCTATTTACAAAGCCCTTTATTACATTCCGGCTGTTTCTGTGCCGTCACTTGAGAGACTGGCTGAGATTGTCTTTGATGGATGAGCAGCGGTTTATAATCCAGGGCCTACCTTCCCTTTCAGGCTTGAAAATGCCAGTAGTGAAATCTCCCTGGAAGCCGGTGGAGACACCACAGATTAACGTCAGAAAGGAAATTACATTATAATACAACATTGCAATAATATTGTAAATATAAATAAATGTAAATAAAATACAATATAATACAATATTGCAATAACCCCACATTATTCCTAGCATGTTGCCATTGCTGTTTCTTCCAGTGAGGAGCAATTGTGTGGACCAAGCTGCTGCCAAGGTAGAAAACACCCACTGTGGGATCTCCCTTGCCTAATCCTAGAGTTTTTCAGGACTGTGCGTAGTACTCAGGCTGACACGGTACACATGGCACCATATCTTGGCTCATTCGGGGAAACCCCACCCTACGCATGACAGAAATGCTGCACTGGGGGCCAAATGAAGACCTCACTGTCTGCCCAGATCTGGTGCCAGCTGGGGGAAGAAGTGCCATTTTGGGGACTTGTGTCCTTGTCCTCTCCATGGCTGTGCTGGTTTGGGCAGGGAGATGCAGCGCCAGCCCACTTTCCCCCACCACGCAGTTCTCTATGAGGCAGTGGACACAGAAAGGGAAGTTTTTGACCTTGGACATCCCTGTCCATCTCCTTTCCCCAGAGAGCACAAGGAAGCTGGTCCCCACCATTTCCCAGCTGAGGTACAGGCAGGTTTTCTGGCGTGAGCATCAAGCCTTAAACCATGGTTACAGTTCCCGAGTGAAGTCTGCATGGGGAGGGATGTCACCACAGCCTGCTGTCACATCACACGGACCACTGCCAGTACCGTTTCTGCTGACAAGTGTTACGCCAGCAAATGTCCAGACACCATAATGGGTGCCAAAAATATGATGTTGACTTGGCTCGTGATTTAAGTTAGATTCTAAGAATTGGGGACTGCTCCATGTTCGCTCATCTCCATTAAGGCTCTACACATCATCAAAGATGCTTTCCATGATCCAATCCTGACCTTGCAAACCCTCTAGGAAGTCCTGAGCTCAGCATTACTTGGGAGGTTGGACACCATGGTCATAGTGGCTCCTCCTGGCCTTTTGATCAGCAGGTCATGGGACTAGTTGTGTGAGTACTTGGGTAAAAATAGCAATTTCAAGTATTTGAGCAACACTAATTCTCCATCTGATACACTGAATAGAGATTCTTAAAATCAGAAGAACAAGATCATAGAATTACAGAATGGTTCGGGTTGGAAGGGACCTTAAAGACCATCTAGTTCCACCCCCCTGCCCTGGGCAGGGACACCTCCCACTAGACCAGGCTGCCCAAAGCCCCATCCAGCCTGGCCTTGAACACCTCCAGGGATGGGGCAGCCACAACTTCTCTGGGCAACCTGTTCCAGTGCCTCACCGCCCTCAGAGTGAAAAATTTCTTCCTAGTATCTAATCTCAATCTACCCTCTTTCAGTTTGAAGCCATCACCCCTCATCCTATCACTACGTGCCCTTGTAAAAAGCCCCTCTCCAGCTTTCTTGTAGGCCCCCTTCAGATCGAGATCTGAAATAAAGGAAAGAGAGTGGTTATGAAAACACGGTCTGAATAGCGACACAGACTCAGTCTGCTCACTCACTGGAATATGCGCCCGTATGAATGCGTATGAGCATATATAGCAGAATCTATGCCCTCTGGCGCATACACCAGCTGGTGTCTCATACCCTTGGCTGCTCGGAGAGATCTGCCTCGGTGCTCCTGAAGTAGCTGCTGGTGTTGAACCAGCGCGTGAGCAACCGCTGCCTTGGCACGAGGTGAGGCTCGAAATTTTCTCCCTTGACAGTAACAGGAAGAAAATAAACTAGTTTTAGTAATTCCCCGATAGAACACAGGTCACGCACAATGACCTGCTGGCATACTTCCATTAAACAGCTTTTTAATGCAATTAAAATAAATTAAAAAATATATAAATTGGATTGTTAGTAGTAAACAGAAAGTAAAATGATGTTTATCAAGAGAATTAGGAAGAATTATTCTCTGAACTCTGGTTAGGAAGAAGAACCCCATGAAGAAGAAAATGATCATTTTATTTGAAATGAAGATTGGCTATAAATGTATTTAAGTATTTTTGGAGCCGGTTATGGTAAACACAAGATTACCGACATTAACGTATATTGGATAACTTTTCATTTGTCAAAATAAACATTCCCATTAACATAACATGAAGTGTAGTGAAATCACGCTATACTTAAACTGTATATAGAGCCCCGTTGAGCAGGGATCTACGTCTGCCATTGCTCTGTGATGAACGCTGGCCAGAAGAAATAGAAAACCCACATCAGGACAGTGCCGTGTTGAGAGTGCTCTGCTTAAAAGAACAGGAGGTTAATGAGATCCTTGACGATATTTCAGTAGCTGAGAAGAACATACTACTCACGGAAAACTTTTTCACTTATTTATAAAGTATGTTAAAAAGGGACCTCAGACCACACCGATGTGCGAGGAAATCTGCTCTGTAGAAGCCAAAAGCCATTTCTTTTAATGCAAGTGATGCTTAATTTATATAGATAGAATCATTTTAAAACACTCTCATTTCTAATTATCATTATTATTGTCACAAGTAGCTGATCTTCTGTAGTATTGAAAAGCCAGTAAAGGTGAACATCTTTACCAAGCTTGTCGCTCATTTACATCATCATCCCGGGCATGTTTTGCAGCTTGTCTGCCTCTTAATCTCTTCTTATAATTGCAGAAATAATTGTACTTGCCCTCCTTTACACAGTACTTTCAGATCCGGAGGTGAAGGTACTATAAAAGCATTAAGTGTTATCTTACCAGTGGCAAGTACATTAAAAATTACTTCAAATCTTGCGCGGAGAAAATGTTGCCAAACCTGAATGTAATTTTTAGTGCACCCTTTTCATATTATGCAGGCAATAATGTATCCCTAATAAAGCTGAAACACATGATTTTTTTTTTTTTTATTAGATGTAATTTTGCAATTAGTTCCACAGTATAGCTCAGGAGACAAATGAGACCGATAAAAGTATTTAGCTGTTTCATCTTCAGCACGCATGACGGTTCCAACATTACTAAACTGAATTTGCAGCCGTCCTCTGGGATGGCAGACTGGCCATGAGCTGCCAGTGCGGTGCTCCTTCCCTGGAGAAGTCATCCTCGTTTTGTTCTGAGCTGCCCCACTACCACCACCACCATCACCACCATCACCATCACCACCACCACTATCACCACCACCACCACCACTATCACCACCACCACCATCACCACCACCACCACCACCACCACCATCACCGCCACCATGACCGCCACTATCACCACCACCACCACCACCATTACCACCACCACCACCATCACCACCCTGCTCTGGGGGCCGTGAAAGCCACGTAACCCACCAGCGAGACAAGCTGCTTGTTTTTCTACTGCTGAAAAGCAGGAAAAGTGGGATGTGGACTGGAAACCTTTCCAAAAGACAAAGTTAGGCACAAGGAAGGTTTCAGCACGATAACCCAGGGGAGGAAATCCTATCAGTGTGAGCAAGAGCTAGAATAAACAAGTCACTACAAATACTTCTTTCCCCTTTAATAAATATTTGACTGAGGTCATCAACCTTGCCTGAACTGGACCCGTGTTTGATAACACAGACCATTCCTCCGTCTTACAGCTGAGAAGTGGTTTTGCTTGTTTTAGAAGTCAGAGCTTGCAAATCTGTTTGCGCATAGGCTTTTCTGCCCTGTAAATTAGCAAGCAATCGGGAACCATTATTACTTGGGTGTATTATCAAAATCTAATGATGTGGCCTTTATTCTTTTTAATTAAAGCCAGTTAGTGAATACTTATTCTTTGTCCCTCTGTCCCAGCCCACCACTCAGAATTGTTCCTGAAAAGTGATGCTGATCACAGCACCCAGAGCCGTATGCCCATGGGGGACAGACAAACCAAACTTTGTCAGTTTTCAGCCATGCCACACTCATCACTAATGATTCACAGAGTTCAGGTGACACATCCCTCCTCTTTATTTGTCTCAAAGACACTGTTTGGTCTATAGGGAAGAAGTAATTCAAGTATTCCTCCGGCCCATAGTTTCTCATCTTATGTTTAGACACATTCAGTGTTATTGTGCTTAGGTATGCAGGATGAAGAATGGGAACAGACCTGAGAAGCACTGAAAACAGTTATTACCAGTTGCAATGTATTCCCACTTACGCTTTCTGAGCTGTCTACCTAAATATCAGACCCCATCCTACGGGATCCTAATTACCTGGTATTGTAAAAGCTCTTTGGCCGGCAGAAAGCACTGGGATCTTTCCAGCCTGCACTTGGCTTTAGGGTATTTTCACAGATACCAGCTGCTTTGGCATTTGCTGCAAGGTTATTTCCTCGTACGACGTATCTGGAAGTACATGGTTTCATCGAACAAATATACAAGTTATCAAATTATTCGAAGCCTCAATGAGACGAAACTCTTGGAGTGATTCAGTAAAATATATTCTGTCCTAAAGGCTAAAGAAAACATGGTGCGAACTGCCTGGCTGTGTGAGAGCCAAGGTGCTTAGTAATTTTCTTATCTCAAACTGTGTCCTGTAAATTGGGCATAGAAAGGACTCAGGCATCGGCAGAGCTTCAAGCTTAAAATGCTACCACCATTTATCGCAGCTGAGGAAAGGGCGTTACAGGCTGGTGCCTCATAGGGAACACGAGGGGGAAATTCTCAGCCCCCAAAGCTCTGTGTTTGCTGTCGCATCTGCTGCTTTACCGTCTGCAGCAACTCCCAAAGTCTTCGGCTTTACTATGGGTGTCCATGCCCACAAATCGCCATCTCCCTTGGACCAGTCATGGGAGCAGAGCAGGCAAGCCCCCTGAAACGTGAAAGGATATCTGCAAATATCCAGCTGCAAACGTTCCCTAAGTCACGCATACCCCAGCCACTGACATATTATCCGTACGGTCTGGCCTCCTCCAAGCCATGGCAGGATGCCCACGACTGTGCTGTTTTGCTACTTGAGCCACCAGTAATAAAAATGCTGAAAAACGAATACCAGTACATTCGTATAGAGATGCAGAAGTATGGACCCAGCTTTCTTTTTACTAAACTCAACGTACACATCACATTTGACTCCCACAGCCTGTGGCACGTGTATAGATCTGGAGGTCTGAGGGGAACAAGCTTTCCAGGCATTTTTCCACTGCTGTATTTCTTCTAATATTATTTTAATCTGTTTCTCAGTGCGTTCCCCGTACATCCAAAGAACGAGAGCAGAGGCTTTCTGTGGCTAATCTAGTGACCGTAAATTCTCAGACTGTAGTGAAAGCTGGTGTGACCTCATGGATAAAGTGTTTGCTTCATATTTTGAAGGTCATAAATTCAAATCCTGTTAATAGTCTCCTTTTATTAAATGTCTCATAGCTTATTTTCAGCAGTATAATTACACACTGGGTCAGTTAATTATTACTGAATTCCTCCAGCAACAACAAAAAGGGCAAACTACCCACTAAAACCAACTTAGAAAGTAATGCTTACAAAATGATTAGCAATTTAAACAGTCCAATTAAATGAGACAATTAAGTTTAAGTAGATTCTTCATTAGAGTAATTTTCTGTACTCGTAACTGTACAAAAGTCTTATAAGGCTTTTTGGGAACCGGGGAGCTTGATGCATTTCCATGAGTGTAAGCGTGTCATGGCTGGGGCTCATACGTAGGTATCTGATGAAAGAATTTGGCTGGGGGAATTTATAAACACATGTATAGGAGCTCTCGGTCAGAGAGAGAGAGAGATCTATTTTCTTTAACAGGATCTTGTTTAACTTACTGAAAGACGTACCACAGGCCTTTCCTGAGTTTATTGGGAAGAACAGCCTCATTCCATACTATTAGAGCGAATGACACCTTGTTTTGAACCTGTATTTCTTGGAGATGTGAGAACATAATACAAACAAAAACAGCCTTCTGTGGGGCTTTATGGTTGTACACCAAAATTGATGTGCCGCTTCATTAGGTAGATGTAACTTTTTGCATGGAAACACTTTGCCTTTCCTGACTTGGGAGAACACACATTTGTTTCCCAGGGCTCAGTGGCAATGCTTTTGCTTACACTGAATAACGCTTGAAAGAATAAATAAAAAGCTAGGGAAAATGTCTGTGATATAAAATACAGCCATGTGTTAGAACGTCATTCCGAGTCTTTTAGTCATGTTTTAGCACACTAAAGAGATTTCTGATTATTAGCTGTGTTTTATTTCCCAATACCCTCTTTCTTTGCCAGTGTTGGACGCAGGCGATGATGCCGGACAGCGCGGCAATGACAAATTATTCGAGCTGCTCCTTGGGCAAGCTTGCTCAGGGAAGGCAAGCCTGACCTGCCCACCGCTAGCCGTGATTTCTGCCAGACCCGGAGGAGACCGTAAGAGCTCTGTGTTCACTGCCAGGCCTGTGCCAAGAGACGGAGTACAAAGCTGGGGAGAAAAATTGGCCGTTGCCCTGGAGGGCTGCAGCTCTGGCAGCAAGAGGCGGGCGGGAGGGCTGAGGCACTGCCTCCTTGCCGAAGGAAGGGAGCTTCGATGGCTGCAAAAGCCTAAACCAGACCAGCCCTGAAGGGGCTTTTATACCTGCATTTAAAAACAAGTGCACGGTTTTGTATTTAAGGAGAAGTTTTGATGTGACAATTTTATCTCAATGTGTCAGAATTTAAAAAGAAACAAAAAGTGGCATGAATAAGAAAACAAATGCATTCTTTGCAGAGGTGACTTTCAAACTAAAGCCAGGACCATTTGTCTTGAAGCTCATTTCACATTAGGACGTGTTTCTCTCAATATGTTAAGCCCTAAGGGGATGCTGAGATGAAGAATGTGTTTTAATTATTTTGTATGGGTTAAATAAAGAGACTTGAAACTTTATCTCTGCTTTCTACAGCCACCCATGCATGAAATGAAGAGAATTCTCTAATACCCACTGAGAGAAATAGAGTGCCAACAGTACAATGAGGTTCAAATCCAGCACAGACCTCAGCACTGGGGGAAGAAGGCAGCCACTTCTCTGGGTAGAAATAATCCCACAAAATGCCCTCGTAAGGTCTCTGTACAAGACATACACGTACCTTTGCACGTAGTTTTTCTTCTAAATTAAAGATGAAATTGTCGATAGCAGATGTAAAGCTATGAGAGCAAGTGGAAGTTATCGGTGGTAATATGCAATGTTATTGAGTGTTCCACAGGTGAGGGTTTACTTTCCTTATCTATGATATCACATGAAAATACTTAGTTATCCCCATCATGTGGAACGTAATGTCCGAGGCAGGAAAAGAGGTGATACAGAATCATAGAATCATAGAATGTGTTGGGTTGGAAGGGACCTTTAAAGGTCATCTAGTCCATATGAGGTAGCCTTACGGGTGCTTTCCTTTTCTGGCGCAAAAACGAACCACTGTTGTAGTCTAAGTTTAATCCTCCAGCATGGCTGCAGCCAAAGGAACTAAATATTTTTTTCTTCCAGAGTGCAGGCCAGTTTGGCTGTCGGGACTGACCCCATGCATACAGCAGAGGATGAAATAACACTTGAAAAGTGTTCAGTGATGAAGAATTCATCATGCCAAGCTGTGCTACGGAGACTCTGAGGTCTTGATTTGAGATCTAGAGATAATAGGAAAGAAATACCGATGAGCTGAGGATAGTGAGTGACACTTCAGAGTGCTCTCCTGGAAGAGAAGAGCTATTTTCGCACATCTTCATGCTGCCATGCACAAATCTGCAATCAGTAAAGGTAACCTTAAGTTATATTTTCATTGCAAATTTAAAAACAACTGTTATATCCCAGTGGTATAGGACACAGCCTGTGTGTGTGATGAAGATTTATTTAGCTTGCACACTAACATGCTTTGTGATCTTTTCAACTTAATTAAAATGTAGCTTTATCAATGACTGACTTATTCACAAAATCTACTGTCACAAATTTTAATTTACAGCATGCTGCTTACCAAAGAAATTTTCTTTGTTGCTTACATGATTGATGCCAAGTCATCACTTTTTAGTTTCCAGAAGATTTTTTTTTAATGAAAGAAATTAGAGATGATAGTCAAATAGCTAGATAGTTCTCATAAGTAACAAGAAACCAGAATGGCGCATTAGAATATAAGCTGGGAAAATTACTCATCCAGCGATTTTATTGGACATTCAATTAAGAAAACAATATGATAATTTTTAGTTTTGTTCCCGGGTTTTATTTCTCATTTCTTTTGCTTTGTTCCCTAAACTATAATTCAAAAAGGCTGAAAGGAAGAAAGTTTAGTAAAATTGGTACACAAGCATATTATATTTATACAGAAACATTTGTAAACTCATCTGAGTTTCTTTAGTCTTGGCTTGGGTGATCTCGACTCAGGTTTTGGGTGATCTTGACTGAGGTTTTGGATGATCTTGACTGAGGCTATAGAATATATTAGCCACTGACAAAAAAGAATCCTAAACACTGTAAACTGAGAAAGTGGCATTCTTTCCATGGCATCCTGCAATGGCATCCTTCTCCCAGCTCCAGAAATCCCAAGGAAAACCTAGAGCAGCCTTATTGTCTTACAAAGCAAAAGTCTGAGTGTTGGTCCTATCAAAATCAATGATTATATTCCTCTGTCAAACTGTGGCCAATGATTATGGCTCCCTGAGCCATAAATTTATTTGCAGTTTTTCATAATCTGTGTTTATTTTTAAATTCAGTTGGAATTTGATGAACGGTTACAAAGAAATGAAAAAATAATCAGAAGTTAATAAGCCCAAGCAGTGGAGAAGAACAATTATCACTCCACGGCTCCTTGCAAAAAGACAGTGCATCTTTGGAAACATACAGAAAAATAGCAGCAAATTGGGGTTTCTAGTGTATTTACCATATAAGGCAAGATAGCATACTAAAAAAAAATATTACTGTTGCAATTCCAAGAATCATTACTTTAGGTTTTCAAGCAGTAGCTCTTCTTTATTGATGATGATATTTACTCTGTACCCACCAGTGCTTTTGCCAGTCGTAAGATGCAGAGATCAAAGTTTGCAGGTTGATGTGGGATGCAACAGATGGAAGCAAAGAAAGAAAACATACGAGGAGAACGGGAACAGTCTGCTTTACTTGCATGAATAACGCTAGACACACGTGTGCAGGTTTGGCATCGCGTTTTCAGTCTAAAAGCTGCCACCTTTCAGATAAACCGCCCTCAAAAGGTAGCACGGAGTAATCAATTGTGCAATGCAAAAGGGAACGGTATGAACTATAGGCAGAAATGGGGAAACCAAGTTGTTGTGTGTACTGAGCCGGGGCTGTGCGATGGGCTCTGAAAACCACAGATGGAGGTTTCGGAAACAGCTGGAGACTTTTGGAGAGATCGGTACCATGCCAGCTAAGGCTCCCCACGTGGATGCCTGTTCCCCAAACCCTCCTGCTGACAAAACTCCCAGCAGTCTCTATAGATGTTTGGACAGTAAGGAAACAACAGGCTCAGCTGCTCGGGAAGCGAGAAATCTTCGTTCTCAGGACAGTGCTTCAGGATGCCAGACTGGGTGACACTGACCGTGGGCTTTTCGCTAGCCTCAGAGGCACAGTGAATTGTGCCTTCTGATAGGAAAAAGTAAAACGGGGAAAGCACTTGCATAAATAGGCCCCAGGAATAGGATAAACCCCTGCTCCTGCTGAAATCAATGGGCGCAGTGCCACTGACCGCCCTTGGGACAGGACTCTGCTACTGGGACAAGGTGGTTCAATCCACTTATTGACATAAAGAATTGTTTTCAATTATATTGATCTTCAAGGGAAGATATAAGGCATTTCAGACAGTTTTAATTAATGTATGTCGTTCATAACCAGTGTGTCCTAAAGCTCCTTAGAAACTCACAGTCCAGAACTACTTAAATCAACGGGAGTCTTTAATTGCGAAAGAGTTCTCCATGGCTTCCCGGTGGGGAAGATGGAAGTACGTAGCAGAAAACGGTGTTGACATTTCACAGTCACTGCATTAAAACATTCAGTAATGGGCAAATACCAGAAATTGGGGTAAACAAAAGAGTGTGCATTTGCGGAGGTATGTACGATGTGCCTCAGGGGGGCTGTGAGCACAGAAACCAAGTCCAAGTGTCTCAGCATCCAAGACAAGCACATTTATCTTTGGGACTGCACACACGTTCATTGTTCTACCTGCACAAGGGCACATTATATTAAGAGCCGAGTATTAGGGTAGAAGTATTTACAGGTTTTTAATTTATACAGCCCTTTTGTGTAACGAGCATTTCATTGTTTTCGTGTCATGGCATATACAATGAGTCTGTTAGCACAGTTATTCCTCTCTGTGGTGATCTATAATTCTGTTCAGAGTTTCAGTGTACATTTTATACAGTGATTGCAGTCAGAAGCGTAACCAGCTTCTTTATGACTCCTTCATTAACTTTTAACCTTCAGTTTCCTATTTCCTATGTAACTGTCACAAAATAAATACCAACTCCATGGCCAGTCGTACACAACAACGCTGGAACCCTTTGCTGTTCGCTACTGCAGGAAAAGGAAATGGGCTTTTAACTCTGTGAGAACTGAATCATCACCGGCCTATGGAAGTGTAAACGGTGGTAAGTGTAAAGAAAGAGCAAAAATGAAAAAACAAGTTTGTGGAGACACAGAAGTCAATGTGCAACAAACCCGCTGCAGAGATGAGAGAACCTAGGAAGACTCACGTGTCCGGAGGGGGCATTGAAACAACAGCATGAACGAGGGTATAGGAAAGGGAAACCAAAACACACCAATTAAACTCAGTATTTTATGTCTTGACCTTCCTTTAGTCCAGTAACGTGCCAATTATGGGCAACATTGTTTTTAAAAGATCGCTTTACTCAGGAAAACTTTAAAACCTGTTGTGCTTTGATAAGCAACAGTCTTCTAAAGTAAACCTGAACTAACAGTTTAAAGTTAAATAATACAGAGGCCTGAATTAAAACCCTGGAAAAGTTGTAAGGTTAGGTCAATGAGACCAGTAACACTGAGAAAATAAGTGCTACTTTCAGTTATCTATTGAACAGAACAAGCATGACCAGAGCTTATGATAAGATATTCTCCTAGGAGACTGCCAATGAGGCTTCCAGTCCCTCCTCCACAAGCTCTCAGATGTTTTATTTATTGACAACTTCTTGAAACATAGAGGAAGATCCTATGAATAACCTCTAAAGGCTGGCCCTGAACTCTCACGTTGAGGATTTAAACTCCCCTGGGCTCCACCCACCATCCAGGTGAAGGGCATAAGTTCTGGAGTCGCAGGGTGGGTGTTGTGATATATAAATAGTGCACCTGAGGCAAGAGGGAAAAACTTAGTCCTGTTTTCTGTGGGTGAGCTAGTAGCAGAGAAGATCTCATCTATAGTGATGCACTTGAGAATGGATGAAGTTTAGGTGAGTTTATTTCACTTTAGTAAGAAAGAGGGAGAAAATAAAGAATGTGTGAAATTATTTATTTTAAGCTACTTTTTCTTGTAGGAGAAAATTCTAGTGCTAGAAGAAGAGGGATTTTATATTTCTTGATGCAATTTGGCAACAAGTATTTAGTGAGACTGAAGGATGTTTTATACACTGAGGGATGCCTCCTGTGACTGTTTTTAAGTAAAAAGAAAGAAGAGATAAGGAATAATGGTAGTAGAAGAGTGAGATAAGTAACTTACACAATGCTCCAAGCTTTCTTATAGACTTGAGCTAAGAGGTAAGGATGGCCTGCTGTAGGGTCTGAAGACTATGTTCTGCAGAGCCATTCAATATTTGCTTAGCCCACCATAATGATTCTGAGGCTATGCAATAACTCTTAAGGCTACAGCCAAAATGTATAAACATTAAATACAGGTTTTCACTGATCCAGAGGAGGGTGTACTGCTTCTTCATTGTCTTAATGCTGATGCCAGTGCCTACAGACCTTAGGATATTAAGCTATGAAGCAGTTGATGTAAACCAGGATATAGACTTAAAGAAATGTAACAAAGCTCTTATTGTAGATGTAAATATCTGAGGCTTAGGTTCTGTGCATAAACAGTATTTTTCTTGTGATCCAAAAGATGCATAAAAATAAAAAACAATTATGAGAAGGAAGTAGGCTATTAAAGCCATATTTCTGCAATAAGGTATTTGCATAAACATACTAGAAATTCAATGGAGTTCAAATACAGTATGATCATGAACAGCGTAATTAAATTACAATTTAAAATATGTGAACCATCTGCACTGCAATGTGAATCCTAGCACTACATTGGGAATATTGATGATGAGTTCTGTATTATGTAGTAAAATAAAATCAATCAAAGCTGTGCCAGTCCCTTCAACGTTTGCTATTAGTAGAGCATTCCCCTTGGCCTTGTCTAACTTATTACTGAGTGTTACACTTCTGTGGCTCCATAATTGCTTCAAAGACCTTGCAAAAGCTGAATCTAATGTGCTTTGTCTTGTGTGTGCCTTCTCTAAGTTCGTAGTCAAAATAAAAGGAATAGGAAAGACAGCGAGAGAGCTAGGTGAACTTACAGGAGAAAGCTTCAAGTGGAGAAATCAAAGCAGGCTGGAGAGTATTCAAAATAAAAGTTCTTGCCTGATTGTTGTTTTCATGCTAGTAGCAAATATATGGAAAGGTGGTGGCTGAACTTAATTTAGAAGTCTGTTGGAGACATGAGTTTGTCTTTGATACTTTGACTTCTGATGTTTTTTTGACCTTGGGAGAACGCCATAAGAAACATACCAGGAAAAGACAGCTGACCTCCTAAGCTAACAGGTATTTTCCAGCTACTGAAAACCACTGGTTTGGTTTAGTGTAATTTTTCCTTAAAAGTGTCATGCAGGAACAGTTCTGTTGCCCCTGGCTTCAAGACTGAAACCCCTGTGAAGACCAGTGTGCTATCGAGTGGATGTTTGGAGGTGATGGTGTGTGTGCTGTAGGCACCCCTCCTCCTAGGGGCTGTCTTCCAGGAATGACCAGGAAAGAGCCCATCCTCCCTCTGTGCCTGAGCCCTTTGTCCCCAGCCTTTCCACACCTGCCTTAAGCCCTTCTGCAAGGGAGCAGGTGGCACCGAGGACCTGCTTGCCTTCAGCTGTGGCTAATGGCCTGGAAAACTTCATTATCAGGTGAAGGACCTTCCTTAGATTTGCTGCTTTGTTAGCTAATAGCATGGTGTCCCCCCCAGTTTTACTTGGGTGCCAGGATAAAGGACTGAAATGTGATGTAATAGGGGCCCAGCAGCATGTTGCCAGGCAATGCTATACGGTAGCCTCCTGCTACCACTTGATCCTGCTGCAATTTCCACAGCTGATGGCTTTCAGCAGGATTTCAGGTTAATTCGAGGAGGCTGGGGTAGAGGGGGGGCAAACAAAAGGACCATTAGAGGCTCTGATAGAGAGGGAGAAGCAATTAAATGGGAGCACTCTGTGAATGATCAAGAAGTGTTGGGAAATGTCTTTTAAATATTCTGAGAAAGAAGTAGAAGTAATTTGTTAAGCAGGCTGGGCTATACAGTTGGACATCCTGTTAAATCTGAAGTGCAAACTGAATTGGTTTGTAGGATAGTTCAGTGCAATTTCTCCTTCTTTCATACATTTTCCCTTTAAGAATGACCATAGGAAAACTTTGCTTCTTTACTGACTAAGGTAAAGGGATGAAAACTCTTAATTGTTTTGTATTGTATGTATTTTGGTGAGACTGTGTTTCTTCCTGGACTGTGGTGTGAACTGCTTGTCTATTTTAGCTCTCGGAATCCTGAAAATGAGTACATTTAGGACTGGATTTGATGCCCTGTGCTCTTGTAGGCTTAAACGAGGGGAAGGATTAAAAGGTGGGAGGATGGGGCAAGCATGGATGGTTTTCTGTGGTTTTTATAAAGAAAAAAAAAGCTTTTACAAGGTGGTGGTGGGGAAAGCAAGAGTGAAGAGTTGGCTTTATTTGGATATTTGATGACATCTAATTTTAAAAATTAAAAGATAAAGGGTCAGGACTCTAGAGAACATCTCACAGCAACGCACAATAGGAAAGGAAAGTCACTCCTGTATAAGCCTATTGAGAATTTTTTGTCCCTTGTTTTTTAGATGGGTTTGTAAGCTCGGTTTTTTTCAGGCCTAAGTTACCTTATTAGATGCAAGGGAAATTTGAACCATGCTGTATGAGCATCTTTTCCAGTCACTCCTATCCCAAAGACATTAAAACTATTCTGGAGAGTTCCTTATTGCCATGTCTGACAGGAGTCCTCATCCTGACTCTTCTCAAAAGGGAGAAAGGAAAGAGTTTTTACAGACAAGCTCCTTGTAAAATTGTAAACAAAGCAGGTTAATTAAAAAAAATAAAGCAAACACCCCAAACCAAAGGATTGGAAGTTGGTGCAGAATTGATATTACATCAAATATATGTTATGCAGTAATGATACAGGAAAGTCTCGATGAATCCAGAAATTTAACACAGAGCTGTGATAGTGGTACTTACTCAATTACTGATTCGCTCATCTGTGGGGACTGCATCTGGATCAAAACTTTATTTCAATTCAAAAACCTGTGCAGAAGATAAATGATTCACTAGCCAGCTTTCTTCCAGTAAGTTTTGAGTACACTGAGTAAAATTAGCTGTGAGCAAGAACTTCACTAAAGCAAGAAAATTGCCATAAGACACTGCAGGTCTATAAAATCCATTAACAGTGATGCATTTCCAGTCTAGTTCCTGCAGCATGTTACTGATAACTTGGCAATTCAAGGTATTGCTTGCTCTGAGGGGATTCCTGTTATCTATATCAGCTGGGGACTGTGATCCTATGAGGCTGGATAATGATGGTGCTCCTCAACCTAGGGATGTTCACGAAGAGGACTCTTGGGTTGGATCTGTAAAATGCTCATATGCCTTACGGAGAAAGCCTGAAGTACGGATGTATTGAAAATCCCAGGTAGAGAGCGTCCTTCTTATTATCAAAACAACAAATAATGTAGACAGATGTAAGTTAAAAGGAATATAATAGTTATTGCTTCCTACTTCCTGTAGTGCAGTGTGCTGGCATGAGAAGGTGTGGTTCTGGTAGTTTATTGGTTAATTGCACCTGATGTTTCATCCTTTGTATGCAATCAGAAATATTTGTGAAGTGACAATCTCCTTACACCCAAATGATCCTATTATGCTTGAATAAATATTGTTTCCTAGGAGTAAATCCCAGTAATGTTGTTTCTTTTGTTACAACAAATCTAAATTTGCATTTTATCAATTCTTAAACATAGGTCACAGGCTATTTTTTTATTCTTAATGTGAGAACATTAAAAAAAACAACACCAAACCAACAAACACCGAACTGCCTGTTCTAAATCCTTTGTCCTATTTTACATGGAAAAATAAGAAAACTTAATGTCTGTCTTCAGTCTGAAATATGGAGATGTTAAACCAGTTTTTAATCAAATGCATTGTTTGTCTGGAGCAATTGTGCTTTCCGTAGCTCGCTCATATTATGGTGAACTCCCGAAGAATGGCTGGCAGATAGAAATTTTAGCATAAAATATATATAAATATGTCTTAATAACTTACTACTTTAGACTTAATTGGGGTACCTGGACAAGGTCCCTACATGCCGTACTTCTTCCTATTGTTCGGATCTTGCCTTTCAATAGTTCTCTGAGCTAAAGCAGCAATGCACTATAGCTTTACTTGATAGAAACCATCTTTCAAAATTAGCACAGTGTGGTTTTACGACATTTAACATTCAGCATGATATTAAACCATGTAATGATGTCATTATCAATTTGGTTAAAATAAAAATGGAGGGGAGGGGAAGAGAACTGGCATGGGACAGTCCTATGAGTTGTATTCCAGCCATGAGCTTTTGTTTTTCATCTCGGGGATATGAACCTCCAAAAACTAGAAGGAGCAGGCGGTTGTAAATACCTGGCCCCCTGGGTAGGTCTAAATGCATTTTCCATACCCTGGGTAGGTTTTCATAGGCACGTTCATGTTATGCCTTCCTGCAGAGCCCAATCAGAGCTGGAACATTCAGTTGTAATATACACCATTTTTTTGACCCAGGCTGTTATTGCACCTGTATAGGGAGACTGTGACATCAAAGGCAACACATGAAAGGTGAGGCGGGGGGGAGGGACGGATGGACAGCAAACCAGTAAATTTAGGGATTTGATTATTTGTGTAAATCATAGATATGACAACTTTCTTTGATGTAGCCAGCACAGAAAGGCTGGAAGGTGGTACTCAAATGTAAACTGTTTTCCAACTCCTGCATTCATCCTCCTCCAGAGCAAGATTTTGGTATGATAGTTTCCCCCTTTCATATTTTCCATACAGAGTGATTGCTCATCTGTTACTCATGCAGCTGCTGGAGAGAGCAGTAACAAAAGATGTTGATGTATAGCCCAGTCTGCCTTTTGGTATACAGAGGTCTTCAAACTATCCCTCCAAATATGGGTTATAAGAGGATATTTCAATGATGTTGGTCTGCTTGCTGAAATCTCCTGGAAACTGGGCTGGAAGCACCTTCATAAAGTGATAGTTCTTGCAAAATCAGGCTCCTGCCTGGAGACAGCTAGGTCGGGAAGGTGCTCTGAACCTGGGAGGTGAAAACTGGGCTCCTCTATGTGCTCAGAAGCAGCCTAATGCTGGATGTCACTGAGGTTCCTCTAATCACCAGTCTCGCCCATATAAGAATGGCAATGTTGATTTTACATCAATAAATGGTAAATTAGAAAGCTTACTAGTGTTCAGAAGCTTATAGAAAAACCTTTTACTGACTTAATTATACTTGATCGAGATAACTATAGCTTATGGGAACCCTAGGAAGCGGTAATTTCGGATTACAACTCAGGGACGCTTTGGACTCAGTCTTGCAAATTCCTGCTCATGAAAGCAATCTCAAAGAAGGCAGGAGGATTAATTTAGTGAAACACAGACTTTTAACATCAGTATTTTTAAGGTCTGATCCCATTCTTGCATCTGAGTAATTTCTTATGCCACAAGGCATCATTCTTCCTGTGCTTTTAACTAAAAAGCATCTTTCAAATATAGAATTTCAAGGCCTTTTCTCTCCTCAGTGTAATGAGCGAAGCATTTTAGGGCTGTGAGCTTGAAGGAATAAAGATGTTCCTAAAGTGGAACTCTTTGGACTCTTTGTCATTATTATTTGATAGCTAAGAGTGAAGTATCAATAATCACTTTGGGGAAGCATTATGTCCAAGCTGAAGTCAATTTTTTTTCTGTGAATTGGGCAGACAATTGGAGAAATGCATGGATGTACTGGCAAATTACCCACAGGATATCACAGTGATCTATCCCATGGGGCTGTTGAGTGGATTAATTAGTAATGCTTGGTGAAATAGTCACAATTAATGTATTTTATTAGCTTGATTTTTTTTTTCCTTTCCCCCCATGAAATTGCCTACGAGAAGCCTATAGATTTTTAAAAATGCATATAATTGGGATAACAGTCCGTCTGGATTTCAAATGCTTATCCAGCAAAGCAACCTTCCTGTCTGCTCTGTCACACAGAGGCTGTGCAGGCTGCAGTCCCAAAATGATGCTGAAAACTTATCCCCCTGTTTCTTCTGAAATCAGACAGCTAATGTGGAGCTGGCTCTCACCTATCTGAGACTATAGATCTGCAATTCTGCCTGGCTCTGGGACACATGGTCCCTTCAAGTGGACTTGAATTAAAAAAAAAAAACCAAAAACAAAACAGTGGTGTGGTGACAAGGGAAAAAAAAAAAGTTGGGTTAGTATTTCAGCCTATACTCTCAAGAGAAACCGATGATCTTTCAGATCAGACTAGTAGCAACTTAAAGATACCATAATGTTTCAATTCAGAATTCCAGACAGCTCCGAGAGAGGAAACTGCCATTTCCTATCCCATAATCATGCATTATTACTTTAAAAATACTTCAAATGCATCCCGAAGCAGAGAAATTTATCCTACATCTTGAATACAGATTATGCCCAGAGTACGTAGGATAAAACAGGAAAAGTGTTCTTTGAAGAGCATGTTTCACATACATTTGTTGCACTGAAAAAAATGGATTTTCTGCTCTCCTGCATCAATTTTAATTTTGCTGATCAATACAGACTGGAGAAAAATACGTATTTTCTTTATCTGCATGTGGCATTCTAAAGCACAATAATAAGAAAGAAAGCAATTACATCTACATCACAGATTTCGTATTTCATAGCAGTAAATTGCACTTTAAGTCTCATGTGGTGGAGCAAGGGATTTAAATAATATGCATGAAAGCAGAGCAGTCGCTACCATTTCGGAGACAATATCCTTTGATTTCAGAAGGAACCGGGCTCTTTGACAGCTACGGGCGGGTGCTGTGCTGGGGAGGGGGATTAAAGTTCTCCTGAGTCGATTGCTCGGGATTAATTTTTAAATTCCTTGAAAATTGCACCTAGGAAAAATGCGATGTAGTGTATTTGTTTATTTTTATTTCTGGCAAAGCCATTCATTCTCATGTGAACATCTTGTTAGAGGTGAGATCCAGGTGTAATTCCCAGAGGGTTGAAACGGAACCCAGTGGCAAGCAAACTGCCTCACATGGGCACTCTTCCCCAGCCCTGGGAAGCAGCAATGGGGTATTGAGGTTATGTGTTTGAAATCCTTCTCTCTTTCATCAAAACCCATCTGATTAGATTCATCATGGGATTAAGAGAACATGTTCAGAAAGCCTATCATAATATGGAAGTGAGGAAGTCTTTCTTTGAACATCTGTAGGCATAGCGAGAGCATCATTTTCCCGCGGCAGTCGTGTCTGAGGGAAGGGGAGCTAAACTCTCTGTGATCACAGCTGCAGCATTTACTCCAGCCTAGACTTTGTGCTTCTGCACAGGGATCCTTCGTATCTCAGCACGGTTTCAGTTAGCAGTGCTAATTGCCACGACGTCCCCAAACCTGGGAAGGGGGGGATGCTGCTCCAGTGGCTGGGTTTCCAAGTGTTCCAGGAGAAAACAGTAGCTGGGAGACTGCTGGTGCTGTGTGCTGATTAGTTTTGATGGATGAATTGCTTTGGAAATGGTATTATACATCAGCACGCTCAAAGCGAGTCCTTCATTCCCTCATGGAGGTGATCATCCTCATCCTCCTTCGGATGCGTTTTCTGGGAGAGGAGGAAGACAGATCATGCTGGGGGGGTGGCCAGCGAGCTGGAGTGGATGGAGCTGCTGCTGTTCACCATATTGTGCAAATCCGAGGGGGCCGACAACATCCCGTAGAGTATTGCAAATCACATTAACAGTACCCAGATAGCAGCGTTTGAGATATCCGGTGACTGATGTGTATGAATGACTAAAGCCATTAGCCTTTCCTAGTAGTATTTCCACTAATGATTTCCAATTGGATGCTCTAAGAAGGAAAGCCACGCAAGGGAAGTGAAAACAAAGCCATTTGGTCACTGCTGGGTAAAGCTCTTCAACTGGAGAAAATGGTACAGTTTTAATAACTGGAGCTTTTTTCCCTTTTTTCCCTGAAAACATACAGAAAAATTGACAAAAGAACCCAACCAATAATTGGCTATATGTCAGCATTCTGTATGTAGTGCTGAAGGGACAAAATCCTTCTTGGGAGCCCTAGGGCAAGCTGCGGGGCTGCAGTGTGACCACTTTGTGTCTGCTCCTTGGCCCCCGGGGCTGGCACCGCAGCTGTCACCTTTTGCGTCCCCAAAGAAGCCTTTCTCAGCTCATTGTTTTGCATAAACACAAAGGGGCTTTCCCCCTCAAATCTCCCCTCAAAGGCAGCCTTTTAAAAGCTGGCAAGGAGCCTCAGAGCAGGGCTTTTTGTGGGACCCCCTTTCAGCTCCGCTGCAGATTTGCTTTAGCAGCCCTACCACTTTGCATTGCTTCTCTCTGTGGGGCAAATCCAGCCAGGTAGCTCAGCTGTGACATGTTTTTGTGTGTGTAACCCTTCAGCAAAATGGCTCAGTCATAAGTAGGTCTGTACATGACGGCTAACATCCAGGTTTTTATCTGTTTTATAATTCTTCCCCAACGTCTGCCCACCTTTGGGTGAACCCCCGCAGTCTCTGCCATGGCAGCTTCTGGGTGCACAACCAGGTTCAGCAGTATCTAAGGATGTAGTTGTGTCCAAAAAGCTCTTTTTTCCAAAGGCACTCTTATATTTGCGCTTGGAAGTATCATAGATTGTGCCTTCTATTTATGCCTTGCATATATTTATGTACAATAAAGCTGTATCCAATTCCTTTCTTCTTACACACATATAACAGAAAACTCAATTAGGATTTAATCTGCCGGGTGCAATGCCTGCTTTCTGAGACAGTTATTTTTAAGTGACTGCAATGTTCTGTTGAATCTGCAGTTTTTCCCTGGAGAAGCCTCTGGCTGGTCTGAGGCACACCATGGGTTACATTGTGGTCTGTGCTGCTGCCTTGACTACCTGTGCCATCACTTTCCAAGTGATGCTGTTTGCCCCCACTTCTCTTCCCAGCTTTCTGCTTCCCCCAGATTTGCTGGGGATCCCTGGGGGACATGTCTATGATGTTCTCCTGCAGACCATCTTCTGGTCCGGGCTGCTCTCATCACAAATGCAAAAATGAAATACAGCCATTGCATTTTTTTTTTCCCTGAGCTCTCCATTCCAAAGAAGCCCAACCAAACAGAAAGTGATATTTAAGCACCTTATCTCTGTGAGAGCAAATGTTGAAATGCTGATGTTTTCAACAGAGTTGCAGTTTTGATTTTTCCACCAGCTGTACGGCGTTGACTGTATTGCCACCTCTTTGTAATCAATACACTGAATTCTAAACTTTGTGTCTCTTTGATCAGACCCCCATATCACCCCAGGCTTCATGGATTTGCTTCCTTGTGGTTCCTGTACAGACAAGGTAGCTGGATCCATTAGCCACGCACAGCAAAAATGAAGGTCCTCCCACTTATGCCATGAAGCAAGGCTGTTCAGCAATTAAAGGGGACTAGATGGAGAAAGATTGAAATGGGTGGGCTAGAAGCAGTGTCCTGTTGGGGTGGTGGTGGTCTATGTGCATGACAGGCATGTGGGTCAGCAGGATGGGAGCTTGGGTTTTCCCTCTTGCTGGCTTTGTCCTTCCACAAGGTTGTGATTGGGAGAGGGGAGGAGCGCTGCAGTTTATTCAAACTCAGCCATATACAGGTAACAATCTATCTCCGATGGTGTCACTGCTCCTGTGGGCTCCTCCTCCTCTTCTCCTGTTTCGGAAGGCATTTAGTTTTGCCTCACAAGCCAAAGTTTGGCCTCTGGGCTGTCATTTGAACCCTGTAATACAGGAGTTTGTGGTATTTCTTTCAGGACCAGGAGGTGGGTAGCCCAAATGTGCTCAATGTACCTTAGCTTGAGAAGTCACATCTGCCTACATGTACATGAAACTGTCTCCATTGCTGGAAATGGGTAACTGTGCTGCTGCTCTTCCCAAAGGTGCTGAGCAGTGCTCCTGGCACAGGTCAGCTGTCCCATCGGGATGGAGGAGCTTGAACATCACCATTACTCAGGTACTCTACAGCTGGGACTGCGCTCGCTTCAGGGAGGACGGTGCTACAAAATTATTATTTGTATGTCCACGTAATGGGTTTAATTAGTAGAGATCATCATTGGGCCCAGTAGAGGGAAGTTGTTTTAAAGTCGCGGCTTGTCAGGCTTGAAAGGGAACAACACTGATTCACCCAAGAAGCCCATGCTACGGTGAGTGTGGGAATGCCAGAGGCCAGATTCTGGGAGCACACAGCCCTGTGAGCTGTGCCATTTTGTACCCTGAGGCTGGGAAGAGTGTTCCCCAGATCCAGCCCTGGCCATACCCCGAGTCTGCACCCAGGAGCTCCGGCCAAAGGGGACCATCCTTGTCCCACTCGAGCCACTAGGTCCTGGCTCCCAGGGGCAGCCCCTTTGCCCTGGAACGAGCCACCGGCTTCTCAAGTTACCTTATTTATGATCACGTCTCAGATGTAATTTAAAAAACACTCAAGTAGACATATCCAGTTAATCTGATAAAATGTCAAAATACTTCTATGTACAAGATAATCATCTGCAGGCTTCCTACGAGTGCTTGCCGAGAATAAAGGCAGCCTTGTTCAGAGAAAATACCTGGATAAAACAGCACCTTTTGAGGCAGGTAATCATCAGGAAGATATTCTGATAAAAAACCTGCGTATCAGAAATGAGCTGTAGCTCTTGCTGCAGAAGAACTCCCCACAAACACATACTTGCATACCAATACCAACAAAATGAGATGAATATCCATCTGTTGTATGTAAAAACCGATGTAAACCCCTTGCCTTCAGTGCAGTTATGTCTCCTCTCAGCAGATGAGGCTATGAATGATGTAATTAAGGGGCAGATTTTAATTAATCTTAAGGGGCAGTTTTAGGCAGGGCAAAAAAAGATGGTGGATGGCTGGGCCGCCTCTTCTTACTTTTGCCAAGTGCCTCTATGCTTATGGTTTTCGTTTCTTCTAAGAATATTAAACCTAAATACTGAGCTGAAATTTTCCCTGTGGGAGGTCAGCTTTCTGGTGGCTTTATTTACTATTTACTTCAATAGAAACAGTTTGGTAATTCTGAGAATAAGACGAGAGTATTTTACCTTATTGAATAACTCTGGCGATCCTCTTTAAAAAAAAAAAATAATAATCCACAAAAAGATTAACTGTTTCCATTTGGAGGCAGGACGTTTATATTTACTCTGTATCACAGGAGTTTCCTGACATGGTAAAATTTTTCTTTCGGTGTGACAGCACCAATAGTATTATGCTATTATTTTTCATATATTGTTCTTTAGAACAGCGCAACAAACAGAATGGCTTCATTTCCACTCAGGCTGTTTCCCTTCTCTCGTTTCAGCCCCTTATAGACAAAGAGATACAAGGCAACGGGGCGTGTAAGAACCGCAAATTGGAAGTGAGTCCTTGCTGCGAGGCATAGCTTCAAACATGACTTTCTCCATTCCAACATCAGACTAGGTTTTCATCCCACCTTTTCCCTATGCAAATTGTTAACAGCGAAACGATCGTAAGGATTTAAAGAAAGGCCAGATGAACAGTTTCAAAAAGACATGGGTGTTTTGCTTCAGGAACTCCCTCTAGACCAGGGACGGCCTTGCGGGCGGTTTGTAATTGCCTGTTGTAGGTTTTCCTGTGCCTCCCCCTCCCACCAGAGAGAGGGTATGATTGATCAGAACCAGGAGGATGATTGTATTAACTTTATTTTGAAGTTCGTTTTGAGCTGGGAGTGGAAACTCGAGACAATCCTCGTGTTATTGAGAAACTAGGGAGAGTCGCTTTATAAAACTCTGAATTGAATTTAAACTCTGGTCTCTTGTTTTATAAATTGTCATTTTTTCCCCCCACACCTCCTTTTTCTTGTGAACAAAAGCTTGTAAGGTGATAACTTTTAGTATACTATAATGATCCTGAAAGGAAGATATTTTGGAGTCAAACGTACCACTCAGAAGCAAAAAAGCGTATTCCAGTGAAGAAGCTTATTTTCAAATTAAAAACAACCCTTTCCCTAAGTGCTTGGGCAGGAATGGTTCAATTCTTCACGCAGGAGAATAGCATAGTGCTTTATGGGGTTTAGTGGTACTTATTAACAATAGATTATAAGCCTAAATCCTGTATGATTCTCACATCTGTGTCATTAAAGATGAAATGTCTCGGACCAGAGGCAGCAAATGGAGACTCTTTTATATTTCACGTGCACTGGAAGTTTCAGCTAGTCTGGTTTAGATGCAGTTTATTCTCTTTCTTTGCAAGAAGAGCTTTCAGCTTATGGCTGAGGGAGGGGAAAAAAAAAGTCTTACATCTTTCCCATGTTGTTTTGGATTTTCTCTGTTTCCTTTTCATTACCACAGTCACCTAATTACTGCCTGAACATGTGTGTTTCCTCTTCGCCCCCCACCATCTCTCTGCTGCATCCTTTCTGGGTTTCCCCTTCCATTTGTTTTCTGCTTCAGCCCCACTTCTGGGCCTACTGATCCCTATGTCCTTGTCCTAATTTCTTTTCCAGACTGAACTCATTTCCTTTCTTGGCCATATTTCTCCTGACCCAGTCCAAGCTTCCTTTACACCTGCCCAGAGCTATTTTCCTGCCAAACCCAAAATACAGTAATTGTGCTATGAAAGTCTCTTAAAAAGGCCAAACACTGGAAGATGCAGAAAATGGTAGTGTTGTGTGCTGTCTTGCTCTGCACTTATACAGTTTCTGGTGATCCAAGTATGGGTGCCGGTGAAGTCCGTATCAGATATTGGGTAGCATGTGCCCCCAAAAACATTTCTGAGCATAAAAGGACAGATGCAAAATCTCAGTAAATTTGTGTAGCTCAGTTGCGATGATAAAACAATATTTTATACCAGATGTGGATTTGATCCCTGGAGGAGGAAGATAGTAGAGATTATGAAACAAAGCACACTGGGTTTGCTGGTTTGTTTGTTTTCAGTGCAATAAACTTCCAGAGCTTTGTTTTGCATTACGATGACATTGCTGGCATGTCTGTACTTTATCCCGCGGAAAAAATTTATCCCAGCCTGTTCTGTTTTGTTCTGAGTAAGAACTTCTCCATTTACACTGCCCTTTTCTGTTTCCTGTCTTGCACTTGGAACTTTGGTTTCTTTACTTGCTTTGATTTAAAAGTCCCCCTAAAGGCTGGTCAAGCGCTGAGCAGGAACCTTGTTAAGACCTAGGTTTGACCAGAACTTGTAAAATTTCATTCCTCATTGCCTCCCTTGGCTTTAAAATTAGCCAGTGCAGTGTTTCCTACATTAACTTTACTAAAATGCATTATAGGAAACAAATCACTATCGGAAGTTGCTTCATGGTATTCAAATTGTGGAAGGAGTCTGTAGTCAAAGATTAGCTTTTGTTTTAAACCTGGCTGAACTAGCAGGAAAGACATACAGAGAACGGCCCCCTGCACCTCCACATACTCTGCTGGGTATGTCATCTAAGGAGTGGTGATGGCTAAGGAACGGTAATGTATGTTGCAGCCGTAGTGTCTTGGGCTGTGATCTTGCCACATCTTAAAAGTAATGTAGCTTTCAGGGCTGGTCTGCCTTTGGTAAACTTCCAAAGAAAACCTAAGTGTTATAATAAGTGACGTTGGTGATTTAAGAGGTGGCACTTTCCTTTCTGTGTTAGTCCTAAGCCAACGCCGCAGCATGGTGGTAGAGAGAATTATGCTTCTCGAGGTGTTATGCTTTAGAGGAGATGCAAAACGGTGATCCATTGCTCGTGTCTTTATTTTCTGTCATTCTGTGATACCCGATGTGGAAGTTTTTTCCCTTAGAAAGCAGCTTGGAGACAATTGTGTTTCTGCAATAGTTTCTCGCACTTGTGTTAGGTCTTTGAAGTGCATTAGTGCAGTGCTATTATCTTATGAGATATCATATGACTAAATGTGGGCTATGGCTGCTGCTTCTTGGTGATCTTTAGTGACATAGGGAGAAACGTCCATAAGACTAACTTGTAGAATGCAAATAATACGTAATAAAGTGCTCTTTGCTAATCCTACATTTGATATAGGAAGCTGAAGTTCCAAACCTTAGTTCTTGCATTATTTTTTCAAGGTATTCACATACACATATGCAAACCCTGCTCCTGAATGCAGATAGGTCCTTCCTTGTGCACGTAGTTATTTTGACTTGTTGCACTTTAATGGTCTTTTTGCTCAACTGTTCCAAGATGCATCTGATGGCTCCGCCTGGGAATGCACCCTAGCACATTGTGTGTGTCGAGAGACGGATAATAAATAGTTGGGAAAGACAGTCACTTGCATAAGGAGTCTAATAACTTCTCCCTGTTGGTGGTACTATAAGATACAGATGTGGGAAACAGCAAGAGGTCCTAACTGGTTGTGGTAGAGGGTTACGGACAGCGAGAGAAATAAAGGTAGTTACAAGCCAAATCTTTTTTCCCCACCTGAAACGATAGGCTTGTCAAACACTAAATGACAAAGCCAGGTAAACACTTATTTCCCGCTGTTACATAAAATCTAACAGGGTGATGTTTTCAGTAGTCCCCCTCTCCCGCAAATGCATGCTCGATTTGATAGAATATCTCCTGTTGGACTACACGTCGTCCTGTGTATTCCCTCCACGACCTCAGCACCTCTGTGATGAAGACCAGCTGTACCACATCCCAGATGGTTATAGAGTAGCCAACATCTCGCTCAAAACTCATCTTTCTTCCTGGCACTCGAAGGTCAGGGGATGTTTTTGACATCGCTTTCTCTCCCTCCAATTACAAATAAATGACCAATTCTCTTCCAGCCCTTGGAAGTCATCAGTTCCTCTGGGCTGCAAGTCCAGAAAGGTCTAGCGAGGAAAAAACCTTACGGTATAAAACCGCTGTGGAATGGGGGCTTCGTTTGCTTGGTATTGCAGAGGCTTCACCCAGTGTCAGGGTCTTGCTGGGTTGTGAGCACAGAGCAAGGCGGGTCAGGATGGGGAGCGTTTGCAGAGGCGGCTGCAAGATTTTAAAAAAAAAAAAAAAAAAAAAAAACCACCACAGTGGTTGAGCAAAGATTAATCAATCAGCAGGCAGCAATCACAACTGTTATATATAAATGCAGTCTGTGTAAAACAGAGCCACGGCAATTAAGTTTGCAATTTTTTTTTTAATGTGGCTGGAGAAGAGGTTTTTAAATCGTGTTCCAAAAAAAAAACCCAACAAACCCCACCCTCCTTCTGTTTTTAACACATTTTCTTTCTGAAACTTTTACTTCTTCTTCCAAAAATGAATTTGCCTCCATATGTCATAGCTATTCCTGAGGAAAGATGTCTGATAGCCTTAAAACATGTACAGTGAAACATTTGGGCTGTGATACACATTCGAGTATCGTACAGCTTAATGCCCTTGGCCACCGCGCTGAACTCCGATGATGTTTTGAGGTGTGTGTGTATGGCATCAGCTGTGGCTTTGCCAGAAGCCCAAGGTGCAAACACCATTTTAGTACACTGCCCTGGGAGCAGAGGCCAAATCCTTGCCTAATTGCCTTTGGTAATTAGCTCTGCAGCTGGGATGTGCTATGGCATGTCGACACAGGTCTGCTTTCTGGTGTTCTTCCTGGAGGGGAGTAAAAGTCCTCCTACCTTTGCCCAGGGTACTCACCCGTCTCCTTACTGCCCTTACTTCCTTATTGCAAGAAGGAAATATAAGGTAAAAAATTCAGTCTGTCAGACTGCTATGATAGCAGATGGACAGACCACTGTTAAACACTAAAATGGACATAGAATGTGTTATGCTTAATAACTAAAAATGTTACGACACCACCTTTTTGCCTTGCCTCTTCAGTCTTCCAGTGCACAAAAGCCTTTATGGCACGAACACCTTAGTCTGAGTCCCAACCAGATCAAACAGCAGCATTAACTGTTAATATAAACCCAAATGTGTTATAAAAGGTTTTACTGCTTTCAAGATAGCATAATAGCTATATTTATAATGATGGAACAAAAAAAAAAAAAAACCAAAATCAAAAAAGGAAAAGAATCCTACTTATTAAACCTGTGGCTAAACCCAAGAAAATTCTTCATTGCTGTTAAGGCAATTCCAGATATTCACATGTCAGCCTCCATTATCCTGTTTCTCTAGGCTGTAGGAAATTCCACTTACATCATTGACTTCCTGCCACTGTGGAAAATAGGTTTTGGTAATGGTTGAGAGTTAGAATTAGCCCTCGTCTGCCTTGTCCTCCAGTTCTTGACCACGCCAGTTTAATTACCCAGAAATTATTAGCGCAGTCTTTTTCTTTTGCCTCCCTCCACTCCCCAGCATTTCCCCTCTATTAAGCAGAATCAAGTTTTTGCAAGCCAGAGCAAAAGTAAGATTTAAGGCGGTTAATGCTGCTCTGAGCAAAAATCTCCCTCAGTCCAAAAGCTATACCAGGCGCAGGGAATCCCAAAACTGGAGGGAAAAATCGTTGGTTTCTACCATCAGAAAGAACCGCCATGCTCCTTTGCAGAGCTTTAAGGACCAGTAATGATGCCCCCATTGCCTGAGTAGCAGGAAAGCCGCTGTTTCCCACAACTTCACACAAAAATGCAGCCGCGAACGTTAAATTAGGATTGTTGCCACTGCGTGTCAGAGACGCCTGACAGGGGCTGCCCTGTTTGCTGACTGCCTTTTGACAGCTTCCAGAGATTACCGAGGAGCTGATACACCCGTGGGACGCTTCTGCTGGTTAGGGATGTGGCAATGACCTTCAATGAACTAGCTGGGGAGGGAATTTCGCTTTAGGTGCGGCTGAGGCTCTGGTGAGACTGAAGCACCGTGAATTAATAACGGGTGGTTTTAGGTCCTGTGCTTCATCCCCTCTTCTCAGTCTCGCTGTGCACAACAACATTTATTTGTTGCTTGTCTCTGGCAAGCATAAGAAACAGAGAAAAGGAGGTGATCCCAATGGTACTGGCAGCAATTTGTGCTTTTCGCTGTAGTTCGTGTGCTTATAATATTGTCAGGGATAATAGCTTAAGGCAACGCAGCAGCAAGGGCAGCTGATCATCATCTCCCTTTGACTGCTGAGAAGAGATTCAGAGCCTAAAATAGCAAGCATCATCTTTCCTTGAGAGTAATTGCTTTATTGGTTTTACATTCATACCCCTAAATGATGTGTTTCGGGGAGGTAATGGCTCCTTACCTTAGCTCTGTAATAAATATTTGTGGGAGTTTTTTTAATGAGCATTTTGCAACTCCCTCCCCATTCCCAAGTGAGGGCACTTCCACACAAGGAGGAGGAGCTGTCGTGCTCATCTATGCCCACCCCACCCCCCCCCACACCCCTGTTTTGGGTTTGTTTTTCATCTGACGTGCTTGCCAGAAGCTCATTCCAAGGGCAGAGATTTCCAGCCCAGGGTCTATTCTTGTTTTCTCAAATTATTTTGCTGAGAGAAATGCCCTGCTGTGATATCAAATGAGAAATGAAACAAAGTGGTGGGAGATTTGATTAATGAGCCTCCTGTCGGCGTGGGGATGCGTGGGCGGATTAGGCACAAGAGCAAAATTACCCAGCTAAACCTGGGTGCCGAGAGGGCTTCTCAGAGCGTTAAGCATTTGCACGTGTTTCATTCTCTAGACTGGCATCTTAAGTCAGGCTCTTGGGTACAGCTTATTGATAGTGAAACTGGGAGCCTTTGCCGTTTGTCAGCTTACACGGGTAGTAATTAGCCATTAGAGTGCAGTCCTATTTTTTGTAATTAACTTTGTGTCAAAATTTCTCTGTTCGTTATCTGTGGAAAACACTCACAGAACAATCAACGTCCATCTTACTAGAAGTGCTGTTGAATGCCCTTATTTTCCTCAAGCTATCCCTTCTGATATTCCCCCAAAGTCCCCGACTGCTTGCTATCTCCTTCACCTTATCATGTCTTGGAGGGACTGAACGAGGGTGACGTGAGTTTGAGGGCTTTCTTTTTTTTATCATCTCTATGAACACACCTGAATACTTCGCAAATCTCATTCAGCACAAGTAAATAACACATAACTTTAATATTTGTGTTTATAGTTGTACCTAGAGGCCTAGTGTCTATCTATCTATACGTCGGTAGTATCAATGACGGCAAAGCAAGGGAAATGCTTTAAACTAGCTGTCTGTCTGGTTTAGCCCTACCTAGATACAAAGCTTGTTAGTGGTAATGTGTAACTCTTTGGGGCTTGATTTATGCAGCCCTAGAGAACGTGCAGCAGTTGTCAGCTTCAGAAGGGGAATAGCAAAGACGGTCTGTTGGTAATGTGTTGATCCGGACCACTCGCCTTGTTTAATTCCAGTTGTGGCTGCAAGTCAAGGCTGAGGATGATGCACTGCATGTATTTATTATTTTTTTTTTCCCCATACCCTTCAATTCTCATGGGAAAAGAACACATTAAGTGCAGCTTTTCAGATCGCTCTCTAAAAACAAAGGAGGAAGCGGGGCCTGTTAGATAGGATGATCACAGACAAAATATTCATGGGAGATGTCTCCTCCCAGCGAGCCCCTTTCCACACCCACAGGTATTACAGTCATTCAAGAATTCAGAAGACAACAAAACCTACCCATCTCCCAAACATTGTTCTTTTCACTCCCCCCTCGCCAGCTGGAAATAGGCCGATGGCTAGCTTTGATATCTAGCTGGTGGAAAAACATCCACCTCTGCAAATGCAGGCAGGGACGGATCGTCATAGCAATAGACATACATTCACCCCCCACACACCAGACAAGCCTGTCCTCTGGATGACCACTTTTAGAGAGCAGGAGCTTTACCAGAAAAGGGACTTAGTGATGAACAAGGCAGAAATGCGCTAAGGGAAAGTCTAATTGACCCAAAGGACTTTCTGTTTCCGCCAAATCTGAAGTCAGCTAACGAAAATCCCTCACAAGGAATTACACGTCAGCCTTTCTTGTCCCGGGGCTCCCCAACTGCAGTGTGCTCGCTCTGAAGCCACCTGCAGAGGAAGAGCAGAGAGGTCCCTCCGATATCTCTCCCTGGCTTCTGCTCTTTCTCTCCCCAGCCTTCCAAGGAAAGCCACCGCCAAGGAGAACTGGAGCTGCTGCTGTGCAAGTCCCTGCAAACCGTGGCTTAGCCTAGCATTCCGCTGGCTTTTCAGCTCTTTCCTTATAGCCTCCTAATTTCCCTTTTCATCCTAAGAACATTTGGAAAAGGCAGCATGTAGGGATCTTTTTTTTTTCCTTTCAGGCAAATGTATCACCTCTTTATGAAATCAAACCAGATCTTTAATGGAGCTCGTCTCCCTTCATTTAAACAACAGGCAGCTACCAGGTACGGCATTACTACTGCCTGTAATTGTAAAAAAGCTTGTATAGTATAACACAAATTGGCTCCCAAGAGCCACAGGGACTAAACATAATGGTCCATCAACTCTAATTTTCTTTAAAAGTGGCTGGTATGAACTGCATTAGAGGAGGGAGTTAAAAACCCTGCATCACGCAGCTATTTGCTTGAACCGCTCTCCCAAAGGACAATTTTTTCCTAGGTTTACACTCTGAAATGCAACAGTTCCCTTCCATACCTGTTGTTTTCTTGGGAAGGGGGATGTCTTTTTTAAAAAAAAAAAAAATCTGATCTTTCTTTCAATAAAAATAAGTGCTTTTTTTTTTTTTTTAAATTGTGCTAAACTGCACAAAATGTCTTGGTCCGAGTTCCCCCAGTCACTGAGTGAATGTGCATCTCCTTTAAAATACGGCAAAGGTAAAGGCCCCCCCATTCACTGAATGCCCCTTGCCATTACTTTCGTGTTTATGAGAATGGGCAAGCCTAGCTTACCTCCTTTATTTCCTTCATTATTCTGCCCAGTTGTGCATTTTCTTTTAGTCATCTCCTCCCGGAAGCACGGGGGACAACCCCCTCGGTCACTGTCCCTAACCCTGGGTGCCCACCCAAGGGCCATTTGTGGGCTCACCCGAAGGCGCTCGTCCTGCCCCAAGATACGTTGTTCCCACCTCCTGGTGCCCCAAACTTGCCACAATTGCTTTAAAATAAGAGTATCGCAGTCGCTGGCTTCAAAGGAGCAGCGTCTTGGCTTTCACGTTTCTAACCCTGCTCTCCCGGCCAGCCTGGCATTTGAAAAGAGAAGAATCGCTTGGCTTTAATTGTGGCTTTTTTGAGGTGAGTAACATATATAAGGGTATTTTGTAAAATAGCACAGAAGACCATAAAGCTTTAGAAAAAGGTTTCCCGTTTATTGCAGAACACCTTGTTTTCCTGTTGGTGCAAAGACTAAAAGACACAAAGACCCTCTTTCCCTCTAATCAGGTTACAGCGTCACAATATGGCTCTCTTTATAGGGGTCATTAGATCTTTTCTGTGGGGAAAAGAGTTCTTTCCATAGCTTTGGTGAATTAACTCTTTTGTCTGTAACAGAAGGTGCTTCCCTCAAGCAAGCTTTTTTTTAGGCTCTACAAAGCAATTTCAGCTGCCTGGAAGTTGCCTGTTTATTTTACTCCCTTTGTTTGCAGAAAATGCTGACTTTCTGAAGAAAACACTATGCAAACTTCACGCTACCTCGAGCGTCTTTCTTTTACGTACTGGCTTGTTGTTTGTAAGGTCTTTGAAGAAACTTGGAAATGACTATCACAATATTCAAACAGCGTGAAACCCTTCAGGAAGGCTGTCAATGAAAACTCTCTGGTGCTCATTACCCATCCTGAATTCTGGACAGCAAAGGCGACGTGTTTGAGCTTCTACCCGCTAAAGCATCAGTTTTAAGAAGGAATGCTTTTCAAATTAAAAATTTTTATTTGTTCAGTCTAGTGGTGTATATATTAGGGGTTAATATAGTTAATATATTAGGGGGTCGTTTCTGATTTGCAGTTTCTTTTCACACTGGACTAGTTGCCATAACCTTAGGTTCCACCTAAGAACACAGCACCCTGCCGGCTGCACTCCGCAGAGCGGGTTAAGCTCTGAAGCAGAAAAATGTAGAGATAGATACAGATATTGTACAGGTTAGAAAAGCTCTTTGCTACAGCTTTCCACTAGAGAAATCTGTAACAGAAAGTTACTGGTAGCAGGCTCTTGTTCGCTAGCTTTTTATGTCTGAAGAACTCTACAAAAACCATCGAAAAGAGGGGAAAAAATGATATGATTAAGCAGGTAGAGGTGTTTTGAGGGAACTGAGGGGACCTTGGACTAGGCAGCAGCCTTCAGGAGGGAAGCAACCAAATCACCTTGCTAGCACGTGGCTCTGCGACAATTAACAGATTTCACCATAGCCCCAAGATGTTATCTGCAAGGGGAATAATATCTCGTTGTGTTAGACCCAGAGGGTGTAAAACTAGCTCGTGCCATCCATGTATATTCACTGTGGCAAATAGGGAGAGATCCCAGAACTGGGGGGTAAACCTGGATGGCTGCAGATGCTGAAGGAAGTGCATGCCTGGTGGGACAGGGGTGAGGCAGATCAGTCCTCTGCCCCCCCACGACTGATCCTACAAAGGTCTGAAGAGGAAGCCAAGCAGGGGCCAGCAACGGGGGAAAGGTCCCAGTTTTAAATGCACTGAGCCTCACATTTCATCACGCATCTCCTGCCTCCGCAGAAATAGCCCCAGCCACGCTTTTGGGGAGGAAATAGAAGGAACTAGGCGTTCATTGCTAGGGAACGCCACTGTCCTCATTCCCCTGGCAGAAAACCCTACTGCTCTCAGTCTGTGCCCCTAACGTTTCACCTGCTGGCCTTCGCTGGTTCAGGAAGTACCAAACATGCTCCCTGCTGTGAAAAAGCAGATTTGGATGGCAGATGTCAGTCAAAAATCTACCAACTCCTATGACATACATTACACTGTTCAGTGGACAGTAAAAAAGGGGTTAAATATGTCCAAAAGAAGATGGGAAAGAAAAATTGAGGAAGCTACCTAATTAGGTATTATATATATTATAATTATATATATTATTTTATATATATATATGTTACTTTTAAGCAAAAAATATTGTAGGTATCAAATGTGCCCTACTAAGAACTTTCCCCAAAGCCAGAGTGAGATGATGGCATCTAAATAAAGGCTGGAACATCCAGCATTTCAGTCCTAAAAATACATCATGAAATCCCAGACCATCATGGTACGCTCCCACATACGGTGCTTCCATTGACCACAGCCCATGCATGACCTGGATGAGAAGCCTGCAGGGAGTAGACCTTCAACCATCAAGCTGTCCAGGTTGAGATTTTGCAATCCCCACTGCTTTTTCAGGTAACTTGGGGTTTATCTGGGTCTGCTGTTTTATTTTTGTTAGATGTTCTTTTTTCTTTTTTTTTTTTTTTTTTCAAATGTGGCTTTAGAAGTCAGACATCATTCCATGTCCATCTCAAAATGGTTTTGGAAATTAGAAAAACGAGGATAATTAGAATCTACAGGATCCTCTATTTTTGCTGGCAGTACTTGGCACAAGAGAAATCTGTTTCGTCTTTCCCTCTCTCTCACTCATTTTTTCATATACATATGACACGCATTACAAAAAATTTTTTTGCAATTTTAATAATAATTTGAAAAATCAAATAATAGCACAAATGATATGTTGCTTGAAAATTATTCCTGAGACGTCATGAAATACAAAAAGTGTTTTAACCTCATGAAAAGTATTAGCTGCTACTCAATATTCTGCTCAACTTTGTTATCACAAGCAGAAATGCATGATTTCTCTTCCTTGAAGCCACTGTAAGTCTTATAAGGTCTCCTTCCTCCAGTAAATTAATCTTTGTTCCACTTGTGAAGGAAATTTTCTCCTTCCTAGATCATACTGAAAAATTTTAGTGGTTTCTAGAGAATTTAAGGTTCCTGTTGCTGCACTTTAACTTGAATTCCAGCAATTCCATGGGTTTTCCTTTTCTTTTTTTTTTTAAAGGCTACAATGGCTTTCCTTGTTGTTTTTTTGTTTTTTTTTTAACTCGTTCGATTGAAATCTTAAAAATATTCTTTTACAGATCATTGGGAGATCCTTTTTGTTATTTCTCTTTACCTTCAATTGCATGTACCTTCAGTACAGATCTTGCTATTTCCCCTAATATCCCAGATTGGTGAGCTGCTTTGACCTTAATCATCTTGCTCCATTTGATTTATTTCCTGCATACCTGAATTTGCTAAATAGTCTGCACAGCCGTGTCTTAATTAGCAGCTTCCGGGCCAAGAAGACGTATAATTTAATTTATTATTCCTTACACTTCAGGACTTTTGTTCCTGCCTTTGCGTGACGTCTGCGCTGCGACTCTGCTGTCCACCTTTAAGATTGGGACAAGGATGTGCTTGGGATTGCATTAAGGGAAGTAACAACGGTAACACTCAGAAACTCCAGCTGAAGCTGGTGTTGTTCAGCGTCTTCGAGATGTCTTCTGCAAAAACTCTAGCAGGCAAATCAGATGAGGGAACAGCGGTAAAGAGCAGTGATGCGATCAGGCTTTATTATTGTCTCCGCAAGGAAGAAGATGCCGTTCTCCAGGCCCCTAATTTTGTACCAAGCTTTTGATCACGCTTCCTCCTGATAATTTGTTTTGCTAGCAAACAATATTAATTATTATGTCATAAGCTGAACGACCCAAAGCAAATGGATCACATCCAGCCTGGCGGCAGAAAAGAAACAAGAAAGCCATGGCAACACAACTGAAAAAGTAGTGGGCTGCTCTTCAAAAGTCTTTTCAAAACTGATATTGCCACGTTGTGCTCATTCAGTAACATTTTAAAGAACAATCCTCTTTTGCCAAATATTATTTTGGCAGGAAAACTTAGGGAATAAGTTAATAAATCTAGCAACATCTAAGAGCCTTTTGAAGAGTATTTGCTTCCACTCATGTCTCCTCCTTTATCCCACTCTCTCAGTTTACACTCCTGGCTTTTGTTTGTTTCACGTAATAAATAATAGGGTTAATCGGTAGCATGCTAGTAGTCACAACCTGATACGGCCCCAGGCTCATGTGAGATGCCGACTCCAACGTCTTTTGGATGGAGAATGACCTGCTTGGTTGCTGGAAGCCCATCAAAGCCTGTGTGGCGTGTCCCCTCTGCAGTGGGGATGTGGTGGACCATGGAGGACCCTGCAGCGCACGTGGTGCAAAAATAAAACCGTGCACTGGTCTCTTCTCCCCCCATCGGCACGATTACCACTGTAGTGGTTTTTCACCCGTGAAGATGTACGTGTATCATTTATTCATGGCACATTTCATGTATCGAAATATGTTGAGTACAAGCCGCTGCAGTTGGAGTCATCCAAGGCCTTGAACTCGAGAGTGTCACTGACCGTGCGAGAAATCAGCCAACACAGAGAAATTGCTCGAGTGCCAGCACAGAGACAGCGAGGGTCTGGTCTAGGCTCTCAATGAAGTCAAGACCAACGCGTTTTCTGTTCCGAAGCCTGCTGATCATCACGATGGTTAAAAACACGGCTGCAGACACTAAGAGGTACTGCTAGCCTTTGTAAAGAACATAGGAATAACTGAATAACCGTTTCCCCTAAATGTAACTACTACAATGAAAATCACCTTTAAATCTGTCTTGCAGATACTCGGCCTACGTTTGCGCTGATGTCAATTAAAATATCCATGAGTGAGGCCTGTCAGTGACAGACTATGACAAAGCCTGTGCTTATTGGGGCAATTGCCAGTTATAAATGCAGGAATGCGGGTGGATATTTCTAGATCTGAGGCCGGTGGGGAGGGCAAGGCGAGGAGGAACCATCTGCCTGGTGCATCCTAGGTGTCATTTTTAACACCAGCATTATTGAGCAGCACAAAGCTGTTCCCTTCGGTTCTGCTCCCACCTCAGTTCTGGGTGACGGTCATTGTTCTTTATGCTCCGCAGTTTCATCCTGTAGTAATTTGAAGACAGACATTATCTCGAGATTGATAGGTCTTCTTTCCACAGTCCTAATTCCTCTTGAATCTTGGTGAGAACACAGAAAAAGGAATACGTTCTACCTTTTAGCCAGAAAAAAATCAAATTGAACCAGAGGGAAATGAGCACTTTTTCCTTCACAGCTGCTGCCCTCTTTCTCAGCGAGACAGCTTTACTGTTCCGGTCTGTTGGGTTTATTATATTTACTTTTTTTACCTCAGGTTCATTCATTATCACAGGTAACCTCAGATTTACCTCTTGATGGTCTCAAAACAAGCTAGCAGAATACCTGGGGAAAATGAATGCTCTGAAATGACAGTGCTTCTGGGGACATGGTTGCTGGTATTGTCTTTACTGTTTGTTTTTTGTTTTTTTGTTTTGTTGGGGTTTTTTTTGGCGGGGTTTAGATAAAGCAAACCACTCATACAAATCTTCATTTATCTCTCCATCGTTCGAGTTGAAGTAATAAAAATAAAATTATGATAGTGTTTAATGGTGGTGAACCAATCTTTCAGCTGATGCGAATAGTCATTCTGACTTCTCTATAGCTGTCCCCTTCTAAACCAAGTAATGCCCATGGCCAAGTCAAAGAGGTGGGGGGGGTAGACCACTTGGTGGCTCACGTTTTTGTGCTTAGTATCGCCTGTCCTACCCTTGACCTCAGTTAAAACACCTAGGAAGAAGGAAATTCATCACCACCGCATCAAAACCTGCGGCTCAGTAATATACCCTATCAGTATTTATTTTTCTATGTTATTCATCTTTATACATCAGCCTTACTCTTTTTTTTTTATCACCTTCTTCTGTATGTGAGTCTGGAAGCAAACACTTTTTTCTCAGGCCCAGGACAGCTAATTTTCCTTTTTGGGGGGAACTACCGAAGCTGATGACCTGAATCAGGAGAGAATAGCTGTAGCTACAAAAATGACGATTTCTGATAATGGCTTCTTCATTATCTTGTCTTCTGCAGCGTGAATACGAGATCCAGAGCTTCTGTTACAATAAGAGATATGTTTGTTGATAGGCAAACAAAAGAATATCCTTAGCCTGAAAATAATATAATCTACTAGCAAGTCAACAGAATTTTACGCTGATGGCAGACAAATAATTGATGCTTTGTCTATGATTTGCAAAACTAAGCAGTTGTATTAAAATAAGAACCTTATTTATTCAGATACTTCTAGATAATTTTGGTTCGTGTTCCTTCAATATTTGGAGCCATGTACTTAAAAAAAAACAAAAAAAAAACCAAAAAAATACAATACAAAAAACCCGAGAGAGAAGTAAACTGGGAAGCTGTAAGCTTGCCAACAACTTCCCAGACCTCAACTTTAAAATCAGCTCTCTGCAACTAGGTGACAAATAATTTATTGTCTCGGTGGATTATGCAGATGTTGAAAATATCATGAGGTTTTCTTGGTTCCACTGCGTCCTGCTCGGCTGTTTGGGCTCGCCTCCACAGTACTGGGATTTGGCCAGCCTGGCTTTCTTGGACTCTTTGATGTTCATATGCTCTGTTGGGTTTCCTGGGATTTGCTCCTTCCTGATTAGAAAAAAAAAAAAAAAAAAAAAAAAAGTGCTTTCCCAAGCCCACCAATTCCTGGCACTTCTCTGAGCCATGAGTCACTGGAGGCTAATTGAATCAGCGGTGCTCAATTCCCTCCATCCCGAGACCTGCCCCCAGCCCCCGGCAGCAGCCACCAACGTCAGGGAATTGCGGCTGGGAGCTGCTGATATGCCAGATACATATCAGGAAAAAAAGAAAGAAAGAAGGATTCTGTGTAAGAAGGAGCGAAATGGTGACAGGTAAGTGGCACCTGAGTAAACGTTTACTGCAAAGGAGGGAATAACGCGCATTTATGAGGGCTACTCTCTGGGATTTTTTTCAGGCTGATCTCACACCTCCCTGCTTATATATTCTTTGCCCTCTGCGCCTGCGCTTGCTGTGTCTCCTATACCTTGCCCTCTCCTCCCTTGTTCCGAACGGGGGAGGCAGGTTCAGCCATGCCCCACAGCAGCCAGTCCGGCCAGAGCAGCCTCAGAGGGGCCACCGGGCAACATGGCCAGAGGAGGAAGCTCTGGAGATGCTCAGGGCAAGGTGACACTCCAGAAAAGAGAGTCGTCAGCGTCTTTCCACGCAAACTGCTTTTCACAGCTCCCGTGGTAGCTGTTACGTTGCCCAAAAGAGAACAGAAAAGGCCTGAGTCTGGAGACCGGGACGTGCAGAGCCTGGGAGAGGGAGATCAGGCCACAAGTCTCCACCTGCCAGGCAGAGCTACAACCACGAGGGCAGGCCAGTCGTGTTCCTTCTTGCCAGCTCCCATGGAAGAGGGGAAGTGCAGACGGATTTTGCAACACCTTTGATTACAGTTTGCAAAGTTGACAGAGGAGCCAAAACACACAAACGGTACAGAACGATGAGAGAAGCTGGATCTTCACGTTCAGCGTGAGGTTTGCGCTGGAGCTGTGTGTCTGGAAGGCAAACGAGACCTTTTGGGAGGGTTTTGCTGGGACGTGTCCTTTTAGCACATGTCCTCTTTCTCCTAGAAGGCCAGGTTGCAGGCACTCGCTAGTTCGCGGGTAGCACCGTGATTCCTTTATACCGAAAAGCCTAGAGGAGAAAAATATGCCAGCTGCGGCTGTCTAAAGAAAAGCCCTATTGATTTACATTTAAATGCAGCTGTCGCTCGCCGGTTGTGGCCAGGAAAGCGATGGCAATAGGACACGGCACTAAAACACTGCAGGGCGCTCGGACATTTTCTGTTCCCGCAAAGCACCTCACTTCTGCTGCTCTCCAAATAGCAGGAAGAAAACGGGGTGTGGGGGGGGTGGGGGCGGGCAATGAAATGCTAAGGTAGGGCAGCCAACGCGCTGCCTTGTCCTACCAGCTTGATATGTTGCTGGTGAGGAGCACATGAAAAACCCACCTGTCTCTGGGGGTGGTTGTGGGGGCTCCGTTGGCTCACAGGGAAGCTGGGGGGGACGCTCGGCTGCGGAGGAGAGCAGGGGGAATTGAGACGCAGCTGCTCTCCCTCTCCCAGCATCGCAGGGCAGCACTTGCAGGCATAAAGCACTATTGTTCGCAGCCAAAAAATTGCCAGGGGAGCACGGGACAGCATCGGAAAACCCGCATGTCTTCCCTCTCCCACCCACGCAAGCGCAGATGCAGAGAGTCATCCCCAGCATCCCTCCAATAGGGACCAAAAATCACCGCGGACTTCAGGCTGTCCCTTGGCGGGGACCGCTCGGGCTCTCAGAGGGGTGGGAAGTGATGGACATCCCCACTGGGTGGGCATTTAGCTACTCATCCCAGCTCGGCAGTGACCGTGAGGCAAACCTGTGTAATAGCTGATTGAGTATCTGGTATTAAATAGCGGGGCTAATTCACAACTTTTTCTGTATCTCGCTTGGGATGGAATATCTGACTTCTACGTGCGATTCTGGGGGGAGTTTCAAGCTCTCCGAAGCACTTCTGAGTGTAGGGTGACATGTACCAATGATAAAAGGGAATACTTCCCCCGTGCTAGTTTTTAATTCCGTATGTAACAAACACTTCTTTCTTTAGTATTTCTTTCAACTCCATTTTTGAAGTTGATTTATATCTGCCTCCTGTTTTGCTCCAGTTTCAATCTTCTGGCAGCCTTCCTTGCCAAGCCAGCCTAATGCCCACATGAGCCCCATTAAGCCGCGTGCTTCTGTAGAGGCAGGAGTACACATTTTTTTCCAGGCTGAGCTTTGTTTGTGAAATCTGGGCCTGTTTTCACAGATAATGACTTCCTTTTTGTCTCTTTCTCCTTCTGTGTGCTTTTTTTTCCATGCACAGTCTTTTCAAAATGTAATGTGACCCTCATACATCATTTTTATCAGCCTTATAAACCCAGCATAGTACGGCGTATGATGTATGTAAATTCATGCACCTAAAGGCAGCGAGGAAAAAAATCTTTTAGTTCTCTGTCAGGAACAGAGGATACTTCTATGTCATTCAGTGTTAAGGTTTCTTCTATCTAAAACTATTAGCTACAACAGTCTTATGTTTAGGATAAAAAATAGAAATGATTTCTAGATAGATAGAAATGACTTCTTTTCAAGATGTCGTAATTCATTTCTGCATTTTTTTCAAATGGCAGGATTCTGACATTCAAAGTCACTTTTCGTTTTGAAATGTATTTTTATGCAGTACTATAAAACCCTTCAAATCAAAATTTAAAAAAAGCAACTGACCCAACACAATTTCACAATTTTATTTCACGAAATACTTGGAAGCTTTAGCCTGTTTTTCTCACTGGCAACGAGAAAATATTCTGGAGAAATGCAAAAATATACCTTTGGAGTAGTATTCATCATGGTCATGTTTGTAGAGTTGAGTCTGTGTGGTAGATACAGAACCGTTACCAACAAGGTCTCGGTGAATGGCCCTTGGCCATTGAATCATGGAATGGTTTGGGCTGGAAGGGACCATGGAGACCATCTAGTTCCAAACCCAAAGCACTCAACTTTGCCACGGTAGCCAACCAGAGTTTCAAATTGGAAACTAATTCTGCCAGAAGAGAGTTAGTTTAGTTAGGGGCGCCCTGAGAACGATGGGGAAGTTTTGCCAAGTGTGAAAAACTTTCTGAATGTGCTGTGAGAAAGCCCACACCAGCCACCAGCACTGCTGAAGAGCAAGCTGTAGGACACTGCACGCTAGCGAAGGATCCCCCATCGCTGGCAGGTCCTACAGTGCTGCCCAGAGGAAAATTCAGGTCTCGGAGTTACAAAAGCACATGGGACTCTGAGGTTTCAGTTTGTTATGTTATACCCCTGTCTATTGATACTCCCTGATAGCATCTGGGATTTCTGAGCTCCATCGGGACTTCTGTAAATGAAGTCGCCTCAACGATGTTTGTCCTAGACTGAATACGCTCAGGCAGACAACTGATAAGGGACCTACAAGCTTGACATCAATACACGGTTGCGCTGTCATAACAATACAACCTCAGCCTCTAGGTTACAACTTCTCAGAAACAAGGAATGCTCATTAAGGGGGAAGATAATTGGGAGCGGTTTCCTCGAAAGGAAAGCCACTCCAGGCAGCTGCAGTGTTGAGGGCAGGCCTTCACAACGGTGCCATTGTTTAGAAGCCATTGACGTCTGCAAACAAAAATCCATTTATCTCAGTGTTACAGTCTAAGAAAAAAAAAATAAATCAGGAATCTGTTATACTTCTGCTCCAAACAGAGTCGATGGAGATTCAGCAAAGCTACCTACATCTGTAGATAAAACAGGGGTCCATTTCTGAAGGTGTTAACATGAATGCCACAGATTTCCTTTGAGGTATTTTCTCCTCCTGCGGTAGGTGTGTGACTAGGCTATCTTGGCAAATATCAGAAGTCATGCAGTAGAAATATTTTTCAGCGATGACTGTAATGCAGAATGCCGTGGTGTTTTTTCACTTCGAAATATTTCTCTTTAGGTTTAAATGAAAACATTTCTTTGGCGTCTCCTAATCATCACATGTCTCTCAAATTCTTCAAATTTTACAGGCACAAAATAAGGTCGTTTTTTTAAAGAAGATCTACCTAGAACTGAATAAAAAGCGTTTAACATACAGAGAGGTACCTCTAATATACAGACGCAAAGACAGGCAATCTTTACCCTAGAGCTCTTTATTTTAAATCTTAAAAACAGCGTCTGAAAGACCTGCAAGCCAAGCAAAAATATCTCAGATCTATCGGTTTTATCAATAATCATTCTTTCCAATGCTACAGTGGAGGCTGCAACCATGTTCTTTGGGCCATATCGTGCACTTGCTGAATGTGTGGTGTAATTCCTCTTTGTTGACTTTTACAGCACCCAGCATTTTAGATCCTTCATTGTGTGGAAAGTAGAGAATTATTTATTTTTGTTTATTAGAAATTGTATTGGCCGAATGTGTGGCAGACAGAACCCGTTATGGCATGTCCTGCCTTCTTACAGACTGGATGAATCAGCGCATTTTTGGGGGTACACTAAATCTGTGCCCTTTTGTGTCACTACTGATCAGTAATTAGCACCTCTGAGGGAAGTTTCCACCAAGAGAGCAATTACAGGGACAGCCGCTCAACCCTCCCTCCCTGATGGCCCTCTCCAGACCCTCAAAAAACATATTTGTGAGGCCACATGTTAACTTTTCCAATGGTGTTACTTATGTTGTATGCCATCTGTGACCACACAGACCATCCAGAGCAAGGCAGCCCTTCTACCACTGGATTCATTTCCTCCTTGCCTTATTTCCCACTTCATGTCTATGGAATTCCCATTGAAATCAAAATTCGCTCCTCATTTTGTGTCTATGCTAAATGAAATTCCTTGCTCAGAATTACCAAGCAAGAAGCTTGGCAAGAGGCAAGAAATACCAAAGAAGAGCAAAAGCTCTTCACATGCAGAGGAGCGATTACAGCTTGAGTTACGACGGCAGTTATGTCTCACTACGGACGCAGAGCGTGCCTCTGTGTAGGGCTACCTCATCCTGTTTAAGTTAAGGTGAAGTGGAATTTTCTTAACAAATGAGAAAATAAAAAGGGGGTGGTGGGGGAGGTTAAATAGACCCAGTTATGTCCATATTTGTTCTACCTGCTTTTTCCCCTCTTTCTCTCCCCTACCCCTTCCTCGCCCCCTCTCTCTGTAACATGCGTCCATGCACATACATTACGGGCAAAAACCAGACGATAGAAGTGAAAGAAGCCAAAAGAAACTTCTGCATTTTTCAAATTGCAAAATGAAGACATACTAGTGCCTTTGTGGAACCAGCACCTTTTTCAGTTTTAAAATGATGAGATTGGCAGGTATGCCCACAACTTCTTGTCCTAATAAAAAAAAAAAAATGTATCTGGAAAAAAATCCTTGATGGCCAGCACTTGCACATCAGTACCTCCAGTATGCTTAACGTTTGGTGAACAGAGAGGTAGAAGTGAGGTATGCATTGTTTTGTTTTCATGACAAATAGTCATAATTATAAGAACAAAAGGTATTATGATATTTAAGACAATTCTTTCCTTTTCTGTCCCTGAGGGATTTTTCATTGGCTGTTGCTGAAATGAGAAACAAACAGTCAAAGAAAAAACAAAAAGGGAATCCTTTAATCCCATCCCATTTACTTTTAATCCAATCTGTGTGGCACAGAATAAATTATTTAAAGGTGACGTTTGCATCTGAGATGGCCTTTTTTGGCTCTTGGTTGGAGAGTTGCGCTGCCTGTACTGACCAGGGGTGACGTTTTCCTCCGCAGTCGCAGAGCACGTGCCGTGCCACTGCCTCACAAAGCCAGCCAGAACAGTCACACTGTATTCAGGGGTAGCTAGGTCTGTGCCTGGAAAAGGCATAGTTTTTTGCATTCTTTCAGTTTGCATTCTATTAATTATGGAGTTTTACGGACTGCCGTAGACAACTTATGCTCCTTTTTTTTTGGTAAAAATTTAAGTTTTATCTTCTTTTATTCCTTCTTGAGGACCGTTGATGGGTACAAAATGGAAGGATTGCTGTGATGGTAACGCCACACTGGGAAACCCTCACAGCATAAGCTTCTGAGCCAATCTGGATATTAAAGCAGCCCCTACCTCCTGCTATTTCAATCCTGCCGGATTTATAACACACTCCTCAGCCGGCCATGCATTATTGAAGAGTTCTTTGGGTAAACACAGGCGACTGCAGTCTCCGGCTGTACAAGAGACATTACCGAGCTGAAACTGTTGTGACAGCAGTCAACTCCTTTCATTTCCATTTCCATTTCCATTTCCAATTCCATTTCCACTTCCAATTCCATTTCTGACTCCTGCCTGAATGCAAAGGAAGTGCCTTTGCCATGGCTGCTGTAGCCATGAAGAACACACCCTGAAGACTGCGAGAGGCTTTTGTCAGCTCCAGGGTTTCCCACCTTTCTTTCCATCTTCCCATGCTGGCTTTTGCCCATCTTCGCTGGCCGTAAACAAACCTAAGCTTGACACTACAATACTTTTCCACTCTTCAACGAGAAGAGAGAATTTCTTAAATCACCTTTTAGTCAGAAGAAGGAAGGATGAGGGTGTGGAGCCCAGGAATTTCTACAGGATCTGTGGCTGATAGATGGAGATGATAGGAGAAGCTCACTCTTCAGCCTCGAAACATGGCTCAACAATTGAACATAATCACAGCATTTTGTTTGGCTTTTGAACAAGGAGTCGATGCTTCGGCACTGGAGAAATCAATGTGCCTGACTGCATCCACAGAACGGAACTGCCACATCTGAACTGTGAAGGAAAAAGGGTACATAGATAAAGCTGGCAACCCATTGGGAGCCATCTGAGGAAACAAAGAAAAGTACAAATACAAATAAGCATGCATCAGTCTCTGCAAGACTCATAAAACCGACTTAATTTTATCATTATCTATTGCTAACTCATCATGGACGGTGGGAAAACGATCACAGAACGAACCTGACAATATGAAGAGCTCAAAGGATCAGGGCAACTCTAATTACATGTGCTTGATCCCATCCAAAGATAATTCTTTCTTTCAGCCCCCCCTGCTCAGGAGGTGGAGCAGTGCACACTCCAGGCTACATCTCTGTTCTGCATATGGCACATGAGCTAAGATACTGCAAGTTTTGTCCAGTATTTCCATCAAACAGGGAGTAAAGCATGCTGCTTGCTTATTAACTAGCGTAGAAATTTAACCCTGACTGGATGACTTGTTTACAAATATATTTTGGCAGTTCAAAGAACCTACTGGATCCACCCACGAGGTGAAATCCTGGGAATTTTTCCATTAATTTAAATAAAGCCAAGATTGACCTCAATTCAGTAGAAGGAAGATGAACATTTTATCTTCTTAGGCATCTCTCTGTATTTTGAAACCTTTCCTCTTACGTGTAGTATTTCACATATACAACATTTTATGGTAAGCTCTTGGCTTGTTTAATCTTATCTATATTTTTTTTCATTTACAATAACTGGACATATGGAAGTGCTTGGGAATAGATGAATTTGCATAAGGTCAGCATTGTTCCCAATTTTTTTCACTTAAGAAATGTTAGTAAATATGTCAGTGAAATTCATGCTCAAATAATCTCTGGAATTCTACTGCATTAAAAAAATGCAGTACTCCCATTCCTCTCTGTTCACAGCACAGACATTGATTTCATGTTATCCTTACAGCCTTTATTACCAAATATAACTTGTGTTCCAGATTCTGATGCCAGATGCTATTATCTTGGAAAGCATTTGATATACATAAGTGTAACAGCCAATTCTATAAAACATTTCATGGGCTTCCCGTGTTCCCATGCAGCATTGTCAACATTTTGTTAATTAGGAAAATCAGGTTTGCCCAAGGAGGCAGAAAAGGTCATCGATATTAATAATGGCCAGATCTTTCCCTCCTCCTCTGAATCACACCTTTCATAATAAGAATGACAAAATGATGTTCTTTGGAGGAGGGAAAGAAAATGAGTTTTGCCAGGTGTCCATCGAGCAGTGTCCATCGAGCAAGGCCACAGAGGTGCTCTGCAGGCTGCGATGAGCAAAATATTCGTCGGCTGAAGTGGACATGTGGCAGCACAAGCCTTCAGAAACAATTTCAGGCTCTGAGAGGAACGATGAGAAAGCTCTGCTCTAAAACACTGGTTAACGTGGACCTAAGCAGTCAATATAATGGGGCTTTTCATTTCTGTGGTGCAGCATTCCCAAGAATATCAGCAACCAAGATGAAACTTAGCTCAATGGGATTAACTTTAAATGTGAAAGGAAGACCCTGATGTTCAATTAGCAGACACGCAGAGGAGAGAGCGAATGAAGGATGAGGGTTTTAAAAAAGTAGAATAAAAGCTGCCCCACTGGCACCGAAGTGATGCTGGGAAGAATGGGGCATACGAGGAGGATGCTGCTCTGCAGGTCTGGGGCAGATGATGATCATTGATGTCTTTTTTTTTCTGGGGACATTGATGTCTTTTTTATCTATATGCGTAACAGAAATAAGATACTTTCTTCTAGTATAACTTCCATTTTTTAAAATGACGTATGTGAATCAAGCGAGCATCTATTGCCTTTTCTTAAAAAAAAAAAAAAAGTTGAGTAAACTTAAGAATGATATCAGCAAGGCTCTAAGGAAATACACAACTTAGAAAAGAGAAAGGAATCAAAACGCATTGAGGATACCAAGCACTGCCTTTACAAATGGTGTAGGGAATGCGTGTAGGTGGACGATAAACAGGAGGGACCTTAGTGGAAGCAATCCATGGAGGGTTTGCTTGGTAGCACAAACAGATTTTGAAATCGCTGTTGATAACAGAGCCAGGATTTGCATTGCTGTTCACCTTGAGACTTCTTTGTTCGGGAACAAAGGGATGCGGGACCAGCCGGCAGCACGGGGTCCCGGTGGAACCTCTCGCGGGTGCGGAGCGGGAAAGCCTGGGCAGCATTCCCAACACGACAGGCACCTGCTTCAGCGCGGGAGGTGGCACGTCCACCCAGGGCAGGCAAACCCACCAGTGGCAAGCGCCGCCCGGCAAAACACCCTTGCAGTTTGCAGCGCATTGCATTTACGCCGCCGATTTACTTTACGACGAAACGATGCGGGCAGACTAAAGCGCTTCCCAGCAAAAAAAGGAGTCCGTTTGCTCCGCAGCAAATTGCCATAATCCAAAAGATAACGGGAGGATGCTAATCAAGGATTGTAAGCTGTTGTTCTAGCGATCGTTTATGAATTATTATTTTTCTACATTTACTCATCATTCCGTATCTATTACGTGCCCTCCAGAATATCCCATTTGACAGCAGTGAGAAAGCTGGTGTACGTGGATTTTGCTGTCTGCAGAATTTAATTGTGCCTTGTGGGGATTCCCTTCTGTCAATGATTTGTTGGATATTGATCCACATAACTGGAGGACCTTTTCATTTTTATTTCCTTTTTTAAATAATTGATCTATAAACAGACATTTGAAAGAAAGCACGCTAGGCAAGGAGAGCTTTCATCTTTCAAAATTCTGCCAGTAAAAAGCCAACTAATAATCTGTAGCTATCTTGGACCGTGTCCTTTGCCGATGGAGAAAATTGAAAATTACTTCAGGGAGTGAACCAGAGTCAGAGTCGTTGTTTGGGGTTTTTTTTCATTATTTTATATGACATCCCATTATTTTTGTGGCACACAACAGGTGCAGGGAAGATTATTCAGCCGAGGGCAGAAAGACCTAATCATAGGGCTGCTGTTTAGACGGTACCACCTTGATTATCCAAATGTCACAGGGACACTGAATATGTTTGCATAATTAAGGCCTTGGCTAATGGCAGTGCTTTTAAATGTAATTAATAGCTTTCTGGGGATACGATTATTTTGAAAAACAAGGAGATTGTGGTAATTGAGGTTCAGATAACTGCGGTAGAGCTAACAAGAGATAGCATGAAATGGGTGAAGAATTATGTGAAATATTAATTAATGAAGGAATATGAAGTTATCACTCGTTTTTGAGGATACTATCAAAACATGTTAGCAGATGACTTCCAGTCACAATACGTATTAAATTTAACAGAAAGCATGAAAGCATAATTCCATTTACAAAATTTTTTAAAAATAGGTAAGTGCTATGTTAGATTGAGAAAGGTGACTATCAAATTAATTTCATCATTTAATACCTTTATTTTAGAATTATTAGAAGGTTTCCTTCTTTCTTATTTGAGAGGCGGTCATTCTCACTTTGTTCAAGGTTCCTTCCTATATGCGTAACAGAAATAAGATACTTTCTTCCGGTACAATTTGCATTTTTTAAAATGATGTCTGTGATTCAAGCGAGCTTTTATTGCCTTTTTTTTAAAAAAAAAAAAAAAGAAAAAGGCAAGTAAACTTAAGAATGATATGCAAATACCATGCAAATATGGGAAATACAGCCCCCCTTTTAGAAAAAGCAAGGCTACACCTGCGCCAAAGGCAAAGCATCGTCGCAAGCGCTGGTTTCGGGCTTCCCCAGGCAGCGGGCGGACAAGGGCGGCCCCCAGCGCAGCGGATGGGGAAAAGGGATTGACACGGATGCTCCGAGAAAATATGAAGGGTAGTAGTTTTCGCAAAATCTTTAACTTCCCCCCCCCCTTAAAAAAAATAACAGAGAGCTACTGTACCCTGCTGAGACCAACATCTGTGCAGACAATTAAACCCTTTTTAGACTCCGAGCCGGGGACGGGGGGGGGAAACTCAGAGCAACTGGCCCTTTTCTACCACATCCTCTGAAGGATTACAGAGAAATAAAAGATTTTGCAAATAGCTAGGCCCACACATAATTACAAAGAGGGCCCCGCTGATTTGTTCTTAAATAAATTTGGTTAACAATGATGTTTTATTTTCTGAAAAATAACTTACTGACATTGGTGCTTGGATCTGAAATGCAGCGCTGACATCTTTGTTGCGTGCCCCCTTTGGAAGGAAGCCAGCTCTAAGACAACAGAATAAGCAGATGAATGAGCCTTTGGGTTGTATTCTTCAAATTTCACAGGCAACGATTTATCAAACCTTGATTCACGATGATATGACACCAAAAGCTCATTGTACCGCATTCTGGTTTTCTTCTTTAAGCGTCTTTTATTTTCCTTAACTTTTTCTGCCGTTTACCTAGGGTTGGGCAAGGGATGAAGAACATTTCTGCAAGGTATTTTCTCTAATTAAAGTTTATACCTGGGATTATAGTTAAGAAAGGGACTCCAAACAAGGAGGGAGGACACTGTGAAAAGGGGGTTTAAATGTGGAGCAAGTTCAGTCCCTGCTCTGAAGGGTTTAAAACCTAAACTGAAATTGAGAGTTCTGCAAAAGGAACATGAATAAAAAAGACACAATTGCAGACACCATTTTAATGGCCCTTTCTGCTGAAAAATGCTTCTGTTGCAATTATTCTGACCCAGGGCTGTGTATTAACAGCTCTCAGCGTCCATCGCTGCACAGGCTTCCTAGCGCACGTTCCGTCCTGCAGAAACAGAAGTTCATACATTTATCAAATTACGCTCCGTTCTGGGAAATGCCCACCAAGAATTTCGGGTTTCCAGGCAAACAGGCGGCTGGGCCATGGCTGTCCTTCCCCTCCCCGTCCGTCCTGCCAGCCCGCGCCCTCCCTTCTGCCGCCCCGGGGGGAGCTCCAAGGAGCAGGTGGGGGCTTTTCACACACCAATTTGGGCAGCGCTTTGGTTCCCTTTGATAGGTAGAGGTAAGACAAAGAAAAAGCACACTGTGGGAAATGTGTCCTGCTCTCACCTTGAGGTGACAGCTTGTGACACATCCTGTCCCACAAAGGATGCCTCAACAAAATCTGAGCTGTGGAAGTTTAACCCCTTGGCTTATATATTATACAGTGCAAGACAGAGATGTTGCCTCTTATGACACTATCTTTTTTTTTTTTTTTTTAAAAACAGGCCTGTACTAATGGCACAATGTTAGGAAACGAGTTTTACGCTGTTTCTAAATTGTCCAAGCCAGTACAATTCTCTACGTGCAACTTCAAGTTTGTAACAGCCTGAGAAACTGGGATTGCACAGATTGGAGGCAAGAAGAGCTTGCCTTTCTGCGCTGCGAGCGGAGGCTTTCACAACGGCTTTACCCTGCAAGGCTAGAAACCTGACCATGGCGGTTCTCTCTGACACCAGCAACACAAAATTACTCCTGCAGACTTCCAATGGAAAATGGAAAATGACAGACACCAAGACAAGTCAGGCTAGGTTTTTTGTGAATTTGAAGACAACGTGACCTACAGCAGGAAGAGTTCGATGGTGAGAACCTCCAGGGCAAGGAAGAAAGACCAGGCTGGATGGGGCTTTGAGCAGCCTGGTCTAGTGGGAGGTGTCCCTGCCCAGGGCAGGGGGGTTGGAACTAGATGGTTTTAAGGTCCCTTCCAACCCAAACCATTCTATGATTCTGTGATTAATCAGAGTTTACTTATTTCTTCTCAGGAGTGGCTGTTGGCGTTTAACACGTCGTACGGTGTCTGCTGCAACCAGGGCAGGAGTTGCAGGAGAAAGCGGCTCTCGACCACCCTTTGCTCGGGACCCAGACAACCCTTTAAGGAATTGTTTCTTACCTTTTTCTTTTTGGTGAAGCCAACCTTGAAAATGTGAGTGCAAAGGTTGTCGTGCGGTTCTTCCTCAGAAAGCCCGCTATTATTTCAGGGACATGAACTGCCCTGGTGTCCCAGCGGATACGGGCTGTAACAGCCCTACTGCAGAGGCCACCTTATATCCCATTATACACATTGCTCCTGAAATCCAGCATCGTTTTTCCCTGGAGGAGGAGTTTTCCACCCTGCAGGGAGACATGGGAGGTGGCACACCAGGGGACACATGGTCACGGCATCACCAGGGATTCCCTCCCCGGTCCCGTTGCTGCCCTGTCCGTGGGGAGTCGAAATCGTGGGGTGCCGCAGAGGCATTACAGCCGCTTCTCTGGCCGTAAGCCATCGTTCCTCAGTTACTGTCACCTCATGTGAGCTCCAGCTTCCATTTGCAATTTCCATTCAGTATTTGGTTTTGTTATACTTTACCTTACAGTAACGAAGGTACTTTTTAGGATGACATTAGGTGGTGATATAAAGTGACTATGCCGTACCCTTAGGGTCCCTACCTAACACGCTAGAATTTTAATATTACTGGCATTTTTTTGTGAAAATAAAATTTTACCTTAGTTACTTAATCAGTGAAAGATGAAATGTTTAATTAACGTAAAACGTGATGTATTTCGCCTTCTGCACAGCCTGAAGGCTCCAAGGTTTTTCCTTTCACTATCAAAAAGCCTTTGTAGTAAATCAGCACACGATACCAGAAGCAAAGACATAAAAGTCTTGTTCCATGTTATTCCAAGTCTGATTTAATTCTGAGATCTTTATTATTTTATCGTGTGTGAGATACAGTAATTTGCTTCAAGGTGGTGTAGGATAAGGCCTACGTGCCGCTTACATCTCACATAGCTCAGTACAGAGCCTGCGTGCTCTTGAATGTTTCCCACTTTTTTTAAGTTTTTTTTTTTTTTAAAATTGAGGCAGGTGTTCTTGTTCCCCCCCCCTATAGAGAGTACACGTTTCTGAATGTTATGCAGATACTGTCTCTTACTTAAATTTAGTTCCTGCTGTTTCTTCATGGATTACGACCTGTTAGCAACTTGGGTGGAGCAGATAACGAGGCAGTATTGCAACGATGATTCTGAGGAGGGAATCAGCAGGGGCTGAGCCTCGTTAGCTGTCACTGCATCAACAGCTCGATGTGAGCTCATTTATTTGGGTTTCTCAGTAAAGCCCTGTAGAAAGGGCCAAGGTTGAGAGTCAGGCTGCTATTTTATGTCCTTCTCTACAGCATCCAACTAGAGGATTGCAGGATGCTGGGAAGCGGGAGATGCTTCTGGGTGATGCTTTCAGCTCTGCAGATCAACAGGGCAACAACTAGAGGAGACAGCCCTTGAAAACATATAAATTAGGGTAATGTATGTCAAAAATATTTCTAACCAGACTTTTTCCTGGTTTTTCTTGCTTTATCCTCTAATTATATCTGTGTTGAAATAGCTGCTGTTGTAGGCCAGATTTATACCAAAATTTTATTCTTCTGAGCTCCAAGTAATTTTGATATTAATGGCTTTGCTGCTTCAAACACTGTATTTGAAACATTATGGGTACTTTATTTCTCCTCCTTGAGCAAATGGCCTGATAACAAGGGTCAGTAAAGCATCGTTCAGCATCAGGTAGACTCAGTCAAGTCCTCTGACTCCAAAGAGCAGATTTAACTTTCAGGCTTCTGGATTTGCAGAGGTGTTTTACTGGATAATAGGCTGTATTTCTGATTTAGAGACAGGTTGGGCTTTTTTTAATGAAGACTGAGTAAAAACCCAGCAGCTTCACAGTAATGGATGTACTAAGCTGTGTTACAGATTTACTGGCTTTAAGACAAATAGTCTGTTTTGTCAGTGTCTCACTGTCAGTAGTTGCATCCCATTACTCAACACATCAGATGAGAGAATGCCATCCAAAAAGTATGGCATACAGATGCTTGAAGGAGTAATGAGATGCATTCATTCACTTCCTTTCAAATAGATAACAAAGGCTAAGCAAGCAATGAAAAGCTCTCCAAATGCTTATACGGATTATTGGAAAAAAAAAAAGGTTGAAATTGGGCTTCTGTAACATTAGCAAAATTAATTAGTTAACAGTGCTGTATGTTCGTGGTCCAGGCAATAGTAACTCAGTGTAGATGATGCTGCTTCTCAGCTGAACTATACCACCTTGTGGGTTCCCAGGATATTACAGTTTCAGTATCAAAATCATCTTTAGGAAGTTTGTCAGGCTAAAATTGCTGAAAGCGCTGCTATTTTTTATGACTAAGTGATGTACTATGAGCAGAACGCTATTAAAGCTCTTCTGTAATTTGCACGTTCCATTTGTGACTTTCCAAGCCATAACAATATGTATAAATCCCACATGCTCCGGTATTTTCCAGTCATTTTACAAACTTCTAGCTTGATCTGTGGAAGTTTTGCAGTCAAAACAGAAAAGAGAATGATGCAAACCTTCTGTTGCTATTTAGGCTTTTAAATCTTGTGACAAGGAAATCAGAACGACAAAACTGAAAAGAAAAAAAGCCAACAAAAAAGAAGCGTTACCAATCACTTCGAGAATCCCTTTCTTTCTCCTGGCCAGTTAAGTTGTCTTTAATAAGTGCCAGAGATTCAGTACAGTTTTGTCTGGGAACTGCAGGATTTCTATCTGTTTAGGGTTTTGGTGTTTTGTTGGGTATTTTTTTGGGGGGGGTGGGCTGTTGTTTAGGGAGGGGTTTAGGAGTGTGTGTGGTTTGTTTTTTTTTTTTTTTTTCTCCTCTTCAGCATTGATGGGAATCTTCTCTTCATTTGATGGGAATCTGACTTCGAGTGGGATAATGCTGAATTTAACACTTGAATTGTAAAGGATGTTTTTAAAAACGTTTAAAAATGTGGCAGCTGCTGACTTAAGCAGGGTTTCACCAACAGCCAGGCCATGAGCTATTAAAAAAAAGCCCTTAATTTAAAAACAAAAATGCCACGATATGTAGTTAAGAGCACTGCTCAGTACTCCAGCTGTTAAAGGAAAAAGAAAGCATACTGTCGCAGACAGGTGTGAAAAATAAAACTACTAAGTTCAGACCAGCGTATTCCTAGGCTACTTTTTTTTTTCCAAGCACAGAGAGTTTATTAAGTGCTAAATATCAAAAGACCGATTCAGCTTTCATTAGCGTGACTGGGAAGGCAACCGAGAATTGACTCAACCTCCGAAGAGCTGAGGCTGCTGTCCCTATCTGGGATGACACGATCCTCAGTGACACGGTTCGACTGTACCAGTATAAATTCTTTAGTGTCGGAGCGAGTAAAACTTGAATGTTACAAGGACTAAGCATGGCTTGTCAGTAACAGGGCTTTTTTTTCATCAACACACTCTGCTTACAGTGAGATGTGAGCCATAGCAAGCTTTCTTGCAGCCTTGGTAGGGGACAAGGGCAGGAAGGGAGGGAAGAAATAGCTGCCTTCTGCCAGCTGTTTCTGTAACCGGTGAAAAGTGGGTGTGCATGTTGAAAATAATAATGCTGCCCATGCCTGCAGATTGGGTTTCCCATATCGTATCGATTTCCAGAAGGGCTTTGTGCATTGAGGGTGTAGCTCTGAGCCCCATCACGGTGTTTATCAATAGGTCGTGGGCAGAGATGATGATGATGATGGTGCGAGTCCCAAGGAGCCAGCTCTACCTCTCTTTTCCAGTAGCAGTAGCAATCGCGTATCTTCACGCTTATGGCTTTTAGAATATGTCTTTCTACCGATGACATGCGGACCTCGGGAGATCCACGAATGGCTCCTGAAAGTCCCTGTGAAAGGCAAGCGATGGAAAACGGACCCTCTTGTCAGGAGGCTTGAATTATCTGCAGTTACACAACTACCTTCCCTACTCTTGGCTACAGGCTGGCTTGTGTAATTTCTAAGTCACCTGTCACCCTACAGTTGGCCACCGGTATTCAGCCCTCTGTTCTTACGCAGAATAATAACAAAAAGGTTGGGTTCAGTACCTGTTGATTTTAAATTGACGCTTTTCTGCCTCAACGATGGTTAAACTGCATCCTGAGGAAAAATATTATAATAATACTTCGTTCCTATAACATCAAAAGAAAAAGCAATGGAGCAAAGGTGTTTTCTACTGTATCTACCCCAAACTGAAATAGAAAGTGGTGTTACAAATTTGAAGGCAGTTAGTAAAGGGAGCCAACAGAGAAACAGTTTGGTAGAAGAACCAGAGAGGATTAGAATTACTCACTCGTCAAACAGATGATGCACCCTCTTAAGGAAGAAATGGCTCAGATGAGGCAGAGGAATAAGACAAATAAATCAATTATCAGATAAAAAGCTAGGGAAATATTCTAGGAAATAAAGAAACTGAATGAGAAGCTGATAAGAAAAGGTGGGAAATTCTTATAACTTCCAACTGTGTATTTAACAGAAAACAATTAATAAAACCCAGATTTGCCATCAAGTTTTGCACTGGGAAATTCACAATTTTATTATAAGACTTAGAATTTCTGATTACCATGCTAGTCTAGGGCCTGAAATAACACTTTTGGGGGGAAGCAGATTCCAAAATTCGAAGGCCGAAGCCTGATCTTTTGGGCTGCTTTGAGGATGTTCACAATTCACAAGCAATTTGGTCATCGTGGCACCTCCAATAAAGTCCTGCCAGAATGTAGAAATACCACTTCTGAAGGGTTTTACAGGCTACGAAAACAAGCTGGCCTGGACTGGCATCGAGACATGGAATGTAGGCTTTAACAACTACAACAAAAAAAGAATTATCAAATGCTCCTTTGTGTGAGGAACGGCAAGACTGGCCCTGTGGTAAAAGCTCCTGGAAAAACTCACACCAGAGCACTGATGAGGAAAACGTTTGTTTTCCTCAAACACGCACACACAAAAAAAGAGATAAATATAACGAAAAGCAATATTTACTGTGTAAGTCAAGAGCCGAAGGTGTCATCTTGACTGCTGTAAAATGATACAGCTTTGCAAAACACAGGAAACCTGGGCGTAATGGGAGATCTACCCTGTCCTGCCTGAAATCATTTCCCCCCTAAAACTGACAAATAAAAATGAAATTATTTGCCCCCAATAAAAGGCGAATAGATGATTGACCTCAAATGGGGTTACCTACAAGTGCAACTTAAATCCTAACCCTGGTATCAAGTGCTAGTTTAGACGCCTATATCTTATTTCGCCACCATAAAGTTAGGCTGATTGACTTCCTACTTAATGCTAAGACTAGAAGGCAGCATGGCTTGAAGGAATGATGGATAAATGTTGATATAAGGATGTGCTTGAGATTTTGGCTGAAGAATAATTCCATCAGGAAAATAAATATTTCTGCTAACTGCTTTCCATGGCCCGAAAGATCTCCTCCGCTCTTGGCAGCAGCCGTGGACTCGCTCTATAATTTGTCTCTTTTCCTGGCATCCGATGGCTGGGTACGATAATGTCAGCAAAGCTGCTATTGGGGATTCTGTGCATTTAAAAATAAATAAATGAATAAATACAATAATTCTTGGCTCCCAGGACGTGGAATGCTCATTTTAACATGGAACATATCAGTGCAATGTTAAAAGACAGTCAAATACTAATACTGAACATTTAGAGAGGCTGGAGAGGACAATCTGGTTAGTCTGTTGTCGATCACATAGAATCAGGGGAGGCTCCTGTGGTGTGCAAGCACAGAATTAAAGCAAAAAATGCCAAGTTGATTTGTAGCCCATTTTAAAATAGGATTTATCTAAGAAACAAAAAACCAACCAAACAAAAATTAATAAAAATTGAGTTTGATATTGGCTTTGTGAGAAGTGATACTAGGGTTGTTTACAGTATTTAACTTAATCCCATGTGAATCCTGATACAATATCGCCTGTCAGAGAGCAGTGTGTGTTCAACACGCTGACACAAGTGGACTGGTGGACCTAAAAAAAAAAAATCAGAGTCAAGGAGGTATCCTCATTTTGTTAGCGTGTTTTTAGTGGCTTTGCCAGGAACCACCCAGTCTTGGTCAAATACTATTCCAGATCTTTATCAATCATCTAGAAGGAAATTAAATTATTTCTGATGAAAACATCAGCTGCCAGCAAAATATGTGGTGCAGCAAAATGATAAGTCAGTTATTGAGAGCAATTTGGAATGCTTTTTGACATACGCCATGGGAAAACATAAGCATGAGCAGTAATGTCCCCAGACAGGCTGCATTATTGGTTATCTTTACCTACTGGGGAGCTGAACTCAGACCAAAATGTATTTTAATACAGCATAAAGTCGTATATACAGGGACAAGGAGCATAGGTCACACCGAGCCAGGTGTGACCATAGGTCACAACAGCCAGGAGAGACTGGCTGTTGGTCTATCTCTGGGACACACGAAGATTTTTAAAAAGATACCTGCCTAACTTCCAGACTACAAAGTTCCCCAGTGTAGTGCTCATGAGAAGTAAATGGATTTGGTTGCTGCACGTAGGAGTGCAGGAATACCTTCCTGGAGCCGTGGGGTGACATTTCCTTTGTATATCCTCCTAGTGAAACCCGAAACTACTTCCTGGGAAGTCTTCTGAACGGCTTCCAGCTCCACCACGTGCCCTTGCAGGAATGATGTTAGGCAGGTGAGAAGATCAAGTCTGTCCTAAAAGTACTCTGACACCTACCATAAATGAACTCGGGCTCTGTAGACGATCACAGAATCATTTAGGTTGGGAAAAAGCCTTTAAGTCCAACCGAAAACCATGATGATGTAAGCGTGGGCAGGATTCCAGCTGCCTGCAAGGAATAAAGAAAATGCCCAAGGCGAAGTCCCCTGTTACTCAGGAGCGCGGTGCATCAAACGGGGCTTTTGTGGCCTGCCTTCAGCTCATCAAATACACTACACAGAAAACGACCCGCCAGATCTGCTGAATTCAGAACCGGTTTCTATTCTGGCCGCGGAATAAAATTCTCTGTCTGTCGTAATACTTGATTATAAGCCTGAGACTTCTCAGGACTGTGTGAGATACTAGGTACGTATCCAATATTCGTTTGGCTTACACAGGAAGAAAATGCGCTCAAAAAACTTGTTTTCTTCCCTGTAATGCTTTTCATTTCGTTCATCAGCCCTCCGCTTGCTTCTCTACCTTCTGTGCCTTCCAGCACGACGTTTCAGCAGCAGCATTGGCCACTTTCAGGCAAAACTGAGGCACTCAACGTGACAGCCAGATGTGTTGAGCTGTTGACACTGGCCACAATGAGGTGGCTATTAAGGCTTTGCAGCAGAGTGTGAGCTGGGTGGCGTTGGGATTAGATTGCTTTTCCTGTATCGGGAGGCGAAAGCCTGATGAAGTATTGGGCTGTGTTATCAACAGAGCTTCCGGCAAGATGAGAACGACCTTTTCTTCACTTGATTTTTCCATTCTTACAAGTTATGAGTGGTGGAACGCTTCCTAGCGCAGCCTTAACTCTGTCTAAATTTATTTGTGTTCATCTAAAAGGGTCCAAAACTCTATCCGTGCTTATGCTGATGTACCATCAGAGTAATTCCAGGCTGGATGAGGCTTTGAGCAGCCTGGTCTAGTGGGAGGTGTCCCTTCCCAGGGCAGGGGGGTTGGAACTAGATGATCTTTAAGGTCCCTTCCAGCCCGAACCATTCTGTGATTCTGTGACACAAGCAGAGCCACTCCGGACTTAGTCTGATGCAACGTGAAGTAGAAGTTGGCTTAGGATGTCTCTCTGGCATGTTAACTCATGGGCTCTAAGAACTGCAAAGAGGAAACAGATCAACGTGTTGTGTGTGGGGTTGTGGGTGTGGAGTTTAGTAGGTGGGTGCTTTTTTTTTTTTTGTGGATTTTTTTTTTTTTTTTTTATGTGGTTGGACTTGATGATCTCAGAGGTCCCTCCCAACCACTAAGATTCTGTGATTCTGTGTGAAGTTTCCCGTGGGCTTCAGGGAAGAATCTGGGGGGCTTCCCTGAATTTTAAGATCTCTCTTCTGTTTTCTTCTCTCTCTTTGTTACCCTCATGCTAAGCAAAAAAACCCCAACAAAATCCAACTTTCTTAAAGTGCCCAGAATTTTAGTTTTTTGAAGCAACTCAGGTAGCACTTCCACTGGAGATGGTCATGGCTTCCAGAAGCTTTAGTTCTTCAGCAGCATTCCTATGCCAACGGAATCGCAGGTTTGTTTTAGTTTCAGGCTGAATAACAGGGACAGGCTCCGCTGGGGATGATGAACAATTTCTCTCCTGCTTCCAACCCCACAAGTTCCTCCCAGCTACTCTTTCTCAAGGCAAGACAGGGAGTCCTCGCTGCAGCCGGCACTAGAACATCTGAGCTGCTCAGCAAGACCTGGACTCGGGAGAGCTGCTGGCCCTGATCCCGTGGCTGGCAAACAAGCTTTCCTTATTGCCTTCCCCCCCAACTCCCCTTCTGGCCTGGCTTGTCTTTTAACCACTGATATGTAGAAATAATGCAGTTTGTGATGGTCACATCCGAATCTTCATATAAAGAAATTGTTCATCTCTCAGGAAGCACAATTAGGGGCGGTGACAGAGGAGAGAAGGAATCCCGAGGGATTTATCCTACTGTTCCATTAACTTACTGAAAACACGTCCTGCTGACAGCACCAGTGGCAGCACAGGCGGGTTTGTGTTGCGTTGTATCTACCATAGCTGCTTCAATGTCAATGGTCATTTTTTTCTTAGCCATTAAAATAACTTTTTACAAAAATAAAAAAGAATAAAGTGAAATTGTTGTCCCTAAAACACCTCCTAACTTTGGCTACATTTGAAATAGAAGCTCACATTCAAAATATAATACAGCTGCAATGATACTGTTATAAAAAATTTTTTGCCTGAAATTGTTTCGGTAACTGAAAATTGGTTGTAAAGGAATTTAAAGGTCAGTTTTTTTTCTTTTGTGGGTATCTAGAAATACATCTAGGCTAGCTTTGCATCTACGACTACAAAAGGCTTAAGCAAACTCTGTTTCCAAAATGACTTGCTGTTATTTACACTCATCCTATTAGATCAGCGATATAATTCCAAATATTAAATTACGCGTCCTGTAAACCGATAAATAGATATTTTTTGATTCATTATCATACGTGAGCTGCAAAATTTTGCAATGTTATCATTTTGTGTTAATATAATGCAAGGGGCACGTATCACAATTCTGGTATCCAGTATCGACAGGTATTATTTGCGAGTGTCTAGAATAGTATAAAGCTGGTGCTTTAAAACTTATTGGCTAGATTTCTCTTGTTTTCTAGATATTCCCTTTTCCAGAATTTTATGGATGTACAGCATTTAAAAGGCTGAGGTTGAGTTTTCGTGTATTTGAATTTGCATCCTTTGGCAGTGGCATTTTTAATTGCGACATGTGAGAGAAGAGCCCAGAGGCAAGCGCAAGCCACGGGCACAGAAACGCTCGAACAACGTTGGAACAAGATTGTGTCTGTTCTACGCGTAAAATACTGGGTTAATGATTCATTCTGACCTGTTCATTAGTGAATGGACCAAAGTCCTTCCAGGGGGTGTCAAAATGCCCGCCGTGTTTCTCAGTGCTGTGTTTTCAACTTGGAGCTCAAATTCAGCTGGCAGATGTGGAAGAATGCCATGGAGTGAGAAAAACCTCTTGTGATTAAGCCACGGTGAATGCTTGAAGAATTATTCTAGCTAAGGCTGATGTTAACTTATGTCGGTAATCCTCCACCCCACATATCCTTTTTTTCCTTTGCAAATACAGTTTTACTGTTGTTTTCTGCTGACTCTAAATGCCTCAACTAAACTGGGGGCATTTTTGCGATACAAATAAAGAAGCCGCCTAGACCCGCGGGGCTGCCTCTTGAGAAGACCCAGGGAATTGCTCACTGCAGGCAAGGGTCGACGCACGCCTGTAGATGGAGTTAAATATCAAAGAACGGGCGCAGACCTTCACAGCGTTACGCGATCCAGGCACTCAGACGGGACCGATGATCCCTTCTGGGTTGTCGCATCGCTTTGCTGTCCAAGCTCCTTGGGAGGGGGAAGGAGATGTTTCCTCTAAGGATAGTTTGCAGATAAGCTTGCTGTCTCCTACTGACCCAACCAGTGCAGCCAGAAAAAGCAGAGCGCTTTCAGGTGCAAACGTCCTCCTCCAGGTCGGTAGATGCTGAAAAGGACAAAACTAAGTACAGGCTAAGGACGGCCGCGTCCGAGAGGAAAGGTTCCCCGAGATAATGGTGCTGGTACGGGGTGGCCATGCAGGGAGGAGCGCTGGGTGCCCAACCACACTGGCCCCCCCCCAGGTGGCCACGGTGCCCACCGGGTCAGGGCTGGCTGTGGGCGTGAGGCTCCATTGCATAAAGGAAACGGGGGTTTGCAGGGGTTAATGGCCTGAAGTATCTCTTTGCGTCAGATGACAATACCATCCAGGGGCAGGCACCACCGCTTCTGCCTTACTAACCACTTCCAGTCAAGACTCCTGCTGATGTATATTTGATCTCCCTTTTTTCATCATATCCAGGGAAATGGTGGTGGTGGTGGGGTGAACTGCCTTTGACACCTTATCACAGAATGGTTTGGGTTGGAAGGGACCTTAATGATCATCTAGTTCCAACCCCCCTGCCATGGGCAGGGACACCTCCCACTAGATCAGGTTGCTCAAAGCCCCATCCAGCCTGGCCTTGAACACCTCCAGGGATGGGGCATCCCCAAATCCTCACAGTTCTTCCAACTCCACATTACTCATACCTTCTCCCCATTTCTTTTCACTAGGCTTCTCACTTTTCTTACTTTTTACATGTTGGAAAATCCACCGCCGGATTCATTAACTGCCTTACAAGAATAAGTAAGCTCCGTATTTGCTGATTTGTTACATGGCTACACTGGATTTACCTTGTCAGCTTCATTGCTTGCCTACAGGTTAGTGGACCGCCGTGTTTACATCCCTGCTGGCATTTAAAGCTTAACAAATTCAAAATTAGACTTTTGCTTCTGCCGGCACCACCGACTTCAGGGCCATGCCTGCCCTCCTGCTCGGCGGTGACCGCAGGCAGGGGGGATTAGGGCTTTCCGGCTCATTTAAAGGCATCCGTTTTTGGGATGAAGGATGGTGCGGGCTTTCGGTGGGATGGAGATCTCACCCAGACCAGGGATGTGGGGTCCTTGTGCTGATGCTCCTGCATCCTTGTGATGCTTCCCCTTTCCCCCCCAGCCCAGGGCAGCGGAGGGGCGGCGAGCAGCCCCCAGCCGCGGTTGCCGGCGCCGGTCGGGGGGGATGCGTGGCAGCAGAGGGCGCTGCCGGCCCGCGCGTGGATGGCGGCGGCGGGGGCTGGCGCGGGGGGGGAAGGCTGGCGGGACCCCCGCGCCTCCGCTTTACGCTACGTGTGTTTGGAACTTTATGTCTGCGCAGCGGAGGATCTTCCCGTGGATAACGCGCCTCACATCCCCCCCCCCCCCCTCCCCCGCCTCCGCAGCCCTTTAAAAATACGGCGCGGCACAGCCACGTCCCTCGGTGTGCGGGGCCGCCCCCGACCCGGTGTGTGGGGGGTGTGGGGGGATTTGTCCCCGCCGCCCCCGCCTCCCTCTCCACTCCACTTTCGCTGGGGAGCGGCGGGACGGGCAGCCCCCCCTCCCCGCTCCAACTTCCCGAGAACTCCCCGCTTTCCCGGCGCGCCCCCTCCCTTACTTTCCCGGGAGCGGGACGCCCCCCCACCCAGGTACGCGGGGCGTGGCGGTGGGCGTGGAGGTGGGCGTGGCTCCGGGGGGCTCGGCGGCCAATGGGAGGCGGTGGGGGGAGCCGTCGGCGGGCGTCAAGAGGGAAGGGGCCGCCGAGCGGCGGGCAAAGTTGGGGCCGGGCGGCGGCGGGCGCGGCGGCGGCCCCGGATTACAGACCCGGCCTCGGCGGCGGCCGGTGAAGGTCCCCCCTCCCTTCCCCACCCATGGTGGCGGGACGGCGGCCGCCGAGGAGCGGCGCATCGCGGGGGGACCCGGCGGGAGCGGCTCGGAGCGGCGGCGGCTGCTGAGCGGCGATGCGGAGCGGAGCCCCCGGCCGCCCCCCAGCCCCCGGGCGGCGGAAGGAGGAGCGGCGGCGGCGGAGCGCCCCGTGAGAGCGGCGAGGCGGCGGGGTCGGCGGCGGGGCCAGGGCGGGGCGCGCGGAGCCTCAGTAGGGTGAGGAGAGAAGCCGGGGAGGCGGCGGGGGAGAAGCGGCCGGGGGAGGTGGGCTGCCATGGGCCGCCCCCCCGCCGCCGCCGGCGGGGCGCCGCCGCTGCTGCTGCTGTTGCTGCTGCCGCTGGGAGCCGCCGCGGAGCCCCGGCAGGTCTTCCAGGTGCTGGAGGAGCAGCCGCCCGGCACCTGGGTGGGCACCATCGCCACCCGTCCCGGTTTCACCTACCGGCTGAGCGAGCACCATGCCCTCTTCGCCATCAACGCCACCTCGGGCGCCCTGCACACCCGCGCCACCATCGACCGCGAGAGCCTGGCCAGCGACGTGGTGGACCTGGTGGTCCTCTCCAGCCAGCCCACCTACCCCAGCGAGGTGCGGGTCCTGGTGCTCGACCTCAACGACAACGCGCCCGTCTTCCCCGATCCCTCCATCGTGGTGACTTTCAAGGAGGACACGGGCAGCGGGCGCCAGCTCATCCTGGATACGGCCACCGATGCTGACAGTGGCACTAATGGTGTAGACCATGGCTCCTATCGCATTGTGGCTGGCAATGAGGAGGGACGTTTCCGGCTCAACATCACCCTCAACCCCAGCGGTGAAGGAGCTTTCTTGCACCTGGTTTCCCGGGGTGGGCTGGACCGGGAGGCCACCCCCACCTACCAGCTGTTGGTGCAAGTGGAGGACAAGGGCGAGCCCCGTCGGCGGGGGTACCTTCAGGTCAACGTCACCGTCCAGGACATCAATGACAACCCACCCATCTTCAGCCAGACTCTTTACCAGGCGCGAGTGCCTGAGGATGCGCCTGTTGGGGCCAGTGTTCTCCAAGTGGCTGCAGCTGATGCTGATGAAGGCACCAATGCTGACATCCGCTACCGCCTGGAAGGAGGTGATGGCGGCGGCAGTGGTGGGGAGGGGGTTGGCAGTCTCCCGTTTGAGGTGGACCCTGAGAGCGGGGTGATCCGCATCCGAGAGCGATTGGACTACGAGATGCGACAGCAGTACTCCCTGACAGTGCAGGCCATGGACCGAGGGGTGCCGGCGCTGAGTGGCCGGGCCGAGGCCCTCATCCGCCTGCTCGATGTCAATGACAACGAGCCCCGGGTGAAGTTTCGCTATTTTCCAGCCACCTCCCGCTTTGCCTCCGTGGATGAGAACGCGGCCCCTGGCACGGTGGTGGCCCTGCTGACGGTGAGCGATGCTGACTCCCCCGCAGCCAATGGGAACATCTCTGTGTCCATCCTGGCGGGAAATGAGCAGCGGCACTTTGAGGTGCACAGCAGTAAGGTACCCAACCTCAGCCTTATCAAGGTAGCAGCCGCGTTGGACCGGGAACGCATCCCGGCCTATAACCTTACAGTGGCGGTGGCTGATAACTATGGGGCCCCACCACCACCTCCAGGCACCCCGACTTCTTCCCTTTCCCCCGATGGGGTGGTGGCAGCTCCCGTGAGCCGCTCATCGGTAGCTAGCCTGGTGATCTTTGTGAATGACATTAATGACCACCCCCCTGTCTTCGGGCAGTCGGTCTACAGGGTGAACATCAGCGAGGAGGTGCCCCTGGGCAGCTATGTGCGGGGCCTGAGTGCCACGGACCGTGACTCAGGCCTCAACGCCAACCTCAAATATAGCATCGTCTCGGGCAACGAGCTTGGCTGGTTTCGCATCAGTGAGCACAGCGGGCTGGTCACCACGGCTGGCCCCGAGGGTGGCACCACCGGGCATACTGTGGGCACATCTATCTCCAGCGGGCTGGACCGGGAGACTGCTTCTCAGGTGGTGCTCAACATCAGTGCCCGTGACCAGGGGGTGCAGCCCAAGTTCTCCTATGCACAGCTGGTGGTGACCATCCTGGATGTCAATGACAACAAACCTCGCTTCAGTCAACCTGAGGGCTACCAGGTGTCCCTGGCTGAAAACTCCCCGTCAGGAACTGAGCTGCTGGTCCTGAGTGCCACAGATGGGGACCTGGGAGACAATGGGACTGTCCGCTTCTCCCTGCAGGAATCTGAGCCGGCACCAGCGGCGGTTGGCCCCTCCTCAGTGACCCCTCGCCGTATCTTTCGCTTGGATCCTGTGTCGGGCAAGCTCAGCACCATCTCGCAGCTGGACCGGGAGGAGCAGGCGCACTTCTCGCTGCAGGTCCTGGCTACTGATTTAGGCTCTCCTCCCCTTTCTTCGATAGCCCGAGTTAATGTGAGTCTCCTGGATGTGAATGACAATAGCCCCGTGTTTTACCCCGTTCAGTATTTTGCCCATATCCAAGAGAATGAGCCAGCTGGAACCTATGTGACCACTGTGTCTGCCACGGACCCTGACCTGGGACCCAATGGGACGGTCAAGTACAGCATCTCAGCCGGAGACACGTCCAGGTTTCAGGTCCATGGCCAGACAGGGGTCATCACAACAAAAATAGCCCTTGACAGGGAGGAGAAAACTGCTTACCAGTTGCAGATCGTGGCCACTGATGGTGGCCATCTTCAGTCGCAGAACCAAGCCATTGTCACCATCACTGTCTTGGACACCCAGGACAATCCACCTGTTTTCAGCCAGGGCATGTACAGTTTTGTTGTCTTTGAAAATGTTGCCCTCGGTTACCATGTAGGTACTGTTTTTGCTTCCACCATGGACCTCAACACCAACATCAGTTACCTTATTACGACAGGTGACCAAAGGGGCGTGTTTGCCATCAACAGAGTGACGGGGCAGATCACCACAGCCAGTATTATTGACAGGGAGGAGCAAGCATTTTACCAGCTGAAGGTGGTCGCTAGTGGTGGGGCGATAACTGGAGACGCTATGGTCAATATAACGGTCAAAGATTTAAATGACAATTCCCCACACTTTGTTCATGTGGTGGAAAGTGTAAATGTGGTTGAAAACTGGAAAGCTGGGCATACCATATTCCAGGCCAAAGCTCTTGACCCTGATGAAGGTGTTAATGGCGTGGTCCTTTACAGCCTTAAGCAAAACCCAAAGGGCTTGTTCTCGATCAATGAGGAAACAGGTGCCATAAGCTTAATCGGGCCACTTGACATAAATGCTGGGTCTTACCAGGTTGAAATCCTGGCCTCGGATATGGGGGTGCCGCAGCTGTCCTCTAACTTTATCCTGACTGTCTCTGTTCACGATGTAAATGATAACCCACCTGTGTTTGACCAGCTTTCCTATGAAATTACTATTTTGGAGTCGGAGCCTGTGAATTCCAGGTTCTTTAAGGTGCAGGCTTCCGACAAAGACTCGGGAGTGAACGGTGAAATAGCGTATAGTATAATTGAAGGAAATACTGGGGATGCCTTTGGCATATTCCCAGATGGTCAGCTGTATATAAAGAGTGAACTGGACCGTGAACTTCAGGAAAGATATCTTTTACTGGTTGTTGCCTCCGATAGAGCAGTAGAACCACTCAATGCTACTGTAAATGTGACTGTAATTCTGGAGGATGTAAATGATAATAGGCCTCTGTTCAACAGTACCAACTATGTATTTTATTTTGAAGAGGAGCAGAGAGGTGGATCGTATGTAGGTAAAATAAATGCTGTAGATAAAGACTTTGGGCCAAATGGTGAAGTCAGGTACTCATTTGAGCATATGCAGCCGGATTTTGAGCTGAACGCGGTAACTGGGGAAATCAGAAGCACTCACCAGTTTGACAGAGAAGCTCTCATGAGGCAAAGGGGGGCGGCGGTATTTAGTCTCACAGTAATAGCGACAGATCAGGGGTTGCCAAAGCCTCTAAAGGATCAGGCAACTGTACAAATCTACATGAAAGACATCAATGATAACGCCCCCAAATTTTTGAAAGATCTCTATCAAGCTACTATATCAGAACTGGCAGCAAATCTGACGCAGGTTCTGAGAGTTTCCGCCTCAGATGTTGATGAAGGGGTTAATGGATTGATTCACTACTCTGTAATCAAGGGAAATGAAGAAAAACAGTTTGCAATCGATAGCAGCACAGGCCAAGTGACCTTAGTAGGCAGACTAGATCATGAAGCTACTGCGTCGTATTCGCTTGTCATCCAAGCGGTAGACTCTGGAGCAGTTTCCCTAAGTTCAACTTGCATGTTGAGCGTTGATGTGTTGGATGAAAATGACAACAGCCCTTCCTTCCCTAAATCAACTTTGTTAGTGGACGTCTTGGAAAACATGAGAGTCGGTGAACTTGTGTCATCTGTCACTGCCACTGATTCTGATTCAGGTGACAATGCTGACCTCCACTATAGCATTACGGGGACAAACAATCACGGGACCTTTAGCATCAGTCCCAACACCGGTAGTATTTTTCTTGCAAAGAAACTGGACTTTGAGACACAATCTCTGTATAAGCTAAATATAACAGCAAAAGACCAAGGAAGGCCACCACGGTCATCTACAATGTCAGTGGTAATACATGTTAGGGATTTTAATGACAACCCTCCTCACTTTCCTCCGGGGGACATCTTTAAATCTATTGTTGAAAACGTTCCTGTTGGTAGTTCTGTCATTTCTGTGACTGCTCATGATCCAGATGCGGATATTAATGGGCAGCTAACGTATGCAATCATTCAGCAGATGCCAAGGGGTAATCATTTCCGGATAGATGAAGTGAGAGGGACAATATTTACCAATGCTGAAATAGATCGCGAGTTTGCTAACCTCTTTGAGTTAACAGTCAAAGCCACTGATCAGGCTGTTCCTGTGGAGTCCAGACGATTTGCTTTGAAGAATGTGACTGTTTTGGTGACGGATCAAAATGACAATGTTCCCGTGTTCGTATCGCAAAATGCTCTCGCTGCCGACCCCTCAGTTGTGATCGGTTCGATCCTAACGACAATTATTGCTGCAGATCCTGACGAGGGCGCCAATGGAGAAGTGGAATATGAAATAATCAATGGAGATACCGAAACCTTCATTGTGGATCGCTACAGCGGAGATTTAAGAGTAGCGTCAGCTTTGGTGCCTTCTCAGCTCATATACAATCTCATCGTTTCTGCCACGGATCTGGGCCCTGAAAGGAGAAAATCCACCACTGAGATGACTATAATTCTGCAAGGGGTTGACGGGCCCGTCTTCACTCAGCCGAAATACATAACCATCTTAAAAGAAGGCGAGCCTATCGGGACAAACGTGATATCGATCGAAGCGGCGAGTCCGCGGGGTTCCGAAGCCCAGGTGGAATATTACATCGTGTCCGTCCGATGCGAAGATAAGAGCCTCGGGCGCCTCTTCACCATCGGGCGCCATACTGGTGTCATCCAGACGGCTGCCATTTTGGACAGGGAGCAAGGAGCGCGTCTCTACCTGGTGGATGTTTATGCCATTGAGAAGTCATCTGTTTTGCCCCGCACGCAGCGAGCAGAGGTAAAGCTTTTTATTCAGTAATTATTTGTTTGCATTCTAAATGAGTGATTTGGTGTATTTGTTGTTAGCTGTTTTACAGACAGTAGTTCGAGGTAGCAGAAGACCTCAAAGCTAATTCTGATGACTCATTAGATTAAGATAACCTTTCAATTAGTATACCTCAAACTGTTTTCCTCAAAGCCGCCTTTAGAAATTTGAGGGAGCCTTAGGCGTAGTGCTTACATTTGGCTGCTGTAGGCACAATGGTGGTTAAATAAATTCTAGGTACTAAGTACTTTAGGTGCTAAAAGCTTTAATCACGGGCATTTTGGAGTTTTGCGCGCCTTCTCCTTTTAGCAATTGTTAATTATTTTAAGTCTTTCTCTTCCTGTGTGAATTACGACTGAACTACTACTGCAGTCACCATGTCGGTGTTTGTCTGAGAACTGGGCAGCAGGGGATTGCTCTCCAAACAGCTCATCTAGCGTCTCAAGTCTTGGATGTGCTCGGTGTCCCTGCCTGGTTATGTCCCTTGGATAGGTCTCGTCATGGCATCTCCGGTTTAGGTTGCTTCTTTACCATCACCGATGAGTATGAAAACAGTCTTGTTTCTGGTCTGAAAATGGTCTGGTTCTGGTGAAAATGCAACATTTTAGCTGGTAGCTTTCCTTATCACAAAGCCATTTGCTTTGACTGAAGGGTCTTTACATGTCCTCTGCCTGACTAGCTTGAGGAGCAAAGGGTGGAAAACAGGTTTGAAACATCAGCTGTGAAGTGCAAATGTTTTATTTACTCTGTCTGGTAATTGAGCCACAGAACTGATCGTTTACACCATTCCTGCTGTCTTCTGCAGGGATACTGAGAAGCCTGGTGTGAAAGGGAGCCTTGTGTTCGTTTTAAGTTGCACCATCTTTCTGGAGCTGCCTTCTGCACTTCGCTATGAGCCATTTTACTTGCAGTTCCTGGAAGTTTGGGGCTGGCACTGCTGAGTGGAGTGGGCCAACCAGCGGAGGATGCTGGTAGAGCGTTGTGGTTCAACCATTTCCCTCACCCACTGAATGTATTATCTTGATATTGCATTGCCCCATGCGTCCCAGATGCTACCTCCAGCTATATTTCCTCTTGGGAATATTGTCTTGGTTTTGAGCCACCAAGGATGCTGTGGTGGTTTGTGGTGGTTTGTTTTTTTTTTTTTTCTTTTTGATTTTAGCAGATGTGGTATTTCTACTTCGTACTTGGCAGAGGTAGCTTTTTCTCTTCATAGCCACTTTTTTGTTGTTTTACTGTAGTTTAAGTATGATCCGTATAGGTACGGAACCTCGCTCTCCTGTGCTGGCAGTGACTGGTGCTCTACGAAGTAATTGTTAGACAGGGAGTTTGAGCATTGTTCAAATTCAAAGATTTCTTAGCACGTATGACAGGGCTCATTTTAGTGTGTGTGCTGTAGATTATGATGTTTTGAAGAGTGGTAGTGTATTGGAAAACGACCTGTTCTAGTAGTGCTGCTGGCTTAAATAATTCATGCTGTTGGTACTAGAAGGTTCCTGTTATCTAGGTCTTTGTACCCCTGCTAGTAATTTGTAAAAGATTATACCTTTATCACTTTTTAAAAATTTTATTATTATTACATCATATTTTGTCAGTTGTTTTGAGGGTTAAGCCTTTGTCAGTGGGTATTTGGATCACACTCCTTCAAATTTGGGTCCGCCCACGTGACCAGAGAGTCTCTTGACTGGAGGAGGTCTCATAGAAGCCCCTGTGGTTGCAATAGTCTTGCACGTTGTAGAAGCATTTAATATGAATATTTCGTGGGCAAGGAAGAGAACAACCATTGAAACTCTAAACAAATTTTACATTGTTGAGTACAAACCACTCCTGAAATTAAAAGCAAATGTTTTATTCTGTGAAGAACATTGAAAGCAATAGTTGGGAGCTAGGATTTCATATTGCTGGTTGCGTCTCTATAGCTTCTAAAATGCTTCTTCTCCCAGACGTTAATTAGCTTACTGTGCTTCTTTAGAAATGTATTATAAATTATAATCAACTATCGACTTTAAAAAACATAACCATATGCAGGCTCTCTCGTGACTTCTTTAATTTTTCTGGAACGGCTTTTGCTGTCCCACACTTGAGCAAGAAGGGCTACAGTGCAATTCTTTGTGCGAGCTGACTGTCAGTGGGTGCTGAATAAGCAATGCAGCTTTTTTCCATGTTGCTTTTGGATGTTAACCTTTTTTTTTTTTTTTTTTTGTTCACTGGGGTAGTGGTTTGATGTATCGAGTGCACACATTCCGCTCTGAGAGTTTACTGCCAATCTTCTCTCATAAAAACCAAACCAAAACCCAACCAGCACCCGAGTATGTGAACGTTCTCTCTTATCTTTGGAAACCCATCTTAAAACACACTGATACTAAAGTCTTTGTGCATCAAGTGTGTCATTCGGAAGGTTTAATGTTTTATTCCGGTCCTGGTTTTTAAGGTGATGGTTTGAGTGTTGGTACAACCCAAACACCGACGAGGGACAATGAATGTGTGTGAACCTGTAGAATATATAAAGCCACAAAACTCAGGTGTTCTTTGGCACATAATCCCTTCAGCTTTTTTGGGTATATACATGGCATGATGAAGACTGACTGGTTTTTAGATTCGCCCATGAGAAATAAGTTGTACAGCATCAATACAGGTGTGCAGACAAAACCTAAGAGGTCTGGTACCATTATACGTGACAGTTTTCTGAGCAAATAAGCTGTGTGGTTCTAAGTCTTATTTGTTTTTCTGGATTCTATGGCAGGAAAAAAAAGTTTGGGTATTGTGTATTTATTTTTTCTTTTCTTTTTTCTCTTATGAAGAGTATGTTCGGTTGTTTGTTTGTTTGTTTGTTTTTTTTCCTGAATCTGGTTAAAGAAAAGGGAGGGAAGAAAAATAGTAATGGGATATGCTTAACAACTTCTTCATTCTTCTTCACTACCTGCTATGCCTTCTGCCCTGATGCCAGCCATCATCTGAATTGGGCTGTGGCGTGCGGGGGAACTGCTGAGCACTCGGAGCCACCCAGCCTTAAACTTGCTGGCGGAGGTTGAGGCGGAGAGCGGCAGTAGCAAGAAAGTTAATGGATCTTTTTGCCTAATGTAGGCTTTGGGAATGGTTTTCGGGCGGCAGATAGGTGGTGTGAAATAGAGATATTTGCAGCTTCGAAACAGTGGCTGGGCTTTGCCTAGCCAGCAGGCAGGATAAGAGAAGAGCAGGCTTGTGTGAAACCACTTACTCTAGAAGTGAATCAGTCCTCATCCTTGGGAAATGTTGCGATTATTTTTGTTAAATTCTGTTACTGAACTCTACTTTTTTTTTTTTTCACCTTTTTTTTTTTGTTGCTGTTTTTTCTTCTTTGGTTTTTGGGTTAGTATTTTTTTTTTTTTTATAATATCAACTATATTGAAAGGATCCACCCAGTGCTCCAACTGGAAAAGTCTTTTTCCAGTCTTTCTCCTCCATTCCTGGGGTTTGCCCTGTAGGATCAGACTATAGCTCCACTGATTGCCTGGCTACCAGGGTCTTAGCCCTTTTCTGAAGAGAGGGGCCAGGGGAAGAGCCATGCAATGGCAGGACTGTGGTGAATCCCCTTCTGAACCCACAGCAGCTGATGTGCCTTGAAACTCAAGGGTTACATTATATTTTCAGTAAAGCAATAGCAAAGAGTTTGGAAAACAAGGAACAGTTTATTTACAGTTTGTGGGTTTATTTTTTTTTTTTTTTTTTAGCACTGGGTTTCATATTTGTGTATGTTTCTGTGCTTGTTATTACTATATGGAAAGAAAAGTGGCGGGGGGGGGGTCAGAAAAGTGCAAGTTGTGAGATAAAGTTTTATGCTCAAAGTACCAAATACTTTGAGATTTGCAAAGGAAACCCAAGTGCCTGTTCCATGGTATTTTACAGCTAAGCGGTGTAATTTTGGATAGTTATTACTGAATTTGAAAGTTGTTTTTTTTTTTTTTAATTTATTTTGGACTCTTTGCTGATTTGTGTAATCTACAGTGACAAACCTGGTGATTTGACGTTGTGTGAATGTGTTCTGTGGTCGGTCTTAGTTTTTCTCCTCTTGTATTGATCATAAGGCGTTGCAGTGTTATGCAATGCTCTACAAAGAATGTAGGTGTCCTGAAGGGAAAGAAAAAAAGCCAGGAATTGCTTCACTCCTTTCTCTTGGCTCTCCAACATAAATTCTCTTTTAACCTCTTCAGGCAGGGCTGAGGGTTTCACTGTTGTGATTTTATATTTAATATAGCAATGCTCATTGGCATTGCTTGAAAACCATGTGAGTTTATTCAAGCCCGCCTCCCAAAACAACGATCGTATGCTGTGGGCCGTTTCGGGGTGGTCGTATGTTGTACCCTGTTTCTTGGCTGGCAGGAATAAGAGGGAGCCAGGGACGATACCTCATCTTCTGTGCGGTGTTACTAGGGATTAAGCGGAATTAGACAGGATCTGTAGTTCACGTGTTTAACCCTTCAGTGGAGGCCTTCCTTGAAAGGAGCAGTGGGTTTGCCAGGGGCCAGTGGTGCCAGCACGTACATCATGTATGGCAAATGAGGGGGTGAACACTTTGGGAGGTGAACTGCTCCTTCAGTTCAATGTCTTTCATATACTTTGAAAAAGTTCATCGTTTCCAAGGACGAGAGAGAAGGGTACAAAGGAGGGAAGCGTATAAATGAAAGATTTAGTGAGGGTGTTGATTTGAAAATGGAAATACTTGGAGAGGCATGTCAGTGATCCCAGTAGCACTTTTTGCCTGTTGAATGTTAACATGCTCCCAAAAGAGGGGCGATCGTCCTCATTTTCAGACAGGGAAACGTGAGGCACTGAGTTTTCTTTTGCATTTGTATGTTTGTAGAGGCTTCTTGTGCTACGTTTCATGACAGGCACTATTGGGAAGTTTGGACTTTCAGGTAGGCAGAGGCTTTTATCTCCCAAATCCACAGTCTAGGAAAAAAGTGTTCTTGAATCAGGCAAGATATGGGGATTTTGGACACTGCAGGCTATTGGCATGGTAAAGGTGTGGAAATGAATGAAGGCAGGCAGAATGAATGGCCCTTTCCTCCTGGAAAGAAAATCATAGGACATTTCACCTTGACTCAGTGTGAACTGCAGCCACGGCCATAAACCCACATTTGCATGGTGTAATGAGTTTATGTGGAGCTTTTTGACTCAGCCCAACCTAGATCCCGTGCCTGAGCTAGCTCTGTGTTGCTCCTGCACCTCATGGGCCCTTGTGGGACCCAGGAGTGAGATGGAGGTACTCAAAAACTGTCTCCTCCATTGCACATATCTGGCGCAGAGCTCTAGAAACCTGGACTGAGGAAGGGAAGATGCTGCTAAGCAGGACTGACGGAATATGTTCCAGGAGAGGCTGCAATGATGCTTCCCTGGTGCTGTTTGGGCTGGGTACCACTTCATAGATGTGGGACGAGACCTAACATCTCTTTTTAGAGGGAAAGGGGTGCATTTGGCGGGGCAAAACACTGGAGGTGTTACTTTTCTAACCGAGCTGGCACACGGTGGAGGGCTTTAAGTTCAGCGAGAGAATTGGAAACCCCAGACTTCAGAGAAGTCTTATCTGGCATGTCTTGTATTTACCAGTACAAGTAAGAACAATGGGGTACTCCTTGTATTCATACTATTTATAAATTGTTTTATTCTTTAATGATACATGTCACACTAATTGTAGTTTGACAAAGGAAACTACTTATGAAATGTTTGAGTAAACAATGAAAATCTGCTGCCTTGTCCCAGCTCCAAAGCCAGTTTTGTTGTTTTTTTTTTTTCTTTCCTAGTGCTGATATTACTAATTCTTAGAAACGTGTAATTATTTAAGTTATTGCTGTCATTTGCTCGGATCTGAAAAGGGATCTCTAAGTTCTCCTTGAACTAGAGTGGGAGATAAATGTGCCTTATGTCGAAAGCTGTTCCAAACCAATTTGTGGGTTTCAGTTCAAAGTTGTCCCTTCTTTTTCATCCTCTCTAATTTCTTTAATGATTCTGCTTTGCTAAGTTTTCTTAATATCTAGAATTTCTCATTTCTTTGCTATTTTAGCAGCCTCTGGGCATTTTTGCATGTGAGGTCACTTCATAATTTTTATGTTAAAAATCACTAGGCTTTAAAACCAACATTCTTTATTATGGAAAATATTATTTTTCATGCATCTCTAATGCAAACACTAGAAATAATAGCCAGAAACCACAGCAAAGTTTTCATGTGCTTGTTTTTGCTAAGTGTTAAATTCTTCATACAAATCTCTTAATGATTCCTGGGTTCTATCGATGTTAATAAGCCATGTAAAATGATACACACACCCCTCCCGCCGGGCTGCTGGAGTGCAGGTTTCTTTCCATATGTTAGTGTTAGGTGGAGCAATCGGTGGCTGTTCATTTTGGAGGACAACAGAAGTTGGTCACCAAAGCCTGCCTTCCCTTTTGGTGTCTCCAGCTCTCGCCAGCAGCTTTACCGGGGTAAGGCTATGTTATCGTTGGCTCCTGAAATCTTTGCTATGGTCTTTTGCCGTTTCCTGTGCGTAACTTGAATCTTGAGACTGCATCTCATCAGAAGATGCTCATACCCTTTTGAATGATGGAAGGAGGCTCCAGACGTTGCCACGGTCTCTTCTGAGTCTTCTCAGAGGTTGGACTTTGAACCACCACTCCAGGGGCCGCTTCGCACCCCTCTAATAACAAGGTGCCTGTTTAATTTATATCAAAGTGACCCCTTAGCATGACATAGTTCTACTGGTAGAGTTTGTTTTAACTGTGTCTAGACTAGGGAGTAGCGTTACTGTTAAGTCAGTTTGGTTTCTTACCCCGGTGATTGTGTCTGTGCAAAACCTGCATGTGGACAAGCCCTAATACTCTTGGGTTCTAATTAGAAAAGTAATTTATGGTGACTAAAATTGGAGCAAAACAAAGAGTTTTCCTAAAATATTCTCATAGTCAGGAAAAGGGATGCCAGATCAGTATGGTACTGATGTACCATACTGATTTGTTTCAGGAAATTTATAGCCCTGCTTCACTTCGCCAAGAATAATACCAGATATGTTAGAGAAGCTGTGTCTTTGTTTTACTGCGATGTTTCTCCCTATTCTAATAAATCTTATTTTTAATTAGACCCTTAGTCTAGACTGTCACCCAGGTTTGTTTTTGTAGTGATCTATTTTTGTTTACTTCCTCAGAGCAATAACATACCAAAAGGACAGTAGAACAGATGGAAACCGATAGCTATGATTGCACTGTAAAAATACATACAGTCGCATTAGTTAATGCAAAAGAATTTCAAAGAGCCTGTTATGAAGTGGTAATTTATGTGCCAACAGCTATGCAAAAAGTAAAGAAAACAAACGTTTGCCTTAGCATTTCATATTCTGCAGTCTTCGCTCATGCACACTGTTAATAGGCTGTTGCTTGTATTGACATAATGATCTTCAATTAGTGTATAAGGGTTTTACTATATTTAACGCAGCCATCTAGACATCCAGCTCTACAGACCGAAAGGCGTGCTGGTGGTGGAAACATTCATCAGCCTCTGAAGCTCAGACAGATGGAAGGAGCTTTGGGGGCTCCTTATTTTGGAGAAGAGTATCTTCTTGCAGTGTATCACCTTCCCGCTTTCTCTGCCTTGTGGCCTGGAGGTGGCATCCCCTGGCCACATTTGGGTTCCCCGCCGTGGCCGTGCGAGAGAAGCGAACTCCTGAGAGCCCCATGTAGTTGATCTGGATCTTTTAAGAGAGCTGAAACACTAAGGAAGTATTTTTCTCACAGATATTTAAGTGAAACAAATGGGAATAGCTTTGGGATGTGCCATAATGGCCAGTGTGTGAAGTATCGTCATCATTAACACAAAATCGTAACTGTCTTGATCTCCTGTATCGGCATTTTCCAGCCTCGTGGCTAGCTAGGCTCTTCGCAGAGTCACAGAATGGTGGGGGTTAGAAGGTACCTTTGGAGATCATCTAGTGCAACCCCCCTGCCAAAGCAGGTTCACCTAGAACAGGCTGGACAGGAACGCATCCAGGTGGGTTTTGAATGTCTCCAGAGAGGGAGACTCTTCTAAATACGCATGTATGTGCATGTGTCAAAATAATTCTCTCTTCAGCCACTCAGTTGGATGTGCTTGGAAAACAACCAAACTGGGTCAAGCAACTCTATCGTTTTCTCTGTAGAATCTGCCTGTACCGTTTTCAGTTCTCAGCAGGTGCCTGTCTGGAGCCCTCCTCAGCAGGAGTCAAGCCATCATGAGCAAAGACATGTGTAAAAGGCGAGGGAAGCAATGGTAGTGTGACTTTATGTGAGTTTTTTAGGAGATTCAGAAGGGAAATAAGGACGCACTTTTTTTCTTCCATAGTGCCTGTGATACAAGACGGGTGATGAAGGTTCAGAGCAAAGTCGTGTTTGGTGTGGCACGTGTGTGCCTGTGCAGTATGTCCCCAGTAACCTGAACTCTGACTCTTTTTTTTTTTTTTTTTTTTTTTAAATAAATATAAGGGCATAAGAGAACAATAAAGCTGCAGTTTCAGGGGTTGATATCGGTAAATGTCTTCTGGGACTGTGGTGCTTGCTGCTGCAGTGTGGCAAGAGGTCCAGTTCTGCTGGGAGCTGGGGTTTTGCTGGAGCTGTACCGCAGCGACCAGCCTGTGTCTCTCTACGGCTTATTTAATATTGTATGAACAGCACTGGTAAAGCTGATGAACTTTGTGTGTCTTACAAGCTACTTTTGACTTGTTTCCAGGCCCTTAGTTGGAGATACATCTTTTATGGGGCAGCTTATTAGTGCGGAGAAGCAAAGAATGATCAAAAGACAACTTTTCACTCAGGGAGTTACCCAAGTGAGTGCTAGTTTTAGTTATAAAATCATTTAAGTTTTTTTCCATAAGGATTCCTTTGGAGTTATATTCAATTTTAATGCTTTTGTAGCGTTTCCAAGATGTGTTTTTTGTCTAGAATATGAACGAGTAAAATATTAATTTATTACTTATTAACTGCTTTGTATCTAGTCCTCTTTGGGTTTTTAGGAAAAAGCTTTATTTTTGGTAGCTGCGCCATTTATTGAAATATAATCCAGGAGAAGACTGTTAATTCTGAGAATGTGTATGTGATGTTTCACCTGCCCAGATCCGTAGTTGTCTTTTTAAGCTATGTCCAGAATTTATATCCGGCTTGGACCAAATTTTTTTAAATAGCATCCAACACTGGATAGCGCTGAAATAAATTCAGCAACAGCAATTGGCTATCAAAACAACAATTTGATGTGTGGCATCCTGAAGCATCTGGGGAGAGGAAAGAAAAAAAAAACAAACCCAAAAAAAACCCAAACCAAGTTCACATCACTGGGCACATATGAATATTAAGATAGAAAAAGCATTATTTAAAACTTTAAGCTGGAGGTGTGGGGTTGCCACAGGCACTTTGTGGGGGGAAATACGTGATTCTGTTTCCCTTGCAGTGTACTAAGAGATAAATTGTTCCTTGGAGAGCTAGAGAGAAAACTGAGTCGAGGGCTTTTCATGTCAGCTCCTTTTTGGATCATTTTTGATAAATGAAGAGAATTCTACTGAAATAGTTCAGAGGAATAAATAAGATGCCTGAGCTACGGTACACAGCTGTAGTATATGTGCTTAAAGCTTGAATTTTCCAGAGGGGTTTTCCTCTATATTACAGCTCAGGTTGCCTGGTGCTTTTCCCCATTCCACATTCTTTATTCTTTTCAATACAACAGATCTTTTTAATCCATCAAAATGCCATGCTGTCTGAAATATGAAGACATGTTGCAATTACAAGGCTGTTTAGAAACAGAAGGCGAACCCAGTAGTTTTTTGCGCTCTTAGTCTTTCGAGACTTGCGTTTTTGTTTGTGTGTATTCAAATGACTTTTTTCCGAGCACGATTCTATTCCCTTTGAAAGTTGCCTAATAAAGTTGGGGTTTTTTGCCTGTCTGCTTTGAGAAAAGAATTTGACCCTTTATGATTTCAGTGAACAAATTAATGAAAATCCAGATTTTTAACCCCAGTAGGGTCATGTCAGATTGTCTGGAAGCTAATTTATGGTGGTGGCGATCTTATATGAAGTAGAGTTTTTCTTTCCACTGTTGTTTTTTTTTCTCCCTAACAGCACTCTTTAACTCCTGCACGTCTAACTTGCAAGGAGTCAGCTTGTTTTATTTTATTTTTACATATAACTTTCTTAACTCCGACTAATTCCAATGGCCAGCACTGCAAGTTGCGTGGGGTTTTATCATCCGTTTCTTTCTCGGTGCCGTGTTATCGAGTGGGGTTGCAGTTACTCAGAATGAGGTTAAGTGATCGCGCCGAGATCGTAATTAATTAAACGTAAGCCCCGGCGTCTTATTATTTCACGTCCTGCAGGCGACGGACTGAGAACGCTGGTGGAGAGGGGAGGAAGTGGGAGTGGACCTTTCCTTGTGGGGCAGGATGGTATTGGGTAGGAGCAAGGCTGCGCGCATGCCTGCCAAAATTCTTGGATCAGACTAAAGGAACACAGATGGCTGAGGCTGATAAAGGTGTCTCTTATTGTGTGATTTTTATTTTTTTTTAATTTTTTTTTTTTTCTGCTCGGTACTGAGTTTGTGTGTGAGAGGGGTAAGAGGGGAGGAAGACGACTACGTGAATATGTTTATTTTAATACGTTTTACAGTGTAGGAAAGGACTTGCGTAAATTCAATACTCCTGCTCGGTTGGACGCCAAAGGCTGGAGCTAAGCCCTCCTTTCAGGTTTCTGTAACAAATGAACAATAATGCGTCCTCAGGGACTTATGTCATGCTGTCCGACCTTTGGTTCTTATCTGCTAATAGAAAAATCCTGATGCATTGCTGAAAGTAGCTCCTAAAAATTGGACTGAAAAGCCTTAAAAGCATGTGTCCACCTCTGTTCATCACCCACCTCAACACTAGCTCTCCCCTTGCATGGCCCCTTCATGTCTCCTCATTTTTCAGGTCGTTTATTCATAGAATCACAGAATGTGTTGGGTTGGAAGGGACCTTTAAAGGTCACCTAGTCCGACCCCCCTGCAGTAAGCAGGGACATCTTCAACTAAATCGGGTTGCTCAAAGCCTCATCACGCCTGGCCTTGAATGGCTCCAGGGATGGGGCCTCCACCACCTCTCTGGGCAACCTGTGCCAGTGTCTCACCACCCTCATCGTAAAGAACTTCTTCCTAATGTCTAATCTAAACCTGCCCTGCTCTAGTTTAAAACCATTGCCCCTCGTCCTGTCGCTGCATGCAAACAGCCCCTCTCCAGCTTTCTTGCAGGCCGCCTTCAGGTACTGGAAGGCCGCTATAAGGTCTCCCCAGAGCCTTCTCTTCTCCAGGCTGAACAACCCCCCAGCTCTCTCAGCCTGTCTTCGTAGGAGAGGTGCTTCAGCCCTTTGATCATCTTCTCACTGTGATGATTCTCACCGTGTTCATTCTCACATTGCCATGCTTTATGTGATGTGTGTATGTCTGTAAACATGTATATATGTGTGGATACACACAAATGTATGAATAACGTCTTGTCCTCTGAGGAGGTAGTGCCTAAGTCTGCCTACAGTCTGTTTGGCAGAGGAGGAAGCCAAGCCACGGCGGGACAGGGACGTGTAATGGAAGAGCAAAGTCCTACAGACTCTTAGTCTGAGCAAATTTTTCCTAGCCTCCATTATTTATTGTTGTAGAAATGAACCGCTATCTAAAAATGGTATGTCTGAACTTTAAAGTTGCTTGCGGAAATAAATCGCTGTCACCAGACATAGCGGTTGTTCCAAGTCTGTTGGATCTGTTACACCCATGAGCAACACCATCCATCAGGGCAGGGCTGAGGAGAAGGGAGTAGACCACCGACCTTTTTTTTTTTTTTTTTTTTTTTTTTCCCCCCCCTCCATCTATTTAAAGCAAAGTCTTAATCAGGCAATTTCATTAGAAGGCCTTAAGAAAGATTCCTGTTTTATAAGTGATGGCAGTAATGTTCTCCCGCTCATGACAGCTGGAAGTCCGCAGGATGCTCTTGCTGGTGAGCATGAAAGAAAAATGGTACTTGAGACTTCATGCTAGGGCAAATAAATTTCATTTTGAATATCTTTTTCAATTTGCAGTCATTAAGTTGAGATATTGCAGTTGTTTTTCATAGAAACTAATATATTAAAAATCTAGTTGCAAAGCCATACTCCTAGTGTTGTATTGTAAATAACGAAGACCAAACTTCATTCAAAATAGTGCTATTTTCGTCTATTGTCATCTAAATGATCTTTCTGTCCTCCCCTGCTCTTCCCATATGTATATGTTTTTAAAACAGACATTTAAATACTTTTTTTTTTGGTGCAGCAAAGTTGCCCAAAACTGATGGAGGGAGACTGTTTCATTTGGAGACTCAGTGCTATAAAAATTAATGTGCTTTTTTTGATGCCTTGAGGTCTCGCATGTGCAAACAGTCTCTTCTATAAATACACCATAATATTATTATTATTATTAATTGTGGCTACTGCTATACAAATAGAAAAATAAATGCCACCCAGCTACATTCCCTCTGGGGGGGGGGGGGGGGAAAAGCCCTTTGTATGATCAGGAAAATGCTACTTTTTTTTTTTTTTTTCTGTGAAAATGTATCATTGTTATTACAGCTTTGGCTCTATAAAGGACATTATGAGCATGAGAATCTGGAATTTATAAAAGAAATTATTACTAACAGTGGACTGGCTTTTCTTTGAGTAATGCTAATTTTCCATCACCATAACTATATTTTATTTAATTAAATTACTCTTCATTTACATTGGTATAACCAAGCAGAAAATGAGACCGTAAGTAAATAAGAAAGAGCTTCTATTTGTGTAAATTAAGATCTATATTGAAAGTGACACAGGGTAAATGCTAAATATCTAACAAAAAAACCTTGCCTTTGCCAAGGAAATAAGGAAATCGAGATGTTCCGTGGTCTATAATTAGGCACTTTACATGGATGTAACTCCGTAAAAAGGAATATAAGACAATGGTATTAGCACAGTACTCCAAGGAAAAGAACTAGCGATAAATTATAGTGCGAAGTGGGCTACAGGGCAACTTAATGGAGAACAGTTTTGCACGAGCCTCCGTCAAGAAGTCAATTAAACTCTAGAAGCTCATTTGTAAACATACACATTGCTTGATGTTCGTATAATTTAAAAATAAAGGAGCGCTTTATCTAGTATGAATTTAGAGTGCTTTCTGTTGTGGTGTAGTTTTAAAAAGACCAAAATTAGCTGCTTTATCCGACCTAGGTCGGGGGGAGCTACTTGGTGTTTACTTAGGCTGGAAAAAGATGGGAGAAGCCATCAAAAGTCATTTGGTGGCGGCATGTAAACAGCCTAAAAATTGTACACGTACCACATCTATTCCAACTACTAATAGCTGCTTGCAGTTAGGAAAAGCAGGAGTTAAAAACAAAACAACAAAAAACCAAGGGTAGCACTGCTAAGGGTTGTGTTGATATGCACACCTACATAATCTTATGGGTTTTATCTTAATAAAAATATTATTTAAAGTAAGATTTCTTGGGAATAAGAGTGATTCTTTATGGGGGGAAGGTGTAGGCTTAGAAACTGTAGTTGTTGAGAAACTTGAGCGTGTGTACAAAGACCTAACTACAAAATCCTGTTGTCTTCACTCCTGTGGTTAGTTCCTTGGAGACCAGAAGGACTACTAGTATAAGGCTAACAGAACTTGACCTTCTGATAGCACCAAGGCTTCTTGTAGGCGACCTCCTGATTTACAGGAAAATAAACTGTTTCCTTTATAAAATAAAATGGGCTGCTCACTAAAATGGGAAATCCTTGAGAAATGTTGAAGTGTGCTCTGTGGGGAAGGACTTCACCAAAGACACTCTGAATTGGAGCTATTTTCTTGTCTTACTGCTGTCAGAACCAGCAGTCCTTTCAGTTGAAGTGGTGGTGAGTTTTGGAGTCACCTGCAAGCTCTCGTCCCCTAGAAGTTTTCTCTCTCTCAGTATTTGCTTAATGTGGGAACTATAACGTTACGGTTGAGGTATTTCTTCATGTGGCTCTCCAGATGCATCTAGGACTTGTGGTTGAATTCACAGTGTGTTACTTTAGCTTTGTAAGACTAATAAGCCACTTGTTGAGGTTTCCAGTATCTCCTCAGGGAAGGACAATAGATCTCCCAGAGACCATCCCTCAGAGGCAATCAAGAAAGGGAACGTGCCAATCTATCGTGGAGTGAGAGACTCGCTCTCCCAAAGCGTCCATGCTGGGACCTGCGTGCCTAGCTTAAAGTAAGGCACTGTACTGGAGATTTGGCTAAATTTGGGTAGTGAATCCCATGGTAGATGCAGGCTTCTGTTTACATCAGCAATAGCGATCAGCAAACTTTTATAGCGTGTTTAGAGTAGGTTGGTGCTAACAGGTCTACCTTCCTGTGGCCCCCACGCTCACCTGCAGATGGGAGGGTATGAAATAGGCTGTGTATTGAGTGGTTCATAAACATTTAACCAAGCTTACATGGCAATCTGCCATTTAGAAGAAATTCCATTTATTAATAGCTTTTAAATTTTCATTCAAGAAAGTTGTATTGTAAAGAAAGTAGGCTGAAAGATACTGTCTTTCACTACCAAAATATATTTTAATATCATGGTAACAAATACCTAGTTCTCTGTATATCTTTTTTCATTGGAAAGACAGAAGTCTGGCGTTTAAAATAAAGGCTTCTGAAACAGAAACGGTGCATTAGATTTGCTTTGCGACTCCCGGAGACATTGATTAATTGGGACAGTCAGCATGGCTTGCTCTTAGAAAGAAAAAGCTTAATGATTAACCAAGTTCTTTTTCTGTCCCCCCCCACCGAGCATATAAAATGCTTATAAAAGAATGTAGAAATGAGGCAGTTGGAGTTGTTGTTGTTGTGCACAATAGAAACACAGCCGAATATTTCACAATATACTATATATAGCCAGAAACATTAATTTCCATGTGATAGCTGTCAAGATCTGAATATAATAATGTATGCTCCAAGTCATTTGGTATTTTTTTGGAAGGAGAAGCTGTCATTCTTTCTGGGTTGTAGATAAAGTAACACCTATATCGAACGATTTACCAACGCTTGTTTTTACATATGTTGCAACACTGGAATTGAAAACTGGGTATTTGACAAGTTATTACCAATTCTAAGCCAAATGACGTTGCTCTGGCTTGATTTTTCTGAATGCCTAGTGGAAAGTCATGAGGCTTGAGATGTGCCCTCTGTGAATGTGCGAGTTTTTTCATTGGTGTCATCTGGGGAAATGAGAAAATTCGTTGTATAAATAAGGGAATGGTAAGGAACCTGTCTAATGCGGTTGGCAATGGCTGTCGTGTTCCACTTGAAATTCCGTGTTGTTGGTGACTGCCAGCAATGATTGCAGCATGCTGAAACGTGTAATTAAGAATCGTCCAAATTATTTAAGAATGCCTACTTCGCATATGGGAGCCCACAGACTAGAGATGCACCCAGAAGGGAATGGGACAGTAAGAGGATCGATGGATCTTCTGTAGATTGGATTCAACAGGAGCAGCCCAATGTATGTAAGAGACGCAGAGCTTTTGGAGACACTGTGATTTATGGGGCACCACGGTTTTTGCTCCTGTTCAGTGACGTTGGTTGCATTTCTGTGTTCTTAACATCTCTCAAGACCCCTGGTTTACTTTCTGGAAACTTTGGTCTTCTGGGGAAGAGCTTCCCTTGTATTAGCCGATAGCACTTTGTAAACTGCTGTGATTTTTTTTTTCTTCCCCCTCCTTTCCCCCCATCCCCTAAGTCATGTGAAGGAGAATAGTAGAATATAGCTATATGATTCACCACAACTTTTAAAAATACAAAAGTTTGTGTAATGTTGTGGTAGTCTTGAATCCATTTAACGGATGTTCTGTTTAGACTTACGTGAAAGTTACAGCAGGGTGATTAATTTATGTGTTTTGAAAGATATACCCTTATAAATATGGCATCGTGGGTTTACACAGTGAATGCCTGTCAGTAGCTTCCAGCTCAATGTTCTCGTCTTACGAGTCCCCAGAAGTCATTTTCCCACTAAGTTATTAACCTCAACCAGTGGTAGTTTCGTAAGTGCCAGCTTGTGCACACCTAAGTGTTTGAAATTTAGTTTTATCTTGAGGGATGCTGGAACTAGGTCTCTTACAGCATGTGAATAGTGGTGTCAGGAAAATTTACAACTTTACTTCCAAGCCTAACATATACTTTTGAGGGAGTGTTTGTGTTACAGGCTGATGGGTTTTGTCTGGCTCTCCTGGCTTTCTAAAACATCGGTGGGATGATGACAGGGTGATGTGATGGTCTGGTGGTCTCTCATCTTGAGGATTTACTTTCTTTTGAGGAACGTAAATTCTACTCCAGGCTGGTTTGTATTAATTTTTATTGTGACAGTGGCTTTATTTTCTAAAAGTGGCCTGCATTGGACACTAGTATCAAAGCTTTCAATAGGTTTGGAGCGTCTGGGCATCTCCTAGGACTTGGTTCCTTTCTTGTGTGCCTGTTTTGGGTGGGAAGGGATGCCTCTGTAAGGCTGGACTTCGTTCTCAATGGGAAGGGCCACCATACTGTATACGTGACCTAACTTGACATTTTCTTTAGAACCTTCTCTGTACTGAGCCTTCCTCTATGTTTTTAGTTTTCTATAAAATTCTATTATTTGTCCTTATATATTTTTTTAGTAGAGGCTTATGCTTTTCTTTATCAAACAGAAAGCCATGTTCTTCACTTTTAAAAAGGTAACTTTTGTGTTTAAGAGCTATTATTTTGAAGCCAGAATTGTTGTAATAGTCAGGTTTTAGCTGTGTCTTGCAACAAGTCTGCCAAAAAATAAGAAAGCTATCTAAGGATTTAGTCAGTAGGCCACTGCTCCGTCATTTCAAATGTGACCTGCCTGGGTGGATAATGAGATCCAGGAATGAGTGGAATGAAGGAATGCAGCTGGATCCCAGGGCTCCAGGAGAAGTCAAGGCTGTCCATAGCCAGGGCTTCAGTGGTCTCTGAGGATGAGCACTTGGCTGATCACAAAGCGATTTTCCCCAGGCACAGAGGGCTCCTGGTTATTGAGTGCCCCGGCAGGGGAGGCAGATAAACAACCGTGTCCCTCTTGCAGAGTATGGAGAGCCTCATATAGGACTGCTGGAGAGAGGTGGTGAGGGCAAGGTGTTAGAAAATGGGGTGATATATCATGTCACCTTCCCTAGGGAAAGAGGTGAAGGGGACCCCCGATCCAACTAACCATCATTGCTCACTCTACTTATTATACTTAATTTTTTTCCCTGCCTTGGCCCTGGCTCTGGGTCCTGTAGCCCACATCTCCAGAGCATCATCTTGGGAGGAAGGTCAGGCAGGCCATAAACTTACGGTGTGGATGCACAATGGTGCGATGGAGTGAAGGAGGCTTGGCCCAAGGGCTGCCACCCTTGCCCAACTCTTGCTCTTGGTTTTGTCACCTACTCTCTAGAGCGGTTGCCCAAAGTTAAGTCATTGCAAGGTATTTCCTTGTGTAAGAACTCAGGCCTTGACTTGAGGGGATCACTTAAAATGAGTAAAGCAACGAACATTTACTTTAGAAGACAGGTGCTATTTTTGCTGTTGTACTCTTCGTTTTCTCTGTCATTGACGGCACCCACGGGTACTTTACTCTTCTGTTAATTTCCAAATGTTAGTTATATGCGTGAGTGCATTTATTTTAGCGCGTAGTCATTTGTGTTTATTGTTTTTATTTAACACGTCTTCCTGCTCTGTTACTGGCAGCAGTATTTGATTTATTTCTGTGATTAATTCTTATCCCTTTGAAATCCACGGAGCCTTTAAAAAAGAAGAAAGAAATCCTAACAATAATAGTAGCATTCAGGCTCCTTTATCTTCATTTTGTTCCAGTGCAGTGGTGGATATTCCAAATTCTCCATGGTAATAGAGAAGTATTTCAGAAGCAAGTATCTTGCCAGATCTTTGCATTTTCATTACAATTATTGCTAAGGAGAGGGAGTACTTTATCAGCCATAGGCTTTGTAGCGCTAGAACATGGATGTTTGAAGCTGATGCAAATGAGTGTTCTCGTTTCATTGTGAGTTTACTGCTGAAGTAGTGCAATTTTTAGGAACCAAAGATCTTTCTAAGAAAGACTTCGCTGGCATCTCTTTGGTAAGCAGGCGGCGCAATGCATCCCTGCGGTTTCTTACAGGCGGAGCAGAAAGATCTCCTTTAATCTGGCGATTTTGTTACTGGCGGATTATGTGCATTAGCTGTTATCCCATTATATGGTACATTCATAACTGTTCTGTTCAGGGCCTGAAGTAACCAGGTTGGAACTGTGTATGGTCCCGCTGACGTGAAAAGAGCACAGACAAAAAAAAAAAGACCTGAGTGTTTGGCTACAGCGAGGACAAGTAATTAACCAAAGATTTTTACTTATTTAAATAGCTTCAACACTTCTTTCTTTCTTGTATGTTTACCTGCCCGACAGCTAGTCTCGGGCAGGCATCTCCCCTCTTCAGTTTCACGTATCGCACCTCCCCTCGGATGCAAACGGGGGAATAATTTGTTGCTTCTGAAGGTTCTCTCTGACCTTACAATGGTGCGAATAAGGGTTTGTTCCTATGCTGTAAACCTCACAAAAACAAGGGCTGGAAACTGCGGAGCTTCTCTACGTTAATCAGAGGCGCAGTCAAGTCCACGAGGATGATCAGAGGGCTGGAGCACCTCTCCTATGAGGACAGACTGAGAGAGTTGGGGTTGTTCAGCCTGGAGAAAAGAAGGCTCCGAGGAGACCTTATAGTGGCCTACCAGTATCTTAAGGAGGCCTACAAGAAAGCTGGGGAGGGACTTTTCAGGATGTCGGGTAACAGTAGGACTAGAGATGGGACGATTCAGACTGGACGTTAAGAAGTTCTTCACCATGAGGGTGGTGAGACACTGGAACAGGTTGCTCAGAGAGGTGGTGGAAGCCCCATCCCTGGAGGTGTTCAAGGCCAGGCTGGATGGGGCTTTGAGCAGCCTGGTCTAGTGGGAGGTGTCCCTGCCCAGGGCAGGGGGGTTGGAACTAGATGATCTTTAAGGTCCCTTCCAACCCTAACAATTCTATGATAAGTTTCAGTAACAACTCTTCCAACAATAATATTGTATTTTTATTCTGTTCCTTTCTCTTAATTTAATCCCATAACTGACGTGCTACTTTGGACTGATTTTAGAATTAGCACTTGTAGCATTAAACCATTTTAATATCCATTTATTCTGCTTAGAGAATTTATGGGACAGACACACTACCCTTTCAAAAGAAATAATTTTTTTTTTTTTTTTAATCTAAGCTTTCTTAGACTAAAAATAGTTCTTGTTGAGTAAAGGGTAGGAATGAATGCAGCACTGTCCTTGACCGGACTAATTACAGAATATTTCAAATTAAGGGTATTCATCAAGTAAACCCATGAAACAAGCGATCTAATAAAAGATAGTGTTTAAAGAGCTTTCATTTCCACTGAGATTGCTTGCATGAGTCAGTTGAAAAACATTCACCTTTGGTCACTGACATTTAAGAAATGAAGTAGCTTGGAGCTACTCTTTATGTTGTAGCTACTTAATACTTGCTTAACTACCGATTGATGCGTCTATAATACAGAGGATTAATTCTGGAGAAATTAAGTATGATAGCTAATTTGATATTTAAGACTTCCTTAATTGCTAAACTAAATTATTATTAACAGGGAAACTTAAATTAATTAAAATATAATTATCAGAGTAAAACCATCCCCATTCCCTTTATAAATAATGCTATAATATCTTATTAAAAATTTGTGCACTTAGCAAGTTTTGCCTGCAAGGCAACGTGGAGGTTTGTGGGACTTGGGCAGACATTGAATCCAGCCACTCAGTTATGGCTGGGACGAGTATGATAATGCAAGGCAGAGTGCGTGGAATTGTCTGTGTTTGGATTAATTTAAGTGCTGGTTTTTTTTGGTTTTTTTTTGTTTTTTTTTATTGGACTGCTCTCTTCAGCAGGGTTTGATGTGCATAAGAATATGCATGTTGGTAGGAAGAAGAAAATAATAAACTGTTTCATGCAGTTGTGGGAGTTGAGCCTAGGTGAGAACATTGCAGTCAGGTCTGTCATGTATGTGTGTTCCTCTATCAGCTAAATATATGGAGTAATATATAAGTAAAGGAAAAGGAATTGTTTCTCTCCTTACAGGCTTCATAAACTTAGGAATTTTCATGTTGGTGGATTATTTTTTTAGCCATCCTTTCTATGTAGATAAACGTTTCAATGCAAATAGTAGTATCAGCTGAGGAAGATCTTCGACACAGCAGCACACATTGTAGTGTATAGAGGACAGCCGAGAAATGGATGTAATCATCCTGTCGTCACCTTTGAGAGATTTGTATGGCTCTGCTGCTGGAGCTTCTGTCGCTACTGTGCTCCTGAAGAGGATGACATCTTCCTATGGATAACATACTGGTAACTCTTGAAGATATTGCTGTTTATTCCTTATAATGTTATCCCCATGGCTTTCTGTCATAGCCCAGGAAAATTAACGAAGGAGCAGAAAAAGACTACTATAGGGAAGGATAAACTTCAGGTTAAGGTCTACAATACTGGGCATCGATCCCAACCTGAACTCTGTCACGCTAAGGAGATTACTCAGTCTGTGCCATGACGGCTCACCCAAAATGTGTCGGAAATATTAGTCCCCTGTTAGTTTAGATTAGTGCACTTTACAAATTTGTATTTGGCAGGTTTGGATAGATGTTGCTAATTTTTTCCCCGTAGTTGGAGAAGTAAGTTCCATAGCCGCACACCCCACGGGCCAGTTCCCTACACCAGTACTTGAAACCTCTGCGTCTGGCCTGTTAGCTGGGGCCCAGTCGCTAAAGGCCAGGGACCCACAGTGTTGCCCATGGTCATGTCTAAAGGCAGTTTTTTTTTCCCCCTCCTGACTATTAAATTGCTTTTCCCTGGTCCTTTTTTGTGCTTGAGCACATCCCCGTATTTGCACAAATCCTGCTTTGCAGGTTCTCCACTTCTCTTTACTCACAGGCTGGCTTGGCAGTGGGAAAACTAGCAGTTCTCACTCATTTCAATTCTTAATTTTGATTGATTCCAATTTTTATGGCTTTTAACTGAAGAGAGTATTGGTACTAAAGGATCCCTAAAGATCAGAGCTCTATCAGTTGGATGTTGTGCTGCTTGGTGTAGTTAAAGAGATCACATCGCTAGAATATAATCTCGCTACTGGAGAGAAAAGCATTGATGAGGTCGATCTGTTTGTGCCAGCTGTTTTTGAAGCAGAATGAAGACTTTGAATAAAAAAAAAAAAACCTAGATTGTGGCTACCTTCTAGATCTTCTTATCCAGTACTGAAAAATACCTGCTTGGCATTGATGCGTATTGTTAACCTTTAAATCTGTTAAATCCATATGACAGGATACTGTGCTGTTACTGGAGATTGTTTCTAACAGGTGGTTCCTACACCAAAAATATTATAAACCGGTATAAAAGACACAACAAACAAACGCAAAAGTCAGTAACATGAGTCAGTGAGAACATGGTGAGTGCCATCAGCTGTAATGCCATGACTCTGTAACGCCTGGAGCTTAGACACCTTTTGAGATGACATCTTTGAGAAGGATGTAGTCATATGGTAGCGTTCGCAGATGTTTTTGTAGGTTTTTCCAGTAGGAGAAAGGTTTTATTTAGTTGGAAGCAAAATGGTATTTGTCAGATGATTTTGGGAAAGGGGGAATGTTTAGATAGAGCAGGACATGGTATTTGTGGGTCCACAGCAGGTAGAGTTAAGTCCTGAGGTAAGAATTGGGTAGAGGTAAGTCCGAAATGCTGTGAAACAACAGATGAAAGTCTACGTAGGTATATTCATGCCATGCTGGATGCAATTAGATAGGTAGCAGTGAAGTTAGGTCGTGCAGTGAAGACACACAACTGCATCATCTTCTGCACATCAAGAGCATCAGTCGAGTGGGATCTTGGCTTGTGCTTATCTCCAGGAGCTGCCCCTCTTATCTTCCTTTCTGCGCTACCTGAATTCAAGTGTGCAGACAGATACCTCCTCTAGCGCTACACCTTAATTTTGCTATGCTGAGGGTTTTTTTCTAAGGTAGAAAAGTTTGTTTGCTTCAGTTAAAAAAACAAACAAACAAAAAAACCCAAAACCAAAACAAAACCAAACAATCAAAAAAACCAAACCCAAACCAACCAAACAAAAGCTCCACTAAACCTGTGGTGGTGCCTCAGGTGAATTAATATATTGTCAGCTGTGATTCAGATAACCTTCTGATTAATGACAAAAGATGTCATGTGGATGTAACTAATTTTCAGTGATTTGTCATTGTCTACCTGTGGCCCAGAACTGGTGATATGGATAAACAGCATTTCTTAATGAAACTTGTTAGATATCTCATCCCCATGTTTCATTCCATGTGAGGACTAACTTCAAATTAATATTTCATATATTTTATTTAAAGTTCACCTTAAAAGAAAGTGCTTGTTTGTTCTTATAGTGTAATAGTTCAAAGTTTTGGAGTTTTTTGTCTTGCGTGATCCAAATCTCTCTGTTTTCAGAGACGTAGTTCAGTTGTGTTCTTGTGAGCTGCATGGGATTATTCGTTTCTTGGAGGCAATCAAGTTTTTCTTCTTTGACTTGCTGTCGACAAGTGTGGTGTTTTTTTTTTTTTTTTTTTTTTTTTAAAGTAATACTCTTAGAAGGTCATTCGACTTTTGAGGGTTATTCACTTTGTTAGCCCAAACACTAAAACCTTGTGTCCTTGGGTTCTGATTAGTGACACTTTAATAAAGTCATTCGAAGTTCAGTAGACTGAATTTTCCACCTTTTCTAATGTTTCTATGGTCACAGGGAAGCGACCTGTATTCAATCTTTTAAATGCAAATCTTTTAAAAGTTATTGTGCAAATTTTGTGTACCAGACTTCTTCATGAGTTACAAAAAGTGCCTTTTTTTTTTTTTAACAGCTACCGCAGTGTCTTTTCTCTTTCTTTTCTGTTTTCTTCCTCTCTTCCTTTCTAGCAATGTGACAGCAATTGACTAAACTTGGGTCTTTTGGGATAACAAAGCATTGAGGAAAATCTTAAAGGTTTTTATTGCTGCACTTCTTTCTTTTTTTTTGGCTGGGCCAGGGCAGACAAAGGCCTTTCCACTTGATTAGATAATAAGGCTAACGTGGGCTTTGAGTGAAAAATATCTTTGCATTCTGCTCTTCTTTTTCCTCCAACAAAAAAAAAAAAAGAGCGGGGGGGGGAAGAGGGAGAGAAAACTATGCCTAATCGGCCACAATTAAATCTTTCATGGTGAGCTCACTTAGAGGAATTAATGCATTTTGTATTGCCTAAACAACTCGAGTGAACATTAACAACACGTGAGAACTGAGGGGAAGAAAAATTATGTCTGTCCTTTTTTTTTTTTTTTTTTTTCCCCCTCCTGTTTCTCAAGGAACAGGGAAGGGCAGGTCATTGACTTGATTTTCATGGGAAGATTGACTCCGGAGCGCTCGCATATCCAGGAGCGGAGCGAGGGGGTATTGACAGCTGGGCTTTGGGGAGGGGAGTGTGCAGGAGCAGTGATTGCGCCAGGGCTCGTTGAGGGGAAAAACAAGGGAAGATGGAAAACAAAGCCCAGAGAGGGAACAGTAGCTGCAGTGTCCCAGGGCTGAGGGGCTGCTGCTTCGCGGTGGTGGGTACGTGTCGCGCTTGGACTTGAGCGGTTGTGGTAGAGGAATAGCAGGATGATGGAAGGGGCTGTGCTGCAGTGAGAAATAGCTTGCTCTTCGTGAGGCTGAAGAAGTAGTACCGTGCTCCTCCGTGCCTGCTGTGAAAAGGGTACAGGAGATGGTCTTTCAGCCCTTTCGTCCCCGTCGCTGCTGAGGAACAGCTCATGCAAAAGAAATTTGGGAATCCAGATGTGTTTTCCTAAGGTAGCCTATAGTACTCATGAGGAAAAGAACGATAACTAGCAGTGGTTTTAATTATAACTTTAAAGATTTCTTTCTTCTGGCAACTGTTTTCTTCGTATTCTGTGATTAAAAAGCATCTGGAGGCTGAGGTGTGCTCTCATGAATACATCAGTCCACTTATTTCCCCTTCTTCTCGACTTTGTCTGCCACGGACATCCAGACAGACCCTTATGCTCGTCTGGGAATGCCAATATTCATACAGTCTTCTCCCTCCTCCTCCTCCTCGAATGGAAACCCCATCCCCTGCTCGTTGTGCATCCCACCGCCTCTGCCACGCATGTCCCAGACCTTTGCCTCCCGCCTCCGCTCAGGCGTGCTCATTCCCAAAACGGTCACAGCCCGATTCACTCGCCTGCGAGACCTCGAATCATCGTTTGTCTCCTTTTACCCCATTAATCCCTTGTCTTTCCCTTCCCTCCCTCTACCATGGCTTCCCCACTCTTAACGGGTGCCAGCAGCTCCACCCCCAGCCAAGTTCCCTTCTAATGCCGTGGGTGTTCCAGCTTTTTCCCCAGGAAGATTTTGGTCCCTTTTGAGCATCACGTGCAGGATGCAAAATTGCTGCGCAGAGTAAACACATTTTTCCTTTAAGTAAATGAAGTAAATAAATTTTCCCTTTAAGAAGCCCACACTCGCAATAAGTTAAAGCCTAACCTCACGAGCTATTAAAACAACTTAATCTAAGTGAAAATGCGAGTTTTATATGGCTTTGCAGGTAAAGGAAACATAGCAAGAGTCCAAACAAACAAGTTTGGCCCTTAAATGCTGCCTGCAGGAAGGCCCTCGCCGGTCCTTAAGGCTTTTTTGCCTTGGTGTCCATGCTCTCATCTGGGCTCCGAAAGGTGGATATCCCCCGCAGCAGCCAGGCAAAGCCCTATCCTTGCTCAGGGTCCCATGGCTGGTTGTGTACAACAGCCCTGAAGGTTGCACCACGGCATACGGGAAAATCACCACCCAAAAGCTCAGAACCCTTTGTTTAATTTATTTATTTTTTTTTTTAAAGTACTTAACTAGGTTTGGGCAGCAAAAGCCTTGTCTGCTACATCAGAAGTTTCTTCAGTTCATTCAACTAATTCATGCCATTTAAAACTGGGAAACCGATTGGAAGCTGGAAAAAAAAAATCGAGAAAGCATACTTTGCGTATCCAAAAATAATGATGAAACTGTGAAAGAATGAGATGTGCTGATTATGGGCTTCTGGAGAGCAGGGCGACAAGAGATGATGGCTGGGTTTTTCCTTCCAGTCTCTGAGGAGGTGAGGAGGTTGCTAGCTCACTGCGGTCTGTGTTACAAGCTTTTGTCTGACTAGCAAACAAGTAACTGGATTTTTTTTTTTTTTTTTTATATTTCTCTGTATTTATCAGACCCTTTCTTAGCGTGAATTGGGGGATTTCAGTGGCTGTGACTTCATAGGTGACAGCGCAGTTCAGTACATCTCGTCTCGTTTTGCAGGCAAATTGTCATGAATTCTTTTGAATTGCCCATGGTGGGCTTGTCAATATTTATCAAGATATGCAAACATATGAAAGCTATTTATGGTCTATATATGATGTTTCTCTGGGATGTCCTGCCTGACTTTTTTTTTTTTTTATCATTGCAATACTTATTACTGTTTTGGATTTTTTTTGTTTTTTCCATGAATGGCTTAGCTGGTCTTGCGCAGGTACTTTTTTTTTTTTTAAATAAATTTAAAACTTCTGAAATTCATCAGCTGCGTTTTCCTTTTTAGAAAGCTGGAGTCATTGTTCACGCCAAGTAGCTTTTAAAGAATTTTTGCAGTTGCTGTGAATTTGAACTGTTCTCCGCAGTGGCGGATAATGGCTCTCCTAGGCAAAGTCTGCAGGTTTGGATGCTGACTGAAAGCAAACCCACCCACGCTCCCCAGCATCCCAAAAACCCCGGGGTTAGTGCCGCACAAAGATCACTGAAGGAAGTGGCTGAGGGTTTTTTTTTGTTTTTTCTTTTCTTTTTTTACCACTGGCTTTTATCTGAATCCCCGCTTTGCTTGAGCTTTAGAAGTCAAATGAGCAGAAGAAATGCAGTAGATGGTTTGAGATGCGTGTGGGAAGAATGGGAGCTGAAAGCCGGGCTTTCTGGAGGCTCCGCTCAGTTCCTGCCTTCCCAAAGAGATGGCGGGGTGGTTATTCTTCCTGACCGCATCTCTGCAGCAAAACAATTGCCGTGAGGATGGCCCTGTGGAAAAACACGTCTTTCAGATTATCTTTGTTTTAGTGGAGGTAAAAAAAAAGGAAAAAAAAGAAAAAAAACAGAGGTAGGGAAATGTTTTGAATAAATTTAAGTGTTTTATGGATAATTTAATAACCATGAACGGCATCATTAGAATCAAACAGAAACGTGGATTCCTAAACATGACGGCTTTAAACTAACATGCTGTATTTCACAAAGCGGTGGTTGGGAGTGCTGGAATGTAGCTGTGCTTCACGAGCTCCTCAATCCAGATGGAAACGGGCTTTTTTTTATGCTTTTAATGCCGTGAGGGGGCAATGGTGCAAATGATGGAGGGAAATCAGGTATTAGGAGGTTTCAGTGTGCTGGAAGCTGAAGGCAACCTGGTGGGCACCGCAGAAACGGGACTCGAAAGCGGACTTCTACCTGCCTGAGAGACCTCTTGTTGGGTATCTTCCAGTGGTCTGCTTGAAGACCCAGGAGCAAGCCCAGGTCATGTTGTACTCTCCCTAGGACCTGCCAGATCAGATGCTGTCCTCAGCTTAGACCTACCGTGCCTTAATCAATTAGTCCTGGGAAGCACTTCCAACTCTAATTGGTCTGATCCGTAATCTTGTCACCTCGCCCGGCAGATTATCCATTTTTAGCTGATTTGTGGGCCGGCAACCTGCATGTCCCAACAAGCCGCCGCTGTCAGGCCACTCTTGCTGCCGGCAGCATCTGTAGAGTTGCCTCTTTCCTTTCTGGCAGCTCAGCGCCGCTCTAAACCAGGGAGAAGAATCAGCTGAAAAAGAAACATCAGGTCAGAAGATGACATTTGAGCATCGAGAGAAAGCTGCGTGTTATTGGTGCTCGTTCAAGCAAAGCAAAAAAAATAAATCCCCTTTCATTGAATTCAGAGCTAGTGTATTAGATGTCAAATCATGGTGCTATACGCTGCAGATAAATATAATGTAGTGGCATTGCATTAAATATAGCAATATCTGGAAAGAACGGGAAGCACAAAAAATGAAAAGTTTATTCTTGCTAATTGGCAGTTGCCTGGAGAAATGCTATTTTAAGTCCAAAGCTGTTTCATAGCGTTATGGCTGTGATCCGATGTATTTCTTAAGTTGTAGCCCTTTTTGTCTGAAGTTAGATGAAAAATTTCGGATTGATTCATTGCACATATTTAATGAAACGATTCCAGCAGGAGAGTAGGGTGAAAAGTCATTCCTCGACAGGAATATTTATATGTCAGGACGTCAAAATAAGTTCCAAATACTTGCCACACCTTCATTTCTGCCCCGATATTAAAAACTGAGAGCAAAAGCACTTTCATTGCTCTAGACCTTTCTGCATCCCACACTTTCTGACTCTTTGGAAAGCCTGAAGTTTTTGTATTTCTACTTTTTTCTAACCTCTTGTGCACCGAAAGGCTGGAATCTCTGATTTATCACTTCCATTGTTTCTATTAATCTGAGCCTTGAGTGGATCTATTCTCTATCCTCAGCATTTATTACTGATAGATTTCCCAAGTTGCTTGCCACTTTTTTTAGCGGTTGCGTGGTTGGCTGTTGCAGAAATGTAATGTGCTGTATTTCTACTTTTTCTAAAGTTAGTAAAAAAAAAAAATCTCATCGCTGTTGGTTGCAGTAGGATTTCATGATCTCAGAGAGCAAGCTGATTCTCTGTGTAGTTTCTCAGCTCTTTCTCTGTGCATTATTAGAATAAAGGCACAAATTTTTGCATGTAATTAGGGATAGACAATTTAGATGATGTAGTTCTTGCAAGTTAGACAGCTTTTATTTAAAATGCATGCAACTGATTAAGCGGCTTGGCAGCCAGTCAGAATGATTGCTTAAGTACCGCAACTTCACAGTAACTTTAAAATGGAAAACCAGCCAGTAATTTAGTGATATCATTGAGAAACATAACATTCTTTGGAAGCAAGCAAAGACTTTATACACAGGGGATAGACATCATCCCTGCTTTTGGCCATTGCTGGCAGATACGTTCCTATATGCTGCTTTGCTCCGTGTTTAAGCAAAAATGAATGTCGAGTATTTTCTTTAATCCAGTGCAAACTTTCCATTTGCTAAAGCCACACGAGACATTAGAGCTCATCCACCCTAGCATTACAGACTCTGGCTTTGCGCCGTGTTAATTGGATTAAGTCGTTGCCGCTATCTCTTCAAGAAGAAGAGACAAGCTCTCTCTGGCAATATTAGTATGGGACAGCTTGTTTATATGGAGTGGAGGCTGTTGTTGTAATCGTTAGGGAGCTAACTAGCAATTTCGGCTTGCCAGTGGTGATGTATCCTTCCACGTACAGAAGACAGTAGAGATTATGATACAGAAATCACTACCGTTCACAAGATGCATGGGAAGATACAGGCACAGAGAAGTGGGTCTCACTCCGATGCTGTCCTCTAGGCTTCCATCATTTTCCATTTCTAGTAGCTCTTTTTACTGGAGGCACCGTGCAGACCAGTGGAGTGTGGTCTGGTATGGACTGGAGAATTTCTATTCTAGCTGCAAAAGCCACCTCGTAGTTTTCTGCACTGTTGCTTGAATTCCCTACTGCTCATTTGCGAGCCTAAAATGAATCACTGTCAGGCTGGCGCTTAATTCCATGTTTGGTCCTGATGCAGCGGTGGCAGAGCTTTGCCTGTAAACCACAAGCGCATTTATATAATGGGAAATGTATTTTTTTAAAAAAAAACAAGCAGGCAAGGGGGAAGCTAGCAAACCACGGCTTGCCCCAATTTTCATCACAGAAAGGCTGAACGAGGTGTGTAAATAGTCTTGTAGAAGGCACCCATCGGTCAGGAGTTTGGTACGCTTCGGGGAGGATGCTCTGGCAGTGGCTTGGGGGAGCTGGCCTGGTGGGAATGACGGTGTCCTGCAGATTTCCTGACGAATCAAAACGGCTTTTAGGTTGCCCAGCACAATTCTGGTCTCTTGTTATTCCCACGAAGGTAAACCCGCCGAATCTTGTCAGGGGGCAGCAGGCGGGAGTCGGGCTGCTGTGCCAGAGAGCTGCCTGCGCTGCAGCTGCATCCTGCGATCGAGGCGGCCGCATCCGGAGAGGAGCCAGGTCCTCTCTGACAGAGGGGAGGAGTTTGGATCGTCTTATGCTTTCTCTCTGTGGCATGTCTCGCCCACTCTCCTCGGTGGGTGCAGCAGACCCCAGGTTGATAAAAAGCCTCCTTGTCACTGTGTCCATCTCTTTGAATTATCTGGGAGGTGAGGCGGCAGCTGCGGCGATGCTCCTGCTGGTGTGCATGGTGGTCTTCTTTCTGTGCCCTCTCCTCCCCCACGTGCATGTCCCTATGTCACACCTCCATCAGCTGCTTTATCCAGCAATGACTGGAAATACCAATTACTGGATAATTTGGCTTTGCTTGAGGGAATAACAGATGAGACTTATGTGTTACGATTAGCAATGCCACAGCTTTCGGGCGGTGGGGGCGGGGCATGCCGATAGTTAGATCACACAATGGTTTGGGTTGGAAGGGACCTTAAAGACCCTCTCGTTCCAACCCCGTGCCCTGGGCAGGGACACCTCCCACTCGACCAGGCTGCTCAAAGCCCCATCCAGCCTGGCCTTGAACACTTCCAGGGATGGGGCAGCCACAGCTTCTCTGGGCAACCTGGGCCACCGTCTCACCACCCTCATAGAAAAGAATTTCTTCCTAATATCTAATCTAAATCTGCCCGCTTCCAGTTTGAAACCATTACGCCTCCGTTACCCCTTGTCCTGTCACTCCAATCCCTGATAAAGAGTCCCTCCCCATCTTTCCTGTAGCCCCTTTAAGTACTGGAAGGGGCTTTAAGGTCTCCCTGGAACCTTCTCTTCTCCAGGCTGAACAGCCCCAACTCTCTCAGCCTGTCCTCATAGGAGAGGTGCTCTAGCTCTCTGATCATCTTCATGGCCTCCTCTGGACTTGCTCCAACAGGTCCATGCCCTCCTTATGTTGGGGGCCTCAGGGGTGGAGGCAGCACTGCAGGTGGGGTCTCACCAGAGCAGAGCAGAGAGTCAGAATCACTTCCCTTGCCCTGCTGGCCACCCTTCTTTTGATGCAGCCCAGGATGTGGTTGGCTTTCTGGTCTGCGAGCACCCATTGCCGGCTCATGTTGAGCTTCTCATCAGCCAGCACCCCCAAGTCCTTCTCCTCAGGGCTGCCCTCAATCCGTTCTCCGCCCAGCCTGCATTTGTGCTTGGTGATCCATTTTAATGTGATTTCAAATCAGGGCTTACTTTCTCTGCATGGCTTACAGCTCTGTCCTTGTGCAGGGCAAGGGCTTTTGGGGACCCCAGAGGCAGGGGATGTCCTTGCCCTCCCGGCAAGGCCACTGGTGGGGGGGGTTGCTGCATCCTACGAGGTGGTACCCAGCCTGTGAGCCCGCGCTGAGGGCAGAGGGGAGCAACCCACCCCAAGGGGTTTGGGAAGTCCCACCGAGGAGTTCCTGTAAATCAAGCAGCTCTTGGTGGCCCTGAGGGCAGGAGTCAGAGCAAGCCTGGTGTTTAGGAGCTTCCCAGTGTGTAATCCAACCCTCAAGCTTTACCCAGTGCCACTCTGTGTGGTTTTGGTCCGTGTGATGCGATGTGCGCTTCCTTAAATCACGCGTAACGAGAGCGTTAAGATAATATTATTATTTTTTTTTCCTCCCCATAAACGAAGGTGTTTCCTGAGAGAGTGCCAAAAAAATTCCCGTTTGTTTGGTAGGAAGTGTTTGTGATGTTAGAGAAATTACAGCTTTAAGTATTCAATGCTTATCAAGAACAGTTTGCTCTCGAGAAGACTTCTTAACAGTATAAACCGTTAAGACACACAAACGCCCTCCGTAATGTTAAACTAAGAAATATGCCCAAATCGCATAACTAGAAGAAAATTTAGACAGGACTCTGTTTCTTAAGCCGGGTTCTTCCAGCTGATGATTTGCTCGTAGTCAGGGATATCAGGCAACCGCTGCCAGGTGGCAACATCCTGAGAGCGAAAGCTCTAAGGAAGGAGTTTTTTTTCCGTAGCAGGGCAGATTGTATCTGCAGACCGTGTTGCTAATGTGTCGGTGTTGAACTGAGCCGCGAGGTAATTCGTTCAGAAGAAAAATCTACCGTGGAACTGAGACAGAAACGGGGGGGAAAAAGCTAGTTTAATGAACGACTTTTCATCCTCTGTCTTGCGGGTCGAAAGTACCAACAGAATAATTGACTGAGTGTGGGCCAAAAAGATCTGTTATAGTCACTTATATTGCAGGAAAAAAAACTTGTGATCGTATGATCTTTGTATTAATTTGCTTTTTTTAATGAAACAACTTTCTTTCAGTCCTGAGCAGTGCTGCAGCATTACTGTCATTCTTCTTTCCATTAGAAAAACCAAAATCTTTAGCCCCTTCCCCCACCTAATGTTATTCCTCACATGGCGACATTCAAAAACCCATTGACAAGCTGCAAATGATGTGTGAAGCAAACTCCAGGATTAAGTTTATAACCTTTCCCCAGGGGGAAAGAATTTGGAGGCAGGAATGAAACTCAGGATAGTAAAATAAAAGGGGCACAACTGAGATGGATCAGGAAAACTCATATTCATATTTAGCTAAATGAAAAATACCAGCCAGTCCTTGTTTATGTGGTATCCTGGGGGTTTTCCGCACAGGTATGTAGGATATTATTTTATAGCTCCTTCTCACAGGTTTTACTGCTCTCGCTAATGAGAAACTACATCTCTCTCTCTCTCTCTCCCTCCCTCTCTCTCTCTCTCTCTCTCTCTCTGGCTTTGCAGCTGGGATTTGAAAGCGCAATAAATAAAATATAAACGGTAGAAGACGGAGGGCTTGTGTCCCATGGATATGTTTGCATCTTGGGTTTCGAAAAGCATGTACCTTCCTCCTGCGGGGGTTGTCATTTACTGCTGGGTTTGTTGTCGGATGGGTGTGAATAGGCTTTGGGGGCCTTTAGACACTGTTAAATTGCAGATGTTAATGAAGTGATGGAGCTAGGGACCTCCTTCTCCGCAGTAATCAAAGAAACAGCTTGTTCCTTCACATATCTGTAAGATTATTTCCTTTCATCTGCCAGTATTAGTTTCTTTTGAAGTCATTTAATCTTTGCTCCGTATAAATTGAGAAAAGTTATTTTAAGCAGCTCGGTGGGCAAAAGGGAGGGTCTTGTGACCCAGGGCTCACAAAAAAGAGGTCTGATGGCAGGAGTTAACCCCTGTCACCCTGGCGTCTGGGGCTCACCAAGGATGCCACAAGTTAGTTGGCCCCTGCTTTAGCTGGATGCCAGGCTGAGCCGTGCCCAGACAGAAATGTGGCTTTACTGGAAATACATAATTGAGGAGAACCACAACAGAGACCAGTTTAAGGCTTGCCAGTACTGCCACTTCTTTAAAATAAAAAAAAAAAAATTAAAAAACCCAACCACTTGGGTTGTAAATTCAATAACAGGTATAAACTGGGCCTTGGGTAATTCCTAGGAAACCTAATAGATACTCTGAAGTAAAGTCAGCCTGGTGGGCCTAAAATGAAGTTCAGCTCTGCCCATCAATTGAGCAGTGGGCTTCAGACATAGGATCATAGAATGATTTGGGTTGGAAGGGACATTTAAAGGCCATCTAGTCCAACCCCCTGCAATGAGCAGGGACATCTTCAACTAGACCAGGTTGCTCAGAGCCCCGTCCAACCTGACCTGGAATGTTTCCAGGGGAGGGACATTGACCACCTCTCTGGGCAACCTGAGCCAGTGTTTCACCACCCTCGTGGTAAAAGATTTCTTCCTTGTATCTAGTCTAAATCTACCCTCCTTTACTTTAAAACCATCACCTCTTGTCCTATTGCTACCGGCCCTGCTACAAAGTCTGTCCCCATCTTTCCTATAAGCCCCCTTTAAGTACACAGAAAGGTGGCAATGAGGTGTCGTGATCTGACCAGAGCTGGCTTCCCAGTGCTCTTCTGTACGCATACGTTACTCAACAAAGTTTGATGCTTGGGCTTTTGGCTTGTTTTTGTTTCCTGACAGCATAATAGTGAAAATGAAAAATCACGATGAATTGCTAATAGTTGCCAAAAATGCAGAGAACTCCTATATAAAGGTGAGCTCCATCAGCAGGACAATACAACGGGACAAATTCCTCTTGCCAAGTTGAGATGTATGCTTGGAATGAGAGGTCAGGGCCCTGCGTCGTTACTCCGTCTGATGCTGCATTATCACCAATATGATAAATTACTGTCCTCTTCATGGTAAGCTGTAGAGCGGCAGTGCTCTCCCCTTTAGATTCTAGAGCCATCGACCATGTTTTTTGTGTCTTCATTTTTAAGGAGAATATAACTCTTTTTTTTCCTCTTTGTGTCGCTGCATGCTTTTGGCACTTCTGCTCCTTCTGCACAGGTCGCTTTTTTTAAGGAGGGGCCGTAGTTTGGAAAGACGAGAAATGTGCTCTTCCAGGAATTCAAGAGAGAAAGTATTTGGCAAGGTTTTTTTGTTAGATATCCTTTGGAAATATGCTAGTTCAAAAGTAAATATTAAGAAATAAATTTGGGATAAGGGGAGAAAATGTTTTAGTAATAATCAGTTGGACATATAAGAACAACGTTGTTGGTATCATCTATCTTTTTAATTGCAAAGCATGATTTCATATTTGTGTTTCCACCCCTTCTCTCAACTCTCGTCACTCACAGCCTGGATCGCAGGCATTCCTTCTGTGACCACATCCATGTGTTGTGAGACTCATTTTGTTAAATATAAAAATTTCTTCAGCAGTTGTAGGTAATTCAGCATCTGTCTGTCTTGGTCCTCGACCCCTGGTGTGCTGTGGCCGACCCCAGTCCCTGGCTGTCAGAGGGTGGTAGTTTCCAGTGACCTGGCTGTGGGATCTCCAAGTTGTAACCTGAAGGTGGAAGGCTGTGGGCTCCTCCGTGGCTGCTGGCTCTGGCTGGTGCTCTGGCAGGGGTGCTTCTAGGGCGGGAAAAATGGTGGCAACAGGTGATGTTTTACAGAGCTAAAATAAAACCCCAAATAATAGCCCAGAGTGGGAAACCAGCAGAAGACCGTGTTTCTGTTTAGCAGTCTGGAGCAGCCCATGCTGCACCCCAAATATTTTTCCATAGTCAGTATCAAGCCCTGAAGGTGATGTTTTGGTCGCGTTTACCAAACACCACGGTCCAAAAGTTTTGCTCCTCTTAAATAACATAGGTTTTTTTGTGCATATTGTTGTGTTGGAAGGTTGCCTGTCATCCTGTGGCTTTGAGCTGCGATATCCATCAAGTGCTTCCCTATTATTACTTGAACCCTTGCACCAGAAAACACGCACATTCCTTCGGCTGTTTCGTTCGGGTTTCGGTGGTGTTGCACCTGTTGCTATTGTCTAAGCCAGAAGATGGAGATGATGGTAAAAGCAGATGGAAGCCACGGCCATCCGGAGATGTGGCAGTGGCCAGCTGTGAGATTCCCTCAGGCTTGGCTGAGAAGCTCACGCTGGATGTATGGCCGCCTTGTTTTCAAACAGGCTTTGTTTTTTCCTTGCTGTTTTTTTGTAGTCCTGTTTTATAGTAGAAATGAAAGAGCAGATTAGCGTTCTCCGTTGGGAGAAAGGAAGGGAGGAGGACACCCGTGCATGGATCTTCTTTGGAGGTTATCTCAGATGGTTTTCAGATGATTGTAGAAGGGGAGCGTGCCAAAAAAAGTCAAATCATTGCTGCAGTGTCATAGCAGCGGCTTGAGTTTTCCAGAATACTTTTGTGTCGTGCATAATGCCCACATCTTGGATGCTGAGCTCTGAAATGCTTTCTCGGTGATCCTGCGGTGCTTTGATGAGGAAAAAGTCTTTTTGAATTACAGGGACTGGTTAGCTGTCTTTTAGAAAAATAAATTCCAAGTGGTCTTTGTTAACCACTGAATGATAGGTTATTGTGGCATAAAATAGAAGTTCACTTAGACTGCACATTTTTGTTCTGAAATCGGCAGGAGGAGGAAATGCTGATAGGGGTGTATGCATGGGAGGAAGATTTATCAAAGAAGCATACGTTCACACACCCTCTCTTTTTTAAAGTTATGGTCAGTAAATGATAGGCTTCCTTCCCTTGTTTTTGAAGGACAAATAGATTTCTAACAAAATTATTTATATACACATCCCTTTTAAAAATATAAAGCATCCCCAGGTCAATGCGAGGCCTCAGCGTCCCACTTTAAAGTGGGAGATTAGGAAACTTCAGGCACAGCCTCCAGCCTTTCCTGTCAGCACAAGTTCTTCTCTCCAGGAAGGGAAGATGGATAACGTGAATTCCACACTTTATTATCGATAGTTTGCGTATCAGTTTTCTGATATCACCAGCTTCAATCTTACTGCTGTAGCTTTGAGCATCTTTATGGCTTTTTTGCTGCTTCTACGTTCAGTAAGGCTCGTGGTGACAATGACAGTACTGTTGGGTGTGTATGAGCTGGTTCCCACTCCCTTGCAGCACGGATGGGACTTCTCCAGCCTTTTCCATCATCACAGTACCTCATGAGTTATGAGGAACCTTAAGAGTTATTTTTAAAAAATAGAAGGAAATGCAGAAAAAGGAAAATTATCCATCCTGCAATTCTAAAACGTTAGATACCAAGGGAAGTATTTTCCCCAGACCAAGCAAAAAAATATGTACAGAAAGTCTGTGCTTCTTTGCTAAGACCTACTAGATGCATTCTATTTATATTGTTGAACTCGCTGGGACAGTCAGGATGTAGTTTTCAAAGCAAATGAATGTGTATGTGTGCTTGCACAGCCTTCCTTCTTCAGGGACATTCTTCCTGTTTCCTTTGCAGTGTTTCTTCTAAAATTAGTTTCTTTCTGACAGTAAACACAATTGGGTACTCTTAATATAAAATATTATGAGTAATGGGGAAAAATTTTACTGGTGTTAACAGTCTTGCTGTGGGTCTGGTATTGTGATTAATTAGTACTGGTATATCACTGGTATAGTGATTAATTAGTACCACTTGTTGTTTTACTTGGGGTTGTTTAAGCAGCAGAAACCAAGGGCGTGCTTAACCATAAATGACCAAACCATCCCCTGAAAGGCTGTGTTTGCAACTGGGTTGAATGATCCCTAATTCTGCAGAAATGTTTCTTTCTTTAGTCTTCGTTACCAATCTTTACATTTCGATGGACAGCTATAATTAGTTTTATGGTTCCTATTTGCCTATTAAAACCCTGGGGAGGGGACACCTCAAGCCCCAGTGCATGGCACCCACGCAGCCGGGCCAGGAGGACTTTGGGGTCCCGAGTGGCTTAGACTCCCACTGGGATCTGTCATTTTAGAAATCACATCAGTAAAAATCCTTCACATTTGTATATTTTGCTGTTCTGTTTTAAAATTTCCTTCTCTCTAAAAAAAGAGAAGGGCAGAAAAATAAGTGAAATAGAGCCGAGCGATTGGCAGAAAATCCAGCAATCTTTAGGATCGATCGAGCTGTATTTTGCTGTACTGCAGCGAGAGCAGCAGAGGGAGCACAAGTTAATACATAATTCCTTTACCAAGAGCTGTAGTGTCATCACTGATGACATTTGCTCGATGGATGAAAATCAAGAGTGGAAAAAACAAACCCAAAACCAAACCCCAACCTAGTGAGTTTGCCATAGGCCAGGAGGGTAATGTCCTCTGTATTAAATATGGAAGGGTAGCAAATGAAAACGTATCCTATTACGGCTTCTGTTTTAAATTTTGGGTTGTGCTCACCACGGGCAGCTCCAGGTTGCGTGATGTCAGGATGGTTTCGTGCCAGGGTGCAACCGAGGGGAGGCTGATGCTGCGTGGTTTCGGAGGGCTGTGGTGTCATCCAGCCTCCCGGTATTCTCCTACTAGACCTGAAGCAGCAGATTCATAATTGTAGGTATTGAAAGGGAAGATGATGACGGCAAATGACTGGCCAAGTTATCTTTGGTGGGTGAGGTGAGAGCCATGAGCTGGTCAGGCTCTTCCAGCGTGCAGCAGCCTGACCTGGCCTCCAGGCGGTATTTAAAGACAGAGCTTCATTTTCCTTGAGTTTACGGTCATGTACAAAAACAATTCTTTGCCTTTGAAGTCCATTGTGTCCTTTCAGACCTGGGCCAGGGCAGGCACGCAGGCTTTCGGAGCAGATTACCATCACCAATGTCACCGAATCGTATTTGTCACTGTCGTCTTAACCCTTAGGCCTGCAATTTTGTCAGCTGTTTTTCCCATAATCAAAACTTTGGACAGGACCGAATTTCCTCCTGTCAGTCCCCAAAGCAAAGTCCCGAACAGGGTCAAAGAGGAGAGATATTTCTATTTTTTTTTATTTTTTTTTTTCCCCTCTGGGAGTTTTAATAAACAAACCGCAAGCCTTAAGTTTTCGCCTCAAATTAGAGATTGCCAATAGCAAATCTTTGCTTTGTTGAATTATTCATCAGAAGTAAAGGTTATTGAAACGTGCACAGAGAGATGGCTGGAGAGCCAGAGCGATAACTTCAAAAAGCCCTGGCAGCACTGGGGGCAGGAAACATTTTCGACCTCAGAGAACAGAAAGAGTAGAAACGTCTTTGTGCAGGGGAAAAAATAAACTGCTGGTGTACTTGCACAAATTCACCCTTTCCACCTTGCTGCTTTATTCAGGGGTCTACTTTGTTTCCGAGGCCACTGCTGGCTGTGTATGACGGAGACAGGCAGGGGCCGGTAAGCAATGAGAGGTTATCTGAGCTGGTCAGGCAGCGAGTTCATTGTTTTCCAGGAACGCTTGTTCAACACGCAATTGCCTAACGCTCGGCGCACGAGTTGGATGCACAGGTGGCAGCCTTTATTATTCATTACCTGTGAAATTAATCACCAGCTCCGTAGATTTTTAACATAAGTTGATTGATAGCTGCTTTTAAATACCTTCTGGAAGCAGCTGTTTGTTCTCCTTACTATTGATTTTCGTGTTTTGGAGAAGCTTCCTCGGTGTAACTTATTCTCCCTTGAATCTCCACAAGGATCAGACGGACTCCAAGCACATGAACCACACTTCCCAAACCTCTGTAGGGGTTTCTGTACATCAGAGCATGGATCTGCTGCCGTCCCAGAGCTCATCTCCCGTGGCCACAAAGAGGGGATTAATAGATGAATGGCTTCAGGCTTCAAGACCAAAGAGACCACCATGACACCCAGTGTGATCCCTGGCTTTCCCAGGCCACAGAGCTCCTCCGCTTATTAAAATACATCTCAAAAATACCTATTCTTTTCTAAAAGGCTATTAAACTCCAGTGCAAGTAGGAAAAACTTACCTGTTACTCATTTGAGTGGTTGTTTTTCTTAGGGGCAGCCTCATAATAGGTTAGAACAAGGTGAGATGGGGTTATGGACTCATTTGCGTGAAGAATCTGCTTATAAAAACATTCAAGGTCTAATCCAAGACCTCTGTCATTACGCGTCTGATACAAACACGGTTGCCTGTTGTAGTTCGTCTTTTTAAATTACTCACTTTCCTTTACCAGAAGCAGGGAACTGGAGATCAGAAGCCACAAGTAGGTGTCACCACGGCCATCCCTGTTACCAATGATGGATGGAAAAGTGGCTTTATCCAGTGTTGGTACTTTACCCATCTAATACTCTTAAATGCGATAGTTTTAAGGAAAACCTCCCGATGCTGCTATTTGAGAGGTAGATGTTTTATTTTTTTTCTCTCTTATAATGGTGTTGGCTGTATTTCTGCCATGAATATGAGTATTATTTATCACATGCCTTGGTTTAGCTTCAGCCAGCTGTTTTTTATTGAAGAGCTGATCTTGTTCCACCAGCAGGAGAGCTCAGAAGTGATAGAAGCAGCACCTGAAGTGCAAAATACTAGGGGGTCCTAGTATCATCTGTAAACTTCCAGCACTGGCTGTTTTCGCTTCTGACCTTTCCTGTTTGTTTAATATAAAAGTTGGAGATTGATCTGGGGCGTTTTTGTTGCGAGTGAGCTGTGAAGGTAGTTCTCTTCAAGTGTGCCTCTGTCTTACCAATATCCTGTGTGGGGAGAGAAGAATGTACATTTGCAACGGAAAACCAAAATCGGTGTAATTTGTGACCAAGTTATTTTTTGAGGTAGACAGCACAAAAAGTAATGTATGAGCATATCCGCCTGCGCAGAGCTTTGGGACTGGATTTACACAGCCGTTTTTGCAATTGAAAGACCTCTCTGCAAATAATGAGGCAAAGACAATGGGGTTTGTCACTTCTCGTTTCTTTCCATTCTTCTTTTTCTCCCCCGAGGAGCAGGGTTTGGCCACCAGAGCTCCGTTTGTGGTCAGCGTTCAGCGATGTTCCCCCTGGTGCTGCTTCACTGGGGTTAAGTTTTGGTAGGTTTGTCTCTCTGGCGAGTCCCAGGCAGGATGCTGGTAGTTAGCCATCGCGAAAAACTGCAAGGAACTGAACAGTTGCACACCTGGTAGATCCATTTTTTTTTTTTTTTCATTTTCTTAGATCTAGAGAGTAGTTTGCTTTATCCTAATCCAATATTCAGTTAGTAAATTCTGTCGAGGCATTGATCCTGATTCCAAAATGATTTTCCTGGGTCTTGAGGGACGGGCCATCAGGACAAGCACAGAACTATTTGGTCTATGAGAGTGGTATACCATGTCGGTTTAAAGAAAAAGGTGGTATAAGGAGCTAGCAACTGGTTTTGTCTCCAGAGGAGATGGAAGGAGGTGGTGCTCTACACAACAGATAGAGCTGCGCAGTAGAGCTCCCCGCCAAAAAGCATTGTGCGCGCTAAAAGTCAACATGGGTTCAAGGGGCTGTTGGACAATATATAGAAACCACATCCTGCCTGAGGAGTCCTTGAACTGAAAATGGCCGTAAGCTGGGGAAGCGTGTGGGGGGAATTATTCTTACATGTGTCCCTGTGCTTTTTTTATTTCCATGGTTTTAGACTTGCCTTTTCAGCCGCAAATTATAGGGGGGGGGGGGGGACACCCAAACAAATCCAAAACCCAGCAATACAATACATTTTTACTTAAGAAATTTTTCTATATGTGCTTTTCATAAGTCATATCTTTCACAAATAATAACTGCATGGAATTGAAGTTGGGCTTTTGCTTACGGCAGTGTTGGAGCCCTGAGCAGGTGAACCTTTGGTCTGACCTAATACGATCATTCTCATGCTGTGACATAACCGTACAGGCAATTAAAAGATAAGAAGACATCAGAAGTAAAAACTGACAAGACCTTTAAATCAAGTGCATTACTTCAAGAGCATCTAGGGAGTAAACAAAAGGCCAAAGAGCTTTTGATCTTCATAGCTATTTAAGATAAGAACCACATCAGTGCTCTGCACAGAGGATGCTCAAATAATTGTTGTTGGACTGACTATAGAATCATAGAATCACGGAATTGTTAGGGTTGGAAGGGACCTCAAAGATCATCTAGTTCCAACCCCCCTGCCATGGGCAGGGACACCTCCCACTAGATCAGGTTGCTCAGAGCCCCATCCAGCCTGGCCTTAAAAACTTCCAGGGACGGGGCTTCCACCGCCTCTCTGGGTAACTTTTCCAGTGTCTCACCACCCTCACGGTGAAGAACTTCTCCTTAACGTCCAGTCTGAATCGTCCCATCTCTAGTTTTAATCCATTCCCTGTAGTCCTACCATTACCCGACATCCTGAAAAGTCCCTCCCCAGCTTTCTTGTAGGCCCCTTTAAGATACTGGTAGGCCACTATAAGGTGTCCTTGGAGCCTTCTTTTCTCCAGGCTGAACAACCCCAACTCTCTCAGTCTGTCCTCATAGGAGAGGTGCTCCAGCCCTCTGATCATCCTCGTGTTTCAACAGTTATGTTGAAACAGAAATTATTTTCACACCTGTTCCTGTGCCCATCACCTAAATGAGAGCAGACAAGAAGGGACAGGAGATGTGCCAGCCCTCAAACACAGGCAGTTCCTGCAGCTCCATCTCTTTCATGGACAGCAAAAAAAGCTATTTTGGGCTCGCTGCATCAAGGGAGGGATTGCTTGGACAACTTTGTAATGGCAAAGTTAGTAATGCCTTGTAAGGGCACATCTAGGGAGTTTGTAAAATATTTTTTAGTATATATTTCTTAGAGTGGTTACAGAAGTGCCTGTCTGGGATACCACAGGTACAGTTGATCCTCTCTTTGGGTATGGGGATGAACCAACTAGTTGATTTCCAGACTTCTCCAGCCTTATTTTTTTGTGTGTGTAATGCAGGACAGAAGAACTTGGCATTGTTTTTAGGACTGCTAATCCTAGCGGGGTTGAATAACTCAGACGTACCCAAATTTTAGGCCAAGCCGAAATATACTACCATTAATAAATAGCAATTTAAGCTGCAGTGCCCCAAAATAGGAACAATGTATTCTGAGCTGGAAAACGAATTAGATGTTTACGAATGACTTGCTGTCATCAGAAGGAATTTTTGTGTGGCGGCTTATCTTTCTACCTACTAAAAACTGTTAGTCCTGTAAATGTTCTAGGTAGGTTTAAACAAAAAACTGTTACAAGACAGTTGGATTTTTTTTTCCTTTTCCTCTTCTCCAGTCGATTTGACAAGAAGCAATGGCTGTCTTCCAGGTGTTTGTCTTTCTCTAGCAAATGCCTACCTGAGATGTTCTGGTGGTCTGTTAAGGCACATGCTTTCTCTGCAGCCCGGGGCATTGCATCGTTCTGGTGAGAACCAGGACTGCCAAAACCAATACTGAGCTGAGATTTCGGATTCATTTCTTATCCGCCCTTGCCTTCTTGATGTGCATCCCCGTTTCAGTTAAGAGGATGTGTTTCACAGTGTCAGGAAGGGCAGTGTTCTTCCGGCCCCTCTGTTCACTTCTCAACCTCTTTTGGTCATAATTTCTGTTGGTAATGAAAGCTTCACGCAAATATATTCTTTGGTTTTAATTTACAATTCTTCAGCTGCTGCGTAGGGCGCATGGAAAGAAGGGTTTTTCCATTTGCAGCGTTGCACGGGGATACAACAGAAAGGCACCGTTTCAAAAACCAGCTGCCTTTCTCAGAGCATCTTCTTGAATGTAAAAGACACCAAGGGGTTGCTAAAATATTGATGTGCCGCCGTAACTCTAGGGAGGAGGATGCGTCACCCGAAGAGGTCAAAGTGGGGATAAATAAATAAATAACGCAGGTTCAGAAGCCGTTGCCGTTAAGTAAAGGTTGAGCGAGACACAGGTTCTATTCTGCTAATGTGAAAAGTTTCTTATAAAATCTGTGAAGTCTAAGGTGGGAAATCTTTGATCTTTTGCTGTCAGGATTTGGTCAATATTGTATAAGTGCATTATACCAATGTGTAGATTACAACTTTAACTCCATAGTGTCAATATTTGCTTTTTTGCAAATATTTTTTTGAAAATACATGCAAGTATGTAAACATACATTAGGTAAAGACAGCAAATAGACTTAAACTCCACAAAGGGGAAAAAAAAAAACGCAAACCAAACAAACCTTTCTTTTTAAATTGTATTTTAGTCTCTGTTTCTTTGATTAGAAGTGGAAGAGGCTATCTTCCATTGTGTACTCTCTCACCTAAAATGCTGTTATTAGCTTCAATCTTGAGTAAAGTAATAATTTGGAAGATTTGTATTTTTGTGAATGTTTTGTCACGGGTGTAACTGAAGCTTGAAATCCTAATGTCCTTTACAGGTGGTGTGCCAAAATAGATGAATACTGTTCTCTGAACTTTGCAGATGATAATCTGTCTACCAGGGCCAGATTTCATTACGAAAGTGATGGGGGTAATTAGAATGAAAGACAGACTTACAGAAATGGGAGACATTTGTTACTAAGAGCCCTATAAAAATATTTCCTTCTGTAAACACAGCTGCCATATGAAATGTTATTTTAAAATATATTGTAAGTGTCATATAAATGTCTAATTGACAGCTGAGATATTGCGGAACGTAATCTGTGTGTATAGGTCGGGAAAAGAAAGTGATAATTCAATGACGAGATTGTTTGTGACACAGTAGTCGCAAATTCAGACTTTATGTGTGCCTCTCGTTTGCAGATTTAGATAATTCGTACCTTTCCTTATGGGACTTAAATCTTCCAGGACGCTCCTCCTCCCCATAGCGCTGGTTTCAGCTTCATCAGGAGCCTGTTTAAAACAGTATATTGGTTGGCTGTGGAGGGGAGTGGGGCAACGTATTTCCCTGCATATTCATGGCCAGGCCTGGCATAAAAGCCTTCAGTTGGCCATGTGTAGATGGCAGCATTTACCTACTGTACTTTCTTCTTAAATGCCTTCAAGCGATGGGCATGATTTAGTTCTCAGTGCTGGAATAAATCATCTTTCAAAAAAACCCCACAAACCAATAAGGATAAAAACTAGATTTGTCCTTGCTCATTTTTTTCAAGTCAGCAGAAGGACTGCAATAAATGGGGTAGGTGAGCAGGGCAAGACGCGTCCGTGCTGCTGACGGTCTCTTTATGTTTGCCAGAAAGAAATCAATCCTGCTGTGGGGATGGCGTTTGCTCTGCAGGGAGAAAGTTAAAAGCACCGTCTACCTTTGAGGGTTTGGGTATTTGGGCTAAAAAAGGGGCAGCGCTGGGTGTCGGTGGGTCGTGATGAGAAGGCTGCCTTAGGACCTTGCCTCTCGGCCATGGTGCCCACAGCGGTGGCTTGCCTTTCCCAGAAACAGCGTTGCTGGTGGTTTGGGTCTCGTCTGTGTCTCTGTTGTTTTTCCACTGTGAAAAATCCACACGAGTCCTCTCCAAACTGTTTTCGTGTATCTGGAGTTTGAGTTTTTTTATTGAATAGCTTATTTCTTGTTAGTCAGGTTTAACTTGCATAACAAATATAAGTAATGTAGAAATTCTTAGAGAGCTCTCTGTAGGATTTTTCTTATTTATTTAAAAGCATTTTAAGTAATTGTGTGCAGAAGGTTTAGACCCTCCCCCCCCCCAAAAAAATATCTTGCCATGAAGTCCAGCTTTTGGGCAAGTTGGATACAGTTTTTGGAAAGTAAACACCATACGGCACAGAATTGCAACGGCTGGCAAACACCGCGCAATGCAACTCTCTTCATATTGCAGCTCTGGGAAAACGTTTAGAGGAGACTTCTCGAATTGCGTTGCTATTTGCTTTTGACCTAGTTTATTCCTCTACTCTAGCATGCTTATAATCTGTTAAACTGTTGTTGTTGTTATTACTCCCATCACCTTTAGGCTAAGCAATCCGTTGCAGGCAGCTCACAAGCAGCAGACCGTGGGCTTCTGAGCCAGCCATGTACGGTGGTGTGAGAAATGGTACCCATGTGATGCTGTGAGAAATGCTCTGCGGTGGTTGTAGGAACGCATGCTGTAGGCTCAGCTTTAGCCTAGGACAACGCTCAGGTGAAATCATAGAACCAATGGTTCAGGTTGGAAGGGACCTTAAAGATCATCTAGTTCCAAAGCCCCTGCCATGGGCAGGGACACCTCCCACTAGACCAGGCTGCTCAAGTGATGAAGCAACGTTCAGTGTATGCTGGTGGGGATCACAATTTGGTATTCTGCCTTCTTCTGTAAACTCGGCTTAAGAACACACGGTACCGACTGCCTCTGCCCCAAGGAGTTTGCAGTATAAATAAAACAGTCAGAGCAGAGTGCACTGGGGCAAGCGAAAAGGAAATACCTAAGACTGAAAAAAAAAAATCTTCAAATTATTATTGTTGACTCATATTCCTGGCTATTATATTAAATATAAAATGAGAGGAGAACAAAAACAATACCTGGAAACCCCACAGTATCCAAAAGTAGGAGGAATCTCACTGTACAGGCTTTTAGTATTATAAGATTTTTATAAGAGTCCATGACTTCGCAAGTTCTGTTGCCATAAGGATTGGCGGTGAAGCATAGTAAAGTAATAAAAGGGCAAGGCGTGGAGCCAAATACTTCTCTTTGTAATCGTGGTGGTGATGTGCAAGAGCAGCAGGAAGAGCAAATCAAATGCAGATGTCTTTTGTATGAAGTCTCGGCTTTTATTGGTGATAGTGCTCAAGGTGGTGTTGCCACTGAAATATCCCCGAGTAGTCTTGTGTTATTCAGTGTTTAAAAGGGATGCAGGCGAGAATCCTGCACGTCGTGGATGGTGCCATGCTGCAGTCTGAAGCTTTGTTTAGAGTCCCCTCTCAGTTTTCTCACTGAAGTCTCCACCAGGTCGGTCTTATCCACTGCTGGTAGTAACTGCTCAGGTAAACCGTTCCCTGGGCTGTTATGGTATTGAAGGAGAGAGGGTTGGGAGGAACCTGTATGTTTTCCAGCGAAGAGGCAGGACCTGGTGTGCCTTCATTATTCCTGGCACTGGCTTCTCCTGCTCTTTCCTAGGTTCTTCTCTCTTCCAGTGCAGCAGCATTTCCTCCTGTTGCTGACCTAAGTTGCTTTTATTACTATTTAATTCCTCTGGTTTTCAGACGTGCAGAACAATTTATTCTCTTTCTCTTCATGGTTTAAGGCTATTTCCATATCATTTCTCCCAGTCTTTTTCTGGGCTGAATCTCAGCTCTTTCAATACCATTCAGTTGATGGGTCACGTTTAGTGACTATGGTCATTGTTGTTCCTCTTTTTTGAGCTCTTTCCTTTGGATCCTCACTATTGCTGGATTTCTGTACTGCAGTTTGATCCCAGTGCTGTAGCCAAGGTGAGCCTGTGAGTAGCAGAACAGAAGGATTATTTCTCATGCCATATGCACGGCACTCCTGGTTTTATGCCCTAGCATGTTGTTTACCTTTTCTACAGCTGGGGCACGTTGTTGGCTTGTGTTCAGATGGGAAGACCCCCTCAAAGAGAAAGATGCAACATCTGTGGTTTTTCCCCTGTACGTACAGTCTGTTGCTCCATCGCTGCAGGAAACTAGGTCTGTTTTGCACAGTTGGCTTTCTGCTGTTTTGTTTTGTGTGTTGTTTTTTTTTTTAATCTCCCTGTTGTCTTTTAGATGCCTACGAACCCTTTCTTTGGTCGTCTAGCTGCCATCTCTCTCCTTTTGTGTTCCTCTAGCAAAAAGTCTACGTAAAATCTCATGCCAGTGGCTTGGGCATGAGCAGGTGATCTTTCCTCTTTCCCTCCCTCGCTTCTCCTTCAGGAGTGATCCATCATGACACCGAAACAATGCCGGGACATAACTGCTCTCCTGAAGGGACATATTAAGCAGCTCATACCTCCCACGTCAGAGGTGTTGGAAGGTCATCAGAATATATTGACTGTGTGTAGCTGTCACGCTGCGTTACCCGCAGCGTTGCCTGCTTGCTCAGGAAGGATGCTGAAGAATGCAAAGAAGAGCGATAAAAATTATGAGAAGACTGCAGGTAGAGAATGAAGCCAGTGAAGAAAGCCTAAAGGAGCTAGTTAATTTTTTCAGTGGTTAGAAGGCAGACCCCTTTGTGGTATTTAATCACCCTATTTATATACAGACATACGTATTAACAACAGTGGAATAAAAATGTCGAGGTTAGGATGGGACAGTGACCTGAGTCAACTGAAGGAAATAGGTAGATTTTTGGAAAACTGTACCTTCCCTGAGACCACCCCTGCCCCTAGTAGCTAGAAGAGGAGGAGATGAAATGTGGGTGAAACTGGGAGTCGTAACTCGGGTGATCTTTTCTTCTCCTTTCCCTAAGGAAGCGGCACTCTGCAGATCTCGCGTTCCACCTCGCGTGCAACTAGGTGAATACTCTGCCAAGGAAAGCAGTATTAGACTCTTCCCAAATAGGTCAGATTTAATTAATACTGTTACATTAATACACCCATAGTCACGTTAACTCGACCCGTTTGTAACCGTGCTGCTGGGTTTTGGGCGAGCTACAAACAATGGAAGAGAACTCGCAGCGTTTTTCCAAAAATATACATTAGCAAGTAGAAGTTGCGCCACAAAGCTGTGTGCCCGCCCCTGCTTCAGTAGAATGGGAACATGGATAATACAAATTGCACGTCTAACAGAATATTTGGACCTCCTCCGCTTGGTTCATGTGGACTTGGCAGAGCCGAGGCTGAAACTGAGATAAAAGCTCTCGTTTGCCAGCCCTGAAATAATCTCAGTCGTGGGCACCCAGAGGGGGAGCAGCCATTCCCGCAGGATACTGCTCTGCCTGGAGCTGCCAACAGGGAATAAACAGTTTAAATACTAAATACATCTTACCTTCTGTTTGAAATCATCTTCCCAAGACTTTATGTAGGCTTTGAGGATGTTTGGTAGCTTTCATCTGTGAGGTATGTCCCGTTCCAGACTCCCACTGAAATCACTGGGTTATCTGTCCCTCCTGCTGAGATCCCCCTGCAGCTGCTCCAGGTTTGCTCTGAAGTGTTAATCTGATACCTTCAGAAACCTGCTTCCTAAAATATCAGGGAGGGGTTAATGCTGACAGCTCGCTCTGGTTTAAAATGTGGCGCTTTGCTTTTCCTGAGCGTAAGCTTTTTGGTTTGAGGAGGCTTTTTACTGAAGTGTGTTTAACAGAACATTTTTGTTAAATTCTTTGTTTGTAGAACAGCATTGCTAGCCAATGAATACTTACGATGAAGCTGTCCAATGGAGATTTTTATTTTGCTAACACATTCCTGGAAGGTGGCTCTTCCAGTTTCACACAAACCTTTTTGTATTTGAAAGCATAAAGCCCAGTCCTACCACATACCTTTTTTTTTTTTTTTTTAACTTAACTTTTGGCTGGCAGATCATTAACGTAGTCCCATCAGTAGGTTCATGCCCACTACGTAAACTTAATATGTATTTTTCACTTGGGTTGAAGAAGTTGTGAGATGATTTCTGGTCATGTTTTTAAGGTTGGTGTTGGCAGCGCTGACCAGATGCACGTGAGAATATGAGAAGGCTTAAGAGCAGATGCCATAATTACAGAATTACAGATGTACTAATTTAGTCTTGTTTTTAAGAAGTGCATTGATAAATTGCTAGGAATGAATTTTACGTCTTTTTTTTTTTTTTCTTTGTTTTTAAACTGTACCCTGTAAGTGCAGGTGTATTTTCCAATAGTCTCTGCTGGGAGGATGGCTCCCTCTAAAGCACTGCCCTGAATCCATTGGACTTTAAGGCCGTATCTGGTAGCAAACGCAGTCACAACCTGCTTTTTATTCCCTGTTGTGCATCAGCTCTGCAAAAGTTATCTAGGTTACCGGAGCATCAGGCGCTTGGCAAGCCTTCCCCGGCCCTGTGCCAAACGAGACGCACAACTTTTGTTGCTGGGGGGGGGGGGGGGGGGGGGCTGCGTTACGTCGCACAAATAAGATTTCTATGCCTACAGGAAAAAACACGGCCGCTGGAATTCTTAGTCACCTTTTCTTGGTCACGCTTTAGAGAAACGAGATGGTATCGTAGCCATTGTACGGAGTTACACAATTGGAAGGGGCATGTGGTTAAAAGTAAAATAAATCTCTTTAGTTGGCCTTATTTTGTTAACGCGGTTGCTGTTTTCTGTTTTGTCAGATGACTAACATAATGGGACGCTTTCTGGCATCGTTATTGAAGTCAATAGGATTTACACCAGCAGGAATTTTGATGTAATTTAATTATGATTTCAATACCAGGAAATAAGCTCAAGTTTGGGAGGAAAAAAATTAAAGTGCTGCTCTGTTTCTGTGTAGTCAGATGATATTATTTGTCAAACCGATTATTGAATTTGTGGTGTTAGAGCTACTCTTAATAAGATGCACACACAAATGTAGCAAAAATTCAGAGGAGCTGAATTGTCTTAGTACATAAATTAGCAAATTTGATAAGCTACTATGATATATAGTAAGTGTGGTACAGAAAGCTTCATTAGGAAGTACCAGTGAGGTCGGTGACTGTACGGTACAAAAATTAGTGCAGAATTTTATATGCTTTCTGTGATGATTTTAGTAGTTTAGCAATGTATTTATAATGTTGCAGCTGTATGTTAAATTGAAGAGCTACAAATACTGGAAATCATGGTTTGCAGCACACTTTCTAAATCTGCAAAGTACAAAGTTATTAAAACAACACTATATGCGAAACCCAAGAACAAAAAGTTTAAAGTTCATCAAGCTCTTACTGAAACACAGTGGATAAATATGATTTTGAAGCTACTTGCCTACTCCTAATGATCTTTTATGCAAAGTAAGTTATGATAGTACGCTTCATAAGCTGCTTTCTAATGTTGTTCTGATGTCTGTGGTCTACTACCAGGGGCTGCTAGAAATGTAAGAAAAGGCTTTTGTCTAACATTAATAGGAAAAGGATGTCTTCATACGTGTCAAACTACTTTAGGTAATTATCTGTCAGTAGAAAATTGATTAGGATTCCTATTTGCATTTCTACTGTTCATAAAGTACACGTTCATCAGCCTGAAAAATAAGAAAAGAGAAGGAGTTGTGGCAGCTGGTATGGATTTACCACAGGTGCCAACAGGACTTCTCACACATATAGACTTCAGGACTTCACGTATAGAATCGTAGAATCATGGAATGTTTAGAGTTGGAAGGGACCTTAAAGACCATCTAGTTCCAACCCCCCTGCCCTGGGCAGGGACACCTCCCACTAGGCCAGGCTGCTCAAAGCCCCATCCAGCCTGGCCTTGAACACCTCCAAGGATGGGGCAGCCACAGCTTCTCTGGGCAACCTGTTCTAAGCTGTGTAGCTCGTATCTTCTGGGTGTGGGGACGTCCAGGCTGCCTGAGTCCCTGAAAGTCCACCCAAAGGGTTGTCGGAGCAGTTGGGCTCCTCTGGCGAGTTCGGTGGTCACCTCTGCTTGGTTGCACCCCAGTGTGCCGTGCCGTGGGCTTGTGAAGTCCCATGGGGAAGCTTATTCTGCTTTGTAAGGTTTTTCTTTGTAAGATTTTTTTTTTTGTTTGCTTGTCTTTCTCTAAGGGCTAAGATGGGAAAAGTCTTAAAACCGGCGTAGGGTATAATTATCACAGGCCTCCATTGTGGCTTTGCTGCTATTCTACATGAAAGGTATTGCTGTCTGAAGTCTGCAGATCGTGGGGGAAAGGAAAGGAGTTTGCTTTGCCTGGTTCCCTCCGGCTCTGGCTCAGACCTATTTTGCAGCCAGGTCTCGGTGGGCAGGATGGAGCTGGGAGGGGAGAAGCAGCCGTGTGGATCTGCCACTGGCAGGAGGTGGTGGTTTGGAGCCCGCTTTCCCATCCAAGTGTCATATGGGTGTCAAGCCCAGAGAAATGAAAGGATTCCCTGTGCTTTTGTGCCCCCTTACACCAGGATGAGAGAGCAGGATCAGGACAAGGAGCAATGGGCACAAACTTGAACAAGGAAGTTCCATCTCAACGTGTGGAGGAACTTCTTTACTTTGAGGGTGTCAGAGCACTGGAACAGGCTGCCCAGAGAGGTGGTGGAGTCTCCGTCTCTGGAGACATTCAAAACCCGCCTGGACGTGTTCCTGTGCAACCTGCTCTGGGTGACCCTGCTCTGGCAGGGGGGTTGGACTAGATGATCTCCAGAGGTCCCTTCCAACCCCTACCATTCTGTGATTCTGTGATCTGAAACACAATGTTTTTTTCCACATACTGACCAGAGTACTCACAGAGGTGTGGTGGCATCACTTCAGTACCTACAGAAAAGCTTTTTGGAAACCTCCTGCCTGCTGTGATCTGAAATTATTGCACAAAGTCAGCAAGACTAATACCGCTCTTATTTGCAAAGAAGGGCAGGAAGAATAGCATTGGCTAAAAGTAACTGGACAAAATTAATACTGAAAAAAATCTTAAAGCTGCTTCTCACCCCTTTTTAACAATGTCCTAATAAACAATTTTAGATAGGAAGAAAGTTAATTTCACTAAGTATTCAACTACTAAACATAAATACAGACAGTCATTGTTTATTCTGAACTCATACAGACTATTGTAATCATTAGTAATCTTAATGCTTGGCAAAGCACATATTCCCCCTTATTCCCATACTCCCCCTTAAATCCTCAGATTTAATTCCCAGGGAATTCAAACTCTCGCTGGCTGAAGGAGACGCCACGTTATGTCAACACTCTAAGTGTAAAGCAGATAAATGTTGGTACGTGTCGTGGTAGCTGGTTCTTCTCAGTTTCATTCACTTTGTCATTTTCAATATATAAAAGGGGTTAGAAAGTGCACTGCACCGACCGCTTGTGCAATCGCAGCTGGATTGTCACCCCAGAACATTAGCAAGTTGC